>NC_139043.1:108368527-109111027 GCF_965140915.1 Aythya marila
AAAAACTAGAAGTAGAGGAGTCTCTCTCGTTCTGTGTGTCTGGACCTCTCCTGTGCAGCGTGAGTTTTAGCTTTATTTACCGACGGGCCTGAGTAAGAGAAAAGAGCATCACTGCAAAGTCTCAACGATACAGCACATCAGTCAGCAGCTGTCAAGAACCACACGCAGTCTGGTTTTCTAGGTCCAGCTTAACGCCGGAGAGCATTCAGATACGTGTTCACCTGTCAAAAGCTGCCAGCAGCAGCAAGGACAATCGCTTTTACGTCTTAGTACTTGACTTGCCAAGGGGGTGTTACGAATTTGTACCCTTTGAATTTCCCAATCGGAGGAGGACAGCCCTTAGACCATCCAGACTGCAAGGTGAGCTCGCTTTCGCACATGCAGTTAAGCATTTTTTTGTTTTACGTGCATTTTAGAGCAGACTCTTAGATCTTACCTATGTAACTAAGCAGAACCGGAAGAAATATTAGTCCATGTGTTGCCCCCAGAAGAACCATAGCTAGATACATCCTGAAGTAGAATATCTGGAAGATTTGTGATTTGGAAAAAGCCAGTACTACAATTCCTCCAAATTTCGTCAGTGTGATTCCACTGAAGACCTGTCAATTAAGATGCAGTTTTCTTAAGCAGAGTTTCATATTCCAACTACTTGTCATTTCCTGAAAATGCTTACGTAATTTGAAGTTCCTAGACGCAGTACACCAGCTTCCCCGTTAAACCTTAGAACCAAAACCAGCCTACTAGACCTACTCAAGAGAAAAGTTCCTCTTTTAGTCCTACCTGACACTACAGGCCAGGCTCAGTATGCTAAAAATCTACTCCAGTTTGTACAGCCAAACAAATTTAGTTTGATTTTGACTTCAGGCAGATAAATACATACGCTAAAGAAAGCTGTTATTTAACTTATATTTCAATAAAGTTCCTTTCCTGGGTGGCCAAGTACATATAGCGCACACAACCTCCACCCCCAAAAGCAAGGCCACCCTGAGGCCATCCAATTCAGTCATAACCGCAGGATATTGATAGAGGCTGGAGTTCCAACTTGGCTACTCATTTTTCCCCCCCCACAGCGGTAGGAAGATACTTACTGAACTGCCCACGTGAGCCAGAGCTTCTTCTGCACGCTCTACTCTACTGCCCTTAGTACTAATAGTGAATGCTCTTGTGATGTGACTGCAAAATTCCACAGCAATACCACAGCTCTAGATAGGAAAAGAAAGCACGCATAAAAGTGTCATTTAGATCAGCGTTTTGATGGTAATGTCTCTACTCAGAACTCTACACAGGCTAGGGAAGTTCTCCTTGTGATCAGTTACCACTCACTGGAAAAGTTTCATTGCAAGTTACAAGTTCAGCATTAACTTGTCACTACAGGCTTTTGAGCAGCAAAAAATGGCATTTTGTCTGCTTAGAAGTGACTGGTGATAATCTGATTAAACAAGAATCAGAATAGAGGACAAAAGTTAGAGGACAAAAGTTTCTTGGTGTTGCAGGAAGCTGACTTCAATACAGCATATGCAGCACACAACACTGAAATCAGTTTCTAGACACTAGCTACGATAGCATAGCTTTGGAACAAAACCGAGTATAGATATGGATTTCTGAGTATATACATGGATTTCATACTATAAGGTCAGCTGAATGTAACACTTAATTTAAGCAGACTTTTTTTTGGTGTTAAAGATGAAATTGATCACTAGCAGAAATTAACCACTGGTAGCTAAGTTCTACAGCGTTTCACTAGGGCATTCAATGGCACCTACCATAAGCAGTAACACAGCTATTGCCACAGAAGAGAACAGATGCCGTCTATTTTACACTTCAACTGCTGTATCTTAGCTGAACTAGCTTTATTCTGACAAACCAGTTCTATTTTCTATATTACTAAGTTAATTCTACTATTGTCCAAGTGTCTGACAGTTTTGTAGAAAAAGACTACTCAGTGTCATGAATGATGCACTGAACTGTTCAATACTTGGAAAGAGAAGCAGACAAACGTCTCGTTAACTCACCATAACAAGATTTACTAGTGAAACTGCGTTCAGGCTGATGCCCCAGAGCCACATCACTCCAAACATGTTGACGATTATCATAGCAATAGTTATTGAAACCAGAACAGCAGCCCATACTTCAAATCCAAGCAGCACAGTTGTCACCAAAAATATTGATCCCAAGGAGATGCAGAGGTTAAAGATAGCATCATCCACAATCGTCAGGTACTGTTCATAGAAGACATAAAATACACTGTGGAAAGAGCAGAAGTTGTGGTTAGCCCTCCTACCAGCCATCCAGGAACAAAGCTGTTTCTGCAGAAAGCCACAGGTTATTTCCATTAGAAGGTGAGTCTGAACTTCGGAACAGTTCCCCCATACTCAGCCCCCGATAGGTAATAGCTCTGCGTTAGTAAGTGTATTAAAGTGCAGTAAGAGTGAATGTTTGAACAGTGAAATGCCTCGGTATTTTGGGCTGTTTCGGTTTTGTCCAACTACAGGCAAGAAATAAACAGAAGTCATCTAGTGCTGAGAATAAGCTTGTAGTATCTGCAGTAACTACTGCAGAGGGTCTGAACTGATTCGTTATGAAATGAGACCACAAGGATGGGTAGGATTCTCTGAAGCCAGCAGATCAGCATTTCAGCAGCACGGATGCTAGTTCCAAATCACTTTTGTTGTGCTACTACTGTGGAAAGTCTGTGTATTATTATGCAGAGCCTCTAGTGTATTAATAATCATGCAAGCATTAAGCAAGCAGTATTTGACATCACTACTGTCACTGCTGTAACTGCTTCAGCAAGTTAGTTATCAGCCTAAAGATAAATTACTACTGGACATAAGTCTTTTTTCCTCCTAGATTTTTTTTTTTTTTTTTAGTAAAACCATTTTTTCTTCTGTTAGACAAAACAGAAGACTCAAGTTTCTAAGGTGTTATTTGCTAGTAATTCTCAGTTGTGCAAGTTAAACAGGAAGAAAGATCTAAGTGTACCTGTAAGGAAACACGCGGTAGTTCTTCCCTTTGATGCCCATGGTTTCAGTAATGTTGTCTGCTATAGATCGAGCTTTTTTCATGGCGTCAATAAAATCAGATGATGTTTTCAGTACAGTATGGTAAGTACTAAAATAAGTAGCTCCAACATCAGTTTTGTTGTTTATGAAGTTGACAGCAGAGCTATATGCAGCATGTCCTCTGTATGATCAGAATGTCATAGGTCAATGAACACCAGTCGTATTTATTACCTTTGTAACATATATATCCTTGTTTCTAACAGTTTCCAAAGCTGATACTGCAAGGGTTCAGACACCAACGTATTTCAAGATTACATAGGATACACTGTACTAGACTACAGAACTTGTTTCTTTAAGCAGGGAGGGAAACTTCTGTTCCATTTGTTTGGCAATACATTTGTTTTCAGTTTTGTTTCAGAAAATATTATAAAACAGGTGAGACTTGGATGGCTTATACAAATTTTAGAGGAACATTAGATAGTCATCCTGACAGGCATACACAGAAGGGCCACACTTCTGGCGGAAGCATCTTTGACATTGATCTAAGCAAGATACGGGGAATACGGCTCTTACCCTTTGCCACATTTAGGATTAGGGTTGTCAGAGAGAAACATCGGCAAAAATTTCATGAAGTCTTGGCCTTGTGGTCTCTGCTTGCCTTCTTGAGTCAGTGGTCGACAACGAGTGCAGGATGGATCGGTGACTGCAGCAATACAGAAATCACGTTGGCTACAGGATCAAATATTCTTTGTCTTAACACTAGACACTTTGTCTTAACTTCTGACTTGAAATAATATGGAATATAATTCCTCAAAAAGCATTTTTGAGGAAGAGACAACTGAACAGCCCTACAATTCTGTATTAAATCTGCAGTCATGTTTTTGCCTTTATTACTACTAAGGCAAGATCTACAAGACAATCGTTAGCTACTTTTGAACTATCTACATCAGACCGAGGAAGAATTATATCAAACTCAAGGATTTCAACAGAAATGGGGTAGTAAGTTGCTGATGATTTCATTAGAGCACAGAGATTAAAGTTTCATAACAAATTACTCTTGAAATAGTCATTGCATTGGCTGTCTAGGTAAGCCATCTTGAGCATGCAGCATTCCAGTACATTATTTAAGTTCACTCAAACAGCAGTTCAGGCAAATTAGAGGGCAACTCAGGAGGTTCCTGCTCACAGTAAGGAAAGCTCTTCACCTGACTCATACTACAGCAGAGTGTTTTGGCTGTGAAACTTCAGCTAAGCTAATCCCCTGGTAACAAGGTGGATGCGAGTACCTGAAGCATTGCAGAACTGTCCGGTGGTGTTGTAGACTCTGCAGCAGGATGACTGTGGCTTCACCCAGTCAAAGTAGTCATCAATCCAGGATGATGGGGCATAGCCTATCCTTGTACTAACAAAACAGCACGCTCATTAGTAACTTAATATTTAATTCCAGAACACATCTCTTGATTCTCCAGTGCCAGTTCTTTCTACTTCAACTCATTCTGGTGCAAGCTCCTTAGTTCACCCTGCAGTCCCCTGCTCTAGGACCTCATCCAAGAACTGGTCTTGCGTGTAACACTGCAGCTAGCAAACAGCGGGAGCTTCTTCCCTGTATTTGAGCTCCATTGCCAGTATCAGCTTTCCATTTCCCCTGCCCACTTCGTGCCTCATCCCATCTCAGATATTGTTGCCTGCTGTCAAGCAAGACTCCTCCTTCAGACAGGCTGAAGGAAAAAAAAAAAAGCTAAACTCCACTGAAGGGAATTTAGAAGAGACTTTCTTCGGTTATGTTTACTGTATTCCAGATGCACTTCTCACTTAGCTGCCAGAATATTAGGCTAGTTTATTCACCAAGTTTAGAAGCTGAGCATGCAAGTGATTTCTAAGGGAAGTTGAATCATACTGAGAGATTTTCACGAGCTCTTCCTCCTACCATTCCCAATTCTTTCAAGGACCAAACCCCCTTTCTACATCTAAATACACCAATACATCCCAGCAGTCCAGACAGGATTTAGCCTCATTCTAGGAAGATTGCCACAGCTTTTTCCCCTTCCTCCCTCCCATAAATCACAGTATAAAGCAAACACTACAGCGTCAGTTGCACAATCACCATCTGAACCTAAGCTAAATCAACAGAACACACTGGTCAGCTACATCTCTTCCATATAACCACACAGAGAAAAGCATGAAATACTTACTAGCTACTAATTTCTGCAGCACTGAAGATTTGCTGGACAAGTGAATCATTATTACATCCCATTCCACCACACACCATGTTCTGCCCTTCCAGAGAGGTGTAGTTGTGCCCTTCTTCGAGAACAAAGTAAACAGGAGGACCCGTGTGCAGGTACTTGTTGAGCTGGCTTAAGTAATCCATTACATAGGAGTCCTTAAAAGGGTAAAGTTTTCAGTTACTGTCACATAACGTTGAGGAAGCACAACAGGATTTCACGCTTTCCATTCAGCCTCAAGTTGCTGAGCAGAGTCATGATTTTAAACACTTACGTGTGGCATCGAAAGAGACTGATCCAGTCCAATCTCTACGTTGTGCATAACTGCTGTACTGAATGACAGAACGCCCACAAACAAGGCAATCTGCGAAGAAAGCAGATTCGGGGAGTGAGAGCTGTGCAGAAACAACAAGCAATGGCATTCTAGAAATAATTTACTGAGTGAATAACAATGATGCAAAAAAGGCTCTAGCGGAAGTGTGTTACCCAGGCTTAGTGCTACAGTAACAGTAAAATCTAGGGCCACAGAGGGGACTGACTAGGTAAGGGCTGATTTATACCTAGAAGGCTGCAGTTACAGATATGTTAAACACCTTCTGTAAAAGAGCACAGTAACCTCTAATTGAATTAGGCATCGTTCTCCAGCAAGAGCAAGACTGGATTCATACAGTGTGGGAGATGACATGTTGACATACTCCTGAGATGATTTGATTGTTAAGAATACCACTCTATTAAATTTGGGCCTTGCACAATCCAAGATCAAGCACTTGCAAGTATACAGACTCGTTCTAATACCAATGCTGGAAGAAAGAAATGATAGAAATTTTGTTTGTTCTATTGTGTTTGATATATATTTTTTTTCAGTATAAAGCCTTCAGGCTCAACGTTCTTGCTCAAGTTTAGATGACTGCCAACTGCAAACAGCATGTACATACCACTATCGGTCTCATCCAGTCCTCAAGCAGATACGGAGAATACAGGTTTTTGAAAAACAAAAATAAGATGCTCTCAGAACGTTGCACCCCACTTGTTTCTTCACTGCCTTTGATACAACACAGAATATCCAGTCTATTCCTCTGGAAATGAATTGCAAAGTATGCCAGGTTTAGTAGTCCAGCAGAGGACGCCATCCCTATCAGGCAGGGAGGGGTTAGGGATGCATTTGTACTCACCTCTTGACGCTTAATATCCAAGCCCAGGAGACTTACAAAGCAGGTGACTTGAAGAATAAAATCTATGAGTACAGCCATTCCAGCAAAAAGGGAGAACGTGCGGACTGCTGGCATGGTAGACAGTGTCCCTGAAGGAAGCGAACCAGTTTGTTAATCAAGTAAGCTCCCTCCCCTGTTGGAGAGCCAACCCCACGTTACACTAGGAGTAAAACAAGCTCATTTTGAAGGCAGGCTCATTTACACTTCAAAGGTGCCTCTAACACACGAAGGGTGAGCTTCAAATAGATTTTTATCACTGGGGCACCTTTTTCTAATCAGTGGAAAAACAACTGAAAGCAATATAGGAGTCAACATACTTGTATTTGATACATTCCCAGGATCGAATTCAGATTTTAGTTGCTACAAATATAGTTCAAAGCTCCTGTCTTTTAAGCAAGGAGATTAATTATGAATGTCAAGTTCTTAGTACAGAACATGGCCTCACTCTGCTGGTCTTAGAGCCACACTGGCCTGTGCCAGCAGAGATCAAGTTAAACCTGATTATAGCAATAAAAAGCTAAGCTAAGCTTCCTCTATAAGGAGCTTTTGCTTTGTTTAAATATTTTAGCTTTGCATTTATTCTTACAATATGCAGGTATGATGTAAATTCGATAACATTTGAAGATAAGGGTCTTACCTAAGAAGAATGCCACAGTCTCGGAAAAAGATGAGAGAAACATACTAGGTGCCACATCTCCCAAGACTCTGCCAATCTGTTTATCCAGAGTTTCACCCTCAAGGCGTTCATCTCTCTGTTTTAAGATAAACAATTATTAGGAATCATGGAATTTAAAAAAAAAAAAAATCACATTGCTTTAAATATTCAAACAGCCAAAATCATCATTTTACATAAACTGATTCTAATATAAAAACAGCATGAAAATCCCACCCTGTTGCCTTACTACTGTATTTTAGGTTAGGTTTGAAGCAAGTTCAATGCTTCAGCCAAAACCACACACACACCAGAAGCAATGCCAGGTGTGTTTTTTTTTTTTTGGTGTGTTATCAAGCCTGTTAAACTACAAAGCTGATTACCCACCCATTAAATATTGGTGCCAAAAGTTCCTGGTGTTAAACTTGTAGTTTACTGCAAGACTACTGCTCACAGTGCACTAGAATTACAAGTGATCAAAATAGTAGCAGAGTTCTGCAAGTACCAAAGAGAGATGTTAAAATTATTCATTTTTATGTCCTTAGTATGTGGACCAGAAGCCATCATAAACAAGCTTGATATCAACTGACAGCTAAGAATGCGCAAGGAGTTTCCACGTTTTTGGGGGAGGAGTGAATGGAGTGGGATTGAGCAATTTCATATAATCTTGGCTCTCTCCACGACCACTAGATGTCCCCTGAGAGTCAAGAGCTGCTCAGACTGGGATGAGCACTAGAGCACAGAAGACTTTGCTCCAAAGTAACAGCCTTCAAAAAACAAGAAATACACAGTTAGGAAACCACAACAAATAAATACCTGAAGCGTCTGCACTATAATAAAAATGTTGTCCACCCCAATAGCCAGCACCAAGAAGGGAATGACTTCTATCACAATCAGTGTCAGCGGGATTCCAAAGAAACTGAAAATGCCGATAGAACATGCCACTGAGCTCAGTACAATCAGGATGCCTGCAATACCCAGGGAGATCTTTGAATCCACCTAAAAAAAAAAAAAAAAAAAAAAGTTGTAATAATTGTTAACCAAGCCAGCACCACCACATAGCATAGACTATAGCAAAGGCAGAAAACTACATTCTTATGTAGATTGGAGTGAGAAACTTACTTCTGTTCACCCCCCACCCCAGAAGAGACAGTACTTAAACCTGGAGCCTTAAAACTTGTAGTTAATTGCATATACGGAGTGAAAATAGACCTAGCTGAGGATATGAACAACATCTGAATTGTCACATGTAACAAAGACTGTTTCCCCCAGCTCAAAGTCAAAAGAGGACTCAAGGCTTTACACCAAGATTGAATGTAAGCGTTCCGCAAAACTACTTCAAAAGCTACTTAGCAAGCTGTTAACTTCAGTGTTCAGAAGCAACAAGAACTATAAACATACCAGCAGTCTTCCCCAACTCCGGATATGTCCCAACGCTATGGAGATGTACACAAACATTACAATATAGCTTATCAAAACAGTGCTGACATCACTATTGCTTTCACGATTAATTTCATCTTCAATACTCCGTTCAGCAGAGAATGATATAGTCAAATTTGGATTACGGTAGTTCTTCAGGAAGTTAATAAACCTAAAAAGAAAGGAGAATGTCACACTTTAAAGGATAAAACACCTTGTAGAAAAGGCTGGTAAGCTGGCTGAAGGCAAATTTGAATGATCTGTGTGCACTGTGGCCAAACAGCACTTTAAGGCACACTTCTCATTTTTAAAACTGTAATACTGAGATACTGGCTACACATCCCTAGAACTTGGCTCCAAGCACTAGAAATACACTACGCTGAAATACTTTTCATGTTCTCTCCAGAGGTAGGTGGTAACTAGGTATCTTGCATAAGCTATTTCAAAGCAAAAAGTGCAGTCTTTCTCAAAGCTAGATCTATAAACACATACATGAAATATAACTACAGCTCGCTTACAGCACTTGAACAATTTACTAACCCTTACTTCAGCTCCCCTAAATGAAAGGAGATGCTTGTGAGACATGCAGATGCTAGTTACACTTGTACTTAGCCTCAGACATTCTAGAACAGAAGTTTGTTTCATCTGAACTATTTGCCAAAGCAGTTGGCCTGTGTAAAGCAACAGCAGCTCTTTGATATGGTGAAGACAATGAAAGCTTTTTATATCCTTATTTGGGAGACAGCTTTTTAAGACAATGACAATTTAAGAATTTCAGAATAATGCTGTATTTTTGCACTGGTGGTTACAGTAGAGCAGGTTGAAATTGCATGCCTATTTCTAACACAAGCAACGCATCAAGTTTTCTGTAGCTACTTACCACCAAGTACTACTCAACTACGTGGTCTCTAATGAGACCAGAACTTATCTCCTCAGAGCAAATTAACTATATCAGATTAAGCGAGTCTTGTGACCAGTAACAATCAGTCCTTTACAGGTTGTGCTGCTTCTCAAAACGTCCCTATAGTTATACAGGGCAACTGCCAGTACAGCAGAGGTGTTTTGCATGCATTTATATTTAAAGGTTGCTTTAATTACCGTCTGCATTTTAGAATACAGGAAGCATACTTACTCTTTTTCCCATGCCAAGGCTTTCATTAGCTTTCTGGAGTCATTGTAGTAGTTGTTAACAGGAAGAGTAATAACAAGAGCTGTAGCATTATTATAGTTATCCGCTGTAGAATAAGAAAAAAATGCCAGGCATTATGAAACAGAGCTTGCATTCCAGTGTTGGCAGGTACAATTAAGTTTTAAGGGGGTATTCAATCAATCCCAACACCACATTTCTATTCAACACAATCTGTTCAATCACATTGAAATCTCAAACACATTACTGAACTAGGAATGAACGGTAAACACTTCAGATTATTTTCTGAAGTTATCATTATCAATCATTTTCATGGTATCCTAACATTAAACAGTTGCATGCTTAGACAAGGTGCTATCACAGAACTAGTGCTTATGACTTAATAAGAAACAGGACGTGGCTTCCTAACATTGTAGCCTTGTGTACTCATCTTTTAGTCAGAGCAAGCAGAAAAATCTAAAGTTAATCAAACACTTGCCTTCAATGGCTGTTCTAGAACATTTGTTTGACGTACACGTACCCATCATGCTGTTTGATTGGATAAGTTGCTTAAACAAAATTCTGGCTTAGAATAACTATGGAAGGGTTTCCTTTGTGAACACCTTTATCTGGCCTTAACTGCTTTTTCAGACGGGTGAAAAAAAATATTCTGTCTCAAAACCAAGATACGTGCACATCCCAGCACATCAGCTTGAGATACTTCACACCTTTCCCTAGTCCCCAGAAACTAGAGATCCTTTAGCAGGCTCAAGCTTCATGTAAGACAGAACACTTACAGGAGCACACTTGACAAGCATGTAACAGGCTGCTTGCATTTGGGACTTCTGAAGTTGTCTGTCTTCATTTTCAGCACTGGTCAACTGACCAATTAGTTAAAACACCCTTACTTACTGGAAGTTTTTAAAGTCAACTTTATCTGGAGTGCGTTTAAACAGCCTTGTTAAACAAGAATGCAACTTTAGCACCAGAGAGAACAAACAACTCAGTACTCTCAAGACTTAGACCGTAACACTGTTTTGCCACCTACCATCATATCCTCCCAACACCAGCCACGGAAAGACAGGTCCACCAAACGTTCCTAGGCAGGGATCATGAAGCATGCTTGTGTCATTCAGTGATGCTGGAGCCCTGAAGAGATAATCAGCAATAATTCTCAGCTTATGCTTGACAACTTCAGCACAGCAACACCAGACAAAAAACAAAGTAAAAAGCTGTTCTGTTATTACTGACCAATCTGAAACGATATTAAACTGCTAGTGATATATTGCCCTCTATTACTCAAAGCATATGAAACGTGCTCAAAGCAAACCACAGCCAGTGTCTGCACCAAATCAAAATTAACCTGAAACCTGATTAAAACAACTCCTGCTGAAGCACTGAGTACTGAAGTAGTAAGACAAACACACTACGATAATCTGCAACTTCACATAGTACTGTGGATTGAAAAAGTGGTAAAAATGCAAGGAGTCCATCCCTCCTAGATAGTTTTGTCAGCAAAAGTCCAGCTTGCCTACCATTTAAAGAACAAGTAATAGTACTGCTTACCTAACACAGTATAAGAAGTGAGTGTGGTAGTCAGCATAAACAAAGAACTCGTCCCCAACGGTATGATCTAGGACAGAATGACTGTTCTGAAAGTAGTTGAGTACACTCAGTATAGTGCAGTTGTTGTTGTAGGGAGCAAGAGGAGCCAGGCAAATGTCTTTCAGCGTTACAGTCTCATTGTCAAAAGATGCAGTTATGTTTACAATAGCATCCTGCAAATCTAAAACCTAAAAAAAGAAAAGAAATTAACATTAGAGTAGCACAAGAAAGCATTTTCCTTGCAAGACAGAAATAAGTACATAGTATGTTCCTAGAAATTTCCAGACAATGGCACAATCAACAGGAGTGCATGACTAAGTCACTTTATTTAGGTGTTCACAGTAAACTTCCTTGGGACTCGGCTTGCAAGTCCACCAGAAGAGGTCAAGATAAGGTTTTCAGAAAGAGGCTTCACAGTAAGAATCCTACTATAAGGATTTTATAGTAGGGGTTTTGATATACCTCGTAATGACTAACGATTGCTTGAATAGACGCATCACCTTACAGATGGAAGCCAACTCCCCGTCGTTATACCAGCTAGCAATGCTTGGCTCTTTGCTCTTGGGAAGTCTCAGTTACCTGATGGAGAATTTCTTTGGTGAGTGGAGGTCCAAAAGGCACATCTGCTCCTGATGGGTAAGGCGAATAGATGTCTGGCTGGCTGTTTGGCGCTTGAATAATAAGTTGTTCAGATCGAAAGAAAGGCCCGAAGTGTTTGTCAAAGTACTCCTTCTCTTTGCGGGCTTGGCTGCTTGGAGCTGACCAGAGATCTACAGGGTTTGTAGTTGCTTTAATATACACAAAGCCTGAACAGCACATAGCAATGAAGACCACAGAGAAGAGAATAACGGGACGTGGATTTCTGACACAGAAAGCACCCCATGATGTAAACGTCATCCTCAGGCCGTTCTCAAACCTTTCACCAAGCCTCTCACCACAAGTGATTTTCCCTGTTAGAAAAAGTAAGCAGGGAATGTTTCAGTCAGTTTAAACAACGTTTTCTTGCAGCACGCTAACAAGGTTGGAGTTTTACTCTGCTCCTGATGCTCACTACAAAGCTAGTGGCTACGCTGACAATCAGATCCAGGGAGTAATCTTTGCGATCAAAGGGCAGGGGCCAGTTTGTACCTATACTGCCCCTTCTGATGCGGGAAGGTCTTTGAGAGCAGTCACAGCAAGAAAAGTCAGGAAGCATCTAGAAGATGCACGACCATTAAAATACATAAGCTTGTATGTAGCAGCTGAGGTAGCTCATCTACAGTTCTTTGACGGCAGGGGAAGTGCAGCCAGGGCTTTCAGCAACCAGCAAAAGAGGGTTAAGCACTATTCTACACCGAGAGAGATAACTAGCCAAAAGACTGCAATAGAGCACTGTAACAATGGATTATATGGGCTAGCAAAGCTGAAGTTCTGAAGTGTCCCCGCAGGAACCAGATGCATGTAAGCCAAGGCTAACAGATCTGTTGCCCTTACACAAGACGTACCATCATCGCGGTGAGAGTTCACGGAAAAGGCTATATTGCTGTCAATCGGTGTGTACTCCGAGACAAAGTGCCGCCTCCTGTGAAAGAAAAGGCTCTGTTACCACAGTCCCTCACAAAAAGACTAGAGACCAATGCTAGTAAAGAATTCTTGGTTTGACTCCTCCAGAATGGGTAGGCATCTTTTGCCTCCTGTCGCCATCCACTGAAGGACAGCGATCTCCAGCTTCTTCAATCCTTTGGAACAACTCATGGACTTGTCAGATTTCTTAAATTTTTCCAGCTTGGATCAACGTGTTCCCTATAGAAGTTTATAACAGCACAGAGAACCTCCTTAAACAGATCATAACTTAATGCAGTAGCATTAGTAAGACACCTGCGTTAGAAATATTTGATGTCATTAGTCAAAGGCCCTAAGTTACGTGTATTTGGGCTAAAGAAATGGCACAGCAAGGCAAGAGAGATAAAGCTGGTTTTTGTTGTGAAGACAGACAAGTTACAGCACTCAACTCTTACAACAGACCTATACTGCATATACATTCCCAATACCTAGGGCAGATAAGTTTTAAAGCCTCCTCATATTAATCTCGTCAACAGACCTCCTAATTAGAGGGGTGTTTTCAGCTATGAACCACACAGCTTGGACACCCTCACCGTTTTGTTTAGTTTATTATACATGTTGCTCAACGAGATTGCTAGACAAGGCTGCTGAGCATGGCATGAGTTTTTTGTACCCACTCTCCCTGCCCAGATCCAACTTGTTACAAAGCAATTTTGGTTTCTGGGTCATAATTGAAAAGCACTACTCTGCCCAAGGATACTAGGTGGCTCTAGAAAACGCTACTAAGAAATATTAATAGGTTTCCAATGCTCAGGATGGCTAGTGCAACCACTCCAAAACATTTATAGCTATACTAGATTGTGTTCTTTACTAATGAGCATTGTATAGCACGGAGAAGCTTGCTTGCTGTGCATTACTTTACAAAACGCTGTTGTTATCTTTGGAAGCTCACTTTGTTTGGCATTTTTGGAATAGAAAGACAGGAGTAGTCATGACAATTTGCAATAGGGCAGTGATTGTTTTGTTACAAGAGTTAGTCTAAACATACATTACTGTTAGTCTGCTGTGTTCGCACATGGCCACCAATACTAGATATCACTCCTTCCCAGCAATCACGAGTTGAATTCTTACAGCTTCGTTATCTTAAAGAAGCTTTCAGGGATTCTTTTCCCAACAACATATCCTGAGAAAGTACAGCACGTTGCACACAACTTACTTTCACATCTAACAATAGCCAGCACTAATGGAGGTTTAAGCTGCACAGATTTCTTCATGGAAAGGGTTTTGAAGCATTGGAGCAGGCTGCCCAGGGAGCTGGCTGAGTCACCATCCCTGGCTATATATTCAAAAGACATGTAGATGTGGGGTTTAGGGCATGGCTTAGTGTTAGACTTGACAGTGCTAGGTTGGACTTGATCTTAGAGATCTATTCCAACCTAAACAACTCTATGAAACACTGCATGTGGTAAACAGGCCTCTCCATCACTAGAATTTTCTAGCTCACTCCAGTTTTGCATCAGCTAAATGGACTTCTGCCCTCACTTTCTACAACATGCTTTTATGAGTTAAAACAGCCCTTGCAATTTCAAGCATCTGTCACAGAACATGACTTCTGGCTGGGTGATCCTAGAAGGAAAATGTCTGGGAAAAGGCAAGTTACTTTTCAGAGCTGAATATTTTAGATGCTTTACCTGTAACACCAGATGCCAAAAACAAGCATAAAAAATATAAGTAGAAATCCCATGTAGGAGATCCACATGATGACGTATATAGCATCCAAACCAAACAAAAGCCAAGGAGCAGGTAATGGAGGGGGTTGAGGTTTTGGACCACAAACAATTGAACAGTCTTGACAGCTGCATGGTCCTGTTGAATCATCCACAGACTCATTACAGCCTTTGGTAGCATTGTTCATAGGATTCATTCCATGGACGGGAACATCTATGACAAGCAAACAACACATTGCAGAGCCAGTTTACTACCAGGTAGATTTCACACCTTCACAAGACAAGCTTCACAGTGTAACGAATGAACCCTTTACACTGAAGTCCTCTTTACACACAGTGGCTTTTCTCAGTCCTGCAGAAGAATAAAACCATTGCTATCTTCCACAGCAGGCATAGCAGCTACTTCAAGTTGTCTACTCGCTAGTAGTCATGTTTTAAAAACACTTCAACCTGTTAACCTTGTTGCTATAGGTCATAGGAATACATATAAATTGTGACACCCTCTGCCCCCACCTGTTCAGACTCTGAAGCATGTAACAGTTTCCTTACAAAAATCCTAGAGGATCAGGACATTGCCCTAGTTCCCCAAAGAATACAAACTATTCAGTTTCCTAAGACCGGTCACATCCCTTAATGAGTTTTAAGCATCTATAGCAAGAAGCTGAATAGAAAACAAGTGTAAAGTACAACTTTCAAACAAACAAACAAAAAAACATACAAAACAAGATTATCAGTTTAGATTACAATGCTTTGAAAGCCTCTGACTGCATACAGTCATTGCTGGGCAACTGTTTAAAAAGTTAGTGTATTTTCTACTGTATTTAGCCCCTGACAGAAGCTTGATAAGCAAGGACTATCCCCCATTATTATTATTATTATTTTTTTTTTACCTGAAAAGATAGGAATAATGCTGAAGGGAGTTTGCCCATTGTCCTTGCTAAACATGTACTCAATCCAGTTGGTAGCATTGCAGTCCTTGACTTCCTTACCACACAGCAGCCCCAAGGCCTTAACATTACTTGATGGAGCCTCAACATCCTTGCAGGCATTATACATGGCTAGAAAGAATGAAGACAGAAATCATTAAACCAACATTAGAATTTGAGTGAGCATTACGATTTTGGGAAAAAGTAAAGACCCACCAAGTTTAAAAAAAGTGCTTAAAGCTTTCAAGATGAACACCTTAAGATAGTGAAGTAATGCTTTCAGTTTTATTTAATAAACGCTGTAGTGTTTTGTTATGGCTATCTTAGGCTTCGTAGGCCAGCAGAACCTGCATTACACTAGAACTTGCTTTCTTGTTAGAAGGAACGGAACCTAATATCAAGTTACTCTTTCAGAAGAAGTTGTAACTTCAATGATATTGAAGGCACTTTTGACCTGTAGGCCACTAAGTGACTTTCAAGTGTCTCATAACTTGGTTATGGGTTACTATACAAAATGCTCAAGGACTGAATTAATGCTTTAAGCTTGCTATAAAACCATTACAACCTGAACTTCTTATTTTTTGGAAAAAGAAATATTTGGTTTTCTGCACTGGACTCAAATAGTTCATTTCAGGAAGAATGAGTGCCTCAGAAGTGAGAAAATGCACTATGTATGAACTCGACTACCGTTCTCACTAGGCAGTTTCAATATTTAATAGGCTTTCGAAATTCACTTAGAAACAACTTTCTGTTTCTGAAGATAACGTCATCAGGGTTAACAGCTAGTAGACACTGACACTGAAAATCTATACATAAGAATCTTCAAAAACACCATTATGTGTCAGCATAAATCTCCTACCTACACAGAAGTCAGCATTCTAACAATTTTGAGTGGGAATTACTGGCATCTCTTTGATGCCTTGCACTTCAAAAGACAATTCAGAGTTGTCTCCTGTCCCCCTCCCAATTCTTCCAGAAGAAGCATAGCTTGTTACCTTGATAAAGGTCTAAGTAAAGTATCACATCATTCACTCACCATTTGCAAAGCTTTCTCCAATGAAGTACTGCAGCTCTGTAATGCTGCTTTTGTTCTCTTTTGAAACTGGGTCATAATAAGGCATAGTGCTTGTAACATTCAAAAACTCAGACTGATTTGGACTGCAAGTCAGCTCACAGAAGAGGTTAATCAAGTTGTAGAAACAGGAGGGACACCTGGGTAGGAAAGTCAGTGAGCAGCAATCAGATTAAGAGGTAAAGATGAGACATCAGATTTGACCTCCCCAGGTGTAAACAGTCTGTTCAGTGACAAAGTATTTAAGATCTGTATCTAAAATGTATATTAATATATATATAAATATGTACAAAATTATCCATACGTTAATTAGCACTTAAAATCATTTAATACTCTCCAGGCAAAAGTATGAACATTACTCACTAGTAAGATTCTATATGCTTGCATCCGCTATTTGGGGCATAAGTCAACTGGGAGTTGAATGAAAACAAGTGCTGCTACCAGGAAGATCAAACAGTACACTTTGTCACTCTCTTCTGAAGACTCCTTACAAATGCAGAAGCTCAAGACAAGCTGTGCTGCTGTTTATTCAACCAACTAACTCAATCCAGACTGCAAGCAGTTGTTTTAGTGGAGTTAAAGTCTCTTGATAGAAGTTTTTACAAGAGCTCACTCCAATATGCCTTTAAATGAAACACCACATCTTCTACAGCTTAAGTCAACAGAAGTGGCTTGCTGATGTTAAAGAAGCTCCAGTTGCTTAGCCGTTCGTTAGCATACCTGGAAAGAAACTGCAGAGGCAGCTGCAAGTTGTTTTTCAAAGTCTGAAGCTGAAGGACATCGCAGCAGGTACTAACATTGCCAAAATATAAACCCGGACAGAGTTCCTTCAATAAAAACAAACATTGAGATCAGTGCAGGGGGAGGAGGAAAAAGCACTTTTAAGATTAAAAACTCTTCACAGTTGAGGGTTCTATTTCACCATGTTTCAGAAAATAGTTGCTGGTGTGGGAGAAGCATGAAAGAAATAATCAGTTTAGACAGCGAGATACATTGGGAAATAGGGAGAGAAGAACCACTTGCATTATTCAGGGCGTCGCTTCCTTTAAAAAGCTCTCTCAGATGATCTTTAGTCACCAGGGTCTATATATAGAATTATAATAGTATTTCAGAGCCTATTAGCAAGTGGACAACACTTGTTTATCCAAGTTGAAAGTATTCCTGCAGCTTATCCTTTAGCACAGAATCTGCTGCTATCCAGGAGGTAAGTCCCAAAAGGCAAGCCACTAACCGAAGTCACTGATCACCTGGAAGAGCTATTTCAAGCCCAGTTTATGGAAAAGAGATGCGTTTATTTTAACACTAGTGTAACTCCTAGCAACATGCAAGAATCGTCCATTAAGACTTGTGAAGCAGTGCAACACACCAGTCAGCTCACCTGCATACTGAAGTCATCGCTGCTGCCAGCCAAACCATCATTTAATTTTATAGCTGTTCCACACTTTAAGGCTTGGAACTACCATCTGCCAGAAAACAGCTCTGGCAACACCATCCTGTGCTGTACCTCCAGTCCAGAAGCTTGATCTTAAACTTTGGGTTTGTTCACTTTGGCAGCTAAGGAGCAGATACAGACACATGGTCTCATACCAGGCACAGCTAAAGAAACTTCAGCTCTTTGCCCAGATCTGCTCCATCTGAATGACTGGTGTCTGTTATTACTTTCCTAATTAAGAAATGGGTTGGGAATGATTATCGGAGCAAAATTACAGTTTTAGCCTTGCCTTTTAGAGATATGAAGGAGGTAACTGACAAATGTCACAAATCAGAAGGGTGCTAATAACAAACAGTCTGACTAAGGATTGCTCCAAGCAGTGGGAAAACAGTCAGGAAAGTGAAGAAATCCTGCATTTAAAGCTTTCTTTGTGAAAGTGCATCGATCACGTGCTTTGGCTACCTCATATCCCTGAATAGGAACTGTGGTCTATCCCCTTCACACCGCTGGGACTACAAGCTATACCTGCAAAACTACAGAATCTGTGTTTCCCTTCTGACCAAGTCAGAATGAGACAGCTCCAAACCGTAACGCAGGCCCAGCAGAACTCCTGAGGTGTAAGAGAAACAGTTTTTAGCAGATCTGCCGAAGCAGCTCACCTGCAGTAAGTCATAGCCATCCTTTGGTAGTGCTATGGGTGGTCCGTCGTAAGCACAGTTGTATCTCTTGTCTCCGGATGCAACTCCACATTCTCCATACCAGACACACGATTGTGGAAGTACCTAGCACAACACGATGTTAGTGACCAACTGCAAGGAACAATTGCCAAATTTTTCAGCTACTTAGAGGCCGCATGTTACCACTCCAAGGACCGCTTACAGTCCAGATTAGATAATTTACAATTTCAATATGAGTACGTACTACAGAAAGCATTCCCCAAACAAAGCATGAGCTGACATGGCACATGTTAACACCCTGAGCTCCAGCCCAGCTTTCCTCCCTTCTCGGCCCAGCGACTGGCAGCAAGCACACTGCCTGCAGTTAAGTCTAAGTAGAAGAGTTACTGAAGAAAAAAAATAATAAAATAAAACATCATCAAATAAAAGGTGCTGTAGGAAAGTTTCTTCATGCAAGTCAGTGCATGTGATTAGCGAGTTAGACTGTCAGCTCAAAGCACGGGTCGGTGTAGAGGGAGAGAAGTAAATTGCTTAAACACAACGCTTTCAGTTCTCCCTGCCACCTTTTAGCCCTTCTTGCAAACCCAGCCACCCCGCAGATTTTGAGGAAGTACCAGCGTAAAGGATTGTGGAGCAGAGCTTGGCAGCTCTGCATTCACCACAAAAATGCCATTTATTGTGACGAACTCAAAGGGTGCTCTTCATCAGCGCTTGTAAATGTAAGCCTTCTGCTTCTGCTCAGCGGCGCTGATACAGAGATGTCGGAGATTTTAACCCTGAAATATTTATTCTGCAAAATCAAAACATTTCAGAAGCAACGCCACGACAACTTATTTATAGCAGGAGCCCGAAAACGGCGCCAGGGTTTTGCGAAGCACCTGGGGTGCAAGCACAGCACTACAAGGCTGCACAAACATCTCTGAGGAGAGCTTGCCGAAGCCCGGGCAGGCTGCACCGTACGGTTTCGGAGATAACTGACCTATTTTTCAGTCTCCCAAACAACCTTGACTCCGCAGCTGTGGAGGCACCATATGCTTATACAGCAAGGGCAGGCTGCTGCGCTGGGTGCCTGACCGTGACTAACGCTGTTTGCTGACCAGAGAGGCCCCGAGAGGCTGCGTTCATAATGCCCCAGAGCAACCCCAGCTGACAACAACGCTGCCACAACATCCTTTTTCAGGCACTTTTATGCATTTTTAGGCACTGGATGCTTTAAAAAGCATATCAGGAACTGAATGTTTAGCAGGTGACTGAATCAATTGACCTGAACGTGTCAGAATCATCTTCCCTTTACTGAACCTGGACAACACAGACCATTTCAATGTTACTCACTACAAACCAGGTCCAAAAAAATCAGTTTAAGTACCAGATCACTACTTCATTCATCTGCTTCAGCATCTCTTCTAGCCGAACCTGTAACCAGCTGTCAAGCGTTCCCGTTGCTTATGTACAAGCTGGCAAGCAACCCTTCGGGTTGCACTTTTAAACACTGGATGTTTAACACTCAGCAGTAGCTGGAGAGCTAAATTGCCATAAAAACTTGGATACCAGTTACAGAAACACACCGTGAATTTGTCCATGCATGAAGTAAATATACAGTGTCTAAGCTAAGGAACAAACTTTGAAGTCACCATCTCCGTTTACTTCCTTACACCTACATATTCCAGTTTCAACAGCAAATGTCTGCTGGTGGAAGGAAGACTCGAGTGTTTGTACCAATGTCATAAATGACTCAGTCATCTCTTCAAGCAGCAGCATAGATTCACTATTATTCTCACAAAAGGGCAAAGATTTGAGCTGTTTACCACCATCAGTGAGGCCAGAATTAGGTCTTTCTTGTACCTTGTGCAGGATTTCATGTTTAGTCTAGACTGGTTTGTGATCATACCTCACAACACCTTCTGTGCTGCATGAAGGCTTGTAGAAGGCTTCCACAGAAAGATTTACTTGAAGGTAAATTTCAGCTCTCCCATCAGGCTGACTAGTAAGTTCTGCTGCTTTTACAAGTGTTATCTGCATAACGAAGGAAGCGTTACCTTCACATAGCTACACAGACACAACAAAATAAAACCCTGGCTGTATTACGTTATCACGGAGTTGTCTATAAATTCACCCACAAGGTTTTCTGCCATCAGGGAGGAACAAAAAAAAAAATTAAAAATGTATTTGCACAAAACAAGGCTGGTCACACACAATGAAGTATTCAGCTATTTCACAAGAAAATAAATCAAGATGAGGTATTCTGGCTTATCAGGGTCAGTTTACACTTGTAAAAATTTGAACAAAAATTTAGAGCCCCATTATTCAAGTCTGACATGGATAAACCTCAAACAGAAAAAAAAATAAATAACATGTTTCTCTCAAACTTTCAGCTTGTTTAGAGTGTGTGAACAGGTCAGTTACTCTTAACTACTAGAAGATCACTTAGACCTAGGACTGCAAGTTAAAATACTTTGTTTTATTTCAGTGTTAACACTAGCCATTGGATTTCAGTGACAATTTAAGATTAAATTCTCATGCTGTGATCTAGCAGGATCTCACTAATAAAAGTTTGAATTTGTTCCCTGAATCAATAAGCCTCTTGATTTAGCGTGGTCAAACCCAGCCAGTTAGCAAGGATGAACAAAACAACCAAAACTTCTGACTGTTATCTTCAAATGACATCACCGTAGCTCTCAGGTATTAGCAAGTTACCAGCATGCTCGTCCCTGAGTCAGCCACAAAGCACAGGAAAGGGCTGGTCTCCTGGTGTTCAGTGCCCACAGATACTTCCAAGTCACTAAATAACTTACACCATCATCACTGATAAGATAGAGCTGAAAGCTCTCCCCCCAAAACCCTCTCGTAAAGGCTGGAGTAAGTTAGAGAATAAAACAAGTACTTTGTTCTTTCCACGCCTTCTGAAAAGCATTCCTCCACGGGTAGGAGAAGATAGAGGTGAGTAACTGTTGTTGTAAATAACTCAGAGTTAACAAAAGGCGTTGCTTCTGGAATCAGCCTTTAAACCAGGTAAGATCTGGGTGAACAATTGTTACCCTACACCTAACTGGGTAAAAGTTCTCCTGGTCCCAAGACGCAGTGAGAACTGCGTTGAACCAGGCTCCCTTCTTAACCAGGCAGGACACTCCACGAGGCTCTAATGCAGGTATTTTAGAGGATCACATTAAATCCTCAATATTGAGAAATGAGATTTCCGTAAGTATTCCCCCAAGCAACAGAAAGTTGGCTTTAAATTAAAGCTGTTCCCTCCTGCCTCCCCCCTCCCAGAGCCCAGAAACCCCCTTGCAGTACACAAACGCTGGCCTCCAGTACTTCCAGAGCTGAAAAGCAAATTCCTGCTTCTGGCAGGACTGTGTTTGAAGAGAAGCTTCACCTCGTGCCAGGACTCCAGGAACCCTAATAAACCTGGACACAAGCACGTATTAGCATTTCACGACTACCAATAGCGTTCGACAAGGGTTCTGTTCCAGCTCTCCTGTTCCCAGACGTTATCACTTGTTTGTAATTAAGCTAGCATCCCAGCAGATCACAAACACATTTCCTTCAGCCCAAGTTTCTTCAGTGGCATGTTGAAACAAATCAACAATCTCCGACGCCTCCAGAAACATTAGCCACCACCAGTGAATGTGTCGCTGTGAAGTGGACAAAGAACAACGATGCTGCTGTGCACAGCAACACAGACTGCTTGTCATCTGCCAAACACCAGATGACAAGTGGACATTGTTTGGCCCTCCAAAGTAAGATCGCTAATGTATAGAAAAGGCAACAGCATCAGATTCAGCTGTTTCCTCTTCCTTCATCCAGCATGGTACATCTGGGATCTTACATGGCAAGACAAGCTATTCCAAGAAACCCTGCGTCTCTTCCAATAACTTGTTCAGAAGCAAAGAACCCAGAGACAAGCCTTGTCAGCTAAGTTCCTCCTGTTCCTCTGGCCACAGGTTAAGAGACTGCTCCCTTCTGAAAGGCAAAATCATTAGGTGCTCCTGGTCAGGCAAAGCAAATCCTAGCTCTGGAGTTATCCAAGCACATCACCTGTACTCAGGTGAGCTCACAGGAAAGTTCAGCTCAAGTAGAAAGAGAAAGCGATAAAAATGGTGATAATTGTGGTGATCTGTGGGAGCAAGCTGGTGTTAGCTGACAGCAATTTGCTTTTACTGGAGGAATAGACAGATGCACTTCTGCAAGCACGATCGGAAAGCACGAGGCCCCTAACCAGCAGCTGCCTGCAACCACGGCCACCTGCACCAAAGTACCTGCCGTGCCCTGCCGAGGAGCAGCAGTAACACTGCACCACACCCAGACGGACTGCTGAGGCTGCTGCCCTTCACCTCAGTCACCTCTCCCCTTCTGCGAGGTCTTCCTCGCTTTCCACCCAGGCAGATCATGAACGAGTCACGCCGGATTTTCCAGGGAGCAGCTCCAGAGCGAGGCCGTAAGGCTTGTTACGTTGCAGCCCCTGACGAGCAAGTTCCTCCACAAAGGCGTTTCAGACCTTTGTACCACAGGCCAGGTAACAACACCACACACACACACACAACTGCAGGCCACCAGGCTGAGACCCAGCACAACCTCCCACTACCATCTGCCAGCAAGGATTTCAGAAACGTTCACGCTAATTTGACTCCACAGCCTGGGATCCCAGCGTCTGATGGGAAACAAGCTCCCAGCCTTGCTTAACCACTAATTTGTCAGCCTGTGTTTTAGTATAATTATACGGGGATCAGCTGAAACAGAAGGCACGCAGGGCACTGGACGGACTCCTGTATGCTACGAAGTCGGTAAGAGAACAAGAAGTGTTTCAGGAGCCTTGAATTTGACTCCTTAACTTTGGGGAAAAACAAACAAACAACAACATTAAAATGCCTCTCTTAGCCCACTGACTGTAATGGTCAGCTGTAAGTAACAGATAGTGAGAAAAAAAAAAATAAATCGAATCTAAGCTTTTCGTTTCCCTACACCCCCACCCGATTTTGCTTTCTTGCATTAGGCGTGCAGGCTTTCACCAGGTTAACTTCGTGTGGACCACAGAGCCACATCCCCTGCAGGGATACCCAGGGCTCAGGGGAACTGGTTGCACCTTCCCCGAGCTCGCTATCCCTCCTGCTGTCACCACAAGCTCTGTGTGGCAGCTTCTCACCCCTGGGCACGCCTCATCACCATGTTGTGTGCTATATCCCTCCAAAATCCTGACAGAAATAAATAACGAAGCGGCATCCCCAGCTGCAGCAGAGGGACTGCTGCTTTTCTGCTCACGCTCCCCGGCCGGAGCCGGGCGCTATCCATGAGCCTCCCCCCTGCCACCCGACCCCTCTGACCGCCCCCAGCCCCCCGGCAGGGACTCACCTGTGCGGGGGACAGCAGCAGGAGGAGAAGGACGAAGAGGAGCAGCCCCCGCCCGGGGCAGCCTTGCGGGCTCCCCATGGCGGCGCGGGGAGAGCAGCGAGCGGGGGGGGAAGCGGCAAGAGAAAGACGGCGGCGGGGGAGGAGAGATGGAGGGGAGGGGATGGGAAGGGAGGGGCGGCAGCCGCGCAGGTCCGGAAGGGGCCGCCCCTGGAGGCTGCCCGCTGCCCCGGCGGAGGAGCGGAGGGGGCCGGGGGGCCGTGCCCGGGAGCCGCCGCCAACCGCCCGCCTCGCTCCGGCCGCGGGGAGGGGCCGCGCCTCACGCCACAGCCCGGCCCCGCGGGGAGGGAGGGAGGGAGGGAGGTGGGGGTTTGGACGCCTGAGCCCTGCTGGTGGCCCCTGGTGGGGTGATGAGGGGGGTCTGGGTGTTGGGTTAGAGCCGCAGGGCTCTCCTCAGGGCTGGTGGTGAGAGAGGAGAAGTGGAGGGAATGGGGTGTCTGGTCCCCATGGGCACCTCACCCCTATGTGCATCTCACCCCAAAGTGCACCTCACCCCAATGTGCACCTCACCCCCATGTGCACCTCACCCCCGTGTGCACCACTCCCCTATGTGCACCTCACCCCCATGAGCACCTCACCCCCATGGGCACCTCACCCCCATGTGCAACTCACCCCCATGTGCAACTCACCCTAATGGATCCCTCGCTCTAGTGGGCACCTCACCCCCATGTGCGCCTCACCCCCATGGGCACCATGCCCCAATGTGCACCACACCCCCATGGGCGCCTCACCCCTATGTGCATCTCACCCCAAAGTGCACCTCACCCCAATGTGCATGCACCTCACCCTAATGGATCCCTCACTCTGGTGGGCACCTCACCCCCATGTGCACCTCAACCCCAAGTGCATCACACCCCCATGTGCACCACACCCCCATGTGCACCACACCCCAATGTGCACCACACCCCCATGGGCACCTCACCCCCATGTGCACCTCACCCTAATGGATCCCTCACTCTGATCGGCACCTCACCCCGATGTGTCCCTCACCCTACTGTGTCCCTCACCCCAATGGGTGTCTTGCCCTGATGGGCACCCACACAGTCACGTCCTGGGGTGAGGAGCGCACCCAGGGCCCTAGGGTTGCGAATACACTTGGTGTTGAGGGAACTCTGTGCTGACATCCGAGCTACTCATCGTTCTTGTTTTAGTCGGGTCTTGTGATCTGCCGGGGTCTCGTGATCTGCCGCCTGGGGTGAGCTGCGCCAGCAGTGGCCTGTTTGTTTCCGGGCGAGTGAAGGTTTAGTGGCGACTGCACTGCTTCGGTTTCTTCGGAGCCAAGTTGTGCCTCTTCAGAAGGAAATATTCCACATCTGTTGTATGCTAGCTGGTTTTTATAACATAGAAGCATTAATCACATAGTTTAGAAATGCCTAAGTAGGCTCAAAAATCCTGGCTTAGGCAAAAGCTTCGTATTTTTGCCTTAAAGTTATCAATCCGCGATTTCAAAGCGTTGGTGTCATGACCCCACGTGCGTTTGGCCGCATGGCTAGCTGCTGTTACGGCACAGCTGCAAGAAAAATAATCCCCGAGCAGGGTGGCTCAGGTTGCACGGCAGAAAATCAGCTCTCAGTGTTGATTTCAGTGGCTTTTACTGCCGGTGAATTTGCCTTGCCGAGTTTCGTTTGGTCCTGACTTGCTGACATCAGGTGGCCTGAGAGGTGTTGCAATCGTTTGGGAGCGAGGAGTTTCCACTCCGCTGATCTGTTTGGGATCCGTCTGGAGGAAAACACAGGAAGCAAAGCAGGGCGTGACATTCGCCTGCAGCTTCTCCCTGATTTATGTCCCCACTACTTTGTTGCCTTTGTGGCTGTTTATGCTGCTGGAGTTTAGCTGATATTGCCATCTGCTGACGAAAATGTAGGTTGGGCTTGGTTTCGTGTTTTCATGGGCTAATTTATGTTGGCAGGGATCTCTGGAGGGCCATGCAGTTCGGCTTTTTGCTGAGAGCTGAATCCATTTAGGTCAGGTTGCTCAGGGAATTGTCCGGTTGTATTTTGAATAGCTTCAGAGATGGAGATGTCACAGCCTTGCTGAGCAAGCTGGTCTACCGCGTGACCACACTGGAGAGCTTGAGTCTGGTGCCTCTGTGCCTGTCCAAGGAGAGAGTGGCTCCAGCTTCTCTGCATCTTCCCATGAGGTAGTGGTGGAGAGCAGCAGGACATGCCCTGAGCCGGCCTTCTGCTTAAGGCTGAACAAACACAGCACCCCCAGCAGTCATGCTGGCATTAAACTGGACTTTCCCCTGTATGTCAGCATCTTGTTTATTCTGGGGAGACCCAGACTGGACCCAGGACTCCGGATGTGGTCTGACAAGTCCCACAGAGGGAGGAATAACCGCAGTGGCTACACCCTTGCTAATACAGCCTAGGAAGTGGTTGGCTTTCTTCTCTGCTGACTCATGTTCAGCGTGCTGTCCAGCCCAGCCACCATATTCTTCTCTGCGAAATTGCTTTCCACCCTGCTGCTGCCCAGCTTGTACTTTTCCACGGGCTTATTCCATCCCAAGTGCGTGACGTGGCATTTGGCAAGCGCTAACCAAAGCTGATGTACCTAAAGTTAATCAACGTGTCTTAATTTTGTCATAAGTCAAAGTTTTATTCGGCACTATGCAGTATGATCCGAAAAGCAGGGGACCGAGTTGCCACATGTTCTAGAGACTCCACCTAAGCAGAGGTTGCAGTGGGCATAGCTCACATAGCTACAAGTTAGAAAAAATAAAAAAAAATAAAAATAAAAAATTGTTTTGGTGCTGGTGAAAAAGTTAAGAGAGACAGAAGCAATTTATAATGTTGCAAAGCAAACACAAAGGAATCTATTGCAGTAGCAATTTCCACAACAAACTAAGTCCATAACATCACACTTGTCTACCACCTACAGTACAGACAGAGGGGGTAATATTTTAATATTTATCTAAATCCCTGGTTGATAGCTGTATTTAGAAGGCTGTCTAAATTCACACTGTTACGCCAGTGCAATGCCTTCACATACCACCAGTTTTTCTACACTCACACGGGTGAAAGTGAGGTGGAATAGAGGCGAAGGCTGATTACCAAACACTAATCTGACTAAGCCCATCAGAGTTCTGAAATCCTTCATAATGGCAGATGTGGAAACCTGAACATTTATCTGTTTTTACCTTGCTTCTGTATGCTGCCAGCCAGCGGCCCACGTCTGGGTATTCCTTCAGTCCTATTGCAGCTTTCAGTCTTGGTTGCAGCTCTCTTCCACGTGCAGAGGCTGAGGGTGCAGCCCCTTGGCATTTAGGTGGAGTTGCACAAGTATTAAAAAGTCAATGATAAAGCTGGCATGTTTGACTGTTTCATCTGAAAGTTATCCCTTCCTGTCTGGGCATGGAAAAAGTAGCCCTGAATAATGAACTCAGATCAATGCTGCCAAAATCTCACTGCATTTTCTGTGCTACTAAAGAGACTGTCCCTGCTGCCAGCTGCAATTGCTTACAAATGTCTAGCAAGCTGTGTTTTATAAGGCTTCCTTTTAAGCCCAAGATTAGGCATAGCTTTTAGGGATTTTCTGCTTGGAAGGAAGGGCATAGTTATTCTGGTTCTTGGTAGTGTGCACAAACCTAATTTTTCCTGCCTGGAAGAAGATGCTAATATTAATTCACGGCGTAGGATGTCATTTGGTGCCCCCATCACACCCAACTGGTCCTTCTGTTGTCCATTAGGATGAAATCAACACTCTCCCTCACTGAATACCCTTTTGGTGTGAAGCTATCTGCCTGGCAGCGAGTGTGAAATAACTACCTGCTTTGTTCTGTCCTGCTTTGACAGCAAGCCCTGAGCTCTGCTTTCAGAGGTGCTTCCATGGCTTTACCCAGTGCAGCAAAACACGTTGCCGATTCCACTAGAAGCTCACTTGTCTCGTGGTAGTGATCGGGCAGTTTCCAAATTGCAGTCTGCCTGCAGAATTACTTGCACGTACAAATGGAAAAACCACGTGATCGCTTTGCAGCAAAGTCAATTAAAATGTCTGTCGCTGTTCTTTTTTTTTTTTTCTTTCTTTTTTTTTTTTTACCCTCCGTATAATTTATTACAAGCATTTCTTATTTCTATTGCGATAGCGCCCCGAGGCCATCGCAGGAAGCGGGAGCTACGTTAAGCAACACATTTCATAAGCACAGAGGAAGGCAGGGTGTTCTGCGTGGAAACCTTGCCTCCTGTGCAAAGACAAGCTGCAGCAGGTGGGTGGGTTTGCAAGTTTCACCCAGTTTCTCACACCTCCACTTTTTCTGTAGAGCCAGTCAAAACCGCTGTAGCATGCCCCATGAATATTTTTTCAGCCAAGCCAGAATAATTCCTGTACTAAACAAAGCTGGTGTTTCCTATTTGGCATTGTAAGCAAATCGTATTGCTTTCGTTTGTCATCCTTCCTCGCTTGTGAAGGCCTGTTTGACTTGTAATAGCCCTGGCCTCAGAGCAGCTATTACTTTGGTCAGATGCTCTTGGCTTCAGACTTTCCACGTGGGATCAAATCATGCTGCGGGGGCTGACAGCAGTCGGCCTGAAGCTGCCAGTAGTGTTAAAAATAGGCGTAGTGTGTCAGGTGATGCTGAATCAAGTCTTTTTATCTTTTCATCTTTGTATCTGCCCTAGTGTATTTGTAGGGCTGTTCTACCGTGTCCTATCCTCACTCTTTAGCATCATGTGTTTCCTGCATTTATCATTGAAGGTGCCCCAAAAGTGTTCATTTTTACTACACTCTAGGTGGAGTTATTTATTACTTAGTAGCAAAAGCTCAGGAATTAAATTCAGAAGATGAAAAGCTTGACCCAGTTTTGCCACAGACTTGCTGAATGATGTGGGTGGGTCCCAACCTCTCCAGCACAATTTCCTCCTCTGTAAAGTGGTGCCTATTGTATGGCAACATGGGATCAAAAATACCCCAAAACAGGTTTCAAACAGTGAGCTGCAGGAAGAAAGCACTGTAGAAATACAACTTCTTATTAAAGCAGAGTTTGGAGATATACTGCACTTGTTGCTATCAGCAAATGTGCAGTGTGTACTCGTGCCAGATACTATTCACAAGCACTGACATACTAAAAAATTCGAAAGTTGACCTCATGTGAAACATTTGCCACGGCAAAAAGTCGTGTCCCTCGCTCTTTCCTGACTTAGCTGTGTTCCCCGTTGGCACATCGCAGATTGCTGCGCTGTTCCCTGCTCCCTGGCAAAGTGCAGCACTATGCAGAGCTCGTGCCAGCTCTGGGTGACCTGCCTCGACATTAAAAGCAGGGCATTAAAGCATTAGTCCGGTTAAAATGCCTCGTCAACATAGTGAGAGCGAAATGGTTTATTTACAGGTGGCTTAGGTATGTGCCCAAGGTGTCGTTTTGCCGCACAGATACAGGGCACAGTTGCTAAGCATATGGTCTTGTTATTGATCTCATGAGAGGCAGCATCTCTTTAAATCACTGAGGAGATAAAGCAAAAAAAAATATTGACTCATATATCTAAGGTCAAAGAGACTATTATGATCACATAATATTACTTGCTGCATGTCATATAATTTCATCCAATAATGTCTAAATCAAATGCAAAGTGCTTCAGATGAAACATCTGTTAGATTGAAAAGTAATTTAAAAACAAAACAAAACACTCTAATGATGAAGGAATCATCTCAAGCAATTTGCTTCACTAGATAACTAGCCTCACTGTTGAAAACCCACAGCTCGAATTTGCATTTGCCTAGTTTCAGCCTCTTGACACTGCACTTTGTTTTGCTTTCATGCAAAATCAAGAAGCTCTGCATTACCAAAAATCATCCTTTGTAGTGATTTAGGCCATGAACAAGTCACACCATGCTTCTCTGTACAGATGAAGATTCTTTATTGACTTGTGACTGTAGGAATATTTGACATCGATTGAAAATGTAGCTCATCACAACAGCAAATTGTAGTAATAAGGCAAAAAGATCGGGATGTCAAATACAAGGTCAAAAATGGAGTTTTCGCTGTAGACCCTTTTCCCCTTTTATTACAATTACCATCCTCTGCTTGCTCTAATAAGCATATCAGCAGGATGTAGACTTTATTTTTTATTTTTTAAACCGAAGCAGGTCACATCAGCATAAGGGCCAGTTTTACGTTTAGGAATAGTAACTGAACCACCAAGGCATGTTTGACTAACTGAATAAAAGCATAGTCATACTCCTTTGTTCCCTAAATTGCATTTTGGAAATCTTTCCTTCAGATCTGACTTAATGGATATTAATGTCACGGGGAGCCTGCCAGTGAGGTCTGGATCTGAAACAAAACTCATTATGTCATGCTAAATTAAATTTTCCTGTTTTTCAAGCCAGGGCATTGGCTCTGTTTGTTTTGTGAATGCTGTCTCATCTGTAAAGGCCTGGAAAACAATGGTCTAATGAATCAAGTGGTATAGAATAAAGTGGTCTTAACAAGAATAGAAAATTAATTCTGGAATTCTGCAAATAGAAAGAATAGGATACAGAGGAAGGCAAATACATATTGAAGGGTACAGAGAGTTAAGGTAATCTGAGTAGTAGATTCATTTTTATTGAAACGATGGTATGGAAAAATGTGTTTCAGCAAAGCAATGTTCCCATTGTAGAATATTAATCTTACACTGAAATACATAAATTTGTATAGGATTTATGAAATGCATAACAGGGAGGGTCAAAAGAAACCAGAATTCAGGGAAGTATGAACATGACATTTGCAAGGACCTCCTGCAGAGCTACTGTGAGAAGCCACAATTCTGTTTAGTCCTGTATGTGCAGTGCATCACTCCCTCGCTGGAAAAAAGAGCCGTGTGTATGATCTTTGGTTGCATTCCTAGCATGCGTTAACGTTTTGTCACCACTGACTCAAGGAGTGCGGCACAGTGACAAGGGTTCCAAACAAAGGCAGTATTTTATGTCTGTTGTGTTTGTATGAAGGGGAGGACAAATGGGCCAGTTTTTGTGCTACCCTATTTTCAGCACAACGATTTTGAAATTTCCAAGACAAGAAGAAACTTGGTTTACTTACAGGTTTCCCAGTAGTTGCTATGATTGGCGGAATAAAATGGAAATTATTCTTCTGATTAGGCTCTGACTTTGAGACAAACAATCGTTGTTAAAGTGCATTAAATGTCACCTGCAGCTGTTTGATCAGGTGCTCTAATCTAAAAGAGCCTCTTGGCTCTTCTAGTTTAAACAAGGGGAGGAGGATCACCAGCGAGACAATTTCGCTGCAAGGCAAGAACGGCATGTGCAAGAGGAGGCATTAGGTCAGGGGTACAACATTGCCTTTTGTGTCATTTCCAAATAATGAAATTATTTGTGAAATAAATGTGAAATAAAGGCATGGTGCTCTATGCTTTTCCTCGACTCCTGTGCAGCTTGTTCTTGCACCTCCTTTGTACTCACTTGGAGCTGCTGGAAAGTCACTGGCCCACAGCACCTGCATAAATCCCAGGTGGAGAAAGCAGCAGGCTGGGCCCCTGGATGTTGAAATGAAAACATTTGGGCCTGTTATCCTGTCCCATTCTAGTTCACCCTGTCATCTAGGAAGCAGATTTGGTGTCCCTCAGTTTCTAGTCTAAATTTGCTCTTGCCCATTAACACGAAGAGATGAGCTGTTGCTGCATTTCACTGATGTGTGAATGAAATCATCAATTTCCCTGCCTAATATGTTTTGGAGCTTCCACAGAGCACTCTGAAAGCCTTGCACAAAAGGCACTACAACAAGAGCAACTGTTGGTATCAGTAAATCACTTCAGCCAAGAAGGGAAAGCAGCTTTCCAGTTTAGAACAACAAACAAACCACAGCAGTGTTTACTGAGCACTTTAAAGATAACATTGGCTACATAAATACTAATATTTACTAAGGTTTCTTTGTGGAAAGGTTAATTGCATGGTGAGGAACAGTATTGCAACGTCCAAGCCCATCTACAGGTAGAATAAGCACCTTTTGGTTACTGGGAACTCAAAGCCACATACAGCCCTCTCCTCAGAGGCTCTGAGACGAAACAAATGCTCCCAACGGGAAGGTCTCCGTGCTTAAAATCCCAAGCTGGATGAATAGTGACTTTGCTGAAGCTAGATTCAACTTCAGCCTGAATGTGGCAGAGAAAGACTTTGCTGCCAGTTCTCCACCACAGGTCCAAGGCCTGCATGTCCTATCACCCAGCATTAATGGGAGCTGCAGGCCTCTCCCTTCAACCCATGGCAGCTCCACATTTCAAATATTGTTTATAAACAAAAAGCCTGTTATAGCCCAACATTACTCAGAAAAGAGGACCTGGTGACTGTATCTACTCCGAAGGAGGTCAGCAGATACCCCGTATGGGATGTGGTGTCCCAGATGTTCCTCACTGGTTGCACTGGAACCTAGGCCGTGGTAGCCAGTCATGGAGGAAGGTGGAAACAGGACTTGCAAAGTCCTACTATAAATGGTGGGGAGCATTTTTCCATGGACAGGCATTGTTCAAGAAACTCTTTTACTGAGTAGCTGCCCCTTTTGGGGTGAGACTACACAATAAAAAAAAATATACCTGGCAGAAAGGAGAGACTGCCTGCAGATGCTAGACAGCTGCAGGTTGCTCTCCCAGCTTGTTCACTTCAGCCATCACAGGGCCACTGTTGGCTTTCCCTATGCTCTCCCCTACACTCTGACATCAAGAGAAATAGGAGACCCTCACCAACAGTGGATGCTTCCACATTTTAGCAATATCGATCATTACAGCCTGTCTGATAGTATTTATTGCTCACCCAGAATGGCTGACTAAGTCCTTCCAGTGATTATCCTCCTCCTTTACAACCATGAAAGGGCCTTTTATCTTAATGGTGTGGTTGTTCCCAGCTGTTGATCTGAAGAAACTTTCAGGAGAAAGACCAGTATCGTGGCAGGGCTGCCTAAAGTCCTTCTGGCTTTCTCCAAAGCAAAATGTTTATCTTTGACCCACTGGGGGCTCCAGATGAACCTACCCTCTTCAGCGTTGCTTGTTAAAGACCTTAGAGTCCAGTCCCATAAAATGCTGTGCAAATTAACTTCCCAATAAGGCTCTTGAGATTTCTGCATGCTCAATATTTTTGAGTCTTTCACAGGACTGAACCCTGGATACAATCATCCTCTGCACATCTTGCATAATTCTTTGGTTCTGTACCGGTTTGTCTGCAAGTTTCAGTTAGGCACAACATTATTTTAATTGAAAAGTACAACAGCATAAATTACCTAAACAAAGAGATTTTTCTGGTGTTGTCTTATATTGTTGGAAAACTTTAAAGGTTTTCTTTCCAATGCTGAATAGAAATTGAATAGTAATTTCAGCTTGCAAGCAAAGATATGCCCACTTCTGTACTCTTCACCAGAAACCTGACTTCTTATCTAACTTACTCACAAGAAGAATAACTTTATGATTTGGCAATATATATGGCTAATTTGCTCTCAGTAAACTACATTCATTTGTGCAAACTCACTAATTTATTTATTTATTTTTTTAACTCATTGAAGCAAAGTGCAACAATTCAGCTGAATCCCAGGCAGATATTTTCTAAGCAGAGACCATTTTGTGTCTCCTTTCAATGTTCTCTGTCCTCAACATCTTAAGCAATTTTTCAGCAATTTGCCAAGGTCTGAAGACAGATGAAGTCCCTGGATTTATGTACTGACTAACCTTATACCTCGACTCAATGTAAAACGATCTGTAATGTATTTGTGGCTAACAAGACTTAGTATATGCTTATACTGCAGAAATGACTGGGTCTTGATGTAGCATCTTACAGTAACACGGTTATAACATAGCTCTTTACAAAACCTTAACAATTTTCACTGTCTTCTCCACACAGACACTAGTAGCATGTCTTATTTTAAGCATCGCAACCACAACAAAGGCCAAAATTGCTGCTGAGAGTTCATTTTCCAGGCCCGCATTAATTAGTGGGCCTGTTTGAGCATGGCTACATATAACCCTCTCACCAGCTGTTGAAACACCTGTACGACTGTGCACTTCTCCCTTAACTACTGCCAACAGACTTTGGGAACAAGTGCATTGCATAGTAGTTGTGGATATCAAAACATAGTGTAACATAGGGGGGGCATGCAGAACATAGATTACTTGTGTAGCATCTGTACTGTAGAAACAAAATTCTTATCAAAGCCCTGGACTGGCAGGAGGACTTTTCCTGTTGGGATGTCGTAGACGGGATGTCACCTGTAGCCCTGCGTGGCACTTGGAGGTACAGAGGAATCGGCAGAGCCAGCACTGCCACCAAAGGGAGGGCAGCAGCACCATGGGGACCAGCTGACTCCAAACAGCTGCAAGACCTGGGCGTCCTTTTGGCACAAGGGCTGAGTGCTCCCAACCCACGAGTGCACCCCAAGGCACTCATTGCAGGCGTGTGGCCATGCCAGTAGAGGGACGCATCTCTGAAACAGCGGGAGCACTCGGGTGCGTGGGGATGCGTACACTGCAGGCGTGGAGGAGCTAACGTCAGTGCTGGCACCGGGGGGACCCTGGAGTGTAGGTAGGGCTGCAGGGCAAACACTGCTCTCAGGCCAAACCCTACTCCTGTTGCGGTCCTTCTGAGTTCAGCGATGCCAGATGGAGGCCCAAGGGCATGGCGACTCCATGGCAAGGGCCTCACGGGTTCACAAGCATATACTGGAGAGGCTGATCAGGCAAACTGTTCCAAAAAAACCTTCTTGGGCAACCTAGATTTACTGTCACGATAGTGCCGTCAGGGCACAACTCTGTCAAACCACATTTGCTATAGGGCAACATTAGCTCTTCCTTTGCTTTTCCTTTGTGCGAAGGAGTCGGAGGATGCGTTCATTTTTCGTTAGTTCTGCTGGCAGCTCGTTGGCCTGGAACAAAAAATCTTGAGGTTAGCAAAAATGAGTGATTATTTGCAAAATATGGTTTTAAATCATCATGCTCTAAAGAAGATGGTGCTGGGTATAACCATGATGTGCTTATTTCAGCTTTGTCTCCACCACTGTTGGAGATGTCTTAAAGTCATCTTTCCATGCAGCGTAGCTAACAAGACTTAGTATATGTTTATACTGCAGAAATAATGGAGTTTTGATGTGGCATCTTACAATAACATGATTATAACATAGCTTTTTACAAAACCTCACTTAAGTCTTCAAAATAATCCTAGCACGGGATTTGTGTGGTCATCTTGTTTTGTGCTGCCTGTCCAGGGTAAATGGTATCCCTTGGGTTCCCAATGCCGCTGCCACAAAACTGAAAGAGAACATGGCTGATGATCCTTTGGGGAGATGAGGCAGGTCTTTAAGTCCATAAAAATCCAAGGAAAAAAACTTTACTTGCTATGAAATAGTCAATGCTATTGTGTAGGATAGGTAGCAGAATAGCAGGGTTTGGTCTTCTGTATTTATTGAATACAATTTTAATAATAGAAATTATTTATAATGAAGTTACTTCTGAAAATCAATAATTCTGTTCTGCAAATGTACTGTTGTGCCAAATTGCATGCTTTTTCAAAAAAAAAAAAAATCTTTAGGAGAAGTTATAACCACAGACTTATGCTGTACACCCTCCTTCTGCAAATCACTACCAGCAGCAGAAAAGTCTTGCACATTGTTTGGATGATTGCATCAAAACAAAATGTGTATCAGCAAAAACTACTGTATGAGCGGCATTAACCCTGCTGCCATCAAGTGGATTGATGTCGGAATTACATGCACTGATTTTATATTAAATAACCAAAGCGTTCAGAAGGCATATACTGGATTACTCGTGTTGTAAACTTTCATTCACATAATCATAAACCAGAAGTAAATACCAGTCCAACCATTCACAGCTTAACAAACCCAGCTAGATATCAAATGCTAGAAGCAAATAGTCCCTAAACACAACTCAGAGGAAGACATTTTCATAGAAGTGAACAAGCATTTAATGTTAAAACACTTTGTAGATTTTTTTTTCCCAGAAACATTGCTGTCATAAAAGGAATATAAAATTACTTTAATAAACTAACAAATTTATAAGAAGATATTGGCAAAGTGCATGTAATTCTGAGATATTTTTTCTACTAGCAATGTACTAAATCCTAAGAAAATTCTACCAAAGGCACCCAGATGTAGATTCCTCCTACTGTGGACATATCCTTCTTACACATCTGTGAAACGAGACATGAATATAACTTAGGACTTATCAAACCAAGTAACAGATTACTGTTTCTCTAAAATACAATTTAGCTAGCTCATGACTAGTTACAGATAACTATTTAACCTGTGGTGCTGGGTGAATGAGTGCATGGTCTGGTTATTCTTAGGCAGCACCCTTATAGATGCTTGTGTATAAAAACTGATGGACTGAAGGTTGGTGCTGCAGGTGATCAAGGTGCAGTCATGATCTCACACAGAGACATGGACAACCACCACCTACATTGCATGCACAGGTGCTCCGAGGCTCAGAGCTGGTCCTAGCCCCGGGTGGCACACCAGGACGTACCTTATTCCTCAGGCACGGGTCTGCTCCTGCTTCCAGCAGCAGCGCCACCGTCCTCACATTGCCACTCAGAACAGCTGCGTGGAGGGCAGAAGTCCCATTCTGGAAAACACCAGTGGAGGTGTTTGGAATCAAAAAGGCAGCGAAACAAAGATGCTCGCAGAGAACAAACCCACAAATGAGAAATAACATGGAAGAGGTTAGGTCGTGAAAGCCTGACTGTGATTTGGAGAGGGTGCTGGCAGGCTAGTGGACTACAAAGGAGGTGATGTTAAATGCTTTAATAAAAGTGAGAGTCAGGTTCACTTCACCACACTAATATCTTCTTTTTTAAATTGCCCTTGTCAATAGATTAGAGGTGAAAAGAACACAGCACTTGCTGCTGCCTGGTGAAATCAGCCATTCACAACTGGAACAGGAGTACGAGCAGTAATGGAAACCAGCTGTGCATTTTATCTCCTTTCTCTCATGATTAATATTCTCCCTGGTAGGCAGCTGAATGGTGATTTTTATCGTAGCTGACCTTTTGTTCGTGGCTGCAAGCTGACAGTTCAGGTAAGCGTGGAAGCTATTTCTTACTCTTAACTAACAATCAAGTTAATGCCACCTGCATTTTCAGGTTTATCAAAATTGCCAATTAGTTGCCTTCACAGAAGTCATCAAAGTGTATGATTTATGGGTGTGTGAAATTTGATCAACTATTAAAATGCAGCTTCCAGATACCTGCTATTATTTTTGAGTCACTGGTTGAGTTCAGAGGAAAATAAAAACAAACAAAGAGCTACTCACAACTGATCTCTCAGGGTTCTCGCTTGCTGACTAAAGGCAATAAAAGGGCAGGGTATAATGCTGACAACTGCACCACCACGAGCAATCTGTTTACTGTAGCAATAAAATCAGCTGACAAAAACCAAGAGAATTCCTCCCACAGCATGATGTCCTTCCTTATTCCAAAGATCAATTTCACAATATCTTCTGAAAAGATTTGTTTGTGTGTAGCACTAAAGGCTTAATAAAGTAATTTCATTATTCTCTTGACTTTTTGGGCTCAATCTCTATCATCTTCCACTTGTAATGAACGTCAGGTCTTTTGTTAGACCCTTTGCCTTCTTGAGTTTCTGTCGACAAATCTATGTGTTACGCTACTAACCTTCAGCAGACCGAGAGTGGGAGAGAATTTAAGTAGCTCTTCTATCACATTGTTGTACCCTTTAATGGCAGCCTTCAGCAAAGCAGTTGTACCATCCTTTAAAAGAGAGAAGATCAGCTCGGTCACAACAAATGCTTTATCCACATTCCCCTAGGCTGGAGGGAAACACCAGCTGTCCCCCCCGCAAGGTCTCCTCTGCTCATCATCTTTGAGGAGGCACCTCCACTGATCAGGCTGCTAATTTTAGGGCATCTGAAGGATTTTTCCTCTGAAAACTTCAGGGTGAAATGAACCAGTAACACCATATATCATGTCTGTCTCTCTTTTATATGAACGCCTTCATTCTCTTCATTCTCTTATTCCAGGAGGTCCTTCCAGGGAGCCACCCCAGACACGCGGGCAGAAACAGAGCCCAAGCTTTACAACCTGGCAAACAGAACAAACTCTGGGGACACTGGGCCACCCCTCAGGCAGCCCTGTGGCCTCAAAACACGCCAGGAAGCGCAAAACTGCAGACAGAGCAGAGGCAGAGGTGGCACTCACATCCCGCGCGGCATCGCGCTCAGCTCCCCGCAGCAGCATGACTCGCACCACTTCGCTGTGGCCCATCTGCGACGCGATCCACAGGGGCGCCGTCCCGTCCTTCAAACGAAAGAAGGGTGCTGAGAAATTTGGCTTTTATATCGTGTACTCCCAATTTGACTGCCAAAATCTGCCTAGTGGAATGGATGAGCTTCAATTCCTCAATAAAATCCTGCGTCATGGACGGACAAATGCAGAGTCCCTTCCAGAAGCACGTGGGAGCTCACTGTATGAAATCAGAACATTTCTGGCTGTTGAGTAGAAGAACCCTTAGATGCTTTCTCTTGCATGGTTGACCTGAAATTGTCATTGCTGTTTGAACACTAAAAGCCCTCTGTGGCTTACCAGCTGTGCCTGAAACAAATAGGGAGGTTTAAAATGTAAAGGCCAAAGGTATGCTGTGTAGTTCGAAATCTAGGTGGCTGGATGTGGCAGAAGGATCTCTGCATGGATGAATTCTGCAGCCGGGAGTCTGTACCTATTAAATGAGAGCTGTTTATAGAAGCTAATGAACAGCTTGAGATGATTAGCAACTTTCAATGTTAAATTACATTGTCCACTCCTAGGGAATCTGATAAAAATGTCCTGACTTACAGGGATGGTGAGTATCTCACAGATTTTATCTTCAAGAGCTCCACTAGAAAAAAAAAGAGGTCAATTTTCAAGGAATACAATGTAAACTGATCAAGTCTTAGGCTCTGAGGCAATCATGATTTCAGCAGAAAATAAAAAGCATCTTCAAAATAAGCTAAACATTCTGATGAATTTCTATCCCAAATGCAAAGGTGAGTTGAAACACTGGGAGTATTATTTCTGCAATTAGGATTTAGTTTTGTATTTTTCCTTCTTTTCCCCCTAAACGGCCAAATTTGCTTCTCAAGATTACAAGAGGACTCCAGCAGTTAGTTATGTGGTGCCAAATTAATTTGCATGGTCCTTTAATAAAAGACTTTGCCTGCATGGACTTTAACTTAAAAGTGAGACCACAAGTAGCAGGGTGCCTGCTTCTGTCAGTTCCTCCCACCAGCCTCAGCAGCCTGAAGACTTGGCAGGAAAAGAATGAGACAAAACCCCTGAAAGTACCTTAATGAGAAGTTTCAGAAGGAAACAGCTTTTTACTTTAAATAAAATATTTCCACCTTGATCAAAGAAGTAATCTCTCTCTTCCAACTGAAGGTTCATATGACTTGCTAAAGCTATTCAAAAACATTGTTGAACCATTCTCTGCTTTCTACGGGCTAGTGATTTAATCCACTGGAAGAAAAAATAAAGTTATTTCTCCCTTTGATATAGTATTCTAGTTTTCACCTTTTCTGGTTCTGAGGAAAAGCAAATGTACACACCCTGAGATCTTTAGTTTTTAAAATGGCAAAAAACAGGATCTTTGCTGACTCTGGTATCAGTTCTCTATAAATGATCTCATGGGTGCTAGTGGCTGACCTCATTCTAGTACATACCCTGTTAATACCACGGGTTTTCTTTATGATTCAAAAATAACAAAGGCTCTCTTGTACGGAGGGCATGTGATGTTAGCGTGATAGCAAAAACTGTCTGTCTCCAGCGTACAGTGTTTTCCCTATCAGTAAACGGACACTTGATATTTTTCCAATCTTCCCCCACCAGAGGGCTCTAGAAAATAGCAAGAGGGGCAACGAAAAAGCCTATAAAACTTGGAAAAGGGCATGCCACCTACACAATTTAATGGGCATGAGGAACGAATGCTGTGCAAATCCACATTTCTGTTTACGTAAAAAATACAAGTACAAGAACAGCATGGGGAACATAGCAGCTTTCTTTCACTCACAGTGATGTTTATGACTCTTGTTTTCAGTCATGAAGTGAAAGAAGCAGAAGGCAATAATACGTGTGTTGGGTAACATCAGTGTTACCATTAACTGTCCTTAACAGTATTGCTGCTAGATATCATTGTTAGCATCTCAGTTACGGAGTAGAGACAAAAATACATTGTGAGAAAGAGTGAGCACCTTGGAGAATTTAGCTTAAAAAAAAGAAAGAAAGTTTAAGAAGTTGGTGGTGGGCTCACAGTGCCAGCTTCTATCTTTTTTGCAAACAGCATCTAACGGGCAGGTTTATGTAAAAGCATATAATATCTACATGGTATAGATGAGATTTCTGTTCATTTTGATGTTGGTGTACGGTGCAAAAGAGATATTATGCTGTACTGAGATGCCATGCAAAAATTCCCATATAAACAGATATTAAGACTCAGAGATGAGTCAGGAAGAAAATGAGAGCAGGGAAAGAAGCAGTTCAAAAAGTACTTTCCATTTCTCGTTCCTCCGACCACCCAGCAGACTGGAGACTGTTACTCTTGTAGAACAAACAATGTTAGATGCTCCATATGTTTAAAGCTGTGCTTATTATTTCCTTATGTGCCTGTAAATTCATAATAGATACAAACTATATCTCATTATGTCCAGCAGTCCCAAACATACCCTGGCAGAAATTTCTAATGCTCCTTCTCTTACTCATTAACTTAAGAGTTTGCTTTGCAGCTTTGAAACTCAGTGCTTGCTGGAGACTTAGAGTCTTAGAAAGGGCCAGATTACTGTAGGAGGTGAAATTACCCTTGTATTCCCCCTGAGGATTTTCAGGGACAGAGAGACCCTACTTGCAGGCTGCTCAGTGCCATCTCCTCCACCACTCTGCCTACCAGTCCATTTGCACCACTATACCAGTTGAATTATTTCTAAAAATAAGTAAGTCAAGCTTGCTGGACTGTAGTCTGCACTCTGTTTACTAGCTTGCATCTATGTGTGATTGCATATCACAGGTAAAGGAAAAACAAAACAAAACAAAGCAAAAATTAATTTTAATAACATTTTCAGTCTCCTTAGCCAGTCAAACTACAGCCTGCACACAGTATAAAATTCATTGGCAAATAACCTTGCTTTGTTTTTGAGTCAGAGAAGCGAAGAAACATGGCCTACACTGGGCTGCAGACATTGCTCCGAGCTCTGTCTAGACGAAAAGATGACAAAAGAATTCCAGCCCAGCTCCTTGGGGGCCCAGCACCAGAAAAAAGAAAAGAAGGTTAAAAATCAAGGGGAATGATGTTGCCAGGGAAGAAAGCTTCCCTCTTCAGCCTTGTGAGAGCTGAGCTGAATGGCCTGCACATAGGCATCTCCAAGGTGTTGGAGAACCCCATGGGACTGGGAGATGGGGCACAAGGCAGAAGGGGAACTGGTACCCACTGGAGCAGCAGGAAGACACATACAGGGAAGATGCATGTGGTCAGACAGGTGAATTACACTCCTAAATTCACCAGACAGGGAGGAAAGCATGGGCACTTAGGAAGGAGAAGCATGAACCTTGCACTCTGCAGCTACAGGCAGCCCTGCATTCAATGTTATGTTGCTTGGAAAAGTTTGCTACAGCAGTAAGAGCAACATAGCTTGTAGGAGACATCTGGCTTCAAAAGTGCACCATCTAGGGCTGCATTCCTGGTAACCAACATGCCACCTTTGAACAAAGTGCAAATCTGTTAGTAAGAGATAGACTGAAGTCCATCCAACCATTTCTTTACTAATTAAACAGTAAAAATGCTCCGTTTGTTGAGGAAATGCTTTGGATTACAGTGGACCTGAATACAAATGCCACAGACCTATCCAGGCATAATCTTAGCAGGGATCCGAGGTACCCTGAGGCAAACTAAGCCCATACTGCTGGAGATGAGACAGAGCCAGGAGGGGCATTCACATGGAGTTGAGTCTTTGCCTCGACTGAGATTTGAACATGCATCACGAAACATGTTGTGTTGCACGAATGTGAAACTGGTTCAGCTAAATCAAAGGCTCCCCAGCTTTATTTTGACCCGTTCAAAAAGGCGTTAATGCAAACACTGATTTATCCTTCTTATCCAGCAGGAAAATGACTTTAGTTTTGGGGACATAAAATATTAGTGCAGTTTATTTACACTAGAGGAGCAGCAAGGAGACACAAACCTACAGATGCAGCAGAAGCCATATAGATTAACCTCTGCTGCCAAGCTATGATTTTTCAGGTTCTTTGGGGCAGATGAAAAGAAGTCCTAAAAATACCTGGCCAAGCTTGTCACAAGCCACGTTGTCCTCTGTTATTAGAGTCCTCACATTTATTTGCTCCTGCCTCCTGATTTTTTACTTGCTACAGTCAGCGATCACAGACACCTGGCAGACATACGTGACTGATTGCAAGCACAAGACCTTATCCCATCAATTTACAATGTGCAGTCAAGGCCCAGGACAGCTACCTTGCCTGCAGGGTTTCAGCAGACCACAGGGGAGGCTCTCCCAGAGCAGGCAAAGATTCCTGGGAATGTCTGTCTCTTATCAGACACCTCGAAGTGCCAGGAGCAAAGTTAGCTGGGCAACTCCCACACCTGGCTATTCAAAGAAGCGTCTAAAGGTGCTGTGTAAGCACTGATTTTAGAATCAAGACACAGGTAAACAATTAAAGATCCATATTTTTGGAAACTAAGAGAGTTTTTATATGTCTCTGTAAACCAGGTATGCTTAAGTATCCCTTAGTTTAAGACCTAACCTATATGCACCCATACCTAACAACAGCATACAGTAATGCAAGGTGGAGCTAGCCCTTCGCCTTCTATAGCAGGGATCTCTGAACCAGCCCCACATCGAATTCATTCGTAACATTTAATGATCAAACAGCAGCCCCACTGCCTACAGAGGAGCTAATTTCGTGCTCACAGTTGCCACTGGTCTCGTGTGTTTACAGGATCAGACCCACCAGAGGGAGCAACTGGAAACATAGATAGCAAAGCTCTGCACACGTACCAAGTTCTTACAGAGGTGAAGGTTAATACTCACGCCTGAATTTCAGAGTACACAGGGAGGATACAAAATAAAACTGAAAGTGAAAGGTTTTTTTCAAAGATTAGCTTCAATACTGAACCCACATTTCTGGTGATTTCAGTACACTGAATTTCTCTCACTAGTGTTCCCAGATTTTCCAAAGCTTTTCCAAGGATTTTCAAAAGAACGCAAGGACGTGATGGGCTATGCGTGCTCACAAGTAGCTTGGTGCAGCAGAAACAGCTCAGTAGTTGCAAGAGGTAGTGCAAGGCCCTCATATCAACATTAAATACAGCTTGAAGGTTGTATTTTGATTTAGTCTGGTCCCGTGGCCCAAACGTGCCCAACCTGCACATGGTTCAAAACATTCCCAAGGATCAGCCAGAGGTCTGATCTACTTTAGGATGTGAAGCACAATTGGTGCACGCCTAAAATGGAGCTTCCAGTTTCACTTCTTACAGAAATTACCTAGGTTGTGTGCAAGCAGAAACAACTGGGGCACTTCCTTCAGATCCACACTATCACTCTGAACTAGCACACAAATGCAGTCACGGCCACAATTTACCTTTTGGTGAAGCACCTCCATGGGAAGCTGATGTCCAGAGAAAATTCCAGTGTTAACTTTCAATAACTATGAGATTTAGTAATTAGATCCCAGCTCTGCCCTGAAGTGTTGAGCTTACCTGTCGTGGCTGGTTAACCTTTGCTCCTGAAGAAAGGAGCAATCGGATGACATCCAGGTAGCCTCCTTGCGCTGCCAAGAAAATTGCAGAAGCTCCATCCTAAGAACAAATATATCCAGCTTATACTGTTTTGAAATTATACTGTACTTTTCACGCAAAAACAAAGCAAACTGAATCATCTTCTCCTTCCTAAGCCATTATGCAGTGTAACAGCATATATATACAGCTGAGCTCAAGGAGTAATGACTGAAATCACAAACTATGGCAATGTTTTCATTCAGCACACAGAAGTACTGGCTTCCCTCATGTATCAAACAGCATTAAGTCCTGGGTCTGGCATGCTAAGAGTCTAGATCACCAAAGCATTGGTCTACATAACTGGAAATCCATTCCTATTTAGGCAAATACATCTATTCACGTTTGTTAAGTTCATGCAGAGGTGCTCTGCCACAGTAATGCACATGGTGAAAACATGTTCAAATACTTTGCAGAACTGGAGACTGGCACTGAAGCCTGCCCTTTAGACTGAAGGAGTGAGTACTGTGCCATACTGCTACGCTATGCCAGCAACTAGACCACTGCTCGGGCACATATTGCAGAAGAGATTGGCTCTGTTATAAAAGTGGGTAAATGTCCATGCAGGACAGAGTACCTCATAGCCCTGTCAGAAGCCATCATTTCTCTAAGAAAAGTTTGTGAAGAAAATGAACTAATCCGGGATTTATTTTTTTTTCAGCATGACTTTCACGTGGAGATGTTCTCAACATTAGAAAATTCATAACACTTGGAGTCACATAAGCTTTCTCCATAGGAAAAAAATAAAAACTCGTATCTCATTGATTTTGTTTTTTTCAGTGAAAAATTTTCAAACCACATTAAAAGCCATCCAACCAACTAGAAGTGGAAAGACATACTGCTTAGGCCCTCCTTCTGCAAAACTCAGCACAGGCCTGAAACCTGTGCTGAATAGCATGCCCAGGGACTGAATCTAAAATGTTTGACCTTGATTGCATGGCAAATGCCCTTCCTGGTAAAGAAGAGAGGTATCTGCTGGCATTGCAGGTGAATATCCATCCCCAGGCTCTCTGAGGGTCTGTTTCCTCTGGCTGTTGTGCAAGTGCATGAAATAGGGTGATGGCATTGGGCATTTTGCAGCTTCCTCCAGAGACACATACAGTAGGAACACTTCCATTTAGAAAGCAGACAAGGTTGCGTAACATTAAAGAGCTCTTTAATACAGCACCAATCAAGATGGAGAGCCTGGCTTGCCTGTCATACAACCATTATTATTTTAAAGCAATTATTTAGGATTTGTACTTGATTTGGTGCTATAACAAGAAAGCTGTTTAGAGGCTATAAAATATTTCTGCAACTAGCACTGTTTAGTTGACATATTCTCTTGTGTTCTCCTCTACCCCTCACGTGATTCAGCTTAAAATTAAAACATCTATCTTGATGGTTTGGGGAGGACTGCCCAAGTGCATGCATGAACTCCCTCTCCTTTGGCTGCCTGCAAGTGAAACTGCCAGCCAGATACCATTGTGTAAAAGCCACTTGGCAATGTCCCAAAAAAAAAAAAAAAAAAAAAAAAAAGAGTTAGGCTAATGCTTGTTTTTAAGATGTTGTGTTCTTACTTTATTAAGCAGCTTTTTCTGACTGGTTTTGCCTCATGACTTTGAGCAATAAAAATACATCTCTAAATCTGAATGTAAATACTGCTCGTTTCAAGCAGAGACAACAAGTAAGTCATTTTACTGCCTTTATTTCTAGGTAAGTGTCTCCAGGTGCAAAAGCACTGCTATTTTTAAACCAGGTGGAAAACCCTGAGATTAGCAAACAGAGGATGACAAACATTATGAATGTTATGAATTATTCTAACCCTTAAATAAGCAAGGAAAGCAGTGACTGTGGAGCAACCTTCTGCACAAATGTGGGGTGGGAGCAGCGCAGAGGTGGGGTCTCTCTGTGTGACCAGTGCATGAAGACTGGTGGGAGCTGAGAGTGCTCAGTGCTGACCAACAGCATCCAACAAACCCCATAGAAAAGGCTGAAAAAAAACAAACATATATCCACGGGGAACAAATTCCACTTTGTCAGACTTGTCTTATGCCCTCAGGTAGGTAAGAGTGGTGGGAAGTGGAGAGAAAGCTTGCCACTCATTTTTGTTGAATGCTGAAAAGCCCAGCCTATTTGTGCCTCTGCTGAAGTAAATTAAATCCAGTACTTCATTGGCTCAGTCCAGCTTTCTGAAAAGTCAACTAAACAATGTCAGTTTGGTCATTTTAACCACTCTTTGCCCAAAGAACTGACAAACTAGAGACACACAAATACCAAATAACATCATTTTAACTGATATTAAATATATATATATTAAAGATAACATAACTTCTACTACATTTCTTGGTGGAAAACTGATAAACTGATTCTTGAATGCCTCAGTGGCTTTAAGGTTATTCAGTTCTCTGCCTGCAATGCAAATCTGATGTGGTAAAACATGACATGAGCTTTTGTTCAATGGTAAGGGACAGCACAATGATAGGGCTGGTTTGGAACAAAGCCTTCTTACAGACAAGGAACCAAAACATAGCTAACCCATCTTTTCTGGCTTTGTACTGCTTCTCCCAAAACTGTGAAAAGCAGACAGTTAACAAAAATCACAGTGTAGAGAAGCAGAGTACTACAAAACCACAACATTTGGCAAATGCTTCTCTGTGCTGGAGCCAGAGTACCCACTGCTGTCCAACAAACAGCACATTTGTTCCACCACCAGTGTTGTCAATATTATCCGTGTCGAATAACTCACGTAAAGCTGATCGTGAATGTTGGCACCGTGCTTCAACAGAGTTTCCACTACCTTTGCATGCCCGTACTGACAAGCAGCTAGAAGAGCAGTACCTCCATCCTGTGAAAAAGCAAAGAAAGGGTACAGCAGTGTGGGAGTGAAGATGCTAGACTGAATGGCACCATAAAACATAAGCAAATCTTAAGGCTTTTCAGAATTTGGCTCACAACAATCCTGGAGTGACTAGCTACTGAATCCTTCATAATTTTAGTGCCAAGCCATGGCCCTTAAATCTTTGGCTCCATCACTATAAACATTTTTCTCCTGAGGCTTTTTTCGTGAGTGACGGGAACAAAGAAAATTCTGCTTTTAGTTCCTCATTTTCTACCTTCCCACTAGAGACTTTATTTGCTTCACAACACCAAGCTGTTCTGCATCTCTTCTTTTACTTTTACTGACAAATCCTCTGCCCCTGACAAACTCCTCTCCTTGTAGGACAGCACAAACTTCCCCTGCTCTAAAGCAGGGGAAGATCATCTGCTCTTCTTTGACCAGAACCTCACGTTCTATCATGTTCTGCCTTTCACCTTTTAGTTTTGGCCTTAAGAAGTGTAGGGAAGATGCATCTAAAAGCATTCTAGCTAAATGTGGAAGTGTGCAACAGACCAAACCCATGACCCAGTGAAAGCCCCATTAACTCTGCTGAAGAAGTGATCCCTGGCAGTTATAGTTACTGTGCATCACCACTAAAGGGAGACCTAGGCACATGCATCATGTCTGGCTTGTAGAGCTGCTCCCATAGGAGCTATCTGAGATGGGAAATACCTCAGGATCGCAGGCTGACAATTCCAAGCCAGCGGAAACAATGGAAATAGCAAATGCGGGACTTGCCACATCATGCTCATTGCACTGTACCCCACTTAAAAATTGACATAATTTCTGACACTGGTATGGAGAGGAGGTTCTCATCTTCTGCCCTGGATGGCACCATGCCATGATGCAAGGATGACGCATGCCCTACGTCATGGATCCCTGAGGGTTTCTGTCTCCTTCCCCACCTTCTCCCTGCTTCAAGCTCCTCCTCCACAAAGCAAGCTATCTGAAGTTTTCATATAAATGATTTCTAGAAGCTGTGGGAAAAAGGTAGTATTTTTCCTCAGTCTTGTTTTCTGAAACAGCTCAAAAGTTTTGTCTGATTTTTTTCCACATGGATAGATAGCCAGCAAGACAAGTTACAGCCCAAATGGGTGAATTAATCTGTTATAACGGGAAGTGACAATCAAACTTTTTAATCTGTAGTGCTATTTCATGCCTATAACAATCCCATGAAAACTCAAGCCCTGACATGGTCGAAGTAATCCACAGGGACTGCCTGTAACTGTGCTCAAAAACTATTCACCCTACTGCCCTGCCACATTAAAATGCAAGAAAGGCTTGAGTGTCAGCAAAGTCACCAATGTGAAACTGTTAGGTGACCATCTAAGAATTGTTAATTCTGGACTATGTAAGTAAACACGGTGTGCAACCTGGTCAGTGGAGTTAAGTTACTCTGTAGTAATGAGTCACTAGACTTTCCTGTAAAAAAAAAATATCCTAATTTAATTGAAACTGCTGGAACGGAACACAAAAGCAACCACAATGGTTTCTGGATTAAAATAAACAAACCAACAAAACACTTCTACACACTTAAAAAACAATGGGAAAAGCTAGTATCTTCATGAAATCTATTTCCTGTCTCCCATCAGCTGAAAGCCAGTTTTACTTCAGCGCTGAGTTAACAGATCGAAGGCCTACAAACAAATAAAAAGAGAGACATTTTTAAAGACTTTCCCTGAAGAAAATGGGGAGAGAAAGGTCAATGAGTTAAGAAAAGAAACTGTGCTATCAAGACTGGAAGTCCTCCTCAGAGAAGTAGGGAAGGATGAGCTATAGGAAGCTTAAAAATACTGAGGATCCCCATCTGGAAGGTAAGTGGTCATGTTCAGCTGCATATGAGAACAGTTTGTTTATTGATTTTTGGCTTTTCATTTTCTACAATCCTTGTATTCCCAAAAGACTATGTTATTTTAAGAAGATTGTTTGGTTATTAACATAATTTCTGGAGGCCACAAAATGAGAGGACAAATCAAAGACAGGTCTGCATGGCTAACCACAGTCAAGTGCTTGGAACAGGACTGTGCTATTCCACTGTGGAGATGTCACAGCCTGAGGTTTAAGAAGGAGGACACTTTAAGCAGGATATGTCTAAGTGTCTCAATGTGGGGATCCTGACCTAGTAGTTGGTTGAATTCAGTGAACAGTTTTAGATAGATACATTTTGGGAAAGAATAACACATTTCCAAAACCTAACATTTAGATCTTTCAGACTAGAGTGACCAAGGGACCTAGACCACCCTGATCTAGTTCCATTTGCCCACATCAAATCAAATATTTCCAGGGCCAGGAAAAATCAAATAACAACTCCTTGGCCCAAGGATTTGGTCCTTGATCAGGAAGGCATGTGGGCTCTAAGACCTGCTCTACTGTCTCCTATAAAGTCAAACACATTCCACAGAAGAGACTGAGACTCGTGTGCATGCTCTGGATGCGAGTACCACTATGATAAATAGGGATTGGTCTTGCTTTAGGATAAAGAACTCGGGGACAGGAATCCTTTCCATAGAAAACACCTTATGGCAAGACAACACTCAGTTAAATCAAGGAATTGGCACTGTTGGACAAAACACTGCAAAGGTCCACATTTTTTTAGGAGGAGAAAAAAAAATCAGCCCCCCAACTCCTCTCAAACTTACATCTTGCTTTCACTTTCTTCCCTTTTTTCCAGCACAAGAGCCTTTTCTCCAGCGAGCTCTAGCTGAAGATCCCACTGTTTTACAGACTATAAGGTAGACGGAAGGATGAAAACAAGAAATAAATGACAGTCTTAAAATCTCCTTCAGACATGTGATTCCTTTTTTTTTTTTTTGGCTTCAGCTGAAACAAGTAAAATGCTGAAGCAGCACCTTTGGTACTGGCAAACCTCTCGGAAACTCTGAGCCAGGCAGGGACATGTGAGGAGCCACGGAGACACTTGTAGGGCAATAACCGCTCTGCAGCGGGAGGGAAACGGGCAATGGAGCTGAGAGAAGGCACTCAGGCTTGGGTTTATTTCCTGCTCATATCCTGTTTTCATGACACAGCTTAGCTTCCACTAATCCTTTACTGCAAACCCTTCCAGCACACTGGAAACTCATACAGGAGCCAGTCCTCTCAGCTACCTCTGTAATTCTTCCTTTGAAACCCTTTTTTCTTATCCATATATTCTCTCCTCCCTGTCAGCAGCATGTACAGTAGCTGCCAATCTCCCACGTAAGCACTGGGAACAGCAGCACCCGATGAGACCACGCTCTCTGGTGTACACCTCTCCATTTGCCTGTCCCTTCCTTCACCTCTGTCATCACTGCCTGCAAGCACCTTAGAATTACATGATGTTTTTCTTACTTTCTCTGAAATATGTTACAAGGGAGGATAATCGATCTTCTGCAATTACTGCCCACTGAAAAATAGCCTCCAACATACCATTCAACCTGCAGTATTGCTCAGAAAGCATGCCTCCATGGAAATCCTTACAAGAACCCAGATGCAAGCTTATAACGTGTCTCAGGTAAAGAAAAGAAAACATTTTATTTTCTGATACATACTTCTAGGGATGTTTGCTTAGCCTGTCATAGTGAATATCAACTCAGATGATACAAGGCATACCAAGAATTGTTTTATTAAGATCGTTCTCCAGCACTCTTGCATATGAGTGACAAATGCAGTAATTAAAATTTACAGAGGAGTAAATTACAAAGAAGACACTGGACTTTGCATTGCCTTGCTTAAAAGTATCTGTTTCCTAGGTTTCATTAAAACTGTTTTCATATTTAAATTAAACATCTTCATGTATAATAGAAAGTTCATTGTAAATTGATGAGTTTTGCAATGCCCTTTAAAAACAGACAGGATCAGCCTCATCTTTTCTTGTGCTGCTCCCAGCTGAGTGCCTTAATCAGAAAATGCCTTATCTCTGACCTGAAAAGGCATATTTTGTCAGCTACTTTGTTCCTGGGGTTTGGGGGAAGGGATGGAAGAGCCTGTTATCTTAGCTGCCCTTTAACAGAAAGAAGAGTTGATTTAATAATTTCAAGCTATGGAAATCACATTATTAAATCAGAAAATTGAACCAGTACCAAAACAAATCAGAAGGCCAATGGGAGATACATCCAGTAAAGCCCAAGCCTGTATTTGTCCAAAGGTGGAAGATATCAGGAGGGACTGAATGCGGAGAGATTTTCTTTTCATTTGGATCTTTACACCTTTTTATCTGCCCTAGTGACTCCTTAATTTATTTTGCATGCTTCAGAAATGATCAGATGTTGTCATGCTCCTTCAGCATGCTTTTGTGGCCTGTCTATAGGTCAGATGACTCAAAAAATGGTGTAATTTCACACACCCAATTGTATACAGATGAATGTGAGAGAATATTTTTCTGAATCTTGCTACCCTCATCCTAAAATAAAAGACTCATAAGCAACTCTATTTTAATGTGCAACTTCTCCCAATAACTCTGTTTCACATGAGATTATCCAGAATCCAGCCTAACATCCAGCTGTTGTATTTAACATTGCAACCTCCTATGATGCTAAGTTCCACAGCTGCACTCCATGTTGCGGTTAAATAGCCACAATTTCATTCATGTTTTTAAATTTACTGATGGATGCTTCTGCTGTGGTCAGAGCATTGCTTACCACAAGCATCGCTCCCCGAGGTACCAGAATCGATCCACATTCTACTGTACGGGCATGCATGAACTCTGTGACCACAGAACCCTGGGATTTTTAATTGGTAATAACTGCTACAGTCCCTAGAGTGTAAAGAGTTGAGTCCCAGTGATGTTCCATCAATTCATGTAGTATTTAAAGCCTGTGTTTTCAGGGATTTTGAACAGCAAGTATGGGTTGAGGGACCTATTCCAATCACTGACTACAACATCTTGAAAAATTGGTTACCGTTGGATAAAGAACTATTTTTCTTCTTCAAACTGAAGCCATTATATTCTTCTGTCTCCTAAGGTGGTATGCAGACACTTCCCAACATGGATCTAATTCCAGCCTGCGCAAGTGGAGTACGTATATGCATAAAATGGGATTGTACCTGAGGTGTACAAAGAGACCCTTTGTTCTTGTATTGGAGAATGGCTTAAGAGGAAAGTCTGATTTCACTATCAATGGACTGATCATTGGCCAAATCAGGCCATTAAGTCCAGGTAGTAAAGCTAGTGCCAAGTTAATGTTTTCATAATATGTTGTAGTACTCATATTATTCAGAAAACATTGCAGTGAGGAAATCATTTTGCCATATTCCTGCTGCCACCTCATGTTTCATGTGAAGAGGAACCAACAGTCCTGACTGGCAGAATGTATCAGCATATAAAGACAGACAAAGCATCATACCTTATTCTTAAACTCAGTGGAGGCACCAAATTCAAAGAGAAACTTCAGCACGTCGTTGTGGCCTTGCTGTGCAGCAAAGAACAGAGCAGTTGCACCTGACTGTAGGGGAAAAAATGATTAAATAAAACCCAAACACATAACATGCTTGATCAAAGTATACATTTCATTTCAAATTCAAGCTTACTAAGCACAATCATTTCAATATCAACTGAAAATACATGATGATTTTTGAGGGCTAAAGAGGATGCAAGGTATCTTAGCTAAGAGGTCAGTTTTCTTCTCATCGCTCTGAGAAATGTGGCCTGCATCAAACATTGGAATAAAAATCAAGCTTCAGTAGTGGCTTCTGTACAATTTCTAATATAGACCTCTTAGGATTCATTTACTTCTCTTCAGTCTTCAGACAGGGAAAGAAAGCCTAGATGGAGAACAGAGCAGTCTTACTCAAGAGAGGAATATCCAATTTGTAGCCATCCCCTCTACCACCTACTTCTACAACCTAAGACAAACAGGAGCATAGGTTGGATTTGGATAAGGGTGTGGAAAGACCACAGAGGGGTTATTCAGCACAGCAGAGCTCCACTTTGCTTGACTCTCCACTGGCCAAATGTGACTGCTGTTGGTATGTCACCCTTGTGTTTTGCATGAGTAGCTTCCCATTCATCTAAGCAGCCTTCAAGCAACTATTGCCAGTCATGCAGCTCATATTTTCTATTAACCTCACTGAAGAAATGAAAGCCCTTATTTTATATCAGTTGTATAACATATAACTGTATTAGTTGTATAAAGCTTGCAACAACACATGGCCCCTCAAGACCATTTTAGAGCCCCTCTCACAGACAAACCTCTGGGTGTTCCCTTTCCCTGAGGTTCCCAGCAATTTCAAGGTTCAAGAGCACTAGTTTGAGTAGGTAGATTTACTTTCAGATTAGTATCCTTTGTTGCTAGGGCTTAAATTTCATTAATTTTGCTCCCTCTCTGCAGCAGAGTGATTTTGGAGTGTTCCCGTGTTTCTCTTTTTATTGGCTTGCTGAACCAATGTGTCCAGCGAGAAACTCAAGAAAAGGTCCATAAAACTGTTCTCAACTTTTCCTTTTGTTGCTGCTTTTCAAGCAATGTTTGTCTAAGGGAAGCTACATGTTCAAATACATGCCCCTCTGAAAGATACTGACATTCATGGTTAATGCAAGTTTAGGCCAGTTAGTGCAAAGACACTTATATCATCAGGCATGACATTCACTGACTCAGTGACTTGAAGACATCAGCATGAGATTCGTGCTCTAGTTCCAGGTAACCAAGGAAAATAAGAAACATTTGCTTGGGTTATTAAAGTGATGGAAATACTGCTGTCCTGCTCTTCCTGCCATCATCCCATGTCACTACATGTCCTCATCAAACTGCTGTTCTTTTGGGGCCAGTCCCACTCCGTTGCAGAGCAATTATAACCAGCACACAGACCAGAATGGCTTTAGATACTCCTTACCACTACCTGAGCAGTGTATGAGGGGATGGCACTTCTACAGAGCTAGGTGCTGACATTTTCCTTCCCGCAATCAAGAAAGTAATGGTGTGAGAGATGCCTTGAATGCAAAGTAGATATGCAGGAAAGAGTGATTAAGTTGTGTGATTTTTCGAGATGAGTTGTCTCGGACTGAAAGGCAGAAACTCTTGGGTATACTGAGTCAAAACAACATCCACCCTATGTTAATGACCAAATTCTGCAAGTCAAAAGTAAAGGACTTCTCCTTATCACATCACGTTTATCCCATCCAGAAAGCTGTAAATTACCATACCAATAAATAAAATGGCAGATGCTTAAGTGGAGTAACCTGAGGGTTACACCTCAGATATAAGCACCCCACCCCTGTGTGCTGGAAATGTTTGATGAATTATTTATAAAGGTACCTCTGGCATCTGATTTTGTATTACAAGTTTCAGACATCCAACTCCTTGATGACCTTAGGAGAACCCTGTTTATACATGCACAGCACAGCACAAATAAGCAGTTGGCAAAACGCAACAGGCAACACTCTTATTATTTCCAATAAACCAACAGTCACTTCATCAATCCCTGTCTGAATGCAGAACTTCTCCTACCTCTCTCTGCAGGTTGATATCTGCTCCTTGCAACACCAATTCCCGTACGCAATCTATGTGGCCATGGTAAGATGCGACCATCAGAGCTGTTGTGCCAAGCTGCGAATAAAGAGAAACAGATCAGTTCCTTCAACAGACACCTTCAGCATTGAATCAGGCTGTCTGCAAAAGACAATGCCTCTTCTGAAAAGATGAAGAGTGTTTATGCTTGTTGACCACAGAACATGTTTGCTCTTTTTCTTTTCCTTGTCCTGAATGGGGGACCAATCTTCCCCTGAACAGATTCTAAGACAATTTAAAACTTGCTATCATGAATACTTTGAAGATGAGTAATTAGCAGGTATTAAAGCAAATACATTACAGACTTGCCTGCAAAGCTAAGCCTGACCATTCAACAACTATGTATGCAGTGATTTTGCATTACTGTCCTGAAAAAAGTGTAACAAAAACATCAACAATATTTTTGGTTTACGCATAGCTTTTTATCAGAGAATCTCAAAGATATCTGCATCCTTTCCAGAAGAATAACCTTGGACACAGGAGGAAAGTGACTTATCTGAGTCACTTCATTTTGAGTCATAGCCAGGAGTAAGGTCCCAGTGTTTTGAATACTAATTCCCTAGCTGAATGACTAGGACAAGCTCTGTCTGTGACTCCTCACTTTGTATCAGGCAACTTTCCATAACAGAACTATTTGTTCAGGTTCCCTCAGTACCCCAGTAGGGCCACTGGTCCACTGAACCAAGACTTAGGTTATATGTGTGGCAACATGCAAAGTCCACATACATGAGGACAAAATTAATCTTTCTAAAACATTCACACATACCAATTCAGTCTAAAGAAGAAATGTGTGAATTTGCAAAAAATGGAGCATGCAGTCTTAATTATATGAAAATATTTTAGTCTAGAAAATGTGTATACCTAACAGAATTAATATCAGGATATTTTAAAGCGCATTATAAAAATTCTTGATCAAGCTTTGTCTTATTTTGAGAAAAAATGAGCAGTAGTGGACCTTCTTTCTTTTCATCTATCTCTATCCTTTTTACTTCATGCCCCCATCTATGCATCTTTTCCTCTCTGTCTGAATGACAGTCATAGGATCAACTCCAGACTTACTGCATGGCGAGTACTTGCCTACAGGTCAAAGATGAAACGAAGATGAAAAAAATAGTGTAAAGACAATGGGCTTAGGAAATCTCCTGCACTTTGAAGGCATTCATAGTGAGAGAAGCACATTAATTGCTAGAAGTGGCATTAATCCCATATGACACAGGCACAACTGACTGTAAGTCAGTCCCAACATCAACCAATGGAAATCTGGGGACTTCTCAACCTCAGTTTTCCCTGGCTTTTCGCAGTAGCTTTGTACAATCCAGTAATGGTACATATGTTATAGGCAGAATAACAAGACATACACCTTATCTGTATTTTCAACCTATTCTTAACCTCAAAACTAGTTTGAGACTACCACTACAGTAAAAATAAAAATAAAAAATCGCTTGGAATCTGTTGGTCACTTATTTGGGCTCCTTTTTGCCTGGAAATCTTGCTGTGCCTTCATGTTGGTGCCAGTGCAGGAGACACTAGGGTGGGGAGAGCTGGAAGTTAGGAGGCCAGCACCACAGTTGCATGTAGCACACTGCAGTGCCCCCTCACAGCAGGAATGGCTGCACATCAAATACAAACTTTTACATTGCCTAAGTAGAAACTGTGGTCCAGGGTTATTTTTAAAAAAACTAATTATGAGGAGCCATGTTAGCTGACAGAATCATTGCTACTGGGCTTGGCTGAGTTGATTCTTCACTGTGATCTACTACCACAATGACATTTCCTTGCAGAGAGAAGCCCGAGGTGTTAGGATCTGTGTTTTTAATGTCAGCGCCACAAATAACTATGTAAGACACATTTTTGAGTGCTGGCAAATTCCTAACCCCTTGCCACTGATATAAATCATCATACTATTTTATCTTGAGTTTCAAACTTGCTTCCTGACAAGGGAAGGTTTTAAATCATGTTCAGGTGTCATGAGACTCTCAAACGTCTCCAGTCAGATCCCTGCTGCACCCTCTGCAGTGGGCTTCGGAAAGCGATGTAAAATCAGCGCTAAGGGAATACGTGCATCGTGTGCATACACTGTCTTTGCAGTCCACATCTACTCGCCCGCTGTTCAGCAGCAGCTGGAGGAGAGCCAGGTTTCCTTTTCTTGCAGCCCAAAATGCAGCATTGGCGAGCGGTGTTTCTTTCTGGTGAAAAAAAAAAAAAAAAAGAAAAAAAGAAAAAGAAAAAGAAAAAAAAAAAAAAAGAAAAAAAAGAAAAAAACTTTGGAAGATGTATTGGACAAATATACATGTGAAAATTGTGCATTCATGCCAGGCATTTTTCACTTTAGGGAAGCTAATCTGATTTATTTGCGCAATTACAGGGATCAGTCTCCCTGTGCTACCTCATGCTGTTTCAGGTCTTCCCCGTGTCCATAGCAGCATGACTTTTAGCTTGCTTTATATTAAGAGCTGACAATGCTGTTCCAGATCCCCAGGGAAACATCACAAAAAACAATGTTTTATCTGGTACCTGCATGGTCTGCTCCTGTGGTGGGGCTGAGCCCAGTTACGGAGACTGATTCATCCTGCTGCCATGTCCTGCTGCAGGACATCCTCCTGCATTTCAGGCTAGCTCTCTGCCACTTCTGTCTTTTCCATACAAAGCCCTGATACTTTAAAAGCATTGCTCACAAATCTCCAATATTATTTGGTTTGTCCCCTTCCTGGAATTAACACCCTGTAGCTGTTGGTGCATGACTTATTTTCTGGGTGATACTAGAAAAAGTAAGCTAAAATTCTGCCATCTACAGCTTTATGAATTCATTTACTATATAAACAAGGCAATAGGTAAGGCAAAAATGAGAAACTCTGAAATCTAGACTTCACAGACCACTACTACTCACATTGGTAGCTTTCTCAGTCCTACAAACAATGGCACAAAGCAACTTCTCTGTAGGAGCAAAATATCACTGCCTCAGAATAGGGGGACAGAAAAAAAAAAAGCTGATGGGTAAGCAATGTGGCAGCAGAAGTGCTGAGGTGAAACAAAGCTATGGTGGCAATGGTATATATACCATACAGCAGGCTTCTATCTGGTTTTGAATAAGGCTGAATATCACTAACAGTTCAGTAAAGCATCACATCAATGATGCTACCTCAGACCAAAACAGTGCCAATAACTCAGGGACCTTACTCTCCAGTGAATCCTGCCTTCAAATAACCCAAAGAGAGTGCAGAACGGATATAAAAGTCAATCGTTCTGCTTCAGAATATTTGATGCATACTTTCCCATGTCTAAATGTCAGTGCACAAGTGTAATGTGATAGAGAACTACAATTAAATAGTTTTATGGCTGACACTTAAAATATATCCATAGATCAGAGTTGAAATTGCTTCCTTCAGTGACATGCGTATAATAAACCTCCCAGAAACCAGCAGGCACAAGATTACTTCTCTGTGAATTTATTCCATATCCATCACACTGAGAATTTTTAATTGGTTGCATTTTTAATATTCATAGGTGTTAGCAGGTCATAAAATTGGCAACTGTTTGAGAGAAGTTTCAGCCATTCGATAAATTCTAGGAATGTTCCCATAAATTGTTAGTAATATTTCTTGTACCAGCACATACTGGGGCAGGAGACTGAAAAAGAAAATTGCAAGAAACACAATAGGCTTAATTTTGTTTTTCATTTTACAGCTGACAAACTGCTTTACCTCTGGTGAATCTGCTGATCATGTCATTTAAAACAGAGCTAGCACTTTATACCCTCTTTGCTGGTGACTAGCGAGGAAGCATGGTTATTCCATCTTTACCCTTGCAACCACTCAAATTGTATGTAATAGCAGGCAGGTGACCTAAACACACAGTGGTCCATGTTGTCCTTTTTGCTCTAGTTTAACAGGCAGATATTTATTTGTAGAGATCATAGTTAGGGATATTGTCTTGATTATCATGATATTCTGTAATTCCTACAGTAGTTCTCCAACAAAGTTGTCCTCACACTTTGGATCAGATTCAGGGAAGAATTCTCAAATGCATCAAGGACACAAAATTAGGTTTTTCCCAGTGGTGTTTCTAACCCAATTTGTAATCACTATCAGTACTTGTAATTCCCCTCATGACCCCACAGTGCTGGGGACTCCTTCCATAACAGTTGTGTACAATGCATGTTCAGTCTGTCAGCTATGTATTGATTAGACAGAAAAAGCAAACACAAATCTGAGCTGTTTTATATGCCAAGATGAATAGAATTTGCAAAACCATTCAAGCAATTTGGACACTCTACAGGGACAACCTCAAGAAGAACCAATTTGTGTAGCAATTTGTCTTCTACCTTCAATCCAAGGATTTATATCTGTGTGCTCTTCATTTTCAGGTGATACCAACAAAACTGACATCACTAGGAAACACAATATGATATATTAGCTTGGAATTATTAATCTGATTAACTGAATATTTTTTAGCAATGAACTGGTTTTAAACCAAAGGATACGACATACTCCTTGACTGCTGTTGCTTAGTTATGAATTCAGATACTTCTTAGGGAGAGGCAATGTTGAATTTCAGGAGATTATTTGGATAAAGTTTTGATGCAATTCTTATTATAAAGCTAGTCTGCTCCTAAAAACTTCTTAAAATAAACAAATGATTCTCAGCATGGACAGTCAGGGAACAGAACATAATAAACGTTTGGAAAAAGTGATGCCATTTTTCACCAAAGCATTAGCTAATATTTCATTATGTCATTTTCTCCAGCACCAACAATTTTCAGGATACAATTTCCTTTATTTCATCAAGGTCTCTAAAGCATTACTGCAAAATTTGGCTGTGTTATTCATTTCAATTGTTCGTATGCCTTTTGGAGAGCTCAGAGGTGAAATGCTTGCCTTTTATTGATGCTGTGTTGACATCAAGCAAAAATGCTTATTGAAAAATGGCTTAGAGGAAAATATATCTTATAAATTTATCAAGACCATTTCTATACAGGAATGCAGTAAAATGTGAGAAAGTAACTGTATGTGTCATCTAAGTAAGGCTGAGGAGAAAAGTATCATCTAAATGCTGTGACCACCAGCTCCCGCTCCCTGCCTTGCCTTTCACTTGCTGTTTGCAAAGAAGAGGCAGGTCACAGTAGGGTGACAGCTGAGGAGGATGAGTCTAGCTCTTAAACAGTGATCTTGAAGATGGAAGAAAAGAAAGAGAGAAAGAAAAGGGAGAAGGAGAACACTAGTCCAGAGTTGACAGGTGGTTCCTTGTACTGTCAAAATACAAGAACATTTCCTTTCCTTATTCAGTTTCCAAACCAGTCCTGATGCAAAGGAGGAGTCAAGAGAAAAGTTTTAAAACTGAAATCAGAATCAAGCATGATATAACAGGAAATATTAGTGGGACTCAGAAGGAAAGACAGAGGTCTTCATTAGATAGTAATACGTCTTACACAGAAGACCTTGAGTAAAGAGACAGGTAATTGAAGATACAGACGTAAGTTAAGGTAGGCAAAAGCACAGAGAATGTGGTAGAAGAAGAGAAGATGTTCACCTGTACAGACAATGAGAGTGAACAAGAAATGCTAGCTTGTGGGTAAGAAGGATAATAAGATGGAAAATATGAATAGGCAGTAGCAAATGGAGGGTGGTTGGAGTCCAAAGCAAGTACACAGCCTTCTGAGAGAAAGGGAAAATGCCAAGGAACAAGACACAGAAAAGAGAGAGAAAGCAGAGGCCTGCAGCTCGCCAGGGGGAGAGAGATCAGGCACTGAGCTACCTTGGGCAGGAGGGGACAGAAAGTGAGAAATGGCACAACAAGGGAGCAGGTAGGGACAGAGCAGAAACAAAGATCTGAAGGACAAGGTTAAAACAACAAAAACAAAAAACCACACAGATGCCAAAAAGGGAGAAGGTGGCAAGAACATGGGGCTGGCACCTTAGTTTCTGACAAAAAAAAAAAAAAAAAAAAAAAAAGAGGAGAAAGACCATGAGCAAATTAAGGTGGGTGCTGATGAGAAACAAAGGTGGGAGCAACTCACGGAGAAAGAGTGGAGTGACAGGAGAGACTAAGGAGGTATGGGGCCAAGGAAGGACAAAAAATGGGATGAATGCTGAGATTTCACCACTCAGGTGCCCTGCTCCCTGACTAATGAGAGCTTTGGCTGCAGGTGGGAGCCACCTGCAGTGTTGAGCAGTCCTGCCATCGAAATAACACCGGGCAAGTGCAGCACCAGCACTGCTGGGGGAGATGCATTGACTGAGGGAGAGAACAAGGGATATGAAGGGATGAGAACAACCCTTCATATAAAGCAATGCAACATGAGCAACGTGGGAGAGGACTGGCACAGAGCTGGTGATCAATAAGTGAAGAGCAAGCACAGCATCCAGGAAGTCCATAAACTGAGGAGATGTACATCTAGCCTAGATATAATCTGTCATCATCAGCAAATTGCTGTTTGCTTCCCTCTTTGCCAATTGATCTTATTAATCCTGTCCTCTGATTTAAAAACAAACTTATTTTAGGTGATGTTTTGACTGTGACTGTTCTGAGGTGGGTTTGGATGACAGAAGCACAGTGACAGGAATCACAGAAAAGGGAACGAACCGGCCGAGCTTCAGTGGCCACCACAGCCTGAGCCGGGGAGCAGGGATAAAAGCTGCTTCCTAACTATTACACAACCAGCGCCAGCAGAGAGGACCGGAAAAGTCGAGGGGAGGCTCCCGGCTGCATCAAAACCTGCAGAGCACAGACCCTAAAGCCAGCGGAGGGCCGTGATTTATGCACCACCGAGCAGCCGTCCTTAGGGGGACCCCAGCTGCATCTCCACAGCCTGCCTCCAAAGCACCCCTGGGGCACCCCACAGCCCGGGAAGGGCGCTTCTATTTCTTTCTCCCCCCCTCCAAACCGCCCCTCCCACAGTTTTTTTTTTTTTCCCTAAAAATATAAATAAATTAATAAATAAATGAAGCTCTAATTCTAAGAAGACGGTGAAACGTTTCGCCGGCTGCCGGCAGGGAAAGCTTTTTTTTTTAAAAAAAAAAAAAAAAGAAAGAAAAAAAGAAAAAAAAAAAGGAAACGGGAGGGCTAAATGATCCTATCCCTTGTGTACACCCCCCCCCCCGGCTCACCTTGAAGGACATCCTGAGCATCCCCTGCTCCGCGCCTCTCCGCGCAGCTCCGCGGGGCCGGGGCGGGGCGCAGCGCCTCCCTCCCTCTCCCCCTCCCTCCCTCCTTCCCTCCTTCCCTCCTTCCCTCTCTCTCTCCCTCCCTCCTTTCCTCCTTCCTTTCTTCCTTCCTTCCCCCCTTCCCTCCATCCTGCAGGTTTGGATGCTCAGGAGTTTCTTGCCATCAGTCCTGTTTAAAGACTGATGGGTGGTGGTGATTTTTTTTTTTTTTTTTTTTTTTTTTATGGTGATGATGATGGTGATTTTTTAATTGGCCCACACACCATCCCCTTGTACCATCCCAAAATGCAAGCCCTCCCCCCGCCCCCCATGGATGGGGCACACGATGGTGAGCGTCCCCTATAGCATCCCTGTAGCACCAACACTACCCTGCATGGGTGATGTGCTCCCATTAGACAGCCCATACATTCCTGATGGCTTAATTTTAAGTCTGTGCGAGCGAGCGAGCAGAAAGCCGGTGCGTGTCCTGTTTCGCCTGGCTGCCACAGACCTCATTCAAAGCCTGCGTGATACAAAGTAGGCAAAACGGGGCATGCTCTGGTGGGAGATTCCTGAATTTCTCGGCTATTGTTGGTTTAAACAGAGCCCTTAGGGATTTTCTTCTTTTGATGTACACACATAAATGCCATTCACAAGAAAATTGCGCGTGTGCATTGAGAGAATTTGCTTGCACTAAGATCCAAGGAGTTTATTCTACAAATCTGCAAACAGAGGGTTTGCTGCAGATTTTTTTCCTGGGGCAAAATTCTGTGCATACAGTAAAACAAACTGTAGGCGAGCAGATGAGAGCTGCCAATAGCATAAGCTCTTTTTAGGCTGTATGGCCTGGTGTGAACCTAGCCTAATTACTGAGCAGATCATGCAAACGTGATCGATCATTCTGATTGTTCCCGAAATTTAAAAATACTGAATAACTCAGCAGATTGCATAGGTAAGAGTCATCCTTGCTCTGATCCAGTTGCACAGCTCTACTTGCCCACTGTTAGAGGAAAATATTAGTAATCTGTGCACGCTCCCTGCCTCACCCCTGGAAAATCCCTGTATTTATCCAATCTATCATGAGTAACATGCCAACCATTTAACATTCGTCAGCCAGAATGTTAAATTTTCTGACAAAGAAAAAACAAAATTCTCTGGACGAATGACAAAATAGGAGACTAATGCAGTGCAGGCATTGATTTTTCTTTTCTTTTCTTTGTCTGTACTCATTTTAGCCAACAAGGGACAAATTTTGAAGTGCCTTTCTCAATTTGCCCACAAAAGCTGAAATTATTTTCAATTGTGTGTGGTCTGTGACTACAGAAGATGCAATAAAAAAAATAAGTCTATGTGGAAAAAAAAATCAGTATTAATAATACTACAGTTAAAACTGTTATTCACACTTCCTAGTTTCTACCCCTTTTCCTGATATCACTTATCCTCACTTTTCCCTGCTCTGCTAGGTCCTGAAGCTGGGGGTTTCATTCTGGTGGTGCTGGCCTGGGATGTAATGGTGAGCTGTCAGCTGCCCTTATGGTGGGGAATACGATGTGCATGCTGATGGCTTCTTCTCTCTCCTTCTAGGCTCTGCACAGGGTCATGCTTGCTAACACTTTTACATCCTGCTCTTTCTTCACTGGTCTGCAGCTCCACATTCCAACCAAACTCATGTTGGCTTTTATATTTGTTAGGTTTTTTGGTTTTGACAGTTCCTACATCTATTTTTGTCCATCTCCAGGTCTGCATTTCTGCACCTGAGTATTGGCAAGTTGTTTGTGGCTGAGGGGGCACCAGTGCCAGGCTTGTGTCCCATCTCTTATTATCCCATGTCCATATTCAGCTACCACATATCCAGTGTCTCCACTGGTCAGGGCCTCTGTTATCATACCAGACCTGCATGTCTCTACTCTGTCTCATTGTGTTAGAGCTGTAAAGCCACGGTGGTGCTATACAAAGATAAGCAAAAGTAAATCAAATTGCTCATAGACACCTGGCCAACTAGAAGAATTACTGTTAGAGCTAAACTGTGTAAAACAAAGTTGTGGGAAGGTCAATAAAAGTCTTAGCAGAGCAAGTCCAGCAGTTCTGGGGCCTTGCAAACTCAGTGCAAAGTTTATGGCCTAGCAGGGATACTACAGTATCTCAGGGCTATGCAGTTGCACTACCCACATCTCCCCCATTCTTGATTCTTGGCAGGACATCTCAAATTGCAAGATGTTTGAACCGGTTGGGATTTGTTACCTGTTTGGCACAATTCATCTGCAGGGCAGTAGGCTGCATGCCTGCCACATGTTTCATCACAATGACTATTACAAATATCCTTAGTCATGTTGTTTTGTACAAATCCAAGGGGTATCTAAAATTAACTGATGGAACAAATGAAAGCAATGCCTTTAAAAGCTGATTCACCCATTCTGTGTAAGTCGTAAGCAAACCTTTCCTAAGCCAGAACAGCTCAGGCACACCTATATATGAAGAGCTAAAAGAGGTGGCACAGATTTAGGGTTAGTCAAAACATTCATTTGGAGATCTTCATCCAGACATCTACAAGCCCTTATGCAAACATACACATTTTCTTCTATTTGCTTAAAAATAGATACCAACAAGCAAATACATGCTTAGAAATATCGGTGAAGAACAATATGATTGCTTGTTGTGTAAGTAAACAAATCTATTTCGGCAGAGTATGGTGGCTAATGTATGTGTTTTAACTTCCATGAGCTGTAACATGGGATTCTGCCCCCATCTTAACAAGCTATGGCTGAATTTGATTGTCACCTTCTAGACTCCAGAGCTTTTCCTCTTTCCTGTATGGCAGTATGCCTATAATGTTGATGTGTTTGCTTTCAGTATCATTTGTGTAAAAAACACTGATGGGAGCCTGTGACATTTACTGTCTGACTGTAGCTTATTCTTTTCTAAAGTTTTAACGAAGACGATTTCATCTGTGTCTGCATTGTCTTATTTCTTGTGACATGTACTTCCATGACTATTTAGTTATTTAAATGTTCAAAAAATGTAAATACGTTTATATGCTTTTCCAGAAAGAAATTACTTGATCTAAAGATGAAGAAGGTAATTTAAAATTTAAATTGGAACAATCTTCAGCAGTTTCCATTACAAATTTTGAATTAGGCTTTTATAAGCCTAATTCAACTCAGTCAACAACAGAAATATTTTTAAAGGCTGCAACTGACAAATTCTTGACTATGCTGGATAGAAAGGTAACACCACAGTGAAGAACAAATTGTATTTCTATTTTATTAAAGTTATACATTCTCTACTCTTATTGTCTCAGAGCAGTTTTAAAAACATGAGTCATCACCTTCTAGAGGACTGTTGTGTGTTTCTGCCTATGACCTCCCACGTAGACTTGAGCAAGACTTTTGTGCCAAAATCTTCAAAAATATCTTCTGAGGCTTCCTTACATTCTCTTGCCTTATACAGGACACACAGGACAAAGGTTACTTTTGAAAGCATCAACCTATGATTTTTGTACATCGGTTTTCACCAGCAAGATTCAATATTGGCAAGCAGTAAGACAGCAGCTCTAAAACGTCTTTCTCTTTCCCTGACTTTTGGGCCATTTACGCTGCTAAAATCATTTTCTATCTTGGCTAAAGCCTGCGGTACACTGTGGAGAGAACAGAGCTTGCCAGTTTGGACAGCAGCAGCAGATCTGCCGTGCTAGCCTGAAGGTCTGTGCAGACCCTACAAGTCCAACTGCTTGGCAAGATAAATCAGTCCACGCTGATCTCTCTGCCAACGTCTACGTTAGTGTTTTAGTCTGGATCAGGAATATGCTTCTGAAATGAACGCCCTGATTGAGTCCCTTTATTGTACTGTTGTTCTTGCTGTGATCTTGCTGTATGCAAACTCGATCAATTTTCTGAACCAAACTCGAAGAATTTCTACAGGAGCAGACTTAGCCAACTGCAGCTGCAAGTGGGTATTCATGTCCTGAGACTGAATGACAGATAATCTGAATTTAAGAAAACAAACAAACAAACATGAAAACACACCACAACATGAAATGTTTAAAGTATGGGCTTCAGGTCTTCAGCACCGTTTGCTCTACAGACCAACTCCTGTTAGTCTGCACTACTAGCAAAGCAGACAGCCTGCTTTTGCAAAGTAGATTGATACTACTGCCATAACCAGCTTAGATATCTCTACACTATAATGCAGAAGTCTTTGGTGCAGAAGAAAGACCTTATAATACTCTGGCTGGTACAGCTATGTTGGCCCAGCCCCCTTCCTAAGCAGAAGCCAAAGCCTGGTGCCACTGGTCCTTCCCCTTTCCCTCTGCATGTTCTCTCATACAGTAAGAATTTGGGAAGTCTCCGTATTTGCCCAAGATTTATAGGTGTCCTGCAGTAACTATAAATTGGAAAAAAAAAAAACAAACCAATCAAACAAAACAAACAAACAAACAAACAAATCCTAAGCCTGCCCACTGTGATTTACCATAGACTTATTGTATGTGTGCTCTATTGACACTCTACTCAGGCACTGTGATCTCAACCTGTTCAAGATGCACTGTGCATAGGCAAATGCATGTTACAGAGCATGCACAAGAAATGTAATACTTTCTAGGCATGCTGTATCTACTCAGCACAGCTTGTGGCATTGGCTTGTACCTGTGCAGCAAGAGTGATACATCCTTGAGTGCCTGGGCATGCCCATCCTCTGCCTGCGAGTATTAATCACTCCTAAACCAGCGTGCTATATCACCTGGGAGTATTATTGTGTCCAAAGGGACTCCTGAACTACTTCTTGATTGCAGCTTTTAATGTCCTTTGGCTCCTTCACAGGCACTTAGTGTTGAAGATATGGGCTTCCTTTTTAAAATGAGAATAGCACAATTTATCTCGAGACACTTGAACAACCAGAGATAAGAACAGCTGCACATCTCAAATGGATAAGCGCTTATGTAATTAGCTAACTTTTTATTTTTTCAAAATGCTACAACATTATGAGGTGAATATTGAGCGCAATATAATATTATTATCCCAACTTTCATTTACTATATTTTGGAGAAGTACTCCAAAAATAGGAATAGTGAAAGGTCTGTGAAAGGTTTCTAAATTAGTTAAATGAACAGATATTTTACTTCCAGCCTTCACTTGTGGATAGAAGAAGTCATAGATAATAAAAACAAGAATATACATGCATGAACATTTCACAGGCACACATGCATACTAGGTGCCTCACAGCCTTGCCACAGAGGTGGTATGCAATCACCTAATTCCATCTATACAGGAACAGAAATATGACATTCATTTCAAGTGAAAATGTTATTCTTGCTAACACCCTATGGACAAAGATTTCAAAATATGTAATTTCAAGAAGATCTGATACTTGAGACACTGCAGTCAGGAAGTTCTGTCACATAATGACAATTTGCTCAAATTGTCAACTTATTCAGCTTATTCACAGGACTGCATCAGATTGATTCATGTTGTAACTCATTTCCAGTATATTTGTACCTCTTTTATGAGACTGATTTGAGATTTTGGCAAGCACTTACGGGTGATTCTTTAAGGAATCTTACCTGGTTTTGTTGGCACCTTTGATGTACAAATAACCTAATTTAATCTGAAAATGAAATACTGAAAAATTCAGAGAAAATGAATCCAACGGATACAGTGACTGACAATTTTATGATTATCAGACACACTATAGTCTTCAATTTGTATATTGCACTTTTGCTATAAAGATTTTTATATATATATACAAACATACATAGTCATACTGTTATCTCCATTTTACAAGTTGGGAGGCTAAATAAAGGAAAGAACATTTTTTTCCTAGCTCACATAACAAGTTCATAGAAGGATCAGAATTAGGTTCTGCATTTGGCTGAAATATAAATTTTTGGGAAAAATAAAATAAAAATAAAAAAAAGAAGTAATCAGCATATATTCCATGTAACATTTTTGAAGTTTGCTCTTCTTTCAGTCCCAAAGCCAAACTCTAGGTGCACAGTGCTCTCTACATGTTCTCTCCACTGACTGCAGCTCAGGCTGCTTAACTGGAGTCCTTTTTTGTGTTTGAGAAGCAAATATTATGCTGTGTATAATTAAGAAGGTTGTGTGCTGTAAAGAAACCACAAATTCACATTGCAGCTCTTTGTCTAAGATATGCCATGAAGATACACATTACATCTCTGTGATTAGGCAGTGCAAGGACATATTTAATTTGAGTACTTCACAAACAGAACTGGGAATGGAGAAGTGTAACAGCTAGAAGTTTGTACCTGTTAAATAGCACTGCCCATTGGAAAAAAAAAAAAATCTATTTCTACCTTGCTAAGAGAATAGATTTAGATTAGACATTAGGAAGAAATTTTTCACTCAGAGAGTGGTGAGGCACTGGCACAGGTTGTCTAGGGAAGTTGTGGATGCCCCATCCCTGGAGGTGTTCAAAGCCAGGTTGGGCAAGACCCTGAACAACCTGATCTGGTGGGAGGTGTCCCTTGCACATGGCACGGGGTTGAAACTAGGTGATCTTCAAGGCCCCTTCCAACCCAAACTATTTTATGATTCTAAATCTGCAAACTGCTGCCCCAAAAGTTTCCTCACACTGGCTGGCCCATGAGAGAAGCAAGTGCTACAAATTATTCCTTTCACACAGGTGATGGAGCTCTGTGCTGCAGTTTTAAATGTTTAGTCCAAGTTCAGACTGATGAATGCCTGTACAGAGAACGATGCCCTGAACAGTATAAGAAATGAATGATTGGTCTGTCATTTCAGAGTTGGAGGAAGTCAGTATATCATCAAACATTTTATCTTTATGCATTCATAAAAGAAACAAAGTAGTTATTCAAGATACTTCTGAGTCTAAATCATGAAAAAAAATAGTCTAGAAAGACTGTAGCAAGTACTTGTTAAGTTAATGCTGAAATTGTGTGATCTTTTCAGCATGTTATTATTGTTTAAAAGTATATTGTATCTTTGGCATTACCTAAAGTTGTTACTTCTAGTAGACTGAAAAGTCTTGTAGTTCCCTCTACGACTGTGCAGGTGATATCTGTGAAATACTAAAATTTTAAAAGAATTTAACTGAAATATAGCTTCTCACAGTATAAGATTGTAATTAATCTACCTCTTTCCAAAAAAGACAGAAATTATAAATGTTCTACAAATAAAATGTCTCACAAAAATGCACTGTTAGTTAATTTATTTTTTTCTTGTCCAAGGAAATGCATTTAAACCATCAGTAACTTTGATAAAGCAGTAAATAAAGCAAAAGATTTTCCATCCAGCTGATTGTTTACATTTGTTTTTCCTTTGCTAAACTGTAGCATAACCTGATACATGGGGTATTTCTTTTTTCCATAATATTTATAAAAATGCAGGCCCATTCTATTAAAACTATCACATAAACAATGTACTTTGAGTTAGTCTTTATTTTCAGAGATACTCTTAGAAAAGAAGAGTAATAGCATGAGAAATAGTAAAAATTACTGTAGAACCTAAACCTGCAGACTTTGCTGGCAAACTGTATCAAATATTTATGCATCCTGCAAGCCATATAAAAATAGAATTGAGAATTTACAGAACTGAACCTGAAAAAGGAAAAGTTTATCTAATAACAGAAATAGTTTACCCAACATGTTCATAACCATATGCATTCGTCCTTTTAAGGAGCTACTACCTTGAATTTTCCTTTTCACTCCATGGCCCTTCTGCTGAGGCCTTCTGTGACAGATCATTATTTCATATAAAATTTGCTGATATAAGCCAGTGCAAGGACACAGGTTCTAGGAACCACAAGAGCATTATTGAACTTCCTACACATGGACCTTCTACCTGATGTCTGGCTTAACGACCTAGGAATTAAAAACAAGTTAGCATTGTCCTTGAATAAGTAGTACAGAACAATTTCCACAAATCTTCATTCGAGCGTTTCAATGCATTTGCTCTTTTGTTTCCTCTTTTCCATTTGTTCCTAGCAAATGAATGCTTTTAGCTACAAAGATGAGGCAACTTGTCATGGAACTCAACTACCAGCTAAGACCAATTTTCCATCTGGTAGAAAGCACCATCCTCCCTTGTTCACTCGTTGACAAACGCATTTCAGCTTTCAAACAGCTGAACTTAAAGTTTACTTGTATGTTAACATCTATAGAGGTACATCATGCTTTAACATTTTTTATCCTTCACCTCCCCAAGCTGGAATTTTGCCCTCCTGAAGTTTTACTGCTTCAGGGCACTGACACTGTGTGCAGATTGTGACTGCATGTTTTCTTCAGCTATCATTTCCTTTTCCTTTCCCTACTTATCCTCTGTATATATTGATTTTATGACTCAGTCGGAAGTTAACTGTTTATCCATCTTCCATCTGCTCAGCCAGAGAGAAGCCAGGGAGCCTGCATTCAGGTGCTTTGTGTCTGCAGGCTTTCTAACTCCATGCACAGCACTTAACTATTGCCTGATACTAGTGCAGATAATGCAAACTGCAGGCTGAGACCATGGAGAATATGAATGAGATGGACAGTGAAGTTCTTGAAATATAAAGGCATCTTCAAATAAAATCACATCATGGCCATTTTTCCTGGGCATTGCTTGTGCATTATTGCACGTAACTCATGTGGGAAATGACATGGGTCTGAGAACATGCATATCACAGGACTGTGAGAACAATACATGACATGCTCTGTGCTTCAATGGGCAGAAAAACCAGCAGATTATCAAAGGTTTGCTTATTTTTTTTTTCACAGAATATAAGCAGCTTCTATTCTTGTAAGCAAAGTTTTGCATATGTTCACTAACAAAGATAGAAATAAGAGTAAATATAAGAAATTGGGCCAAATTCTAATTACCATCCCTAGCCTAAATAAACAGATTCTTCAATGAGAGGGAGGAGATGACCTCATTAGTGCTGCACAAGAACCCAAGACTCCTCTGCAGTTAGCACTGAAGCTTAAGATGCTTGCCTTCCCATTCACGTGAGAGATTCTGACTGGCAGAACAGTATCAGTTTGGGTATTTCTTGCCTGATCCAAAACCCTGCTTGTACAATGGAAACCATTAAAGAGCATAAGTTTCAGGGTCCAGACACTGTGACATCTCTGAGTGTCCTCAGCAGTCTATCACATTCCATAAAACTGACCTGGTAGATTGGTTTTGTCTTCACTTTGAGAGAGCAGAAGTCCTCAGAGGAAGGAACTGAGGATAACAGGTAGAAGGTAAGGATGACAGGGCATAAGTAAATTTGATAGGAATTGTCTTTATACACTACTTCCATTGCCAGGTACAAAATTTGCTGAGTTACTGGCTAGAGCTCAGTCTATTCAATTTCTCTGTTTAATGCCCTGCTGGTCAAAATATCAGTCCACTAATCAAAAGAACTTAGCTAAAGAACCAAAGGACTACAACTGAATGATAAGCTGCCCAAACCACAAAATAATATTAGAGTAGCACGATCTTATCTCCTAACAAAGTGCCTGATAATTAATTTGGCTAAAACCAATTGTTATTAATGAAAAAAAAAAATGGAGATTTACAAGAGTTATAAATCTTCCATGGATAATTTTGGTGGTTTATTATATCTGTGCTATGGAAATCTATAATTGTGCTTAATGAAACATATCAATGGTATTCTCCATTAAATTTTCAACACTTTCATGGGAGATTTGTTCTATATTCACTATCTCTTCCAACCTCCAGAAGTAAACAAAAAGTAAATCTTAATGTTCTTGAACTTTACTTGTTTGAGTTCTTAGTTACACAACTCTATAAAAAGTACAGAAAGTCAAGAGTAAAATGGAAATCCATTACAAAGTAAAACAATAAAGTGGATGGATTTTAATGTCAGGATCTATAGTTGACTTAATGGAGAATCATGAAATGTAATTTCCCTAGGGAGTCTTAAATTATCTGTACCTTTTCCTGCATGCCCCAAAATGTGATCCTCTTAAGTTGTTCTTTAGAACCATATGGCAAAGATGTTCTGTCTTATTTCCAGGGTTGTCTTAGACCTTAGTGTACTGAGTGACTGAACATATAAAGCTTAAGACAGAGAATGGCATGACTTCTACAGATTTATGTTTTTGGCTTGAAAATGCAATTTGCCTCCTCCTAAACGAAAAAGGTCTTTTAAGGTACCAACATTCACTTTCCATTCTCTTTTGGTTTAGTACTTCTATCAATAAAAGACTGTAAAATACCAAACCTAAGTCTTGCATCAGACACTTACCTATTTTTATGTCTTTTGTCCACAATCCCATTGTGTCATGAGTGCATGCTACAAAGATATTTGTGGCTAGAACATTCCAAGAGAGAACAGAAGATACAAAAAAAATTGCACTCACATGTCACAGACTTGGAAAAGGTATTAATTCAGCTGGCATGCTGAATCCTGAATTTGTGTGATCTGCCAAAGACATGCACTGAGATATCATCCATTAGAGGAGCATAATAGTATTGAGTTGCAGGTCATCAAGAAAGTCTCCATTTCAGTCAAGCATCACTGAACTGTCTAGACTAATCAAGATCTACTTCAGAAGATGGTGGTTTGAGTGAGCCAAAATACAACATGCTTCACTCAAGACAGTGAGAAAACAGCCTTGGTACTATTTTAAGTCTACACAAGAGTTTAATGGTTCAGGGTTGAGCTATGATGAGAATGTGGCTGTGGATGTTGCAAGCAAGGGAGTGCCCCGCTGGAAACCGAGGAATTCACAGTAGCTCTCTATGACAAGAATATATCAAGTAAACTCAAGAAGCTGAATGTGCAAGAAAATCTTGGTACATGAGATTGCTGGCTGGCAGAGGAAAATATTAAGTTGTAGAGATATGCTAAGAAAAATGTTAGCCACTAAGCTACAGTACAACAAGCACAACCTGATAGTATTACAACATTATGCAAACCACAAAATAACGAACTGCCAATCATGAAAAAGCTGAAAGAGTGTCAACTGAGATACCTGAATCAGGTGAGGAATAAAAGAACCTCCAATTGGATGGAGAATAAGATCTAGTAGACACAGCAGACACAAGGAGACTTACCAACAGGACCAAATTGAAAGTACAATTCTTAACAATTCAATTCTGGATTACACCAAGAACTGTAGGCATCTAAACCATCTCTACTGACTTAACAGCATTTTCAGGTGTGGGTCCTAGCTTCTGTGTGCTTCATTATCCCAACTATAAGGGGATAACTTCTCTTTTTCAAAGTGATATGGAAGGGTCCTCAAATACTGAGGTATACAAGAAATTTCTGCAAGATGGAAAAAATCATGTCATCAGAAAAGTGGAGGCCAAAATGACCTTAACAGAATGCATTTTTCTTAATGAAATCCAGTGAACGCAGAGGACTTGCCAGGTCATAAAAGCACAATTTTGCTATTAAGACAGAGCGAGTACAGACAATCCTTTTTTTAGCCTAGGTGTACTGCAAAATGCTTTTATTAAACTACTGAAAGTTTACTTATAGACATGAACTGACTAATAATCATGCATAAATATTTATCCCAGAGCATAATAAACGACTTACTTCCTTGATAAATGTAAGAAGCCTAATCTGAGCTTGTAGTGTTATGGTTCTATATTTACACTCTAGGCTACAAATATGTTTAACTGATTAAAACTTTGAAAGAGTTGAGAGAGCTCCAGTATGAGAGAGTACTGAGAGAGAATATTGAGAGAGAGTATTGAGAGAGCTCCTACTTTGTAGGAAGACTCTTCCACATATTAAATCTTTAGGATTGGCCTCAACATAAATGCCAGATATGAAACTGCTATGGAGGGATGAGATGCACAACTAAATCTTCAATGATCACTCAGTATTTGCTCGGGTCTATCTGATCTGAGAGACTTTAAGCATATTGATTCATTATCTCACAGAGTGAATTCCCACATCATCTGGTGTGGCAATGTACAATTGTAAATGTGGTGCCTACAGATGAATCTTAGGTTTCATTCCTATCTTTTTCACTGACTTGTGCAGCTCACATAGTACAGGTTACAAACTCTCTACCACACTAGTTTTGCTGTGTCTTAAGTTCCACAGTCCTTGGTTCCACCTTCTAATTTTTTTCTTAGATCATATCACGGTAGGAGTTAAATATTACTATTAGCATTAGTCACTGAGAATATTTTTTCACCATCTCCCATTTTCTTTGCAGCTTTCTCGTTTGTGAACTGCATGTGCCAAGTCTTGAATAGTATGAGTTGAGATGAGGCAGTATGAAATGTGACGTGCTATATTGCATGTGTCACTAAGAGAATGAAACAGAGAAACTATATCTGCAATTTTGGAGCAAACATTCTTGACTCGAAATTTTAAACCCATTCCTAAATGAACATCTTTCAAAGTAGAAAATGTGAACACGAAGAATGATCTCTGATCATAGTAGCATAAATGCCTACTAATGTAACATAATCTGTTTACATTAAAATAATACAGATCCAGAAACACTTCCAATTGCTAACATTTATTCAATAAAGTGCTCGACATCTGTCAAGTAACAAAGTCTACTCCTTGCAGATAGGAAGAAACAAGGAAAGCAAACCTTATAAATGCTGAAGGAAACAGGAGGAGAGGACTTGCTGGGAGGGAGAAAAGGGCAGGCAGCTGGAGGAGAGTATTTTCTGCTGAGGGCCACTGTCTTACAAATGCTGATTCCTGAAAGCTGCCAGCTAATAAATTCTTATCTGAGTTTCTGGAACTTGTAATTACAATGAAAAGATGACACGAAGGGAAGATAAAGTAGTATACCATGAATTATTGATATTGACCTTTTTAACAGGATGAAGTTCTGTGCTAGATACAGATAATAAGATCAAATATGTTAGTAAGTGCTTTCCTGTGAATTTCTGCCAGCCTTGGATTTGGTTCAATTTTTTTATTTTTTATTTTTATTTATTTATTTTTTATTTTTTAAAGAGAAATGGAATTCATAAATTTTGAGATTTACATTCAAGGAAAAGTTTCTCCCTCCTCTATACTTTCACTGGGAACCAGTCCTCACTCTACCTGTGGTCCCAAAGCCCTGCAGAAGTCAGGCTAGACTCATGGCTGCACATGGCCATACCACAGCCTGCACAATACTATCAGAACAAGAGGACTAGTTCTCAGTTGTCCATCTGCAAGGAACAAGTCACTCTGCCATTACCATCTCTATACATACATCCACATGTCTTCTCCTGTCTGCTTCCTCACATACTTTGGCTTGACATAACTCCAAGTCTCTGTTTGAAATTTTTGGTTGCTGACTTTTTATTAAGATCAAGTTATTCAGTACCCATGTAACCCATGTTACCCAGTTATTCAGTACCCATGACACTATAAACACTTTTTCCATCTGCTTTGAGTCAAAAGCAAAAGTTACTATAATATTTTTCCTAAAATCTTCCCACATCTTTAGGTAGTTCTATGGATTTCTCAACAAAATCTAAACTGTGACATTTCAAATGCTCCAGTTCTAGAAAACACATTGAATAAGATATGTTTGTTTGGCATAAGTGTTTAACAAAAGTACAGAAAAATCACCTGCAAGGCCAGCAAAATCTCTTTAAATTTAGCTATATATGAAGCAAAATGCGCATAATTTTATGAGCAAAGGAACAGGAGAACTTCTTTCTCTCTTTCTCTATTTGATAGGTTTATTTTCTGAGTGTTTGTAAAATTTCATTCATGTTTTTAAGAAAGCATATTCAAGAACATGTCATGATGGTATTAAAGTGTTGGGATCTTGCTCAAATAAGCCTTTTTTTTTTTTTTTTAATGCAAATACTCCCCAGTAAATTAACTGATACTCCCTGTTTAGGAAAGAGCACCTCTTGTGAGGAAGCGCTGCCTTTTATGCTGTGCAATGTAGCAAACAGCTTACAAGAATCTTTTCTTTAAAGTAAAATTGTGTAGGATCTCCTGAATCTAGATTCCTTACCTGAACTACCCACAAAACTGTACCAGGAAAAGTTGTAAGGTGTTATATTCTACAGAAATGCAATCAAAGAAAGTGTAAAACAGACCCTAGTAGATACAGAACATAGATTCTTAGTTTAAGCAGTTATTTTCTCTACTTTCACATTTCATCCCTGCATGTGTATGAAGAGAATAGGCAGGGTTCTGTGCAAGAAATGTGTCCAAAGAAAATACAAGTTACTTCTTTTGCAGTTATTTCGGTTTGAAACATTCATATCAAAAGAATCCTTTTCAATATCAACAACAATCCCATCACAGGAGTCTAATTTGTAGGAATGTACTGCATAACTGGCGTAAACTACTTTCTTCACATGATGTGCAAAACAATCACTTTCTTTTTGGATGAAAAGGAGAAAATACTTCATGGCTTATTGGGTATATACAGAAGCAACATCTTTCAGAGACTGCTAGATGAATGCCCAGCCTGGAGGTGATCTGACTACTCAGAAAGAGTCTGTGATGATTCTGTAACCTGCATAATTATAATCTTAATTGGTTCCTCTTAATATTGTACTTTATAGTGCATTTTCCTTAAAGTGCCCAACTGTTTATTTTCCACCAGGAACGTGCTCTGCTCAGCTTTCATTCAATTTGATTTAATTTCTCTAAGAATAAAGAGGACAAGAGCACTCAGCAAGTTAATGGATATAAAGCCTTTGTAAGAGCATGCTTGCCTTGAACTTAAAGGCCACTTATATCAGACACTTCTGTTTCTCCATTTGTAAAAAACGATATACTCTAGATCCCTTATTATTTAACAGGTTTTAAAAGACCTGTGTAAATTTTATATTATAATGTAGCATTTTGTTCAATAGAATTTTTGTTCAGTAGAATATTTGAAGATGGTATTACTTATTTGTATTCACACCTCTCATAGTTTTTATGAAGTATTAAATATTGTAGGAAGTGATATGTGCAATCAGATAATTTCCTTTCCACAACACCACAGTTGGAAAAGAAGTATATTTTCAAGTTGCTCCAGAAATTGGAAGAATTTATGGATAGAATACCCAACCCTGATACATTTAAATTGGCAGTATGCAGCATTTATGGAAAACAACTCTTCCCAAGGAGGACACAAAAATTGCTTCCAAAAATGCCTCTCTATGGTGTGCTAAAGCCATAGTGACACAAGACTAGGGATTGTGATATTTACTTGCAGACCGAATCAATAGCTTGTGGTTGGTACTTCCTGAAATATTATACCAGGAATCTCCCTTGCTAGTGCTATTTGGCATGTATCAAGGACCATAAAGTTACTAAGTACTTTGCTACTCACATGAATCACTATTAAAATATTAGAGGTATGCGTATCTAAGCATATCTTTGTGTCTGAATCCTGCAAATTTTATTAAGAAAACTGAGCAGTGGATGTGTGACTGTGCATGGGGGAGGAAACGCGAATGGGTATGAAGCTTCAGATAGCAATGCTGTGAAGCAGCGTAGCTCCTGATACGAGTGTCTTAGTTCATAGCTCTCATTCTCCTGCCTCAACCCTCCTTCTGTGTTATCCAAAGCCTGTGCCAAACACCTTCAAAAAGACAGCAGGTTCATTGTCTGCCCCGGCCGAGCAGCACAACCCTGGCACATGGAGCTTGGCCGTGTGCCATCCTGGTGACCTGTAGGTAGAAGCATGGAATCGTAGAATATACCAAGTTGGAAGGACCCACAAGGACAGTGAGTCCAGCTCCTGGCTCCACACAGCACCACCCAAAAAATCAGACCATGTGTCTGAGAGTGTTATCCAAATACTTACGTCTGACAGGCTCAGTGCCATGACCACTGCCCTGGGAGCCTGTCCCAGTGCCCGACCACCTCTGGGTGCAGGCCCTTTCCCTAACCCCCAGCCTGACCCTCCCCTGTCCCAGCTCCACGCCGTTCCCTCGGGTCCTGTCGCTGTCCCCAGCAGCACACCTTTTGCGAAAACCTTGATTTTATTTATATCACACGGCAGGGCTTACGGGGCTGGGATGCCCGCAGATTTCCCCGCAGTCCCTTAACCAAACCACCCCCAGATGCACTGAGGGGGCCACCCCTCAACATGGCGGCGGGGCTCGCACCTGGCCCCGACCCCACCGGCCCTGAGAGCCCTCGCCCTCGCCCCGTGCCCGGGATCTCCGCTGTCTCCCGGGGCTTTTGGGGCTTTTGGCCTCAGCGGGGGTGTGTTCGCGGCTCTCCCCGCCCCGCACACCGCTGCAGCCCCGGCCCGCCGCAGCTATAGGGCCGCCTTCGGGGCGGCGAGGGCAGAGCCGGGCTCACGATGGCCGCGGCGCGGCGGCGGCTCCTCTGGGCGCTCCTCCCGCCCCTCTTCGCCCTCTGCCCGGCGCAGACGGAGCCCCCCGGCTCCCTGGGGCTCAGCCTCCACCCGCCTTATTTCAACCTGGCCGAGACGGCCGGCATCTGGGCCACGGCCACCTGCGGGGAGAAGGAGGAGGAAGAAGAAGAGGAGGAGGAGAAGAAGGCGGGTGGTGGTGGTGGTGGCGGTGGTGGCGGTGCTGGCGGGCGGCCGGAGCTGTACTGCAAGCTGGTGGGGGGCCCCGCCGCCGCCCCGCTGGGCCGTGCCATCCAGGTAGCGTGTGGGGACCGAGAGGGGCGACGGTGGGGACAGGAGAGGGGTAATGGGACCGAGAGGGGCGATGGTGGGGGACCGGGGGGGGCGGTGGCGCCGCCGACCCTGCCCGCAGCCCCGGCGGCTCGCGGGAGGGGGACAGGGGCTGTGAGGATGGGGACGGTGGCTGGCGTCTCCAGTCATGCCGCGAGGAAAAGCAAAAATCCTCGCGAAAGGCTGATGGAAGTGTGTTTTGAGCTTTTTTTCTGTGCACACCACGAGCTCCGTGGTGTGCTGGGGCTGGTGGTCAGAGTCGGCTCCGACAGAGCACGGAGGGGCAGGGGGGCTTTCCTACAGCCTCCGACCTCCCCGAGCTCTGCTGTTTGTGCTCTGCTTGGTGGGAGGGGGAGACAGGCGGGATGAAACCGCACTTTGAGAGGGATTTTGAAAGATTTAAGGTCCGCTTCGTGACTCCAGGCGATACAGAAAGAATCCGCATCTAACTCGGTGTCCTGGGAGAAGGGTTAGCGTTTCCAAGACTTCAGAGGCATTTGTGTGTTTTAACAGTGAAATAACCCTCGAGATCTGGTCTCAGAAGAGCTTCCAGCTTTTCCTTCTTGTTTGGTAGCAGGGACAGGTGCTCAAGAGAGGGGAGAGTGCTTGGAAGGCTCGGCACTGGCACACAGCAAGGTGCTCAGTGCCCAAATCCTCTGTAATTCTTCCCCTGCCTCACACGATATCTCCATTTACCTTGCATCTGTGTAGTGCCCTCCGTCACAGCAAGCTGAGTGTGCTTTGGAGATGCTTACAGGTGGAGTAAGGCAGATTTCCTGTTAGTAAAACAGGGCTGCAGGTGTTAAATGCTTCAGCTAAGGTTACAAAGCGACGTTGCTGTGAGCAGGGAAACTGCTTGCTCCTCTGCTTCTACCATGTCTCTGAAGTTTAGGCATCTGTCCCTACACATTGAGCACTTCTGTGTTTGAAATTCACCTGCTGGTATGGCTGTTTTAGGTACTAGCAAGCCTAATAACCTCTGCTGCTTTCTCAGCAGCACACGCTATAGCCCACTGCTGCAGTAAGATCTCATACGAACATGCTTTAGAATAACAGAAAGCACAGCATAACAAAAATCAGCAATAAATATGAGGTTAACAGGTCAAACAAGTGGAACAAGGCATGCAGTGTGATGCGTTGCCATTGATTATTTTTCTAATTGTTCCCTTTATACTAACATCTAGTTGGAAATGAGAGTTTTTGTATGTGGGAAGAGGCTGGCAAGGGGAGAGTTCCTCTTGTTAAATATTTGCCTTACAGGTCCCGGGTTAGAAGCAGTTATGGTTCATTCCTGATTCATGTTCCTAGGACTGCTGACAGCTCAGCTCTGGCACAAGGGAGCCTGGTGCGCCTCCTGAAGCGGTTGTGTAAATGTGGATGCAGCAGTATCTCCCTCCAGTTTTAACAAAGCCCCATTGAAATACATAACATGAATACTTCTGTAGTTTACCAGTAGTTGTTGTGGCTTGAGAAGGCTTGGAAAATTCTTTCTGAAGGCCAGGGAAATCCAGCCATGGAAAATGTGATAGCAGCACAATGTGCATATTATCAAGCCACTCCACCTCTCAAGTTCAAAGACACTGTAAATAAGAGAATCTTTTTTTTTTTTTTTTTTTTTTTTTTTTCTTCTTTGGTGAAAAACTGGCCAGACATGCATTAAATTCTTGCAGAAGCTGAGCTTATCTTGAAGGATTTAGATCAACGTAATCATTCATGTGTTGTTTCTTAGAAGTTTGATAGGGGGTCAGATGGCTTTTACGCAAGGTGGCAGTGATGGATCTAATAGCCACTGTCAGGCCAGTTCCAAGTTAAAGCTGCACTATGTGCTTGAGTCACTCACTTTTGGAGAGTATCCACAGCTGGATGGTGGCTGTTGTGCTGCCAGGAGGGAAACCAGAAGGTGCAGAGGGTGCTTGCCCTTTTTGTGAAGGGAGCACGTGGCTCTGTTGCGGTGCTGTCACAAGCACTTAAAATACGGCAAGGAGAAGAAGAGCAGCCCCAGCTTCACTTCTGCTTTTTCATCAACCTCTTTTGTTCAGCTTGTTGTTTGATATGTCCACCAGTGAAGCCTGTTGTCCCCAGAAAATCCAGGGGGAGCATTCATTAAAGCCCTTCCAGGAGCTGACAGGTAGGGTGGGCAGTCCCTGCAGGTACAGCTCAGCCTCCAGGTGCAGCCTGAGGCTTGTGACGTACCTTGGACGTACACTGTGGAAGAGCAGCTTGTTTCCCTTGTTTAGCACATTGGCGAGCGGGGCCATGGCTTAATAAGAGCAGTGTTGAGTGAACAGATGCACTGCCGTGCAAAATATGTTGGCAACCCTGACAGATAAATGACATGCCTGGTTTTGCCTGCAGATCTGTCCACAGTGGTGTGCGGGTGTGAATTAAAGTTTAACTGCATACCTGCCTTGCCTTGCCAGTGGGTGCAGATCTTCTAGCTATTAACGTGTGAACAAGTCCCTCATCGTTCTAGCTTTCTGTAATTTACAGGTGAGGAGGCATTTTCATTGATGTCATCGATCCCCACTGCTTTATGCAGTCTCAGTTTTTTTTCCCCTGCTCAGGAGAACCGAGGGAAAGGAGGGTAGCAAGGTCACCAGCGGATGCACACCTGCCTGGGTGATGAACTGCAGCCAAAATCAAAGGATGGCAGGATGCCTGGTCTGCAGGAATTGCAGCGTGTCCCGTGGCAGACAGGCTGGGGGTGGCGTGCCTGCAGGTACTGCCAGTGGGAAGCAGGGAAGGCCGCTCAATCCAATAACTTATTTTCTTTCCTTTTTTTTGTTTTTTTTTTTCTGCCTTTTTGGCAGGTTTGCTGGAATGTACTTTAAATAACTGAAACTCCAGTTGCAATGAAATTCTTTGAATTATGGGTCCGAAAAGAAAAAGGAGGTGTCTTGAGTTCAGATCAGGTGCTCTGGAATACTGAAATAACATAGGTGTATGGAAATGTAACACTTGTGTTCAATATGCCTCATTGTTTTCTGTTCATTCTGCCTTTCTGTGACGCTGTTGCCAGATTGGAGCTGAAATTGCTGTGGCAGCAACTGTTTCCTATATATTTCCAGCCAGATCGTTGTGAATGTGAATTGAGATCTAAAGACCGTGTTTCATGGATGCTGCAAAACTATTTAGGTATTACAACACCACAAGCTTCCCTGTGTTGGAACTCCACTTCAAGCATGCATCTGTCAGGAAATATTATATAAAGATGCTCTGATGTGGTGGCAGCTGTAACTGCACGGATTAATTGCTCAGTGTATTGATTCTGCAGATTGTGACCCAGTGTGCTGGGTCCTCATTGCAGCAACTGGCAACGTTGCCAGTAGCTAGCACAGCCTGAGGTGGTGTCAGCTGTGTCAGAACCCAAGTATCCTGGCCTATTGTAGCTGTTTGTACAAAAATCAGCCAAGTCACCTTCTCCGACAGAGCTGGAGGAGAGCCGTGTTATAGCTTGATCCCCTGACGTAGTTAACCAACCTGTGTAGGTATGGATTTACTAAGTCTGTAAATAACTTGTTGAATTCTCACTTGTTGAATTCTTAACCCTCAGCCAGGTTGACAACTGCAGTGCTAATTCAGAACAACTAACGGTGGTCACGTCTTCTGGCAACAACAGCATCTTCTGGGCTTGCCAGAAGAGCAGGATGAGGACAGAACCACTGCTACGTGCAGATACTGAAATAGTTACAACTTACTCAGAAATATTCAGTGAACATCCATGTTTTCAATTTGAAAGACACAAGAGGATGCGATTGTATCACATGAGAATGATGTAGTTTGCAAACCATTAGTAACTATGGAAGAGGTTAAACAGATTCTGCTAGAGAGAAACATCTTAGATTCACCAAGTGTGGATCTACAAGAGTGTATCCAGCAAGAATGAGAGAGCCCTAATGTCATTCCTGTATTAAAAGGGGACAAGTGTGACTGCTGAAGTTAGTTTGCACTGGTTAGTGTGACAGCAGTGGCAAACAAATTTATACCTATACAGGATTGTTAATACTTCAGAGATAGGAATATACTTGATGCCAAGAGACATGGGTTGTGGAAACAACAAAAGATGACTTTTTTTTCTTCTTTGATTTTTCTTTTTTTCTCTTTAGTTTATAAAAGAAATGGTTTAAATATGACATATCACCTTACTTAAAACACAGATCCAATACAGGGTCAGCACCTTGCAGGCTGAATGGATTAAGCACCTTAATGAAGAACCTATTAAGAGGGTAGTTCCATGTAATGAAAATGTCATTTTTCTATTGGGGTTCTACAAAGATCTGTACCTGGCATGGTTTATCACATCAATCACTTACACCCAGTGACTGGAATAAGATGTGAATGGGACAGTAAAAAGATTGCTTAATAACTAATTTCAATACTTCAACGCTAATCTTAGTAGACAGTTAAAATGCATTTTCTTGAAGATAAAAATACCGCTGTGGGGCAAGCCAAGATGCCAAATAAAAAGACAATTTGGTTTCATGAAGCTTATTCATTGTTATTATTTGCAACAGTACAAAGATCTTTAGAAACTGTCAAAGAGAGATTTTCAGAGCATTTCCAGAATGTGGCTTTAATTGTGGACTGAAAATTGGGTAGTGACTTCTGCAAATGAAGATTTAATGGGATTCTTTCGTTGTCCTTAAAGGGAATACTCTGTGTAACCCATTGCATTTTCCATGGGTATGTATTTTTCAGAAGTTTCTTTTTCAGAATGTACTTCAATAGCATGGAAAAAGAAACAAATCCTTGTTATAAAATTATAACACCAATCTTACACATCCAAAAGTAGTTGAGTGTTTTTTATGGTTTTGTTACTGCCGGTCTCCTGTGTGCATGTGCTGATGTTTCACAGTCTTTTAAGAGAATAGAGGGTAATTTTTGTATTGGTCTTAATCCAGCTATAAGAATCTTTGTTGCATCAATTTCCCATGGACGTGCCTGCAGAAGTCATAAGGGTAATTGCAGCAAGGTATCAGTAAACGTATTGAGAAGGAAAACTACAATAAATCTTGTCTTAAAGAGATTTCTGAATTTTGTAACATAGAATTGTGTGTGTTTCAGGGTATAAGTGTGTATATTAATTACAAGGGGAATCATTATACAGAAAAAAAATGCACTATAGAGAAGTAAAATTTAACTCCATTTTTAGTCAAAGCTCTGATCTGAATCTCATTGTGCATCTGCAGTGCGTAAGATTTCAACTGATGCCATCTTCTAAATTAACTGTGTTTCAGGGACAATTTTGTGATTATTGCAATGCTGCTGATCCCAGAAAAGCTCACCCCATAACTAATGCGATTGATGGAACGGAGCGTTGGTGGCAAAGTCCTCCTCTGTCTATGGGTTTAAAATACAACGAAGTCAATGTCACTTTAGATCTGGGACAGGTGAGTGCGTGAGCTGTTTTGATCATTTTGATTTGGTTTGATCATTTCTTGCCTCTGTATAAAAGCTTTGCAATTGGGAGGGATGTTTGAACTAATTATTTTAACTTTCAACCCCATACTTTTTTTTGTCTGTTTTATATTACATTTTTTTTTTTCCTTGTTAACTGATTTAACGTTATTATAGTGATTATCTTCCTTGGAAATTGTAATGATGTGTGTTTTTGCCACAGGTATCATCCTGATTCAGTGACTGTGCTTTCTTTCACAAGCATTGTAACTTGTTAACCAGAGGTTATAGAGGGAATTGCCCAGTTGAAACCAGGGCTGTGCCTTACATTTCATATTCTCCTTTTCCATGGGTCTGTACAGAGAGATTTCACAATCACTTTCCCTGTACACATCTTGAGAATAATGTTTGAAGTCTGCTTTTGCCTCGAGGATCCTTCTGGTTCCTCTGTCATCCAGCAAGATCTTCAAGGTAGACAGGATAATATTGATAACATGACCTAAAAAAGAAGGGTCAGCAAAAACAGTGTAATAGGAATTAGTGAGATGACAGTAACATGATCACCCATATTTCTTCTGCAGGTGATAGGCAAATAGATAACAGTAAAGCCTCTGCATCTGTAACTGTAGCTTTTAAGTCACAGGGCTGGATTCTCAGCTGCCCTAATTGGGCACTGATCCAGCAAAATTAGTTATGCTCTGCAATTTTACACCAGCTGAAAATGTATGCCTATAAATACATGTGTATTGCAGCCTCCAATAATATATATATATATATATAAATGTTTTTTTTGGACAGTGGTAACTGTTTACTGACACTAGTGATACATAGGCCAAGATTATTTTTTTAAATTGGCTTTCAATTTAGTTAATAGCAAGAGGATAATAAAGGAAAAAAAACAATAACAAAGGAAAAAAGTATCTTTGAGACTTAGCTGCTGTTTTGTTGGGGATTCAGGTGCAAATAATTCTGCCTCTTCCACTACATAGGGTTTTAATGCTCCTATGCCTCACATGGCTGGAATGCATCTCATTTTGAGGATATTTTCATTCTGTATTGTTTTTTAATCTAGTGTTCCAGCAGTGCAGAAATACTAGATAACTCTAGATGGAAATGGAGAATTTCAGTAGTTAAACTGAACTGTTGTGATAATTGAATCTACGTTTTATTGTTTAAATGAATGCCATGCGTGTTTGCTTTTTTTCCACTGTACCATGAAAAAAGGAGTTATGTCTAAGCCGTTTAATTTTTAGGCCATAGTATTCACACTAGCCTAGCACACAATGGTGTGATCTCTCTCTGGTAAAAACGCACTCTTTCTGATAAAATGCACTGTGGAGGGGCATTGCATCCCCTGAGACTTCTTGCTCCCATAAATTGAGTCGCTTAGCCATTCACTTCCAGTGAATTGTAGAGAAGTGTGGCTTTTAGGCTGGGCATGCAGAGCAGGGGGACACTGAATGCAGAGCATGGTGCTGCTATGAATAGGCATGGACAGACAATCACCTTCCAGTAAAGCAGATCTTTCATTTTGAGCTGCTTGCTTCCTTGATGGTCTCAGTAAGACAGAATTAGGTTGCAGACTAAAGTCTGTAATTTGCCTTGCAGTATAATCCAGTGTATTTGTGACCAACACCGGAATATCATCATCAAAACCTTGTGTAACACCCGTGAAGCTGCTCCATCCATCACTAGTGTTACCACCGTGTGTTTGTTAGCTTCTTTGGAGGAGCTACTGACAGGCACTTAATCTGTTATGGGTTGAGTAAACTTCTGAGAAATCTCCTTCCTTCAGAGGAAGGATGTGGATTGAGTGCCCTCTTCTCATGGGACTCCTTGGAGACCAGCTATGTGCTGGTTATTAGTTATTAAAAGATTTCTCAGCAGGAGGCTGTGTCTTTCTCTTTACTCTGGTACCACTTGGAAAGGTTACTCTGAACTCCCTTACTGTGAAATGAAGGAAATCCAAGACACAGGTCAAAATGACTTCAGGACTTGTGATCAAGAAGGGATCATTTTATTTGGTGGATGAATGAGGGTGGATGGTTTGTTAGGTTTTCTCTGTGTGTGGTGCTTTTTTTTTTTTTCATTTGTTTGTGTTTGTGAAGGGAAAAGCAAACAGACATAATCTTGTATCTGTGTTCAGTCAGTTAAACCTTGGTTTCAGGATGTGTTTGAACCTGAGATTCACTTTTGACATTTTGCCTGGTATTCTCCCATCCCAAATTCATTCTGTAATGCACAATACTAATCATAAAATAAAAGTAAATACTGTGACAGAGTAAGTCTATTGAAGTGAACAAGTAAACACTGAGACCTCAACTCACCTTACCTTATTTCAGGGACCTAAAAATTAAGAGCTTACTCAGTTAGTCATGCAGACTTTCTCAGTAGTCAAGAAAGACAGACAAACACTTTCAGAGTGCAGTTGGCTGTTAAATGAACTGAAATAAGGCTTTTTTTCCATAAAGAAAAATGAATGTGCTTAAAATCAGGTTTGTGCCTAAATACCCTGCGGAACAACATGCAATAATACTGGGAAGATATCAGAAATGTAGTTTTCCTCACTGCTTGTTTGTCATATTCTTTATTTTAACATAAGACACCTTCTTCAAACAAAATATGGAAATACTTTCACATTTTGATGTATATGCAAAATAGGACAGAGTAAGGTACGTATGTGTGCAGAAAAGCAATGATTGAGTTGTAAATTGGTCATCAAATAATCACAATTAGAGGAAGCAGAATGCCAGAAGGCTTTTATTTGCTGTGTTCCTGCCATTATATCTTTAAGACTCAGAGTGTAAGTCCCAGTGGAGCCTTTTGTCAGTATTCTGAAGACAATATTTAATTGAGTAGTTGCACCATGATGAAAGTTTGAGAGCTCATTAAACTGGCGTTAGAACACCCACCCGCTGCTGATCCTGTTTCACAAGAACTGGGGATGATTTTGACAGTCAAAATTTCTTCAGGATCTTAAATCTTTATGTTAAAAAAATGTTCACTCTGTTGTACTTTGTAATATGAGAAAAAGCAAAAACTTTAAAGCAAAAGCTCTGCTTTATGTCCCTTTCTGCCTTATAACTCTACTACAGTTATAATTCTAATCAATCACAGCCCTTCTGAATAATAATTATAATGTTGATCCCTGGGGCATTCTCTCCATTCTGTTAACATACCTACTTATGCTGTGGCTATTCCTGACTTGTTTCAAATATTTGGATCAAATGGAGACCTTTAATTGGCCCAGATTTTCCCAACATAGTTTTCAATATATTTTAATCTTTTGAATGCAGACTGTTTGACTGAACCTCGTTGCTGATCCCCTGACTCTTTGGATTGCCTGTCTTTAGCAGGTGTGCCCTCATCTTTGGCTTCCTTAATGCTCAGCAAATATTGCACCAATACTCCCCCAGCTATTTTTCTGAACTCTGTGTTTAGATGTAGAAGATGAAGGTTCAGGATAGCATGATGAAAAATAAATTACTTTCTGTAGGGAGAGAGGGAAACTGAAACATAATTTTAAGATTAGTAGTATGGCCTGTGGAAGACTTGATGCTTTTATATCATCTGCCAATTAAAGTATGTAAACATGTACAGGAACATGCTCCATTTATTCCTCATTCCCACTACAAGTATATTCTTAGCCCAGTTGCCAGATTTAATCAGGGAAACACCCTAAATAAACCATTTCTTGCTCATATGTTGTGCTTTAAGAAGTAGTCAATGTGTTGTGTTTTCTTACAGATTTAATTAAGACATTTTGAATGGCCGGATTTTTTGTTTTTATGCTTGTATTATTGTGTGTATTTGGTATTGAGAGATTTTATTCCTAGAGCCTACAGAAAGATATTTGAAGGCCTGCTCTCCTTAGATTTCCTGACACCATCTTCCTCTGGTTCTTCTTCAGCATCCTCTTAGGAAGATCTTTGCTCCCACTCATTGATCTCACTCCCTCAGTGTCTGAAGTCTCCTTTTCCCACCTTCCTCTGTATGTCCATTCCTACACGTTACCTTCATCTGTGATGTGTTGCCCTAACTACCTCACTTTTCATCTCAACATAGTAAAATAGCCTTCACGATAGCCTTCAGCCCTCCACACTTCCCCATGTTTTCTTCTAGTGCTGACAGTCCTACTGTGTTCTTTGTACTTTGCACTGCAGCCTTCATAAGGGGATGTTTATCTCCTGGACAACTGAGGTCTGGACCATACAAATCCTCTCCCGTATGAATAACTTCAGTGTTCTTTGAAGAAATAGGCCCAATGTAAGAAATAATTATGAGCATTGAGTTGGTCTTTGTCCAATTCCCAATGGAAAAGTGGCTGCATGAGAAATTTCAGGATTGTAGCTGACAATCACTGATGTATGCCTGCAGTCTTGGCAGAAAGACCAAGAACCTGGACAATAGACCACCCTTTCATTTCCGAAAGTGTTCTTTCCAGAATACTGCCTGTGAAACGTGGAGAGCTTTTCCCTTCTGGTCCTGCACATTGACTGCCATAGAGAAAGGGCTTAACATCTCACCTGTGTCAGCCAGGCATGTTCACAGACACATGGATAACCAAATACAAGCGTAGCTTCTCGGTGTCAGTGGCTGGTTAAACAAAGAAGTCGTATGAGCTTCTCCAGTCGCTTGTATATGTAACGTTAGCACTGCTGCATTTACGTGTTCGGGATTAAATGGTACAGATCTAATGCCTCTCACACACTGTGCACACGGGCTTTTCTCTGCACCTTTACCATAGCTACTTTTCCAGGTGGTAACCACCAAAAAGTCTGGTTCAGTTCTCTCTAGTTAACTTTTTTTGTATTACAGTTTTGTCTGCAAAAATCTATGGCTGGGGGTTGATAAATCGTGATGGAAGTGACTAGTAGGTCTCTGGGTCTCTAAGGATGCCTCAAGCCCTACTGAGAGGTTACTGAAGAAAGGAGGTGCTGACCCCTTTGCAACAAGAATAAATAAAAGCCTTTTGTTTTAACCATAATCATGGGATTTTTACTTCATTTAATTATATTTTTATTGCTTGGTCTGCAATTATTTCTTTTTTGTGTGTGGATAAATTCTATTAGATATTTGCAACAAAAAACAAAAGAATGGTTATTTTTACTGCTTTGTTGCATTTTTAACACTCCTTGAGACGTATTCCCTTCCACTTTCTGAATGCAATCGTACAAACCCGAGCAGCATTTAAAACTATGAGATGGAAGGAGAATGCACATCAATTGAAGGCTTTCGTGTGCATCAGTAGTTTGAAGTTGACGTACATTTTTTTTTTTCTTTTGTGGTTTCCATGGAAGTATGCCAAGTGTGGTGCTGTGAGGCAGTGCCTTAATTAGTGGCAGGCCTGGTAGAAGAGTGCTTTCCTGATTTAATGCACATGTTTGACTCCTTCAGCTTCACACACATTGAGTAGTCACGGGCTTAAATCAGTTCCACAGCTGCGCAGCAGATCTGGCATACAGGTGTTCGAAGGGCACCGCGTGCTGATTCAGCTGTGCTACACAGAATACTATTGCGTGTCTTCATTTTGGGCACAGTTTTCTTTAAATGTGTTTGAAAGGTTGTAGTCCAGGGTGACACGGATGGGTAAGTGAGCATGTTTCAGGTTTCAGTTCTTCAGCAGTGAGGAAGCACAGTGGGAATGGAATTCACCGCTTCTATTTTGCTCACGCTTACGAGAAGGCATCACCTGCTACGAGACAAGACGAGACGAAACTCCCTGTGTCAGCAGTCTGAGGAGCATCTCAGGAAAAGAATAGAACTGCATGACAGGCTGAGGCAGGTGCTGTCAGCTTTTTTGGAGAGTAGGTAGAAGGTCATTGTCGTCGTGGTTCAACAGCATGACTGCAAGCAATGGTGTCCTGGAGGAGTGGTCTGCATTTTATGTGTGCTTCTTTTGTGTCCCCCTGAGCTTTCTAAGACATTTGTCTTGATGAAATCTGGCTTGATGAGCATGTGGACTGTTGTCAGCCCTTGTTAATATGCTTGTAAGAATGGAATTCTTAAAGACTTTAAAGCATAGGGGTGAGAATATTAATGGATAGGCAGTTGCCTGCATGGTGCAGACCTGGTTTTAAGAGATCCTAACACTAAAAAGCAAGAATGTAAAACAATTTCTTTTAGGAATTACACAACTGTTACCTTTCCCTGGGAGGATACCAGACTTTGCACTGAATGGCCATGCTGGATGACATGTAGGGTCTGTATGGCCAATATCCCTGCACTGAAACTTGCCAGTCAAGTAGCAGAAGTTGCATAGGTGGAGTATCAAAAACTCAATAAGAGCAAAGCTTGCAACAGTGCCCGAAGTATTCAGCTGTTTCTGACCACTGGTTTGGAGATTTTCAATCAGTAATTCAAGGACATTGTGCCAGTGGTGCAGTCATTGTGAATAGTTCTGGGGAAAAGAGCTGTTCTGCCAACAGAATGACTGCCACTCACTTTCCTTCATACTGTTACCTACTAAGTAATTTCCTGAATGTAGGTACTGTCTGGCTAATTAACTGCCTAATTTAGTATCACAGGAAGTGAAGTTGGTGGTTGGCAGGGTAAATCCCACCACTATCATGATGTTTTTTTTTCCCTTGGTTATCCTTCCTGCTGACCGAGGTCAGTAACGTTCATCAAATCAACAGTTTCTAAAACAGGTTTCAAGGTGCAACACCTGCTGCAGTGATGCCTTAGTGTGTGTAGACCAGGCAGTTGCCCTGGATGTAGTTGCACATACTGTATGAACTGAATGCACAACGAAAAAGCTTCAGTTTCTTTTGCTGGGATGTGAGGTAGCATCATGAGAGCGTGCTCCATGAAGTCCCTGAATTCTCATGTTCCTCTGTGAGAAGGTTTTTCTTTCTTTTTTGAATGCTTTTGATATTCAGAAGCTGATGTCTGGAATGGCTGTGTGAAGATCTAGTCTGAAAGGAGCCCTAACCAAGTAAGACTCTGGCAAGCAGAAGTTACTGAATTTATGCTGTTGAGTGAGAAATTCCAGTGCAGCTGCACTCAAGTACTGTCTGTCCCTCAGTGTCTGATCTCTTTTATCGACAACTCATATCCACATCATGGTTGTTTAAATTTTAGATGGCCCTTAGGGTTCAATCTGTATTCGGCCATTTGTGTGGGTTAATTTCACAGATGTGCAGATTTTTATGACTGTGGACTATCTCAAGAGGCTTGTAGTAAAATTTCTGTTCTTGTCAAATTTGTATTTACTGTAGTGTTGAGGAGCTTTCTATCTCTGTGATACCCATTGAGCACCTAAAGGAGCCAGGTGGGACTCTTGGCCTTGGCAGCCTTGGAACTGATGAAGCATTTTGAGCAGTTTCAGACAATGAATGATCTACCAGCATAAGAAGCTCTCCTGTGGTACCTCATACATAAAGCTCTGGGGAGAGTTGCTTTGTTACTTGGGAAGTGGCAAAGTTATTGAGAAAGTTTCTTGTAGTGAGGGAACAGGTGCCTCTGGTTACAATCAAATGCAGCCAAAGGAGCCCCAAGGTAAATATGTGCATTTTCACTAATATCCATGATTTTCTTTCACTACATGCACGGTTACATGACTAGAATGCCTCAAGCATTCTGGAGAATGTACCAGGATGCTGCAAATGTATCTTAGCTCAGTAGAGTTGAGATGCTAACTCCTCAGGGTTAAGTAATAGACCATGAACACACCCAAGCAATCAGTTGGATGTGAAACAGCTGCTCTGCAAGGTACCAGATGGCTTACAGCAGAGTTCTGCTGCAGCTTTTTTAATGTATTGGAGCACATTGTCAGGTGAAGTACGTTGTTAACAGCTGCTTGGAGGCTACCCGCTGAGAAGCTGGACTGTTAATAGAATGGAAGTAAAACTGCAGATCACCTTCTCACTGTACACAAAAGAAAAGGGGTTTTACTGGCATTAATTTTAGTATTGCATGACTTTGATGGAGTTCAAAAAGCTGCTGATAATATTTCTACGTGTTCTGTTACCAGCTTTTCCATGTCGCCTATATCCTTATCAAGTTTGCAAATTCTCCTCGTCCAGATCTCTGGATCTTAGAAAGATCAGTGGACTTTGGAAAAACTTACACTCCCTGGCAATATTTTGCTCGTAAGTATCTTTAATCTTTCACCCAGTAGCAAGAAAATCAGGCCATTGGTATTGCTGAAGATTTCAGCTGTAGTGTAGTGAAGACAGTGACTGTCAAATACGTTTCTCTTATCATAGTTGTCCACGATGAATTAGTGAAAAAAGTGAAACTGAAAGTGAGTATGATATTTGGAAATTTTAACTCAGCACATCAATGTTTTTCAGTCTGTTGGGATTTTTTGTTTTGCTTTTTTTGTCTTGATTTTTAGTATATCAGAACTACAGCGTCCTTTATCCTATTGGACTCTAGAGTTCCTTGCAAACGTCAAAGTCAAATACAAGCACAAAATCTTGGAGTAGATAAATTATTATTATTTTTTTTGTGTTGACATTAGAAAGATTGTGTAGTGTCTTATCAGGAACCACTGAATTGCTTGGGACACAAAACAATTTGGTTTTAGAAATTTCCATTTTTATGCACTAAGGGAAGCAATCGCTGCTTTTTATTTTTCAGGTAAGGGGGAGAATTTACCTAAAGCACAGGGGATATTTCTTTGTTAATTCAAATTAGGATATACGGTAGTATATATTTTCATATATAAAACTGATTTAATTCTGACTTGACTAGACTCCAAAGCGGATTGTTTGGAACGCTTTGGGAAGGAAGCTAATGTTCCTGTGAGGAGGGACAACGATGTCATTTGCACTACAGAGTATTCTCGCATTGTGCCTCTTGAAAATGGGGAGGTAAGTGCTTTTCGAAAAATGAAGTGTAATCTTGGAAGTGAACAGTTTTGGAAGTTTACCATTTCAATAAAAACGTAGAACAGAAAGTATTTTTTCAGTTATGATTGCTTGAAATGACAATAAATCCACAATCAAGCATTTAAGTAGCTGGTGAGATATTTGGAGAGTGGGCTGACATCTCCCAATTGTCACCAGGGGATAGGGGCTGCTCAAAGCAACCTGCATAGATTCTTTATTATGGTTTAGGTACCTCACTTTATGCATATGCATTTGAAGATATTTACTGCATTTTCTGAATAGTTTCAATGTACATAAAAGAACTTAACTACACAAGAATTCCTCATGGGAGAAAAGGCCATAGAAACAGATACTTACCATTCAAGAATAAGTTTCTATTTAAGAAAAAATATACAAAATACTACATGCTTGTAATGAAGTACACGTGCTTGCAAAAGCATTACTCTGATTTTGATCCTTGCTGTTGCAGAAATGTGGCTTGTGTTACTTGACTTGATGTTAAACTCCTGGCTGTGCTGTTCACTCTTGCTGACGTTCTTGTTTTATGTCTGATGCAGTTAGAATCTACATCTAAACTCCTGCAGAGTTTTATGCGTATGGATCTGGGGCTGTAGTTTAGAATTAAAGTAGAATTTGCCTATTAACACATCTTTAAAATTTTCCAGATAAAATATTTTTAAGAATAATTTCTGTAGAAGACTATTGCTGCTACCATGCCCTATTACATGCTGCATGACTTCTCCTAAAATAATTGTACTGCAATTAGAACTGCCACCAGTCTACTCTTACATGTTTCAGATTATAGGAGCTATTTGAAAATAGAAATCTGTTATCTGGCTGGTTATAAATAAATGGAAGTCTCTTACTCGGTTGCACACCAGATTGTTAATTTAATAGAGATTCATGATTGCTAATTTTCTTTAAGAAATTAAAATTGTACTGGAGCTCATGTTTTGGAAGTTAGATAAACCTGCTTTCACGTGAAAGGATTTTCTAAAGCAACACTGTGTACTTTCTTCAAGAAGACCATTAATATGCTCCCAGGCATTGGACCTGGTAACAATAATATTTTCCAGGAATGTTTGTGCCTTAACCCAAAAATAAATGTGCTTTGGGAAAGAGCCAAAACCTGGTGTTATTACTCTGACAAAACTCCCCTTGACACTATCAACTGTTCATGTAACTATTTGTAACTATACCTATTGTTTTTTGTTTGTTTTTTCCCCCCGACTAAAATGTGTTCTTTTTGTGTGTTGTACACACTGTTTTCAAAAGAGATAGGGGCACTCTTTTATTTATTTATTTATTTATTTATTTATTTATTTATTTATTACTTACTTAGGTGTAATATGTGTAATAAGAATTCAGGAGGGTCCAAGTCATGTTTTTTCCTGACGTTCTGGTTTCAGTATGAAATGTGTAGTTGCTATTGCAAATATGCTCAGAAACAATAGTATTTTTTTTTTATTCTGTTACTACTCAAACGTTTGACTCTGTGCCCACTACTGATACTTGCAGTTGATATGGTGTAACAAAAATATACTTCCTATTTTTTTTAGATTGTAGTATCTTTGGTAAATGGCCGCCCAGGAGCAAAAAACTTCACTTATTCCCCTAGTCTTCGGGAATTCACAAAAGCAACAAACATCCGCCTTCATTTTCTCAGAACTAATACACTTCTTGGACACTTGATATCAAAAGCTCAACGAGACCCTACTGTAACCCGTAGAGTAAGTACTGTTTTCACAGAGGTGTATTCAACAGCTGTATCCAGCATCTTAGAGACCAAAAATGATCTGAATCATTTAGGTTTGCAACAATCAATATTTACAAGGACCCACCTGTAAATCCCTGTATTTTCTCCAGGTCTGCTTGACATGAGAAGGTAACTGGGATAGCAGGTAGTTATGGAGGGGAAGTAATGATTTTGTAACAGGCTATCTTCTTTTGCTGACTTTGAATAGTAAAGGAAGCTGAGTGCATCACGAGAGCTATAAGGAGTCAATGTGAAAATCTAAGCTGTCTCACCAGCCTTATTTTACACTGCTTTCCCTTATTTATTCAAAGAGAGATTTCAGAAAATATTACTTGAGTTTCTGAAGGAGCAGGAATCAGAGGGCCTACTCAAAATTTACTAGCTGTAGACGTATTGTTTGAGATACATAGGTGTTTTTAGTGGACTTTGGGCTATCCTGGGGCTTGATAGCCAAAGTTCCACTCTCATTTAGTGGGGAAATATAAGGAAATCCAGATCCCTCAAGGGACCAGTGCATCAAGAGAGATTGCAAGCGTCATATTGTATTGTTATTTTAAACCTTTTTATTTCAAATGAAGAGTCAGTAACAATTGGAGGAAACCCTGGGGTGAGGCACTGCACAAGTGTGTGTGGGTTTCTGTATTGAAAATCATAAACCAGTTCCAGTTACTTGATAGCACTCCCATTAAGCACCTCTATTGTCTTAAGTAAATTTTACGATGTTGCTCACAGGCACATGTAAAAGAAGTATTTACTTTCCTTGGCAAGCAGCGTAGCTTTAATGTAAGAAACTTCTGATGTTATGGCCGTGGGATGTAGGACAGATGAATAAAACAACAAGTGTTTTATTGAATTGTTAAAAGAGATCACACATTTTCGTTGTAGAGGTCTGCAAAGTCTAGGAAAGAGTTAATATACATAAGGAAAGTCTGTGTGTTAAACTTATTAGAGAAGCAGATGAAAACCAGACGAGTTCTGTTCTCCTGTCCAAGTGACTGCCTGACTTCTGTTAATGGCTGGAGTTCATGACACATTGAATTATATAGGGAATGTTTTATGTCTAAACTGTGGCAATTTGGCCTATTAATTGTTTTGGCCTATTATTAATTTTACTTTTTACTAGCCAATAACAGGACTATTCCTGTTAGTAGTACAGCATAGTTCTGCAAAGCTGCACGTAACTATCGACAGTCTTACTATATTAAAAAAAAAAAAAACAACAGTCAGCTATGATGGCAGGAGTCAAAAGTGTCACTTCTAGCTGTGCTGAAAATACTGAAAGCACAGGTTTTATTTACAGCATGAAAATGGTAGGGCACAGTTAAAAAATTAGTGAGTATATGTGAGTAGAGATTGTTCAGAAAGTGAAAAATAATACAGATCTTATTTCCTAGTCTATATATCCCACCTACTGCTCTTCTCCTGCTTAGAGCAAAGTAGCTTTGCAGAAGCCAGAGAGAGAGGTTTTCAAAAGCTCTCTGCCCTGGAAAAGCATCTCATCTGTGGCAGCCAACTTCACCTACATAAAAGAAGAGGGTGTTTATACCACTTAGAGAAGCTATATTGTGAATGAGTAAGCACAGGAGACAAAACTGCAAAACGTTCTGACCCTTTTTCTCTTTGTCCTCCAGTGGCATTTTCTCTGGCCCTTTAACTGTCTTTGGGGGTGCATAGAGATCCAGAATTACAACCAGCTTTCTGTTCTGCCTGGTGCACTAAAGAGGCAAGGAAGCAACTTCTGAGCTACAGAAATGTATGCAGAAGTTACTATTGATGTGTATATGCTGCTGAGATTTACAATGAGTTGAACTGATGAAATTTTTATCTACTGTTGCCTTGGATGCCTGCAAGGCGTCAGAGTGAGATACAAAGTGGTTCGGCTTCATGTCACAGGTTCAAATCCAGCTTGAGTCACAGGGATTTTATCTGAGCCACCGATCTCTGTTGGTTTCTAGTGTTTAGTGACCATGTGTGACTGAATGGGGAAGCTGCTGCTCCTACCAGTGTGTCCTACTTGTTGACCAGACCACGGTCTCCCAAACTAATGCTGTACCTGTACATCTCCATAGTCAAGCTGGCTTTGAACAAGTTTTAGGCTTGGGCACTGGTGGCTTTGTAGAAGCTGGGGAATGGAGAGCTACAGCAGTATGCATTTGGTTTGAGCCACGCAAGCCCAAAATTGTGTTCTGTTGCTACCAGGCAGCCCATGAGTATTGGCTTGATTTGCTGGGACTCATACTGAGACATAATGTCAGTACAGGTTTGACTATTGGTTGCCTGACTGTGGCCTTTTGTAAAGTCATGCCTTTAAAATTATCATTAACAGGATTTAACCACATAGAAATTACTGATGTTGATATGTCTGCCATAATACAAGTAAGAAAAGACATATATATTTCTTGTGATTCTTTCGTAGTATTACTACAGTATAAAGGACATCAGTGTTGGTGGTCGATGTGTTTGCCATGGCCATGCTGAAGTATGTAATGCAAAAAGTGCTGAAAACCAATACCAGTAAGTAAATTGAGCATCACATTAATTTAATATCAGGAAAAAAAAAATCCACCAACATTTTCAAATGAACTTTTTTATTATCGAATGTAGCCTTGGAAGAAATTTTTATTATACTTAAAAAATGAGTCTGCTAATGATTGACATGAAAACATGTCAAGAGCTATTGTATGTGAAATACAAGAATAAAAAGGTCTGTTTAGATTTTAACTGAAATTAAGAGCTTGGAAAATTTAATAGCTCATTAGAAACCCTTAATTCTTTTTGGAAAACATGGTTTGATATCATCTCGCAACAACAGGAATTAAAAAGCCAACTCAGTAACAAAGTTAGTGAACTTTCTGGAGGTAAAGAGCATTTTAACTGAACTCAGACAGGATCCAATACTTCTGATCACTACTAGAAAAAAATAAAAACAGAAATTGAATGAGCTATATCCTGTTGTCAGTGGGATGATACTTCATTTTAGCTGAATTGACTATTAAGATACAAGAGAAAAACATGACTTTTGGTATCATATTCTTAGTATATTAATGAAGAAGACAGCCATAAAGTTAGTAGAACTCAGACTGCATTTTTTACTTGAATATTTTGTAGGAGCAGAACTTGGGACTGCTGACTATTTGTCTAGGTCCTTTGGACACTTGGCTCTAACTAATATGTGTTTAGAAAAATAGTTGCATTCATTTTGCAGTAGATCTAAGATATTTTACAATTGTCTTTACATTCTATAATTGTTTGACTGTGTTCTTATTATTGATATTTACAGGAGCTATTAGCAAACATCAATGTCATTTCAGTAACTTTGCAGCAGGATTATATTAATTTTAATGAATGAATATGTTATCTTACCCTTCGTTTACAAATGTTACTTTTTACGAGTGAGCTTGAATTAAAAAGGGATAGTAAGAGGTCACACACTTACCTGAAATCTATAGGAAAGTTCCATTTCCCTGTGAAATTTATGATATCCATGTTGATTTCACAAGGAATTAGATCAAGCTCTATGGCTCATCTGTTCTACGAAAATGACTGTGAGCATTCAGGCCATTCAAAACACATTTTAAGACCCAGGTTTAAAACAGCTCTTGCTCTTAACCTGGTTTTTAATGAAGAGTTAGTGGGCAAATGGGTGCCTCCATTTCAGATGTCTATGCTAGAGAAAACTAAGTGCAGAAGGGGTGAAATCTACCAGAATAGAATGGTTGTACTTGAAAATTAGATTGCCCCTTGGTTATTAGGCTACACAGATAACAGAGGAATGCTGGAAAAAGCCTCTCCCATCTCAAGGTCTGCTTGTTACTCCTGGGACTCAGTTACTAGGCGTGATAGTAAGACCTAGCCCATAACGAGAGCCTGCCCTTATGGAGGCTATTCAAATCAAAATAAATATGAACTATGCTTTCTTGATGATTAACGTGAATTGTTTTAAATGTAACAAGATGAAGTTATGATTATGGTTTAATAAAGACAGTAATAAAATTATTGTAAGCAAAGCATAAATTAAAAATGATGAAGACATGCATAGAAAGTTGATAAATATTTTGATTTACTGTAGGTCAACAAGCTTGAGCCTTGGAATGAAGCTAAAATAGGGTACATTGTAAGCTGCTATATATCAGTTTGATTTAATATTCTAGCATAAAGTTTCATAATCCAGTCTAATGAATTCAGTTGTAAATGTTTTCTATAACTAATTTGTGTTAATAAGCTCATAATCATGATTAAAGTAACCAATCTTGAATAATTTTAGGGAAGTTCTAAAATGTTCTAGTATCACTGTTTGATCTCTCTACACATGAACTTACGTCCTGTCTTTTTCACATTATGTGTCAGTTTTGGGATGCAATAAAATTAAGAAAAAAAAAAGTTTAAATCCAGATTCAGTGGACTAAGAATCTTTTATTTCTGTAGGTTTCAGTGTGAATGTCAGCATAACACTTGTGGGGAAACCTGTGACCACTGCTGTCCTGGATATAATCAAAAACAGTGGCAACCTGCAACAGCTGGGAACACAAATATATGTGAACGTGAGTAGTTAAAAACACGTGAGTTTAAATGGGACTTTGACAAGTGGGTGAAAATTAGCCATAGTGCAGTGTTCATGGACCGTAACTGACAGATTAGGCTTTGACACCTCTTGTTTTTACTGAGAAGATTCTTTCCATACGGTAACACAGACTAAATGATGCAGTGAATGTTATTTATGTTTTTCTCTCATCTCATTAGACAATGACAATAGTCACAGATGTCAGAATATTGCCTGAGAAAAGTGGAAACCTTCCTGTAGCATGGTGGGTGAACATCTCTCCCCAGGCTTAGCTGCCTGCTGACAAATTGTGGGTGCTCCCTAGCAGAGCAGAGATTACAGGCATCTTGAAATGTGCTTCCTCATTACCTATTTGTATTCAGAGTGTAGAGACTGCATATATTAAACTTTCAAACAAGTCACTCTAAGTGGAATCAAGGGAGAACTCTTGCTCCGACTTCTGGATTTTACGTCCTGTTGGCAGAAGGGGAGGGACTGTGTATTTAGCTATGTGGCTTTTTTGTTTGTTACCGGAGGGAATGAGGAGTACTTAGTGCAGTACTGCAAGATACAGTCAGCTCCCCTTATGAAACAGCAAAGTATTTAGTAATAATTTGCAACTGGGAGTTGTGAGAAGTAACAACTCAGTCTTTGCTATCTTTTATTGGGAAGAGGAGCTGAGTTATTCATTGTTCATGTCATTGTAGTTACTGCATCCTTGGTATTTTAAAGGAACCCAGTTCAAAAGTCTGTGTTATAAAGCAGATTTTTAGAAGCAAATCTGTTTTTTGGGGAATTAAGCATGCTCCAGTGTTTCAGGAACCAGGGTGAAAAGTCATCTCTCCAGACATTCTTGAATTTACAGTCTAATAACTGTGAATCGTGTTTGGTCTGAAAAAGCCTTTCAGCAGTGTAGTCCTGCCTTAGCCTTGTCACATGTTACTCATTAATCAATGCAGCTCTTCTGCCCTTCCTGTCTTGGGCCCATAAGCAGGGTCCTCTGAGCTTCATGTCATCTGAATGCTGCTGTGGGAAGTTGTTCAAGGCTGCTACTGCTGACAGGTGTCTGAGCTGCACTCCATTTTCATGCTGGAATTCACCTCTTGCTGACCTGGCGTAAATGGATGCAAACATTTTCCTGGTGGGGAGTTTGCTCCACACGTGTGCTTTAGACCCACAGACTGAATAGTCAAGCTGAAGAAGCCCCTTGAGCTTTCTTCTACCTTCCCTGTATTTCATTCTCTTAAAGAAAAGGTAATGCTGTAAGATCGACCACATGGACCCCCTTTTTCCTAAGGGGTACATGAAGTCCCACGTGGGTGTTTGCATCCTTCTGTCAGAAAACAGCGGCTGTGTTAGCCATCTCCATGCACAGCCTTTTCTGAGCAAACGTGTTGGCAGCCTCTAGATTCCCTTGAGTCTGGCCTAATTTAACTTACCTGCCTTTCCTGAGAGTAGTGTAGCCAGTGGGTACAAACGGTTAACAAGGGAACCTTACCTGAAAGCCAAATAGATGCACCTTTATAATTAGTTTGAGGAATAAATAGACTGCTTGTTTAATCAAAACTGCAGCGCTAAGACAGAGTGTTTGGGGGGGAAAAAAAAAAAGACGATTAAAACATTTGATCAGAGATAGGCATGTTGGGACTCAATTTTTGGACAATATTTGAAACCTCATTTGAATTCCCCTCTTTGAAAGAAAAATACTTTCTGCCAGGAAGAGAGAGACAAAGAGCATAAATAACGTCGTGTTCTTGAAAGAATGAATTTATAAAAGATCATCGACAAGATTTGGAGCCAAGACAACTTAGCTTCTAACTACCTCTGAAAAAAATACCCTTTTCAGTTTGGATTGCTTCTAGCTGTTTAAGGTGATTTGTTGAAAGTGTTGGCCAGGTGCAGGCCTCTTCTCCTGGAAGCCGGTAGTGGAGGAATTAAAGCAGCCTCATTAAGCTTTCCAGCAGCCTGAGGTCCCTTTGGGGAAACTGATTGAAAGAGGTCGGTGGGAGCTGATAGAAATAGGGCCAATCTTTTGCTCTGAGTTTCCTAGAGTAGTGGGGGTCAGCAAATGGCTCAAAGTTGTAAGAAAATACTTTGTGAGGTAGAAGGGCTTTCTGTTCACCTGTAAGAGAAAATGCTGTTACTGTGACCAGGCAAAATAATTTCCCATCACTGTTACTAGGCATACTTGTGAGCTGTTTGCAGTTCACAGAAGTTTTGGCCCTAGAGCCAAGGAGCATTTGGTAGATGACCTTGGAAGGACATGCTTCCTTCCAAAGAAGGAAAGTAGGGTCGGGGCTCTTACTTTTATTTTGACATGCTTTCAGGAATCCATTGTCTTCCAGAGTATCTTATCCCCTGGTCTAGATGAAGGAAGGATTTCCCAAGTGTGAAGTCATAGCTTTATAAAGTTGTAACTTTAGGAATTTTGTAGGAGGGTTTCTCTGGAGTCCTGGAACGCTTATAATTAAAACTCACCTAGCACCATATGTTTACAGAAGCCTTTTGTGCTTTCAGCTTTTTTTTTTTTTTCTTTCATAAAGTTTCCTATGCACAAATATGTATATCTTATCTATAACTGTTTATTTGAAACAAAGTTTTAGTGCACACAGCTTCAGCCCGGATATATTTTTGGATGTGGAAAAATAGAAAAAGCATTGGAACATATTTTTCATTATTTTTATAAAACTGCTGAAACCATTCTTCTGGAGCTTCCTGGTTCTGCTTTTATGTATAAATATATGGTTTTGAAATGGTACAGCTGTTGGCTCTTCTGACAAACCTAGCAGTCCATGTTTTCCTCATGTCTAGATGATCTTCCCAGGTCTCTGGTGTGAAAATCTAGTTGCTGATAAGTAAATACGTGCACTTGAGAACACTCCAAATACATGAGTGTATGGATAAATAAATACTCCAGGTTTCTTTCTCACCACTGCTACATTTCTAAATTCCAGCATCACAATGAAAGCTGACTTGGAATATTAACTTTTTCAGCCTGCAATTGCTATGGGCATGCCACTGACTGCTACTACGATGCTGATGTTGATCGGCGTCGAGAAAGCTTAAACATTCACGGGCATTACGAAGGTGGAGGAGTCTGCATTAACTGCCAGGTAAAAAGGTTTTGGTCTGTTTAAGTAATTGTCATTTGAAGAAGTGTGTCCACACTGATAGTTTGGAGGCTGACCAGTCTAGATAGCTCCATTCCTCTGGTATTGTTACTTGTACTCAAAGCAGGGAAAAAGATTTCTGAAAGTAATTTGCATCATACAAAGTAAAAGATGTCTGAAAGTAATTTGCATCATACAACATTGCTTGTTAATAAACAAATGATGCATTAATTATATTTATATAATATAATTATATTATATTTGCGTGATTCAAATAAAGCCACACAATACAACAATTAAATGAACTCTAAAAATCCCCTTTCCTGTTATGAACTCTGATGTTTCTCTGCTTAATAAAGGGAAGTAAAATTTCCTAAATAAAATACCAACTCAGTCCAGCTGGTTCTTTACTGAAGCAAAACACAGAGAGCTCTGCCTCACCAGAAGGACTAAAGGAGGGCATAGGCCATACCAAGAAGGAAATTTTTGGTATTGAAAACATACGGAATTGTAGAAGGGACCTCTGGAAGTCATCTAGACCAGTGCTCCACTCAGACCAGGAGTAGATGCAAAGTTATATCAGTTTGCACAAAGAAACACCCAACTGAGTTCTGAGGATTTCTAAGGGTGGAGGTTATGCAGTTTCTGAGTAATTTATTACAGCACTTAATTACTTCCATGGTAAAGAGATTTTTGCTACTGTTCAGTGGGAATTTCCCCAGTTGCATCTTGTGACAGTTGGCTTTTGTCCTGCTGTGTATGTCAGAGAAGGCTTGGCTCTGCCTTCTCTGTTACCCACTCCTGGGTAGTAGAAAACTGCTACTAGGTACCCACCTTCCTTAAACATCTCTTCTCCATCTCTTCTCCAACCAAAGCCATTTCCTGAGTTTCTCCTTACATGTCGTGTGCTTCAGCCTCTTAACAACCCTAGAGACTCAGTTGGTTTGAATCAACAAATGTAAATTTGGAGTCAGAGACTTTACACCGTATGTCACTAATGAGTAATATGTTATTGTAAAGAGAAGGAATGTCTCTCATCGTAAGGAACGTTTATACTAGTATGACTAATTACTTTCAGGAGAGATCATACAAGACTCTAAACACCTTGATCTAATCTTGGAGATATCTCTGCTTTGAGTGAGATTGGACCACTTGACCTCCTGAGGTGTCTTCCAATCTAAATTAGTCATTGTTTCAATAATCTCAGGGTTAAATACAGTTAAATACTGATTTTAAAGATTGTCTTCCTTTTGTTGTCAGGTCTGTCTGATAACAAACAGCTGACCAGAATGTAATTTGGAGGGAAAATTATCATAAAACCTATACTCCTATGACACCTGCATATAATGATTTGTCTATTACCATGCTGTGCATTTAAAATACAGCTGTATTTAAGCAACAAAAAAGGGGATGTCCAGTAAAATGTTTAGGGTGTTTTCCATCTTATTGCCACAGTATAAGATATTGTCCAAGAAGCAGTCAGAAGAGAGAATTATTTTTACTAGCATGAGTGAAATAAATGCTCTTTGTCTTCCAATTGATATTTCTTTGCAGAAATTGTTCATGCAGTCTGGTCATATTTATCATCTTGGTCCTTTCTGTCAGTTCTTTGTTCATGAAAGAGCATTTTTCTTAAATTGCTTCCAGGATATAAAAGACCCAAATTAATTTAAATCTGTAAGTCTATGGGTCTGTGGTTGTATGATTGATATTAGTTGTTTGTAACCTAATTTTGTGGGAGTTGTGCTAGATTAAATGAGTTTACCATAAATCTAATTATAGCATATTTTTTTATCAGCAAAGTACATGGATTTTAATTTACTTTTTCTGCTTACGTCAGGGAAAAAAAAAGCAAAAGAAACGGATGGTTGAATGAATATTGAATGTGTCAGACAGTAATAGTATTGAATATTGTACTTTTCACAGTCTCTTTTATTTTAACTATTTCACAGCTTCAGGAGAGACAATAAACATAGAATCAGAGCATAATTTAGGTTGGAAAGGAGCTCTGGAAATCGCATAGTCCAACCCCGTGCTCAAAGCAGGTCTGATTAGATCAGGCTGCTCAGGGACTTGTCCAGTCAAGCCTTGAGTGTTGCCAAGCTCACTGATGGCAACCTGCTTCAGTGTTTGACAACCCTCATAATAATGTTTTCCCTGTAATATCTAATTGGAATTTTCCATGCTCTGATCTGGGTCTGTTGCTTCTTGTCCTATTCCTGTACACCTCTGAGAAACCTCTCATTGCTCTTCACCTCCCTTGCTAATTTTAACTCCGTGTGACCTTCGGCTTGTTTAACTCCATTATTATGGGCAGTGTCTTTGTGTTTCTCCCAGGTAGATTGTCCCTACCTCCAGCTTCTCTGTACTTCCTTTCTTAGTTTGAGATCAATCAGGATCTCAATGTTTATTCATGCTGGCCTTCTGCCTTCCTTGCTCGACTTTCTGCATATTGGAAAAGACAATTCTTGGGCTAAGGAGACTGTCCTTGAAAGTCAGCTAGCTCTTCTGGACTCCTTTCCCCTTCAGTGCAGTTTCACATAGGATCTTGCCAAGCAGATACCTGTACAAGCCCAAATCTGCTTTTCTGAAACCCAAGATTGTAATTCTGCTATTTGTCTTGCTTACTTGTTTAAGGGCCTTAAAATTCAGTCTCATGGTCGCTGCAGCCAAGGCTGCCCTCAGCCTCACATCTTCTATCGGTTCTTCCTTGTTTGTCAGTGTCACTTTGAACAGAGTATCTCTAAGTGGTTCAAGAGCCCTGGCATCCCAAAAATTGCCTTTGATATGTTCAAATTAACTCCTGGGTTGCCTGCACCCAGCTGCATTGCCCTTTCAGCCGATACTGGGATGGTTAAAGTCATCCATGAGTACCAAAAGCCTGTGATTGCAGGGCTTTCTGTAGCTGCTTAAAGAAGGCTTCATTTGCCTTTTCGTTCAGGCTCTCTGTAACAGACACCTACTGCAATATCAGGCAGGGAGGTTAGACCCGATGATGTCTTGAGGTCCCTTCCAACCCCTACAATTCCGTGATTCTGTGATCAACTGGGCTGGTACATCCTCTGATCCTTACCCACAAGCTCTGCACAGGTTCATCACCTGCCCCAGCACCAGGGAGAGAGCCAGACCCTCTTGTGTAACCCCAGACCCAGACAGCAGCATCCTGCGACTCTGGGAGGAGTCCTACAGTCTTGAGCAGAGATGTTGGGCCGCTCTGTGGTCTAGGTGCTGCAACAAATACTGTATCTCCACCTGCTGTGTGATGTGAGCATCACCTCCCCTACTCCAGCATTAGCCTTTCTCGGCAGTAGTTCAGATCTGAAGATGTTAGAGGAAGCTCCTGGCAGAGCTGGAAGCAGAACCCAGAGCTATTGCCCAAACGGAGAGCACCAACCACAAACAGCAACGTCCTGGGTGCCCTGCTAATGAACTGCCCTGCCAGCTGCCCCGTGAAGTCCTGTTTGCAGCCCTGTGTTGCAGCACTCCCTAAGAAGGAAGTGAACAGCAAGCGGGAGCTGGGAGCAGGTGCTTGCTGCTTTTGTTGTTCCAGGGCAGGGTTTATCCTTATTTCTTGTCCCCTGCTCATGAGACAAATTGGCCCACGAGAATGCCCTGTGACAGCTCTTTGCTCAACTTCTGAATGCCATCACTGCTGCGTGCTCCTGGCACCCTCACCACAAGAGAGAGCTTTAGAGCAAGAGTTGAAATACGCTCAGGACTTTGTTCACAGGAGATATATTTATTTTTTCTGTGCTTAAATTACTTACGGTGTTTCTTTCTGTGTGTCTAAAAAAAGTTTGCAGAGATGTTTGTTTTCCTAATGGTAGATCTGTTTTGTTTATTTTACTTTTGTTTCCTGTAGGCTGATCAGGTTTGGATGTATTTTGACATTGCTGATTTTGGATAAAGGATATTCAAGAAGTAATATACAGGATGAGGAAAAATAAACAATGCAGTTGTCTGAATGATGTAGGCACTGTGATAAGAAAGCCCTATAAAAATCAATGGATATCTGATAATAGTGTAAAAGGGATTTTTTTTTTCTTAGAATGAAATTAATTTTTTGTTAAATATGTCATTTTCATAATGTTTTAAAGTTAAAATTCGGTTACTTTATGTGAGAATACCATGATTCAGGAAGCTGTATGTTGTTAAAGTACACCAAATGACAAATGTTGTCTTTGTTGCAGTAATATTCTTTTTTTATTTTTCTGTGCTGGTCCTTTCTTAGTTGTGTATAGTGACAGCGTTAAGGATGCTATTGTTTCTTAATTCTCCTTCCCGGTTCCCCTTTGTATCTCATATTCTCCTTTTGCTTTATTTTGCACAGCATAATACAGCTGGTATTAACTGTGAGAAGTGTGCAAGAGGTTATTACCGTCCATATGGTGTTCCAGCAAGTGCTCCTGATGGCTGTATACGTAAGTCCTTCTCTATTTGGCATCTTCTCATAGTGAAGAATAAAACGTCCAAAAGATGTCGGAAAACAACTGCAAACCACTTCCTGTGTTGGTTTTGACTCTTTTAATGATAATCTTCTCAACGTATGTGTCATATGAACCTAAAGCTTCAGACTAGCAGTAGGACAATGGGAGGAAGTAAGCCATAAAAGGCTGATGAGGAGGTAGGACCCTACACACCCCACAGTGAGCTGGCATGACCTCTGAGAAGCTGCTCTCATCTCATATCCTCATGACCCTGCTTCTCTTGGTTCTCTTACATACATATAAGGTATCTTTTGTCTTTTGGTCACTTGAAAATATTACCATATAGCTCCAAAGGTGATAATGATGGCTACTCCTAATCTATCTACTGCTCAACCTAGCATCTATAATAATAATGCAATAGGATGATTAGAAATAGAGCTTTTAAAAAAGATGAACTGAGTATAGGTAAGAACTAAGGATTAAATTACAAACAGGCTGACAGAACTTTGTGACAAGTAGGAGGAAGCTATGGTTTGTTGTGTTTGGATATTGAAATAAATGGGAGGTCAGCAGAGCTGTGGGAATGCTGCTATAATGTCATATGTAGTGTGTAAGGGAAGGTGTACAAGAGCATGGTGCTCTGCCTAGACTAGAGACTTCTCTCTGCCTAGAGAGAAGGAGCAGAAGCCACAGAAAGGATAGATGCTGCAGTGCTGTGGAGCAATAACACGCAGCATTCTGAATTCTGAAGCAAACAAACAGACAAACAGTCTAAGAAAATGGTGTAAATCTTACTTCTAAGGGATACCATAAAGATTAATTCTGTGATCTAGAGTACTCAGAAAATATGAAACAGAATGTGAATGTTAATTCTTTAAATAATGACACATTCACAACTGCAAATGACATTACAATGCCATTGTGCACTGCTATAGAAGGCAAATGAAACCTTTCCCAAAAGTGCTTATTTTCTCAAACTTGCTTAGCCTGCAGCTGTAACTCAGAGCATGCAGAGGGCTGTGAAGAAGGCTCTGGCCGCTGTTTCTGTAAGCAGAATTTCCAAGGAGAAAACTGTGAACGCTGTGCTGATGGTTTCTATAGTTTTCCATTTTGTATCCGTAAGTATGCAAATAAAAATGTCTGTTCTCCAGAATTTTAAACGTGCTTTAAAGAGTTAGATGTTTTAATTACAGTGGGTTTGGTTGAACTGTTTGATTTGAACATCTGGTGTTTCAGATTCTCAAGCATACACATTCGAATAAATCAGTTGTCATAACACAGAAGGTAGTCTGGTCTACTTTGCAAAACAGTGGTTACTTGAAAATCAGATAGATTGTGTTTCATTCTCAGAATTCTGAATTCATTTAAGACATTCAGAGAGTCTAGAGTCTATAACTCACTTGGACTAAAAAGTAGAACATGACTAGTGAGAGATGGGGGAGAGAGTGGTTGTGTGTTTTCCTTGAGGCCTCCAAGGATTTGGAACTTTTATGCCTAATAAACCATGTTTGTGGGATTTCAGAAGATTCTAAAATAATTAAAAATAATTCTAAAATGGTGCCAGTGTAATGTTGGAAAGACCCTCCTGGCAGAGTATAAAACTGTCAGCCATGAAGGAAGGGTTACAGTTTCTTTCATTTTTTTTAAAGAAGTGATTGAGGGAAAGGAGTTAGCAAATCCAAAGAAAATAAAATGAGAAAAATGATGTGATAGAATTGCTGAGTGCTTCCATTTACTAAAAATGGCAATAGAATGAAATCTAATGCTCCTGATTAATTTAAGATAAATTAATCATGCTCTTTGTATTGACAGGACAGACCTTCATTATCTGTCAAGAATTTTAGTGAAATAAATGTGTCTGTTTCAAATACACCTTATCATTTCTTTTGTTTTAAAGGTATTCCTGTATATCCTTTCACTTCTCCAAATCCAAGCGATGCTATAGCTGGTGACATAATAGGCAAGTTCTTTTTTTTTTTTTTTTTTTTTTTTTCCTACCACTTTTTTTCCGCTGTGTCACAACTTTTCACTATTTTAGTGGTGCGTGTTCTTTCATGGAGATTTATGTAGTAGTTTTGACAGTGTTGATATTTATCTTTCAGAGAGCCTTTGTTCTCACCAGAAGTTCATCTTATAGTCTTGTTCATATTAAACAGTTTAGTGGGATACTTCCAGAAAGAGTTATGGATCAAAATAAGTTTGAGCCTCTGGCAAACATCTGCAGAAGAAGCTGACCATCCTGTTTGATGCCTGTGAATAGATCCATCAAGGCTTTCTGACACGTACAACTTGTCAGCTGCTTTGCAGTGTAAATCTCTTTCTTAAGGCTAATTGCCCTCTGTTTATGGACTCGCCTCTTGCACCTGGCGAATTGTACGTTGTGAAGAACTTGGATTTCTAAGAGGGCTACATATTTCTTATTTATCCCACTGCAAAGCTGTCTGAAATGCATAAAGTGATTCCCTTGGTGGGCTTTTGTATTTTAGTGTATATCGTTATACTGCAGAACCGAGACATCTCACAGCCAGCGCTAAATCAAATGCATACTAGTAACGTACTTCAGGATTAAAAACTTTAAAAAATCTAGCAACCTTTGTCATATCCTAAAAACAATGTGTTTCCCCATTATTTTCTATTAGTTTAATAGAACTGGAGTTTACACTGGCAAATGAAAGTCTTTTCTTCTGCGAATGTAGCAGGCCCTTGGATATAAGTAGACGGTGTACATCCATTTATGTATCTACAAGTTCTAATTGTTTGCTTGAAAGGGTATGCAGTTGCTGTTACAGCCTACAAAACTTTAGTCTCCCGTAGCCAACTATCATCTTGTTCATATGGCATCAAAAATAATTGCCCTGGTAGGCCTCTGGGTGTGCTCTGTTGCATGTTTTCTTCTCTTGTAGTGTTTTAAAAAGAAGAAGAAAAAAAATGCATTGATAAAACAAGTAAATATAATCAGGAGTAAACAGAGCTTAAGCCATTTACATTTTCAACAAGTAGCACCTCAGTCTGAAGGCTTAGGAAAGGCAGGTATCTCTAAATGGAAGCTTCTGTGTCTAGAAGTTGTATGTTACTTCTGGCAAACTAAACAATTTATTATTTTTAAGCGAGATTTGCACGTAAAGGTCATATGAATAATTTTGGTGATTCAAGAGTAATAATTACTAAGTACTGATCTGTTTTTCCATGCAAAAATACAAGGAGTTGCATGGTTTTGTGCACTAACTTCTGTTCCTTTCTTTCTTTTATTTCCTGTAATAACTAGAAGGTGGCTGCAAACCAGGGTATTTTGGCCCCCAGTGTCTGCGTAAGTTCCATAATTTCTTTTACTCTTGGAGACTGAGCCCTGGTGTAAATGCCAACATTTAGCTTCCAAGTGAAATGCCAACTCTAAGATTGTAATGCTGCAAATGTTTTCTTTACAAATGTGCTCTTCAGCACGCCAGTTCCACGGCACAGGAGTTCTTGGTAGTGACTGTAATGGAAATACAGGACAGTGCAGATGTCGAACTGGATTTCAGGGTTTTTCCTGTGATACCTGTGCAATGGCTTTTTTTCATGACTGCCAGAGTAAGCCAAAACATTCCCTTTCAGCAAGCATATCCAAAAATCCAAGCTTTATTCAGAGTTATGAAATTCTTTTGCCATGGAGATGTGTTTATAAGGGAGTCTCCCAAAACTCACAGAAGTCAAAAAAGAAAAACTGGATGAGGAGTGATTCCTATCTAAAAATGCCTCTATTACATTGATTGCTGTCTATTTTGTGATGCAGCTGTTGGATTGTAGTTTGAGAGTGAATTTAATAATATTATTCCTGATGAAATTTAGAATACCAATGGAAGCATTTCTGTTGCTTATCCTTTTTGGGGGGAAATTTATGTTTAACTTTAGTTTGCAACCTCACTTTCATGTATCAAGCTGCCCTTTCTAATCAATACCAGAAAACTGACTGTTTTTAAAGCATTTCAATTAATCAGCTCTATACTGCTGATTTTATTAACTGCTTCCTCCAGAGACTATAAATCCAAACCATAAATAGTTTAATTTTAGTCTTAAAAAAGACTGGAGCTACTTTCAGTAGTCAGCATACCATATTGATGCATCTGTCCTGAGTGGGGACAGGCTAAGTGTGCTTCAACCCTGACATTGAATGCAATAGTTACTTTAAGCCAGATTCTTTCTCTCTAACAGATTTTCCTTTATATCTCCCTCAATACTGAATTCTTACTGATGCTGGCGATCAATAAAAGCTGTTACGAAACTAAATGAATGTGAGGAGAAGAGTTTGGTCCTCTTGATCATTGGGGAGTGGCTTTTATTTATTTATTTGTGTAATAATAAAAGAGCACTTCTGCAGAGACTGCCTCTGAAAATTCTTTGCTTGGTTGCAGTGTGTGAGTGTAACTCAGCGGGTACCCGTCCTGAAGTCTGTGATTTTCGTGGAAGGTGTCTTTGTCGCTCAGGGGTACGTGGACTTCAGTGTGACAGCTGTCAGCCTGGCCACCACTCTTTCCCTGTCTGTGAAGGTAAGGTTGCAGATTACATGTATGTCATCAGACAGACCCCTGAGTAGGCAAGCTTTAATGCTTCTAAGGTACTGCTTTTGCAGGGGTTGAAGCCATGTTCACTGCACTAGGTGAGAAAGAGACTCTTCTGTTCCTTACAATGAAATCCTCATGTATTTTCATTCTCCAAACACTAATTCCGTGCATGTTTCTACAGTAGGAAATAATTACATAGTCTGTTTTCCCATGGGCTTTTTTTTCTTGGGTCTGACTGTTTGATTTAGCTTCAGTTAGCACAGCTGTCTTACTAATAACCAAAGGATTTGAAAACTGTTTTATCATGGAGGTCTACAGCAGCAGAGGATGCTTGACTGCTGGCAAGGAACTGGCATAGTAAAAAAAACAGTAGAGAGGTGAAGAACTAATATACTTCTGCAGAGGATCTTTGTGTAGTACCTTGCACTCTGTGTGTTCTGTAAATCTGAAAGTGATTTTGCCCTTCACAGTGATTTTTCACACTTTGCCCTTCATAGTGACTTCTTACTAATTTTAACATCATATGGCAGGCCTTGCTCATGTAATCATGAAACATGATTGATCTACATGGGGTTTCACCAGTGTGTATGACACCAAGGACTAGCCTGCTTTTTATGTGAAACGAAGAGTGATCAGTACTGAAGAAGTATAACCTGGAAATGCATAATCCTTTTTTGTGTGTATGGAGAAGCCATCAAGTCCTATCTGGCCCCTAGGTTTTGTCTGCCTTTGCAGTGAATGAGAGAGGGGTCCTTAGTCCTTGATAATCCTTGAAAATCCCTGTGCCCCCAGTAGCAGAGGGGTTGGGACTAGGTGGTCTTTAAGGTCCTTTCCAACTGAAACCATTCTACGATTAGTGAATTGTACATTCAAAAAGAATATAGGCTATTGCTGAATTTTGAAATATACTTTCCTATAGAGGGTAACAGGATTTATTTAGAACATTATGACTAACTTTCTTCTTTCTCGTTATTTTTAGTTGCTGACTATAGCAGTCTTCTTCCTTTTGGGCTTTATATACTTGTTTATGTCCGATGAATAGCCAGCAGAATTCTTTATGCTGTACAAAGATGTATTATGTTGTGTTACTAAACACAATGGTTGGAATAAAGAAATACCATGTGACTGTGTTTTTATGGTCTGGAGTAGATTAACTTTTTAAAATTAAAAACATAAAATCAGGATTCTGCCTTGGTACACTCTGTTCAGTGGTTTTAAAATACTTTTTTTTTCTTTTTCTTAGAACTGAATTAGATAGCAATCTTAGAGCAAATCAAACCCATATTGAATATGTTTAAACTTTTAACACCAAAAGCTGAAAAGAGACATACAAGATTAAGAGAGCATGCAAGAACAAATTGTAAAACACAGACAAAATAGTTGAAAACACAGCCAGTGGGATTACTCAAAACTGCTGCAGTTCACAGCTTGTTCTATCAAAATAAGCTGCCATTGGTTAAATTTAAACCAATGCAGCATACTGCAGACTGTGGTGGAAGATGAACAGTGCTACTCCTGTTTGGAGCTGTCATCTTCAGAAGGGAGGTAGCTCTGTAAGGTTTTGGCTACTGCAGCTAAAACTGTCCTTTATGGTCTTACCTTGTTGTACCATATAGAAGCTTTCTTCAACAGGAGCAGGATCCAAACAAAGCCTTTAAACTAAAATGATTAAAATGAGGAGGGACTGTGATTTAATATTTAGTTGGGAGGGGACTGTAGCGTTGGTGATGTCTTTGGAAGCTTTAGCATTTGTATCGTTCTTACACAACTTGCTAGCAAGTCCTGTGTCTTTCCATGAAGCTTTGACGTAAACACAGCAAAGCCAGACATCCTTGGCTGCAGCATGAAGAGGAACCAAAATGGGGAACCAGGAAAATGAACATGCAACAGAAAGACAGCATTTGAACAGTGTTTGTTTTATATTTGTCAGTCAGCTATTTGTCAGTCAAATAATGTAAGAGATTAACTGCAAACCTTAGCCTTAACTGCAAAACCCATGGCAGCTGGGATTCCTGGACAGGCTCCTGTTCATGCACCTATAAAATGTGGGCCTGTGTAACTTCCAGCATCGTTTCAACAAAACAGCACATCATATCTGTGATAGAGTTGTTAGCCTAAGCCAGTGATAAATCCAGGAGAAGCACCATGCAGCTAGCTGTTACAGTCTGACAGCGTGCCTCACGTATCATGTGCAGATTCTTGCAGTGCACTGCTTGCCAGCTTGTAGAATTACAACAGGTCAGCAGTTTTTACCTTGTGCATCCTTTATTTGTCCATCATGAAGTTGTGCATCATTAACTGCTTTTCTAGTACATTTGTCAGCCGTTAGACCTAGCCTCGCTTTGTGGATGCTTTTTGTCAGAGGTTATTTTGTAAAGATGATGAGTACTTCTCTCATGGGACTTTTCCTTCCCTTTTAAGATAGACTTTTCTTCCTTGTATGTGTATTTTGCAAGGAATCAAATTAAATGTCTAAGCTGTACATCATGGCATTGCAGTAAGAACCTGATTATCAGTGGTTGAGGAGGCAATTACATTATAAGCATCTATTTCAGGATATTTATATTTGGCGGTGATATTATAGTTTGTCTGGATTCCTCCTGATTGTTTAACATTTAAAGGTGTCTTTGGGGCAAATTCTCTTTTAAATAACTACTTGTTTAGACATGTGTCTGTCAGAATACTTAGTGATTATTACTGTTTTTTTATCCCCCATACAGAATGCAATTGTGATTCAGTTGGCTCAGTGGACAGTATGTGTGGTCCCAGAGGACAGTGTCTGTGCCACAGGAACTTTGCTGGATTTAAATGCAACCAGTGTGCTCCAGGTTATTACAGCTATCCCAGCTGCTTGCGTGAGTACCAGCCTTTCCTCCTTTTACTGGGGCTTGCCATCTTACTGCTATAGTACAGAAGAAAATATATTCTCCCATATATATTGCCATCAAAAACTATGTAAGCATGATAGTTTTGTTCCTTCCAAAGCTGGCAACAGTGACACTGAAGATCAAGCCAGTGTCCAGGCTTCTTGGCAGGCACACACTCTGGTAGCCCCACCTGGCACATCATCTCTGTTCCTGTTATCTGTGCAAGTTGGATTAATGTAAGCATGATAAACAATGTTGAGACGAAACAGATCATCTCAAACTCATAGGTTCCAAGCAGGTGTGTGGACCCTGTGATTTGTTTCAAAGAAAAATGAAGGGCAGTCTAGACAGTGTTCAAAACCTCTGCAATACCGGAGTTTTGAAAGTTATTATTTCGTATGTTAAAGGTGAACTCTACTAATATTGTCAATGTGTTTTTGTTTTGTTTGTTTGTTTTTTGGTTATACAGTTTGTCAGTGCTCTCCTCTTGGTTCCCAGCACAATACATGTGAGCCAACAGCAGGGCAGTGTGAGTGTCAACCAGGTGTTACGGGGAGACAGTGTGACAGATGCCTTTCTGCAGCCTACAGTTTCCCCTACTGTGAAGGTAACATTTGTGATAGAAAATCCTGCATTCAGTTCGTATCACCCCCATTTTTATTGTAAGGTTCATCAGGACATTTTGCTATGTGTAGTTTCATAGAAACACGCTGAAGTGTGGGAAGGGAGGGACACACCAGGATTAGATATTCGAGGATTTCATTCCTCTTTCTGTATATTCTCTGAAGTAAATTGTAAGATTAAAACCTTTTTTCAACAATGCCACAGAAGCTTTAAGAAAACATCTCTCAGTCGTAGGTTAGTGCTACATTTTTCCAAGTGACTACTTTGTATACCAAAATAATTAGTCCAAACTAGGCTAAATACATATTTGAACAATCACTATTAAAGGCTTCTTCTGGTCTTAAAGATTGAAGTAATTAAGTCACTTCAAGGTGACTATTAAGACACTCTTTGAAAGTTGCAGAGCTTACACTGTAGTTTTTGGCATTACTGTATTTCATAGCTCTGTTTTCAAAAGATCTTTTAATGTGTTTATTTTTTAATTCCTAAAGGAATCAACAGTGAATGTGACCCTTCAGGTAGTGTTGGTTCTCATTCTGTAAGTATTCTGTCTTTGCAGCTAGCAATATTCATAATTCATGTATGGTCTGAGCCTTTGCTGAACGCATTCACTCCATCGCTTAAGTGCCTGAAGCCTGATCATAATCTGTGAAAGAATTGCACAAGCTTATTTGCAGAGTAAGAGAGGAAATGACCTTTGTGTTTTATTCTTTGATCAAAACAAATACAATTACCTGTTTAGGGTGGTGTTTGTTTTTTTTTGTTTGTTTGTCTTTGAATCTTTTTATATGTGCAATATGCATACTGTTTGTGTGTGCTTGGTATGCTAGAATGCTGATGCATGCATGCAGGTGTGCATCTATAGCTATGCATGCTTTGAAGACCTTCTGGTTCTGGGTTGGACCATTTCAGTACCAAATTATTTCCGAAAAAAAATATATTTTAGTATTTAGTATTTTAACATCAGTAATATGCTAGTATTTATTATATGAAAGTATATACTAGCATTTTAGTATTGATATGAGTAATATACTAGTATTAGTAGTTAGTATTTTTATTATTAATAATATGCTATGAAAAATCACAGATCAGAAACTGTTAAGTTACACTCCATATAAATGGGTTGCAAAGAGGACCCAGAAAATAAATCTGGCAAGTAGAAGAGGTAGGCTCAGGCATACATCTGTATTTGTCTTACAGCTTTTTTTAAAGTTGGCCACATGTAAACCAGTTACTCCCTGGAAACAATGTTGATGTGCCTGAGCAAATAACCCTGCTGAGAGACATCCATTCTCTTTTATGGAAAAGGATAGAAAAAGAATTAAGAAGAAAAGCAGAATTTACTATTATTTGCCTCTGCTTGTCCCTAAGAATAATGTGTAGGGGATTGAAAAGTCTCTGTTGCCTCAGAGAAATATGCTTTAGCTTTGTATAATTATTTTTTCAATAGTTAATAAATGGAGAAGTGTAAGAAAATATGAAGAAGAGACATAACAGATAAATTCTACCAAAAATTACCTAAATCAATTTTACAAAAAAAAAAAAAATTGACATCATATCTACTTCACAGTGCTGTATGGTACTATATGGGTGATTCAGAACATAAATTATCTAAGATTAAAAGTACAGAAAAGTTGTTGGTAAAAATAAAAAATAGAAAAAAAAAGTGTGTCATTGCCATAATTAAAAACAAAACAAAAAAAAAACACTAATATTAACATTTTGAATCTGAATTAGGTCACTTTACCACTGTTGTTTCTACTTTGCCCTCCTAAGAAAAACAGAATGATAAAAGTAGGAGAAAATATAAAAATTAATGACTACTTTTAGGAAAAATTGTATTTTAAACTTTACACAAAACTGTTAATGCTTTGGAGCAGTTATAATAAGGCTATGAAAGAATTGGAAAGTATGTTACGATATTTAGGATAAATTGGATATGGAAAAATGGAACAATCCTGTGCTGATAGTGTGAGACAGAAAAACCCAAGAAATCTGAATCAGCTGTGGATTCCATGTTTTTGTGAAAGTCAGTAAGCTGCCTGAGTTGTTTATAACATTAAATCTTTCATAATACTAAAGAGCTGTGTGTTTTTTTATGAAACAGATGAATCAACTTCTTTCTGTCATTAGGGCTATTGTCAATGTCTTCAGCACGTTGAAGGTCCTACATGTAGTAAATGCAAACCATTGTACTGGAACCTGGCCAAAGAAAACCCTGAAGGATGTACAGGTACAGCTTTAAGACACATTTCTTTGGGTTATGAAATACGCTAAATTATTTTGAATATTGTCTTTGTTAGCTGTGGTGCTCAGTGATTTTAACAACTCATTAAGAACATGTTTTCACGTTACTTAATTTGAAAACCAAATTACCTATAATAGCAAAAGTTATTTTTAGAAATTAGACCACAATTTCATGAGTGTTTGTTAGTTCTGTACTCTGACAGAAAGCAATTCTGTCAGAACACCCAGAAAAGACTGGTTTTGCTAGATGTAAATTAGAATACTTCAAAACACGTCAGTAAATTGCACATACACAAGTCATTCATTCTTCTTTGCTTTATCTTCTCGCCTTGCACCAGTATCTATTTGTTGTTCTGAACCTTCCAGAGTAGAATCCACTTTGTTGCACTGACTCCAAATTGAGGACTCAAGATTTATTTATTTATTTATTTATTTATTAATGCAAAGCATATTGGAAAGAGGAAATGCAGATTATCTTTTTTTTTTTTTTTTTTTCAATCCGTGCAGCGTGCCATTGTGATGTGAGTGGAACACTAAGTGGAGTTGGAGAATGTCGACAGGTGAAGTGGAATTATAAGGAAAACATTAATTCAATTTATTTTTGTAAATATATGTTATTGTAACATAGTAAGATGGAAATCTTGGAACTCATTACTGCTTTTTTACACATGAAATTTTTACACATGAAATGACAGGTGACATCCTAGGGATGTATAAAAGTTATGAAAAGTTTTCATCACCTTAAAAGTAGGGATTTCTTGTCTGTCCATTAAAGGTGATAAATAACTAAGTTATGTCCAGATAAAATGTTTTTGTTCAAATTAGAATGATTTTCCTCTTCACAACTGGAGGGAATTCAAAGTATTGAAAGAATGAAGTTCTGAAGAAGATGCTGATGAAATTTTTGATGAAATTATTTTCTTCACAGGAAAATGGACATTGTTACTGCAAATCCAATGTTTGTGGAGATTCCTGTGACACTTGTGAAGCTGGTTATTATGCTCTTGAAAACAATAATTATTTTGGCTGCCAAGGTAAAGAACATTTCTAGCAGCAAATTTTCACATAACACAGAAGTATTTAGAATTCCACAGGTCATATTTTTAAAACGTGGATGTGTTTGTTGAATCGTTTATGCACAGTGTTTTGCACTATTACTTGTAACATGTACGAGTCTCAGTTTGAGCTGGATGTGTTCTGTATTTGAAATCTCCTTCTTTGCCTTCCAAAAGGAGAAAGAATAGGGCAGACGTTACCACAGTAGCTCCCAGAAATGTTGTGGCTCATTCACTTGATAAAATTTGTTCCTTTATGAGTTCATCGGATTTTGCCTCACCATACTCAGCACCTTGTTTACCACCACCTGTCTGAGGTTTCTCCATCAAAGCCTGTTGTGAGATAGCAAGAGGAGCTGCTGAAGCTTGCCCAGCACAGAGCCAGTGCAAGCCTGGGCAATCCTGAGCTCTGTGCCTAGCCTTCATTCCTGCATTGTGCACCTCACTAATCCCTGTCAAAATCGAATACCTCACACTCTGAGAGGGTTTCAGTGGAGTCAGAAATTAAAATGCAATGAAAAGTTTAATGCAGTACGTAACACCGAGATGCAATTCGTCCAGCAAAATATGTATGTATCATAGCTAAAGAGATTTCCAAATAACTGAAAGTCATTCCTTGTTTCACACCTTCCACCAGGATACGGGGCCAGGGAGGTTTGATTTTTCCTGCAAACAAAGATTGGTAGCTCTTTGTTCTGTTTAGTGGGTTTCTAAGGTCCACTGGAATAAGAACTTAAAAGATTACAACAGCTTGTAACTTGATTTATTTTTAGTTTCAGTTCTGTTTGTGTATTGCTATAAACTGTGACTCAGGATGCTTTGAAGTACAGTCAGATGTAGCTGTGATATGGTGGAAGTGGTCATCACTCTGCCATGTGTTTTGAGGAGCACAGGACTACTTCAATGGTTCCCTTTCTTCCTTGCCCTCCCTGTAGATTTGGGTTTGCTAAAATTATTGAAAGCACTTTCACTGCCTTTAGTGGGATTTACACCTGTACAAGGATGATGCAAGAGATTTACTTTTTTACTGATGTATTTGTGTCAATCCTTTTGTGTGTGCAAAGTTTAAAAACAATGTCTAGTTTATCAAACAAACTTTTTGTGCCTAATTTTCAAACCAAAGATCTAATGAAACAGATCTGGCTTCACGAAGGTGCAAATTACTTTAATTCTCTTTGATTTCAGTGAGATTACTTGATGTGCTATAAGTATGTTTAGGAACAATCAACCTGTCAAGTCAGTTCTGAAATTTTTAACCTAGGCATACTTGTTCCTTAGTGTGATACATTATGCCTCGTTATTAGAGGTGTCCCTTACTTTATGTCACAAATCCTGTCTCACATAGGAAGTCACTCAATATGGTTGTCCGATATCAGTTAAAAATATGTGTATGCTCTTATGTAAACACATATGGTTTTCTTATGTTGTGGTACCAGAATGGCTGTTCTGCAAAACTGTGGTCCAGCATTTAGTAAATGTGGCTTTTTACTTGTGATTTAAAAATAAAAAATAATAATTCAAAAGGCTTTTGTCATGTTACAAGCAGGAGAAAAAAAAAAAAAAAAGAAAACAACAAACATGAAAAGCCAGAAGTAATTGCAGCTTATCCATGGGTGTTAATGTGTTTCAAAGAGTCTGAAGGGAGTCTAAAGGGCTCCGGAAGGAGGAAATGAGTTGATAATAGTGTTTAATTAGAGGAAGCGAGGTGTGTTTTCTGATAACCTTTATCACTTTTTCTGATGGGATATTTGGCTTCTGTTCTTTGCCTGGCAGGCTGTCAGTGTGATGTCGGAGGATCCATCAGTTCTGCGTGTGCTGAGCCCTCGGGTGCCTGCCAGTGCAGAGAGCACGTTGTGGGGATGACCTGTCAGGAGTGAGTCAGACTGTCACAAAGAGCTTGTGCTCTAAAGTAGATCATTTGAAACTGCCCATCTTGCTAGCTTTTCACAAGAAGTTCTTTATTTGTTGATAAATAAGCTGGTAAATTGTGGTATTAGTTATATTCACTTCACCTGACAGTTTTTTTCTTTACTTTAATGGGATTTTTTTGCAATCACATTGTGTATATATCCATGTACCTGTATATATCAAGAGTTACATAAGGTAAGGTACAGCTGTAAAAGTTCTGGAAAGAGAATTCTCATTCCACCCATCTTATTTGCTGCCTGGAATTTATTAGCTACTATCAGTAGCTAATTTCTCAGTGATCAGTAGATCGCTTCCCTTCCGTTGCTTTATTCCTTTAGATGTAGACTATACAATGAATGGTAATTCTTTCAGGTTACAATGGTGAGTGGGCGGAGGATTCTTGCCAAAAAGTGTTGGATGCTGGGGTTATACTCAGATGATGAACTACCTGGAAATATCATAAATTCGTCAGGCATTTTTGGCTTACATAGTTGTGAAACGAAAAACCATATCAGAATCAATTTGCTTTAGCTGTTGAGTGACATGATTTAGGCACATTGCCTGAAATGTCTTTGCTCACAAATAAATATCAAAGGTTTAATCAATGGTTATATTTGTATTTTAAACTGTCAAGGATATCCAAACTGACAATCAGAGCGAAAAATGTAAATTTGGAGGAAAATAATAGTCCTTTGAATGCTTGTTCTTTTTTTTTTTTTTTTTTTTTTGTCTCCTTGAAAGGCCTGAACAAAACTATTTTTTCCCTGATCTGCACCACATGAAGTTTGAGATTGAAGATGGCACTACCATCCAGGGAAGGGGAGTTCGGTTTGGCTATGATCCTCAGGAATTTCCTAACTTCAGTTGGAGAGGATATGCCCGGATGTCTTCTATACAAGTAAGCTGGTATTTTGCTCAAGGCTTTGGGGTGAAAACATAGATGTATGATATGTATGCCCCCGTTGTACTGTTATGTGTGTACAAGGTCATGGAGGAACGAGAAAGGACAGGATCTCACTAATCTGAACACTTTGGCACTGTATCACTGTTTGGATTAGTGACTATTGGCATTATTTAAAGTTAGTCATTGCTAATACAAATATGTGTTCTTTTTTTGTTTGTTTGTTTGTTTGTTTTTGTTTTGTTTTGTTTTTTAGGAATACATTTTGCTGTAGGTTTAAAGTTAAGATCTGGTAGCTTTAAAGTCTCTATGACTAAATCCAGAAATTGTTGTTATGACAAGGACAGGAGAAGATTAATGTTTGGCTAAATCACTTGATTATAGAGTTCCATAGCAGTCTGTGTTAAGATTTTCAGGTTTCATCATAGTGCCGGGGTGAAGCCTTCACACTTGCAACTTGTATTGGGCAAGGAGGAGAAAGTCTCCAATGTATTAGGAATGATACCTTTACATTACAGCAAACAAGAAAATGTGTGATTCAGTAAAACAAGATGCGAGCAAGAGTGTTTCAGCAACATTTATTTTAGTCTCATGATTGTTTACACATAAAGCAAAAACCAACAGAGGGAATAAATACATTGCAGGAATTGTATAGCATAATTTAATTGTATAAGAAAGGACCTGTTTGACTTTGGACTGAACTGCTGAGCAAGCGACTCAAAATTTGAAAAGAGTAGATTTGAGCAATAAATGGGATTTGCTCATTCTTCTTAAAAGTGGTACTCTACTCTGATGCTGATTAGATTTTTTAGTCCACAGATATAGTTGTGTCCATCCTCTGTAACCTCTCCAAGGACCAATGGGTCAAATACAGACAGACATAAGCACATAACTGTTTTGCAAGTATAGTGATTTTCTTTCTGTTCTTCGCTTTTCACTCTTTCCTCTTTGTTGTTGTGGTTTTTTGTTTGTGGTTTGTTTGTTTGTTTTTGTTTCTTTAATCTCAAAGACAATTTTTTTTCTTTTAATTTTTTTGGCTTTTCAGAATTACTCCACATTCACAAATGAAGGCAACTCTTTGGAAATTGTGCTTTTGTAAATTTCTGCTTTCTAACTCAGATGCTTTTTTGCATTTAATATCCACTAGGCATTTTGTAAAGAGGTAGTGAAAAGGTTTAGTTTCTAATCCTGCTGAAAGCGTGCCTTACTTTGCTCATCTGTATAAAGCTTTTCATTCATGTAAGTAATTGCCAGATCCAGGCCCTCCACAGTTAGATCCTTGCATAGATAGTCTTCATTCTTCATACTCACATTCTTCATTTCAAGAAACTTTCAGAATTTTCACATAGCATTTTTGTGTCTTGCAGGGCCCTGAAATACTCCTGACATTTCTTTCGTGGAAGACAAATTAGCATTACAATATCTACCACACAAAAAGCTAATGTAAAAACTTTTTGTGAAAATATTTCAACACAATTAAAAAAACAAACGAACAACAAACACAGGTGAAATAAATAACCCATGAGTAGTGCCCTATGCTGCTGTGCTTCACCCATGCTGCTAACATGGGGGTCTCTGATAGACTGAGAAGCTAACAGTTTGCCTGAGATTTTAAAGCACTGGCAAGAGCTGCCTAGGTTGGTGATAGAGCTCAAAGAATAAATTCTCCTCGCTTCCTGCTTTTTGCTTGAAATTGAGGACTGACATCTCTTCCTCCCTCATTACTCATTAATGTCTTCTTTCTTTCTCTTCACCTGTGTCTTCTAGACTTCCCATAAAAACTTAGAAACCATTTTGTGATACTTTCTGAGGCATGTTGCTTTATTTCTTTCACCTTTTCTTCTTTGTTCCTATCTATTTTTCAGGTATTCCCTCAATGCCTGTCTTTTCTTTTCAGCAGTCATCCTTCTCCATTTAAAACAACAGTTGCAAAACCTTCCCCCATGTGTCTGTGTTTTGTGTTCTGGTCCACTGCCCTTCTGCAGTCACCAAGATTTTAGCCAATTAATCTCTGCAGATCTCTCCTCCATATCATCTGTTATATATCTGTCTTTGCTTTCTGCATTGCATTTCTATTTAGAAAGAGAAGGTCTATGATGATGACAGAATTGAATAATATGCTAACCAGCATGTGTGAGCTGGCACTCTGGCATTTATTTTAACTTTTAGCAATAAGAGATTATATGGCTTTGTGCCCCATTCTGACAGGTTTGCAATTTAGAAAACTTGTGTGCTTTTGGGGATGCAGAATGGACCATAGTGGTAGGGAGGTTACTGTACCAGAAGCATCTTGGGATGGGACAGTGAGTGGGTTATGATGGGTGATCTGGTGGGATTTGGTTTGTAGTGGGAGCTTTATGATTTAGGATGGAAGGGAGGAAGCCAAACCCTTGAGACTGCACAAAGCCTATTTTTTTCCTAATCCACCAACCTTTGAACAAGTCTCTGCTGACACTTCTGCTCTGCAACTAAATGGGGGCTGTGTGAATTCATTCTCCTGTGGGCTTACTGCCAGTCAGGGTCAATGGGAACTGTGTGGTTCCAGAGATGTCAGTTCAGCCCCAGGGCAAAAGAAGCATGGTATCACATCTCTAAGGCAGTGAGGGATCTGGTGGAGGAGCAGAAGTTGCAGTGCCAGTCTGAGATGTCTGCGTGCTGTGGAGCATTGTGTTATCTCAGACTAAGACCAGTGATTCCGGCCCTTGATACCTTATCTTTCCCTGCACGTGCAGGGAGAATACCAGTAAAATACTGTCCATGTTTCAAGGTGCAATATCAACATGCATATTAGTTAAGATTCCATGTGTTTCAGGGTAAGTTATTATTCAACAAGTGTTTTATTTTACAGGAGATTTTGTTCCATGTTCTCTTGTAAGCTGCTGGAGCCTTTCTTTTCTGTTATGGAGTATGTCTTTTGCCAAATGGTTTTTCTTTCTCTGGGTGCTAGTAACAAATAATATACTTTCCTTTCCTCCTTTTTCCCTTTCTTTTTATTTTTCCCAGCCAGAGGTGGTTGTACCTGTCACTGTGGCTTCCCCTAAGCTCTTCCACCTAGTCCTCCGCTATGTCACCCTGGGTTCAAAAAGCTCTAAAGGGAAGATCTCAATTGCTGAGGGAAAACATTTTGGCACTAACTATACTTGTAAGTGAATTAATTTTCTCACTAGGCTTACCTGTCTTCATCTGTCATACACAGCATTGCCATTCCAGTGTACACTTGTCTGCATGTGCATTTTTCTTGTAGGCATTTAGTCTGGTGCTTGCATGGCTTCTAACTGTTCCTCTATTCAGCACTTTATGGCTGTTTTTGTTTATTAACTTCAATTTTTCAGAACGAAGTGAGGATAACTTTGAATGTGGAAAAATCAAACCACTACTTATTTCGCATTATCCTGAGATACATTAACCCTGGAGGGGAATCGTTACCTGGCCGCATATCTGCTTCTCAATCTCGGCCTGGAACAGGTAGGTACAACCCAACGGCACAACAGATCAGATGAATGTTAGATTACAGAAGCCTTTTCAAGAAGCAACTAATTCGGATTCGTAATGTCGCTTAAAATGCATTGCTTTTAACAATGTCAATGCTCTTGTGCTTTTCCTAATATATTTTCCTGTAAATGATGTGGCTATGTTTGCATGAAACTTCTGCTAACAGTAGTAATCAACATTTGTTTTTTAAACGTTTGCCAAATTCAGGGCTTTCAGTTCTGTACTCGAAAGATTTGAACTGTGTGTTTTACGAAGCTTTCAAAGAAGGAATAACAGCATTTATCGTGGTTTAGTTGCCTTTAATATTTCAGTTTAAAGGTGACTTCTGCCTTCTTTCCATGAATAATGTTTATTTAATGATGAACCCAATCCACCAAATTAGCTCTGATGACAGACCTCAACAACATATCATGACTTGGTGCCTGGTAAAAGATAAGTACTCCATATCCTTGGTATGCCTCTACCATTCAAGGATATGCTCAGCATTATCTCTTACGATGCCTAATAGTATCATACTGCTGGGAGTCGATGGCATTTAGTCATAGATACTTCAGTAATTCGGAGAAGACAGAACTGAAGACACAACAGGTACCTCTCAGCAGAGGGGCAGCAGTTTATAGTCAGGACTGGCTTACGTTGCTGGGGAGACAGGGAACCAGCTTGGAGAACAAGCTTTTGTCTTTGTCTAGGGGCTCTAAAGAGGAAACCTTTGCTTTTCATAACATTTTAGATGCTACAGAGAACTTCTGGTATTTGAAATATACAGCTGAAGGTTGCATGAGAACAGGCTTTGTGTCAACTGAAGATGTCTTGAGTCAGTGGAGAGAAATACTGAATGGAAAATAATGGAAGAGGGAAGGGAAGTGAACATTCAGAATAATACAAAACTGGCCATTACAAAGGAAAAAGTCTGCTCTTCTGAACCAATTTGCTCAAGACTAATAAAAAACAAGATGACAATAATTACACAGCTCTGTAGCTTACTTACAGTACATATTGTCAGAGGAGCATTGATCAGCTCCTATTACACCAAGTTTAGTGGATTAAATCTAAAGTCCAGAGTACCAACCAAGTAGAGACATTTTACTCAGTCCCTTATTTTTTACCTTTTTTTTTTTTTTAACCTTTTTTTCTGGCAGGGGCTGCTCAGAGCAAAGAATTTGTCTTCCCACCCAGCAAGGAGCCAGCTTTTGTCACAATCCCAGGAAAAAGCTCCACAGAATCTTTCTCATTGGTTCCAGGAATGTGGATTGTCAGTGTAATGGCAGAGGAAGTCCTCTTGGTAAGAAAACAATTGAAGAAAACAAGTGCTTGAAGGCTGTCATGATAATACTGCTCTGGAGTTGTTTGTCAGGAACAACCCTGGAAGCAATTGAAATTGCACAGTAGTAGTGAAAATAGTAGAGTGGCAGAATGTCATTATGAAAATATACAGTTCAGCCTCTAATTTCACTTTTTTTCCCTTCTCTGACTTGCATCTGCTGTAATTTTTCATGTGCTTACAGACTTTCAGTCTGTCCAGAATCTGTACCTTCAAATGTTGAAGTAATATTAATATACAGCACAATTGGTTGAGCATAAAAGCTCATAGAAATTAGTAATTCTTGCATATCACATAACATAAGTAAAGCTTTTTATCCTCCCATCTTTACTCTCCTTCCACTTACTGAAAAATTTTCTGTGACAACTGTTGTGACTTGCTATAAAAAGACAAAGTCTTTGAGGTGAGCATTTATAGAAAACCTTAAAGATGCATGAGCACAAAGATGCTATACTGAAATTCTTATGTATATGATATACGTTTAACAAGTAGCCGCTATCTTTAGTCATCAACCCTGGGGCTCTGTTAAATTTATGGAACGCCATGTAGAATGTTACTAAAGAGCTTGCAGCGTATTTCTTGCTGGAAGTGACAGTACTATTGTGCCTTTTTCTTTAACACCTTTGGAAAGGAATTTGTTAATGATCTTAGCCTAGTATGTATTCATAAAAGAGTTTTTATAAAAAAACTCCACTCTTTTAAGTTGAAAAGGCAGAGCAAAAATATACCAGCTTCTTGAAGCACAGCTTAATAGATTATGAGGAATATTTTTATGAAGTCACCTGGGATACATGAATCTCCCTTGCAGAGTCAAACACAGTTGAGCTGTATGCAGGTGAATAGCATACATGGGTGAAAACTGTGCAGAGCCATCTGTGTATTACCAAGCAGCACCTGTGCAACTCAAGCTTATACAAACTGATTCTTTTTTTCCACTCTACTGACTGGACCATTTGGCTTATAAAGCAAGAACAACTTTGGGTTAGAAGATCTGTGTTACTTAGCTTTAAAGCTTAAGTAGGAGGGGCCTGTGCTTTTAGATTCAGAGGCTCTGGACTTGACAAGTCCTGCAAGGCATAGATGTAGTGGGGAACCTCCTTTATGACCACCATCTTGTACAATACATGATGGGATAGTGGATGCAGAGTTTCCCTGCTTACAGGGCAGCTGCCTTCAAACTGTCTCTGTGAAGATATAAGCATTTACCATGACACATAGGGATGTCGCTGGCCCATACAGCAACAAAAAATCTATATGTGTATTGCAGATATCCTTCATAAAAATTATTTGTGTGATTGGTTTTGTGCATTGCTACATTGTGAACGTCTGGAGAGGTTCCTTTTGTAATTTTCTGCATGGTCTTGCATTTGTTACATTTGTTCCTAGGATTATATGGTGCTGTTACCTAGTGATTATTATGAAGCATCCATCCTGCAGATACAAGTTACGGAGCCTTGCACCTATCCTGGACGTGTTTCAACAGAGAAGTCAGTATATATGCCACAGAATAAACCATTGCCTTGGATTATGTTGTTATGATACTGCTGCAATTGAAAGCAATAATAATTCTGTGTTGTGTTTTTGTTTTGTGTAAGCTGCTTGCTCTATCAGCATTTGCCACTGGGCAGATTTTCCTGTGTCCTGGGTTCAGAGGTAGCATATTACAGACGTGGGGGAGAATACAGAAGAATACCTGTTCGGCAGCCAACTCCTGATCAACCAGTGATGTCCCATATCAGTGGAAGAGAGGTGAGATTCCTGCATGCTAATCACAGTTGCATCTGCACTATTCACTACAAAACTACTGGACTGAAAAAACTGTGGCAGATTCATGGCTCAGGATTTGCAGATCTGTAACTCATCCCTAAAACAGGCTCTGTACTAAGTTCTATATTTTATACAGATCCGTGTAAACAAATCAGTATTGGCAGATGTATAGCTATGACTAGAGAGGATGTTTTGCTCTGAGAAAAGTATTTAATAAAATAAAAATCCCTGTGTTTTAGGCATACTGTCTAGTTCAGCATATTGCTTAATTGTAGTAACAATGGCAAAATGGTTTGTCAGCAGTAATGGAGTATGTATGTAACTCCAAATTCATCTTTTGTTGTTGTTGTTGTTGCTTAAAGAGCTATAATTATGTAAAATATTTGCTTTAGTAAAGAACAAGCAGATGCAAATATGATACTGATGTGGGTCCAGTGAAAAAGAAACATGTTTCACAAAACCAAAAAGTATACTAGAAGCGTATTTTTTTTTTTTTTAAAAAAAGCTATTTTATCAAGTCCATGATAATTAAATGTAAAGTGATTGTGTCCTCTGTTACTGTGTTCTGACAGTTGCTTTACAAATACCAACTGTGCCAATGATACTTAAATGTCATAGGCCCTGGTGCTTCATCACTGATGTGTGTGCAAAACTTAACTGTTATGACTTACTGCAGTGAAGTCAGGATGGCTGTTGACAGAATTATTTGCTTGTTGAAAAGTTCACAGCCTAAGGACATCTTGAGAAAAAAAATCTTATGTTTGAAAATAATTATATAGCCCCTTGTAACAAAAACCTGTGTAACCACAGCACTTTTCATGCAACTACTTCAAAGTATTTTCTGTAAAATATTACTTTAACCAACTTGCACAGGTAAACTAAAAGAAAAACCTGATGATTCAGAAAGTGGCAATGGTTATTTCCTGGAGATAATGCTCTCAGTCTTTGTAGGGAATCAGTGTAAAGCGCTGCGGTACGAGGAGTTCTGTTCATGGAAATGTTTATTCAGTGGAGAATTAAGAGTCAATTTTGATTTGTTTTTTAAAGATAGCTTATAGATGAGGGTGACAGTTTTTTAGGAACATCAGATTTTCCTCACTGATAGTTTATATTGCCAAGAATAGAAATAATAAGCCTCATTTCCTAGCCTTATCTTGCAGATCTGCTGTTATCTTCCTAGAGCTGTTATAGTGGCAGCTGTTTCCTGAATCTGGTTGACTCTTACTAGTGGACAGAGTGATTATTTATAAGCACTGCTTCCATCCTGCTGGACTGCCTTTTGCTGAGACAGCTCAGGGTTGGCCCTAGGCTGATTAAGACGGGTTAGCTTGCAGGGCAGGCAAAGGGAGCTTCCTGCAAGAAGAAGAAGAGAGTGAAAAATCTAATTTTTTTTTTTTTTTTTAATGATGCTTGACCTAGGTCAATTTACAGATGACCATAAATGTTCCTCAAATTGGTCGCTATGTTCTTGTTTTTGAATATGCCAATGAAGATGACCAGTTATACACTGCTGGGGTAAAAATAAATAGCCCGGGACCTGTCACAGAAGGCCAAGTGAGAATATACAGTTGCAAATACAGGTAAGAATTTCCAAAGTGCTTAAATAACCATTTAGAATATAATTATACTTTTTATATATTGGAATCCATTTTACTGCTGTTATGTTGTTCAAATTTTAGGGTGATTTAAGAGCAAATACATAATTCTTTGGGTATTGTACAGATTTTTAAGTCTGTGCAGTCAGCACATTAAATATTGCTACTGCTTTAGTGAACTTTTTCTGTACAAAGGGGTTTTTATATGCACTTGTAAATCCTTATAAACTATTAATTATAGAGTCCAGTAGCAGAGCATCCAGCAGCTCTGTTGGCTGCAGATGTTTGCACTGTTTACGCTTGTTTAGTAAAAAGCATGTCTGAGAGTTTTGACTATAAAAAGAAAAAAAAGTAGCAGCCAGTTTTACAAGAGTGTTTCCACCCCTCTAACAAGATTTGCTGAAGCAAAGGTATGCGTTTGTCTGAAATCTTGAGCAGGCCTCAAGCCCTATGTTTCTTTATCCTTGTTGACTACTGAGGTTACTGCAGATGTTCCAGAGATTTTGTCTGTCATAAGTGGGATTGTCTTTAACGCTTGAGCAATTCAGAGTAGGACTCAAATTAGGATGGTGATCCCGCAGATGTTTGTGCCCCTAGGAGTGTCAGAGGGCTACTGACATGCATAATTTTTTTCCTGTGAGCCAAAGGTTTGACAGATTGTAGACTTAGGGATATTCAGGATTTTCATCAGCATGTTTGTGATGCAGAACAGATCTATGTGACTTTGCCAGGTCACTGCTCTTATTTTAGCCTGATAAACACTTTGAACCCCAAGCTCTCTCTCTTTTTTTTTATTTTTTTTAATTAAACACATTTTATGAACTAATTTTGAACTTGTTTGTATGCATATGTTAAAAGCTTGCTTGTGAAAAGACTCAGTAAATCCCTTCTGCTGCCATTCTGCATTGAAACTAATGGTGCCACTGCAATAAGCTGCTGTGTCATCTATCCTGAGCAGGAAGATACGTGTCTGTTAAAAAAGAAAACAATCAAAACTGCATAATGAAGTTTGTCGTAGAATCATGAATAAAGTATGCCAGGTCTACTTACAGCTCTATCAGACTGATTATTCCCAATAAAACATTGGAAGAGAATGGATCCCGGATTCACAGACATTCTCAGTTGCCCAGTTTCTAGTGAAAATCAAATGAGAGACCTCTATTCTTCTTAAGTGTCCTTAGCCCTGAGATGTCCTTATTTCTGAGCTGTGCAACAGCAGTGAAACTTTCACAATCTATGATTCCTACAGGAGAAACAGAAGAGCAGTTTTATGGTAGTTAATGGATTTAGTAAGATTAAGCAGCTGATCTAAGGTAATTGATTGGAGGCACAGACCTACATCTCAGTGTACTGCTAGCAGTAGCTCAACTGGAGAACTAAACAAAGGTCAGGAGGTTTGAACTCTGTGTAGGCAACCTACAAAGGGCAAGCCACATTTTGTATGTTGTGCTTCCTTTGTCTCTGCGGTGAGGATACTGCATTCACCAGTGGCCAAACATAGTTGTTACTTACGATCCAGCAGAATGACTGGGTACCTGTGGTGAGGCTAACTAGGCCTCCACTGAGCTACACAGTAGCACAAACAACATGGCAATGCCAGGAGGCTAATTTTTAATCCTGCTTTCTGTCTCAGTTTCCTTTGTCGCAGTGTTGTTGTGGATGACAGAAATCGTATTGCAGCCTACGATCTTCTAGCAGATACAAAGATACATCTTAAGGCATCATCAATTAATTTTCTTCTGGTAAGCTTCCATTTTCTTTCCCTTTTGTAATATTTGTTCCCCAAGTAGGTAAAGAGATGTACTTTTCTCCGTATATTCACAAGCTCTGTGGTGATATGTGAAAGGATGTATATTAGATTCTTCAAGATGTTGGTTTGTATATAGTCAGAAAATATTGAGTCAAACAAGAAAAGCAAATCCCTGTTTATCTTTTTTATCTCTGATCTTGGCAAGGGTGTTTCCAATTCTGTTATGCTTTATTTCAGTTGCCCTCTGTTTTCTGCATGTAAACTTTAATTGAAAAATACGCTGGTAGCTTTTTTCTTCATTACTGTATTTTTCCCTTTCTTTTCTTTTAATCTTCAAAACACAGGCATTTTCGATGTCTCTTGCAAAAAATTCAGGTAATAAGTGCACTCATTTTAGAAAAGATAGAACTTTTAAATGCTTTGAATAAAAAACCTTCACTGCCATCTTTTGGCCCACACCAGTAATACATTTTTCTAGATGCTGACTTCTTTTTCTAAGTTGTTTCAGTGTTTACCATTTTAGAAACATGAGGCCAGTTACACAGTTGGTTTAAATCTAAAATTAAAACCAAAGTATAAACACAGAGTTGTTCCATGGCACTGTTAGGATTGACAGCTGATGCATACTTTCTTCATTTCCTGAGGCAGCATTCAGTGTGAACAAATACTGTTTAAATTGTTTGGTAGCTCCTGGTAGCAATTCCTGTGCTTAACAAGATCCATACCCAAAGGATATTGCTATTATTAGGCTGTATCTCCGCATATGGAAGTTTCATGATAATATTTTGTCTTCCAAATTACAGTTTCCTTTTTCTAAATGACTTGCTTCAAGATTGAGATACAAAAAAATATTTCCCTGCATTAAACGTAAACGCTGCACTTACCAAAAGATGAGAATGAGGAAAAGAAGAATTTCTGTTGAATGGACATTATTTATGCAGTCAGTGTCCAGCTTTGGAGTTAAAGATGCCCTGTTGCATAGAACAGAGAGGCAAAGGGGAACTACCCTCGGTGCTGGAGATCAGAAATCTGGTCTAAATAGTAAAGGGGGAATGGGATTGTTGAGGTCAGCTTTCAAGAGGGGCTCTAACGACTTTATCTCAGACAGATGCAAATGAGCTGTCTGAATCCAAATGATGTTCCACAGTAACTTTTTAGCTGCTCTGAAAGTACAGTTCAGATCTTCAGAGTCTACCCTTGTTCTGCTGCAATAGGCTGGAGATCTACGGGTCATTACAGGCAGAATAATCACAATACTTGCTGCCCAGGAAAAGGGATTTTTGGCACTCTGCCTTCTAGCTTATAAAGGGTTTATATTCCGTGCTCACTTATGCTAAAACACAAGTTGAGCTCCTTTACGACTGCTTCTAAAGCAAATCACTTTGCACATTAATGCATTCTCCCTTTTTTTTTAATTGCTATTTATACTAATATGTAGTGCTAGTTATCTTTATCAAGTGCTTTTTTGTTTCCTTTTGAAGTAGTTCATGCACACATTTTGTAACCTGCACTTACATATTTCGGAAGTGCAAGTAATATCTTTTTATTGGCACTAACTATTGTATCTACCTACAAGCCATGCCTTATGTCAAAAAAAAAAAAGACCAACATTTTTTAAACTGAATTCTGAATCCAGTGGAAGAAATCTCATAGTCACCAAAGCTCATTTCTAAGGACTTTGTGTGAGCAAATATTACTGCCTGCATTTCAGAAGGACTAGGAATTCCCCCAGGGTCTGGAAGTCTTAATAACACTGATGAGGGCTTTTCCTTCTGACCCTTGTTCTGTATAATCTTGTTCACCCTTGGCTAGCTTCCGACCCTGCAAGCTGGTCTTCTGTAATTCCCATTACCATACATATACTTGCATTTTAATTTATTTAACTTCCCAATAGCTAACATTCCCTGGGAAGGACAGAAAAATACTTTTAAATACTGAGGCATTCAGGTGCAGGTAGGTAAGGGATCCAAAACTGCTCACAAAATCCATGACAGTAGATGGGTTGGGACTTAGATTTCCCTATGCTAACATTAGTCTACATTGTTCTCCTTTCAGGCTTGGCCCTATTATTTATTTACAGTATTAATTGCTAATTGTACCTTGTGCTTATTTTTCAGCACAAGGTTTGTATTATATCAGCTGAAGAATTTTCTCCAGAATATGTGAATCCTAAAGTACATTGCATAGCTGCTTACAGGAGTACCCATGATGGAAGGTAACTTGCTTGTTGTTATCCTTTATATTTTATATTATACTAAGAATTAGAAGCTGAAGTGTTAGTGTTAATCTAGACAGACTTTGTGTGGGATGTTGGTAATACTAACCTTTCCCATCTGAACTACCGAGTGCTAATGCATTAGAATACACAAGTATCTCACGTGGTTTCCAGCATAATAGGTGTCCAAGCTGGAAAAATATTGCTGTTTCTGTGGCAAGCCATGAATTAACATGCCTGAAATACTCACTGTTCTGCTTGGACTTTCATTCTGCATGTTACTGCTTCACCTGTTTCAGAATGACTTTAATTTCTCATTGGTAAGGGATATGAATTTCCTTTCAGGTATCCCAAATTCACAGCTCCACCAGCAAAATGGGGCAACCCCAAACTACACAACGTGTAAACCCCTTCTTCACAAACAAGCCACTCCCTTCTCCCCCTCATTGTGGGTCCTGTATGATAGGTGATGCTAAGCGTGCCCTCAGCATTCATTGCTCACAGCAGATCCTTCCCCTCCTCCTTTATACTTGAGTAGTACCAGTCGTTGGAGTACTCATGTGCAGTTGGGTCAACACAGGTCAATGTCCTCTTGTTACTGAGAACATTTGAACCTGAATGTTCACTTCCTAATTAGTCAGTTCCAGGTTCTGCAGAGCACTTGCTCCATCCTGTTGGCATTCTTCTTTCCACATGTTTCGTTCTTTGCACCAGAGAGGAAATGTCATTGCAGTTCCTGAATTAGGAAGCCCCACATTTCGATTCCTGTTGCACCTCCCTGGATGTCCTTGTGATTCTAGTCCTAAGTTGTTTTGTTTTGTTTTGTTTTTTAACCCCCAACTGATCTGACAATGAAGGGAGCCTCGAAGTAATAGTAAATTACATTTGTAACACTTCAGAGGCAGAATTGGTGACTAGGTCTAATGGTTTTCCAGATGGTGATTTCTAATGGTAGTTTCAGTGGTTGAACTGAAATAGGAAACAGAAAAATCTGGATATTAAATTGGATAAAAGCATGTGACTGCACTTGGCTTGCAAGTGGGCATAGCATTGAATTGCAACTTTAATTCTCCTGCTGTTCAGAATCTTACAACTGAGAGCAGCTTTCTAACACTGAAGATACTTGTCCTCTCATGAAAGGCATTTGACATTCTTGGGTATTTGTACTCTGAGTAAAATGGGGAAAGGAGGCTGGGTGAAAAGCATGGTATAAAGTCAAGCTAATGTAGATATACGTACCTTTTATTTTATTTGGTTTTATTTATTTATTTATTAAATCTCTTGCTGTACTTGCATAGTTTACTGTGTATTTACGGTCTGTTATTAAGACCGTTATCTGGCAGCATTTTTGCTTTCCTGAAAGTATTTAGTGTTCACCAAGTTGAAAGATTCAGGGTCTTGGCTCAGTTTAATAGTATTATAAGTGGATGCTGCACGTGGTTTCCCACACAAGCCTGGCAAATACATCTCAGTCCTGGCCCTGAAACGTATTTGCCATTCCAGTTCTGGGGCTGTCTTAAGCAGAGATTAATCATTGTCTGCTGAGTACTTACACGAAGTGAATAAATACTAGCGTGAAACCCCCAAATAACATTTTTTCCTGCAGTCTTGGAAACTACTTCTCTCAATCAAGTTCTTCAGACATAAATATACCAAGGAAGAAATAGTTAAAAACAACAGTGGATGAAAGGGGATGTTTTCAGGGAGCACTGTTATTTATTTTGGCTTCAATTCTACAAATATTTGAGTGTATACTTAACTTTTAAGTACTTAAGTAGTCCCACTGGCTTCAATGGGAAAACTCGCATGTTTAAGGGATACACCTACATAAATATTTGTAGAAGTGAAATTTCAACTGGTGAATGTAACTAACTGGATTCACTAACAATTGCATTTTTAACACCTTTGGTTTCCTTAGCAAACTCTTTTTGTTGAAACTGTTCAGGTTATGGAAATTTTGAGTCAATAAAAGCAGTCATGTACATTTTCCCCTCTGTGCGTTAGATCTATACCTCTTGTTTTCCATTTATTGATCATAAAATTCCAAAGAGTAACAGTGGTTACTACTGTGTTATTAATTGTATTACATTCTAATGTATTAACTTCTGGGAGTTGACTTTTTTTTTTTTTTCTTTCATGATGCTTAAGGAATGCTCCTGACCACAAGAGTAATTAATATAATTCTTGTTTTTAGCATAACATGCATTCCATCAGTGTATGATACTCCACCAGCGGCTTTGGTTTTGGATGCATTCAGGGATGGGAAAATTTCTGAAGTACAGAGAAATATACTCCATGGTCCGCTGAATGCCCCTTTACCTTCTGACTCAGTTAACAGAGTCATCCTGTCATCATCGCAGGTAGTTCACATTTTGAAAATACTGTTTCCTAAGTCACAAATTATGTTCTTGGTAAAGGTGAATAGATCAAGCATTCTAAGAAAATCACAACTAAATTATATGATCAAAATATTGCAGATTGAATAAGCCACAAATATAATATACAGAAAGAGAAACAAAAATGCCAGCTTCTTTCTAAAGCTGTAGTAGTCTCACAGACTGCAGAAGTGCATTACATATGCTTGGCATGCGAACAGATAGGAGCATGCAGATGCAATGCCATATCCTTGAAAGTATTGTTAACTTCCTGAGAAATGCTAAGCCCCCTCTCTTCTGTTGCAACTAAGCAATACAGAGCACAGTTGATGAAATGATGAATATTTCACAAAACATATATACCATTAGAGCTGTTCTTCTTTCTGCAGAACCAGATTACCATGAGTGGCAGAGTGCCTCACTTGGGCAGATACGTATTTGTGCTACATTTTTATCAGCCAGCACATCCAACGTTCCCTGTGCAGGTGCATGTGAATGCAGGACGTGTGTGGTCAGGTAGGCTTTCAAATTTGATCTAACTTCATTCTCCTCTCGGCTTTTTGGCACATAGGTCATTATTTGGCATTATGCTTTTTCTTATAGGTTCCATCAATGCTTCATTCTGCCCTCATACTTCTGGATGTCGGGATCAGGTGATTGCAGAAAACCAAATTGAGCTTGACATTTCTGAACCTGAAGTTTCTGTTACAGTCATTATACCTGACAGAAGAATGCTGGTTTTGGTAAGTTTATTGCATAAACATACTTGGAAGTATTCTTCTCAGTTTCACCAGCCATTTAGAGACAATTTTAAATTATCAATTTTCAAATTTTCAATATTTTAGGATCTTGCACGCTAGTTTTGTTTTTACTTTAAATTTTAAGATATCATACAGTATTTTTATTGTATGCTGCTTGTATTCTAAGCTCAGGGAGATAGATAATGAAGTATATTTTCCTACCCTTTTGCTTAAAGTGTTAGCATTTTGGGGAAAATCCAGAATTCATAATGAAGTAATGTTTAAATATATAAATGCCTTAGCTTGTTTCTTTTGTTTTTCTCTGAAATGTACAATCTAGCTTTTTTGTTGTTTTAAGGAAAATGTCTTAGTTGTTCCAGCAGACAACTACAGTTACAAAATTCTTGACAAAAAGACTGTGGACAAGTCATTTGATTTTATCAACCAATGTGGAGGAAACAGTTTTTATATTGAGTAAGCATCACTCTCTGAAAAACTGAGCAAGCTAGGATTTAATATTATTTTCACTCCATATTAAAGAAATGTATAAAATCCCCATCGCTCTGCTACATTCAAATGCTTTTCATGGCTTATGCTGGCCTTTTAATTTTCCATGAGTCATTTTTGCATGACTTTCTATTGTAGATGAAATGTAAGGGTATAGCTTTATTGCTCACAGTACAAAAGAGGAAAATCTGTGTCATCTCTCTGTCTTTGGTATTTCCATCTTTGGTATTTCATATTTTGCTTGGCATGTCTGAACTGATAAGACTAATGTGAGCACTTCTTTGAAAAAAAATCTTACCTACACGAGCCACTTACTACTAATGCAATTACTTTGTGCGTATCCTTGCATGTGTACTGACACCTTCCATATTTCAAAGAATTGTTTGAAAGACAGGACCCCAATTTACTGAATCACTGCAAAGCATTCTCCCAGCAGTTTTCAAGTGGCATTACTAACGTGATTTATATTTCAATGTAAATAGCCCAGAAAGATCATCAGCCTTCTGTAAGGATTCTGCAAGGTCACTAGTGGCTTTCTACAACAACGGAGCAGTGCCATGTAATTGCCATAGGGAAGGTGCCACGAGCCCCACTTGCAGCCCCCTGGGAGGGCAGTGTATGTGCAGACCTAATGTCATCGGTCGTCAGTGCAGCAGATGCCAAACTGGCTACTATGGATTTCCATTCTGCAAGCGTAAGTACATGCTCTGATGTATTCAGTGCCTGACCTGACCTTAGTTATTTTATTCTCAGATTATACTGCACAGGCAGTGGCCTCGCTTTTCTTTGTAGGGCTTGACCCCGTAACAGGCTGGTTGAGCCATCTTAGGTTTAGCATAGTGTGGTGGTTTTAGTCAGGTGGGCAGCTGAGATTCAACCGCTCTCTCAGTCCCCCTTCTCAAAAGGAAAGGGGGAGAAAATATGATGAAGAGGGCTCAGGGGTTGAGATAAGGATAGGGACATCTCTCGACGATTATTGACACAGGCAAAACAGACTCAGTGTAGGGAGATTAGAGAAATTTATTGCCCATTACTAACAATCTAGAGCAGTGAGAAATAAAGAAACTAAAAACACCTTTCTGCCAGCCACCCTCTTCCACCTCCTTCCCCCAAGCGGTGCAGGGGAATGGGGCTGCAGTCACTCCCTGATGCTTTGTCTCTGACACTCCTTCATGGTCACTCCCTGCCCCTGCTCCTTGTGGGGTCTCTCCCACGGGATGCTCCCACAGGATGCCATCCTTCCCAAACTGAGCCTGTGGGGGCGGCCCACAGGCAGCAGCTCTTCAAGAACTGCTCACATGTGGACCTATACCACAGGGTCCATTCATCCCCAAGGAGCAAACTGCTCCAGCACGGGTCCCCCATGGGCAGCAGCTCCCCCCAGACCCCCTGCTCCTGCGGGGGCTCCTCTCCAGGGGCTGCAGCTCCGGCCCGGGGCCTGCTCCTGTGGGGGCTCTCCATGGGCCGCAGCCTCCTCCAGGCCACATCCACCTGCTCCACCGGGGGCTCCTCCACAGGCTGCAGCGTGGAGATCTGCTCCATGTGGGACCCATGGGCTGCAGGGGGACAGCCTGCTCCACCAGGGGCCTCTCCCTGCACAGGCCGCAGGGGAACTGCTGCTGCCTGCCTGGAGCACCTCCTGCCCTCCTGCTGTACTGACCTGGGGAGCTATAGGGCACAGCAGTTTTTTTCCCTTTCTTAAATATGTTCCCATAGAGGCGCAAACGAGATTGCTTATTGTCTGGGCTCTGGCCAGCGGTGGTTCTCTTTAGAGCCAGCTGAAACTGGCCCTTATCTAATGTGGCAGCTTATGGATTCTCACAGAAGCCACCCCTGAAGTCCCCACCGCTACCAAAGCTTTGCCACCTAACCCCACTACAGTCTAACATTTAGCATAGCATAGTGTTCAGTGTAATGATGTAATACCCTATGTTTATTAATGTTTCTTTGTAAAAATGGTGCCCTTGAAACCAAAGCTATTCATTGTTTAATACTTGGCAGGTTTGGGAAGTGTTAATAATTGCTGTGGTGAATTTAAGCAACCATTCTGTGGAAAATAGTCAGGCTCTCAAGATACTCTTTGAAACTACAGTTACATAATTGGTTTCCGTGACCTTGATTGGTCTTAATCTCAAATCATTTTGATAGTTGGAGTTAAACAAGCCACCTGGGTTTAAAACTAATGAAAGAGGGAAAATAATACATGTTGTGTCTGTTTGTTTTATATACAAATCTTAATAAAAGTTGGTCATTGTAGGCTGGGACGTGGTTAATTTGTGGAACTTTTTTTTGACCTAGCGTGCAACTGTGGGCAGCGACTTTGTGATGACATAACTGGTAAATGCATTTGCCCTCCTCGAACTGTGAAACCAAAATGCGAAGTGTGTGAGAAACATTACTTCAGCTATCACCCTCTTGCTGGCTGTGAGAGCTGCAACTGTTCAGAAAGAGGCATTATTAATGTGGCAAGCCCAGACTGTGAAAAAAACAACGGGCAATGCAAGTAAGTTTGGACTACATGCATTAATAATGTTGCATGAGTGGTTTGCTTCATAGTTGTTTTTGTTTGTTTGTTTGTTTGTTTGTTTGTTTTTCAGGTATTTGGAGGATTTGGGGAACTTTTACGATAATGAGCAAAGATTTAAGCAGTGCTTGGTGGTAGCTAGAACTCAGTTGTTACAGGAATACATGCAATGTTTAGTGACAATTTGGTTTGTGCAGTAACGAATGGTGGGCTTTGGGATACCCAAGCATGCATTGTTTGCCAGTGACATGCTATGTCACTTGCAGTAAGTCACCAAATCTCTGTTCGTCTCATATAGCTTATCCAGTGCCCAGATATTAGTGACCTTGGACCAGAACTTCTGGCTTCTGGCACGTGCATCATTTGTAATTGTGTATGTTATCTCCCAAATTGTTAAAACCTTGCAGTTGACCTTCCACAATCTAATGTGTGGGTTTAAGTCCAGTAACGTTTTGAAGTACTGTAAAGCTTGAATATTTGCAATGAGTTTTGAGAAACTGATGATAGGTGCTGTGTGTATGGAAACTACTGTTCAATTGGAGTGACAGACAGGGCCCTGTTCAATGCCCTCTATACGACATATGATTGTTCTTCTGTATCTCAGCAAGCTGAGCTGAAAATTGATTCTTTTATGTATTCTATTTGTATTGTCTAAAATATGGAAAGCATACAGCTGTAACTGTTGGGAATTTTATTAAATTCAGATGCTGTCAATATTAGTGTAGTTGAACATTCCTATTATTTCCTTGGAGAGGTGAGTCCTTAAATAGCAAGTACAAATATGCAGGAGCCAATATGTTGCCTAAGGCCAAGGTTAATTCATTTTGACTGGACTGGCTATGTTTTTGTAGTGTCTAAACAAAGAGAAATATGGTCTTTGCTGCTCTGCCATTAGTCCTGTAGATATGACAGAATACTCATTTTCAGAGAATACTCTATTTCCTGAATTTAAAATAATTTCTAAAGTCTGTCCACTTTGTATGAACTGAATAATTATTTTATACCAATGACAAAACAGGAAACTTCTTTCATAGATAGAAGTCAGGATTCAGGGTTAAGGTGTACCATATTCTGCACGTCCTGGTGCACTCTACATCTAATTGGTCTCTACTTTCGTTTTCCCCATAGCTTGCTCTTACAGGAGGCAACCAAAGCTGCACAAAATATAAATAAAATAAATAATTCAGTGAAATAAAATCTATTAATTTAGATATGCTAAGCCCTATCTTTATGCTTATGGAAAATTGAGGGCAACATTTGCAAAAATAGTAAGATTTCCTGTTTCAGTGAAAAGCTGTATTGCCTGATTATAATGGTGATATTTTTTCACATACAGCCCAATTGGTAAGATAAATGAAATGTCAATTTATAAGTACAATAGTTCTGAAGCAAAACTTGACTTTTAGCCAGTATTTTTGGACTGATTCTACAGTATATAGCCAACCAGTAGATTCTGATTAATACTTCTCCTTGTTTGGATTACATGAAGTTCAAAGTTCCCATTTAGTTGCAGTTATCTCTGTGTATGGGTAATGCATTCAGAGAGACTCTGAGAAACCTCGCCCATTGTTTAATGAGCTGAGTAATTGTTTTCATATTTTACATGAAGGGCACCTTGTCTGCACACTTTAACTGTTTATATCCATTAAGTTTGTAGCATTAGTACACATAAACTTGATGCTGAGAGCAAAAGAAGATTCCGCTACATCTCTGAGCATTTTTACAGTTTAGTTGTAAATTACATAATTTAAAAATGTGGTGGTGGTGGTGGCTGGCATTCTTTATCAGTGGGTCCTTACTCTCTTGAGACTTTTGGACTAGTAAAGATAGATTGTGACAATAGGCTAGTATAGACAGGAGCAAGAAAGATTGTCAGACCTATGATTTCATGAAGAAGTTTGTTCCGAAGGCAGGAGGAAGGAGCTGCTGCAATGGAAGGATGTTTTCTGCTTTCTGTCTCAAGCTTTGTTCGTAGCTTGATAGTGGTTTTTGCATCATCTATATTTCTCCTAAATAAATCCAAAGGTTTCAGCCCTCACTGTCTCTTCTGAACAGTTGTAAACTAACACAAGACTTGTAGCAGGTTGAAGTCCCTGTAATTATTCATATTCCTGGGTTTCCCCACCTTTTTGTTAGCAGGTGAGTGCCTTGAGAAATGCCCAGTCACATCCTCCAGCTGTAAATCCTCTTCCAGTTGTGCTTACCCGTATTAAACATCCATGTTTCACTCTTTGGTGTATAGTGACAGTAGTTCTGTGCTGCAAGGACTGATTAGCTGCAAAAATCTAATTATACTGTGAGCATTTGTCTTACGAAATTAAATCCCTTCCTAATAATTTCTATGAGCACTATGAAACATTGCAGTATTTCTCACCATTCAAACCTGAGATCAGTACCAACCTGCTGCTGTTTCTTCTCGGAAGTCATAAAGCTGTTTCACAGCCATGCAGTTTATTCAGAAAGCTACCAGCCCTTTGTTTCAATCTTCCCTTCCTCCTTCCCTCTTTCTATTCCTGCCTAACTCATTGGTTTTCTCTTATGTGTGTGTTTGTTGATAAAGATGCAAACCAGGAATAAAAGGACGGCGGTGTGATCAGTGTGCTCCAGGTACTTACGGTTTCCCAAACTGCGTGCCATGTAATTGTAACAGAGATGGAACAGAACCAGATATTTGTGATCCCCATACAGGAATTTGCCTCTGCAAGGTCAGATAAATCAAATTATTTCTGCATTCATAAGCATTGTTTGCACATCAGTGATCATTTCATATTTAATGGCATGGTTAAAGTGATTTTATCATTTAGAATTAAATGTAGCTGTAGAAAAGCACCGCACCTTGCAATATGTGTACAGATTATCATAATAGCAGATACTTTTTTTTCTTTTAATGAGTTCAGTATCTGTTTTACAGGTAGTCTTAGTCTTTGCAGTATCTGACAGTGCTACAATGTAGGTGTCCATTGATTCCCTGAAGCGGTTTGTACCCTGCACAGATCTGCTTTATGCATCTGCATCTCAGTTTTTGGATGTTAACCAGGTTCCAGGCTTTTTTTAGCTATATTATGTCGGTTGACATTTCACCACATCATTATATCCAGGAAATCTTCTTTTGTTCTGATCTGCATAATTAAATGTGATAAATGTGAACTTTCACAAGTGACCTTTTATATTGTAGGTTTTGAAAAGCCAGCAGGAGGGCTTTGGCAGGGAAGTTACCAGCTGTCTCTGACTAATATGTATTACTCAGTGGTTCACTTAATAAACTGGAAAGACAGCTCATAACTAAGATAGTCTCAAAGAAGTCAATTTTATTTGCATTTAGAATATGGTGTGCACAGACAGTCACACGTTTTCATTCATGTTTCCAGATGTTTAAATATTTATTTATATGCAGAAGGCTTTGGGGGCCTCACAAAACCAAAAGGAAAACTCTGAGAATTCTTTCAACTGTGTTTTGACAGGAGAATGTAGAAGGTGCAGATTGCAGTGTTTGCCGACCAGGATCATTTTATCTGGACCCTTCTAATCCCAAGGGATGCACCACTTGCTTTTGTTTTGGGGCAACCAGCAACTGTTGCAGCACAAATCGTCGTAGAACCAAGGTGTTTTCATTAGTTTTCTTCTTTGAAAGAAGAAAAACCTACCTTTACTCCATTATGGAAATGCTATTTTTCTTCCAGAATTCTACATGCTATTTTATTAGTTGTGAAGGATGGGAAATAATTCGCAAGTAATGGTGCAGTTTTGGTGCAGCATCATTAGGACTTAGGTGTAGTTTGAATGTGCCCATCAGCAGAAATGGCCCTTTTCACCTGTTTGCTTACAGATTGCTAGCTGGACTGAAATTAAGCTAGCTATCTAGTGCTTTATCTTCAGACACTGGTTCATAATTAAAGTCAATGGTCTCATTCATCATGCTTTGATAAACCCACATGTCATTTCACATCTACATCACAGGTATGTCTTGAAACCTAAGAAGTGTGTGGCGGGTTCCACAGAGAAGTAAAAATTGTCCTTCTTCTGTCCCTGTAAAACAAACAAACAAAACCATACTATCAAGGGTGAGAAAAGGTAGAAGTCAAGATAGACTTTAAAATGTTAGCAACATGAATGAATGGTAGAAATGAGGTAAGATGATTGAAGATGTAAATAAGTAAATGAATAAATAAAAGTAATAACTGTCTGAAACAATGCAAGAGAAAGAGAAGGAAGAAGTAGCACCCTAGAATGATGGATGTTGACCTTAGTTTAAGTTTAGGATTAGACATAGACTAGATGTAATCCAGATCATGGCACTGTATTTTTTACAAGCAAAGATGAAAATCTGGCCTCAGTGAAGTCAGTAGCCAACTTCCATTGGTTTTAGGAAGATTTCATTTAGAGTTTACTTGTCTTTAGGAAAGAGTGTTCTTGAAAACATATTTGTCTTTTTGTGCTGTGGTTCTGAGAGCTGTTCAGGTACGTATGCATTATGCTTTCTTTTCCCCAGCATATTGACAAATAATAGGATGTATGGTCTTTAACAAAACAAGAGCCAAGAACATAAAATGTGCATTATTAAAGAGCCAGAATATCAGGCTACATTGCCTGCCTCCCCCAAAATATCCTGCAATGTCCCTTTCCTCCCATGTAACCTATCACTAACAGGTATCAGGTCTTTCAGGTTAGTGTCTTTGGTTTGATTTTTAGAATGGACGTAAAAAATGAAGCTCCGAATTGTGTCCTTGGGTTTATGTACATAATTCCCAGTCACCTCCAGAAGCAGCATGTCTTCATGCGACTAAAGACAGAGTTTAGTTCATAGCTGACAAGCCAAATGCTGGCATCCCGGGTAGCTTTTGCACATCTGTTTTTCTTAAGCTCTGTTTTGAGATCCTTCCAACATCCATTGACAAAGATTTTGGGCTGCCTTTAAAGGAGTTGAATCCATGTTTAGGGAATTACAGTCTAAACAATTTCCCCCATTACTTAGTGTTGGTGAAGTTTAATAAAGGATGAAACAAACTTTAATTTCCTTTATTTCTTTAGTTTGTGGACATGAGGAACTGGCGCTTGGAGGCAATGGATGGAAATATTGATATTCCAGTCACTTTCAATCCAGTCAGTAATAGTGTAGTGGCTGATGTTCAAGAATTGCCTACTTCAGTGCATAGTTTGTACTGGAAAGCACCACCATCTTACCTGGGAGAGAAGGTAAATGACACCTAACTCGACTGTTTCAATAAAATGAATTTGTTTTTGTCAGCATTGTTGATAAAGAGTCTCCTAGTCTTTGTTAGATACTTTTCCCTCTCCCCTGACTAGAGTCTTCTCTCTCTTTCCTGACATGCCAGGAGTCACAACATTTGACTTCTGAGTAGAAGGTTAAAACTATAACCAGGAAAACAGAATTAATACTTCTTTTTTTTTGTGGGTGCCAGGGAGATCTTCATGTGAGGAGCATGGTCAGGAGCTATAGTTCAGAGATCTATCTTTCAGTTGAATGACCCATTTAGTTAGGTTGTTTTTTTTTTTTTTTGCTTATGTTATAGAGTCTCCTGCTGCAATGCCAAAAAATAATTTTCCAGAGTTACTTTATGATAAGTCATACTTTATCTACTGTAATGTCAAACCAGAAGAACTTCTTATTGTTCCCATAACAAAATGTAAAGCAGTCAATAGCCTTCTAAAACACAACTGTTAAGAACAGCGCTGATTTTTATATTGCATGTCACACTGTCAAACCAGACATGTCAAGATTTGCTTTTATTTAAAATGACAACACTGTAAATTAAATAGTTTGTTTGATCCTACTTTTACCATGCCCTGTGTGCAAGTGTGTATTTTAGTAGATGCTAGCTATACTCCAGTAGGAAAACTAACTAAAGAAATGCTATCTCGATGCTAGTTTTACAAGCTCATAAATACACCAGTCATTCATTTTATTGTTCAATATGATGAGCGTAAATGCTATTTTCCATTATCTTCAGCATTTTAACTAGTTCAATTGCAACATAATACTTAGCATAATATATTTTATTTCCTCTCTCTGTTTACAAAGTTAAAAGGGAATCAAATATAAAATGTGTAGCAGTGCAGAAACTAACAGTGAATGACAAATTCAGTTTACATAACCCCCATTTTCTTTTCCTGTGTATTTTAACATTCTGTTTAGTAGAACACTTTTAATGTTAGAAAAAAAAATGCTGTACATATAGAATACAGAGGGCAGTTGATAATACCAATGTTTTTGCATTTCCCAAAACAAAGAAAAAAGCACGACCATAACAGCTCATCATATGGCACAGTCCTAAAATGTGTGTTAAACAGGAAATGAGCTCTAACTTGAATTTTTCTTATATTTTTTTAAAAATATACAGGATCATTTTGATTGTGTTGGCAAAATATAACCGATGTTCCAAATTATGATTTTGAAAATGCTGTTGGCAAAAGTGAGTAGCTCTAATTACAGCCCTGTGATCCAAGGAACAAATTTCTCTTCACAGAGATCTCTGTGTTTTGTTTGTAATACATTAGAATACATAGAAACAAACAGAGCAAATGGTGATGTTTACCTGCAGAACACTGGAACCTGACAAAGCAGTTCTTTCCGTGCCAAAACAAGCACAAGCTATAAGGGCAAACAGCAAAGGGTGCAAAACAAAGTAATGTGTCTGTGGCAAAACACTTGGTTCTAGCTTAGCTGTTTGCTGTGTGCTCTTTCAACTGAAGTTTTGGCCCTTTTTTTTTTTTTTCCTTTTTTTTTTTTTTTTTAAGCTAACTTCTCACCTCTGTAGACCCTCAGGTCAGTCAGATTTCCCTTACAGCTAGTGATGTAGCATTTATTAGACAAAATCATGATTTAGTGAAGTATTTTCAGTTCTGGTAAGTGCTTCTTCTGACGATCATTCCAATTCAAAGTGCCTGGAAGATTTTATCCTTAATTTTCTTTATGGAGAGTACACTTCCAAAGGGAAGACGGTAAATTGCCTATATACACTTCAGGCATAAAATTTTCTCTAATTTATATAGTGGACCTGACTACGATATTTTCTCCCATAATCCAAGAGAGAAAGGGAAATCTGAAGTGTTAAAGATTGCTCCATGAGAAGTTGGTAAAGGAAATAGGACTTTCTTGAATTCAATCTTCTCTGTCCCCAAAGACTGCAGAGGGTCCTGCATGGGCACTGAGAGAACAAGCCACAAGAGGCACTTAGTAGCTTCTTCAAGGTTTGTGTCTCACCTAGCACTTGCTGACAGACTCTTCTTGGAACAAGAACTGTTTAGGCTGTTCCTGGAGCATGATTTTCACAGAATCACAGAATCACAGAATTTTCTAGGTTGGAAGAGACCTCAAGATCATCGAGTCCAACCTCTGACCTAACGCTAACAGTCCCCACTAAACCATTTCCCTAAGCTCTACATCTAAACGTCTTTTGAAGACTTCCAGGGATGGTGACTCCACCACTTCCCTGGGCAGCCTGTTCCAGTGCCTCACAACCCTTTCAGCGAAGAAGTTTTTTGTCTATACATATTTTGAACTGAATCACTCATACACAACCCAGGGAAGCTATTTGACAAATGATTCAAACTTGCTTGCCTCAGTCTTAGTTTTATGCAGCAGTGTGTTTATTTTGCTGCGGCTAAGGCCTTCTGTGTTCACCTGTAGTTCAGCCAAAAGACGGTGGGTCTCAGCTCAACCTGCAACAATGGTCTGTTATCACCTTTCTGCAATAGAGCTGATACCAGTAAAACTCTAGTCCTCCAGAAAGTGAAACAAAGATTTCCTGATTAGATTCTTTTTTGCAGTAAGCTGAGAAAATTCTGGGCAGTGAGAGCCCCTTTCAAACATGCTTAGTCTTACTTTATTTTTATTCATGTCTGTTCATGGGGTATACACTACCAATATCATTCTCAGTCTGATGTCTGCTCTTGATGAGCCAAAGCTGTTCTGTAGGGCCTGGGGAAGAACAGCATTCATGTGAATGTGTGATTTCTCCACAACACAGATGGTGTCATTTAAAGTATGGAAAAAAAAGTAGTGCCGGTAACCACCCAGAGAACAGTAGTAAGTACTACTCAAAAAGTAATTGTAGAATCATTAAGGTTGGAAAAGGCTTCCAAGATCATCTGATCCAACCATCCCCCTACCACCAGTGTCACCCACTAACCCATGTCCCCAAGCACCACATCCAACCTTTCCTTGAACACCCCCAGGGACGGTGACTCCACCACCTCCCTGGGCAACCCGTCCCAATGCCTGACTAGTCATGTATATGACTGATGTTGGATACACAAAGTAAATAGATTAAAAAGGAACTTCTTCCAAGCAACACATATTTGGTCTAAAACCTAAAGAATTAATGTATTAAGGTGGAGTAAACTTGAATACAAATTTATATTAATATCAAGCAACAGTGCAGTAGAGTATCACTGATCTGATTGCGTGCGTTTTATTACAGCTTTCTTCATATGGTGGCTTCCTAAGTTACCAAGTGAAATCTTTTGGCTTACCTAGTGAAGGCATGGTTCTACTGGATAAGAAACCTGATATACTACTAACAGTAAGTTTTGAAATACTGTATTTTCTTTCAGGCAATACCATGATTTTTTTGTTTCCTGACAACTGTGGCAAATTTTGCTCCTAAAGTGTGCTTAACTTTTATAGCAACTTGCTACATTTCTACAAAAGTGATTTTACTGCATTTTGCTCAAAGCTATCAACACACCTCACTCTGATGCCAAAGTAACATATTATTAAGCATAACTGACTTCAGAGCAAATGAAAAGATAAAACAGAATTTTCCCTGTAAAATGCACCTGTGGAAAAATATTAATTAATGTCTTGAACACTTGGCAACAAGTATGGCCTCGGCTATGCAAAATATGTCCTTGATTCCATATTTAATTTATCTCATTTTCTTTGAGAATTTTCTTCGGCATAAATTTAAAGATAATCATAAGGCTTGAATAGACTGAGGTAAAAATGCATTTTATGTATGGTGAAACTTAGAAACTTCTACCGATTGTTTACATTCCCAAGAGGGTGGTTTTGTTTCTTGAGCACATCAAAAATATTAATTCAGTGTTCTAGGATTCTGGGAAAGATGCCTCATGAGATACTTCACTGGTATCCAAAGTCATTTGTGCACTAGGATGTAAGGTCAAAGAGTGTTCCTCAGCCCAGAATTGTTTTTATTCCCCTCCTTGTGTCAGTCAAAAATTTCCAAGGTAAGTAAGCTCTTAAAGATGATATCAAGAGGCATCTCCTTTTCTAAAAAGAAGGTGAGGACAGCAAAGGAGACTCTTTGAAAATATAAAAAATGTTTTTACTCAGAAGCAATAACTAATTCTTGTGAAAACTGGCAAGCATTAATTCTCTTTGTGTTTTATTTGCAAGCAAGGTTGTTAAAAGGCAAAGGCAGGGAAAACCCTGCTGACAGTAAAACACAGTGCTTACAAAATGACATACAGGTACTTTTACTTGGGTTTAATTCCCCAAATAACAGGATTAACGTGCTTCTTCAAATGAACTGCATGCGAACACTACCATAAAATGTGATGAAATGGTTTAATACTATGTATTCATTCTTACATAGGGCCAGCAAATGAAAGTTGTTTATGTGGATCCTAACAACCCACTGCCTGACTGTCAATATTATGGCCGTGTGCAGTTAGTTGAGGTAAGAAATGAAAATGGAATGGCCTTCACTTTTTTTCCCTGTGGTACATTTAAAAAAAAAAAAAAGATGCTCAGACAGTACATGAATAAATACCAGATACTGGATAATGTTAATGAACGTAAATTTCAGTACTATAGACCATAAATATAGACCACATTTTCTTCTCTCTTTACTGTCACACTGAACCTAGGTTCTGGTTCATGCCACCTAATTTTAGCACCTCTAATTTAGGCATCTTGTCCAACCTAGTCCTTAGCATTCTCTCCAGAGACAGTGGAGTAATACTGAATCAGTCACCAAAGGAATATGACTCATCACAGCCCCAAATGTGTACTTAATAGGGATGGAATGAATTGTTATCTGTTTTCTTCCTCTGACTCTCAAAGGAGTCCAGGTGCCTCGTTTAGAACGGGTTTCCAACATTTAGGGGAGTTAAATTAGCATGGATTATTCCTGCCTTAAATGTGTGCTCAGAAAGTCAAACTAAGTTATTTCTGCCTCATCTATAGGCCAAAAAAAAAAAATATATATATATATATATATATATATATATATATATATATATATATAAAAATTAATGGTTCTTCCAGCTAAATTAGATTTTCAGTTACACTATGTGTATTAGTAGCTTGTAAGCATGTGAAGGCAGATTTCAAGACTGGATTTCTAGTATTTTAGTTACTCTTAAAAATAAAAGCAATTTTAGTTGGTAATCCCTCAAAGAAATTTGGATGACTGAAGAAGAACCTAAATGCTTCTTCACTTTTTGATACCTCAAAGCCATACATACCTTGCAAAGTACAGAATACAACCCTTTTTTTGCTCGTTGTTCCTTTTCCTGCCTTTGTTTACATTAATTACATTTATTTTGCTGACATCTGTTTCCCCCCCACATCACTTGGGACTATAGAGGTCCTAAAGTGTTTTTTTCCCCCCTCTTTCTCTGGCATCCTGTGTGCTCTGCACATTCTCTTTTTAAGAAACTGCAGAGCTGTGCTCATTTTGTATCCTTAATGTGCAGGGAAACTTCAGACACGCCAGCAGCAATAACCAGGTATCCAGGGAAGAACTGATGATAATCCTGTCTAGACTAGATGGTTTACACATCAGAGGCCTCTACTTCACGGAGACTCAACGATTAACCCTTGGTGAGGTTGGGCTGGAAGTAACCACCAGCACAGGAAGTGGCAGCATTGCATACAGTGTAGAGACATGCTCCTGCCCTCCAGAGTATTCCGGTGACTCATGTCAGGTAGGAAATGTTTGCCTCTGTACTTCACCATTACCTTCTGTCTTGCCTACAGCTATACATACTGGTATAGTTAGAGGAACAGGCTAGTTATTAAGGTACTTACACGGTTCTTTTAAGTGTGTGCACTTTTGATGGCTCAAACACTTTCACTGTCTAAAAGGCACAGTAAGGTTATTCAGCTCTTGATTGCCTTTGTGGAACTATAAATGTCATTTTGCATGTTTAAGGCACTATAATGAGGTCCAGGGGAAGTAACCCAAACCAAGGTAGTACTGAATACTTTCCTATTCTGATAGACTTGACTAACACTTTTCCTATTTTTATAGGAAAATGTTTCAAAGCTGAAATTAATATATTTTTCAAAGTATTTGGAGATATTTTTATGAAAGATAATGTAAACATTGCAAAATAATACCATTACTATGGTGAAATCCTAGCCTTAGTTGTGTATCCCATCCCTGATGCTGTTCCTCTAGCTCTAATTCTTTTGGCTGATGCTTTGCTTAGCTTAGAGCTCAACTGTTCCAATGGTAAGTACCCAAAACAGCACAATAAAGTAATGGAGAGGTAAGCAGTGTACAAAGTGCACAAAATATGAAGAATTACTCTCTCAGAAAATGGTTGAAGGATAAAGCAGCAATTGCTGTGCAAGCCTTGCAAGCATTTTTGAAAAGAGAATGAAAGAATAATACCTAGACCACAGTAGCTGCAGAGATAGTGAGCGAAACGTTCACAGTTGGCTTATGTCTCCCATGTGCATCCACTGCTCAGGGTGGTCAGTTGTCATGTGTCAAAAGTCATTTTGGAAATATTTCTAGAAACTTACTTTTCACACATAAGGTGTTCTTTGCCATGTTCAAACTGATGAGAACTGACTGAAGGTCATACTGCCATCCCATTGCTTTCAACATATTGCCTTTATTAAACTAAGGTGGGTTATTTTTTACATAAACTGATGAAAATACATAGCCAAAGGAAGTGATCAAGACAGTAACCTGGGTAGCATGGTTATGCAGTATGTTTATGCAGTATTACTCAGGCAGTGATTTACTGTGCTAATCATCTAGCTCTGTCTGACTGCATTAGGTGGGGAGAAGGTGATGCCTGCCACACCCTAAGTTAGGTATATATTGAGCTACAGGAACTGCGGAGTTACTTGTTAACTCCAGGAACTGTAATGTGTGCTGTACAACTTGACTCACGTATAAAGTTTAAAGGTGGGGCCCATCTCAGCACATAGCCTCATTAATCTGAGTCAGAAGCTGGAGAGTAAGGGAGAGTATAAGGGAACGTGTAAATAGTGAAAGAATAGTGTATGTTAACAGTTGAGCTGAAGTAAAATGATGGCCCAAACGCAGGGGCCAAAGAATGTAGGATGGCTAGTTGTCACTTTAGTAGCTATGGGGTGTAGTTTAGCACAGGGTATGCAGCAGAGGCTATTGTTTCCGCATCTTCAGGAGAGAAGTCAACAGCAACAAGTTCAAAGGGATTTTTACCTAAGACAGGTAATTTATTCATTTTCCCTTCCGTGCTTGCTTCCTTCCTTCTCTTTCTTTAAATGAACCATTTTTATAGTAATTTATACATCACTTAATATAAAGGCAATAGCACAAGTCTTTTATCTCAGAGTCTTTTGCTAACAAAAGTATGTGCAAGAAGATTCTTTTAAATTGTTGTTTACTTGCAAACGATCAGCTGAACTCCTAAGCACTTGAAAGTTTCTAGAGCTTTATCTTTATATGGAATAAATTTCTCAGTATCAAGAATGCTTCTTTGAAAACAACGTGCCCACACATTCCAAATGTGTTGTTTTCAAGTTTAAAAAGAACACAAGTTTAAAAAAAAAAAAAAAAAAAAAAAAAGCATAGATTTTTTTTCAAATACATTTTGATATCTGTCTGAAATGAGTGATTCATTTTGCTTTCATAAAAAGAGGCTTTTGGTAAATACAATTTATATGCATATTAGAACCTGTATTTTACTTAGTCATGCTGTTTATGTATTTCAGGCCCTGGTTTCTTTAGAAGCAGGGTATACCGACTCCCTGTTGTTCAAGGAACATACTCTCCCTTTTAAAAATATATCTGAAAAATTTCAAGTGAGGATGCCTATTCTAAATAAAGTCCGTGCTCACATTAAAGTCAATATAAAAAGATCTGTTGATGTTATTAGTATTCTGCCCACGTTTCTTTTTCTATTTATCCCATATGTGAAGAAAGCAAAGATGCTGCTAGCAACTGTTGTTTAAACAGCAATAACTCAAAATTCCTTTTGGGATCTGCTTTGGAGGAGGCGTTTGGTGTTTTTTTTTTTTTTTTTCTTTTTTTTTTTCCCCCCTTCCTCTGGTAGTTATGTCGTTGATAAATTTACCGATTATTTCTGTCCCTGCATGAATACTTATGCTTCAACCACCTGCCATAAGATTTGAGGCACTGTCCTGGAAACCCTTTATGCTTCAGATTAATCCCATTGGTCTTGGTGGTGCAATTGCTATGAGAAAAGGTTTACAGTCTTCAAGTTCAACTCTCACTTGTTTACAGAATGTCATTCAGGCCAGCCTCTAAGTGTGAGTTACAGGCAAGGCATAGGTACAGTGCAGAACTGCGTTGCCTGAGGCAAGTATTTAGGAGGTGTTTGCTTCATGGGGAGCCCAGCCACTTTCAGGCAGGTTGTCTCACTTTCAAACAACCTCTCATCTTCCTTGCACCATGCCAGCTCAGTAACTAGTGAAAAAGAGCTTAGGAAATAGAGGGATTTTTTGGTGGATGTCCTAAGAGGGTCTTTAGCAGAGAGTGTGAGCATGAATGTTTGAATTGGTCTTTACATGGAAAGGCTCCATGCCCAGGAGAAATTCCTTGTACTTGCCCTACCCTTGTACTTTCTGTCCCCATGCCAAGCAAAAATCTGGCTTTAACATATTAGTTAATACCTAGGTGGTTCAGGCTAACTGAATGTCTCTTGCTTCATTCATAATGTTCCATCCTCTGGTTCAACCCCCTGTTTAAACCCAACTTTGATCTGACACGCTGTGTTTCTGCTTGTGTGCTTTCAATAGCTGAACATTCTTTTCGTGCTTCCTGGGGTTTTGGGACAAGCCTGTACTTAAAAATTAGACCACTGTATGTTTTGTAAGATCATCTCGCTCTCTGTCTAAGCATGGCTTCTTATAGCTCCAGGTGGACTTATTTTGGAAGTCATGATGAATTCATGTAAAAGATATCTCACTAGAAGTATTTCCAAGCAATACACGGTGGTTAAATTAACATCAAGATTTCATATAACCACTAGCTAATATGTGAGATTTCCATATGTTCTTTGAGAATGCTGTGGTGTGGAACAAATCTCTTTGTGTGGTTTAAAAGTCATTTTCTACATCTTTGTACATAGCCACAGGAAAAGTGTTCTGCTCAGAGGTTAAAGTAAAAATGATGAAATCCCCATACCACAAAATGTAGAGCACAAGGATAGATGCTTAGGCTCAAGCTTCTTCACCTCCATTCTTCACTGACATTTTCTGAGTTAAAATACTTACTACTTAAACAATAATATGGGTGTAGAAGAGCTTGTCAGGAAATGTACATCTCTACTACTCCTTGGAAATGGCAAACAATTTCAAAATACCCAACTTATAACCTGTAAAATTTACCTTCCACCAACGCTCACTTTTTTTTTTTTTTTTTTTTCCTCTCTGTTTACTGTCTAGGAATGTGGCCTTGGATTTTATCGTGAGAATAAAGGAGTATTTACTGGACGCTGTGTCCCCTGCAACTGCAATGGAAATTCAAATAGGTGCCAGGATGGTACTGGAAAATGTTTTGTAAGTAAATATTAACATTCAGGAAATGTATTTGAAAAAAATGAGGGATTAAAAAAAAAACAAAACCACATACCTTATTGCAGTATGGACTGTACAGCATTGCTAAATTCCTAGCAACTAAAATATTCCTTCCATGCTTCATTCTCTGTATCTTATGCTGTTAAGGAGCATGAATTGTATAAACTTTCATGTTTTGTATGGTTAACATAACTGTGGGTGGTTAGAACAATTTGTGCCCTTGTTTTTGTTTCCTTCTTTCCCTTTTAATTTTTGTTAACTCACAGTACAAAAAGTCACCAAAGTTGCACATATGTAAGTGTTTGCAGTTACTTATAATAAACGTGGGCGCTTATCGTCGCATATGCAGTCTTTAGTTTTGCACATATATGCTAGGGTTTGCCAGTGCTGACGAACGGTGCATTCATGCATAGCTTAGTCTTTGCAGAACTTCTTGTTTAATTAGCATCAGTAAATGTCCGCTAATCTAAATTTACAGCTAGGTGGATTAAAAAATAGCAGAGTAAATAAAATGAGATAAAGAGGATAAAAGGTAGATTAATTTGAAAATGTCAGCTGTTACAGCTGTTACAGGAGATACAGTGGGGCAGAGTCTGCTCCCTGACATACCATACTAAACCTAAAGCAGCCTCATGGGAGCTGCTTAGCCCTAGTAGCAAGGGAGTGTGACATTTGGCCGACTGTGCTTCTCTAGCTTATGTCCATGACACTTCTTTAAACAGTTTGCTCGGAAGAAATTCCCACTTCAATTTTTTTCACTAATTTTTCACTTGCTGTGTAAACAAGAACCCTGCCAAAATCTTTTCATGAGTTGTTTTCTCTTCTATTTCTTCCTTGTTCGTTCTGAATCCATTCTGCCTGCGGTGCATTCCTGGGCCTTACGTAATTCCCCTCGACTTTGTCTCAACCAACCCTAGCGCTGCGATGCAAGCAATAAAGTAATTCAGCACATTCTCAGGAATGACTTACAGTCTGCTGCTTTGCTGAGGCAGGGCAGGCCATGACAGGAAAGTGCTGAAAGAGAGCTACAAAGATGAAGACGTTTTACTTCAGATGAAAATTATAAAGCTAGAAAAGTGCAAATTTCACATTTGCCTCATGAAATAGATGGTTTAGGTTTCTCTTTATCCCCTCCTCACAGCTGCGTTAACTCTCAGATAGATAGAGCTAAATCAACTCGTGGCCCTGGGACAAAATTTAAGGCAAGCAAAGTCATTCAGGATAATGCAGTGAAAAATGAAAGCCTGGAGGGCCTGTATTTCCATAATGAGCCTCCATCTAATAAAGAGCAAATTTCTCTCTCTATAGGAGCCATCAAGCAAAGGCCTGTAGTAGTGCAGAGAAGGCAGCAAGGCTTTCCAGCACAGAGCCATCAAATTTCTGTCAGGTTTCGTATCCAAAGTGTAAAGCCTGGCCTTTTGATTCCTGCTCCTCACCTGGAGCAGTACCTTCTTCTCATATCAGCTTCTCCCCAGTGATGGCCTCCATGAAAGGCTTTGTGAGGCTAAGCCCCGGCAGACTTAGTGTGAGGGAGTTGCTGCTCTGGCTTCATTCCGCAGTGCTGTGGGAGTACTGGGTTATGTTCTCTGTTCTTTTTATGATATGTATCTGGAGGAACACCATGGCACATTCAGTGTGGCTTACCTGTGAAATACCTTAAACTTTTTTCAGTTATATGTGGAATTTCTTCAATGGCTGTAGGCATTTTTAAATGGATGGTGTCTTCATAGAATCACAGAATGGTTTAGATTGGAAGGAACCTTAATGATCATCTAATTCCAACCCCCTGCCATGGGCAGGGACACCTCCCACCAGACCAGGTTGCCCAAAGCCCCATCCAGCCTGGCCTTGAGCACCTCCTAGGGCATCCACCACTTCTCTGGGCAATCAGTTCCAGTGCCTCACCACCCTCTGAGTAAATAATTTAATCCCAATGTCTAATCTAAATCTACGCTTTTTTAGTTCAAAGCCATCCCCCCTTGTCCTGTCACTACGTTCCCTGACAAAAAGTCCCTCCCCAGCTTTCCTGTAGGCCCCCTTTAGGTACTGGAAGGCTGCTATAAGGTCTCCCCAGAGCCTTCTCATCTCCAGGCTGAACAACCCCAAGTCCCTCTGCCTGTTTCGTTAGGATAGGGGATGCAGCCCCTTGTATTTCTTTTGCTTTCCTTAGTTACCTGGCTCATATGTGAACTGTAGCTTTTCCTGTTCTTTCACAATTGAGCCACATAATTAATTCTTGAACCAAAACCAAAACAAATTACGAGTTACTATGTGAAGAGGCTGGTGGAAGGGCAGTTGATGTGGTTGAGAGAATCTGGATGTAAAGAAATGTGGAGGAAGATGTAGTACAAGAGGAGATGGGAAAGGCAGAACTGTTGCTCATTGTAGGAAAAATGCCCTCGTGCTGCAAATCACAGGAGTGGGGCCTTCAGCCAGAGCTTTAAGTCAGAGTTCCTGCAATGGCATTGCAGTCTGCTCAGTGACAGCTTCCAGCCAATTTTACACTTTTTTTTTCAGACTTTTACTTCATTAGTAACCCTCAGCTCTGTGGGACGCTGAGTTAGTCTGCTGCACATTGTTTTCTTCAGCTGTAGATTTAGGGAACATGAATACCTCGTGGATGTTATCTACACTGTATTTTCATGGCTGCTCAAAATGTATTTCAACAGCTTCTATTTTAAATTAGCACTTCCCTAGGTAAAGCAAAAGCAACTTGCTTCTCCTCTCCCCATAATGTATAAATGTGTGTGACAGTCAGGCAACACAGGAATAAGAATGTTGGGAATCATATTTTAGGAACAGTTTTGTCATAGAAAAGTAGCTCAGTTTTATTAGCTTCAATTCTTCTGTGCTTTTCATTATTTATTGAGTTATTCCAGGAAAATACAAAATACTTGTACGTTAGGAAATGTGCATGAAATTCATTTCCAATCTGAATTTACAAAGATAATTAGTTTTGATAGTGATTTTGTGGGATTTTAAAGAATGCATTTGGGTTCAATTCATTGCCTGCTTTTAAATGAGATCTGACTTCTAATTAGTGTTAATATGAAAAATTTAAAGTCACATTTAAACAGTGACGTTTTTCTTGGACGCCACTGAAATATCATTACAGTGTATCAAGGCAATTTTCATTAACAAACCATGCATGTGATTGAATGTCTTTTAAAATGTGTTTAGTACTGCTTATTTATCTGTTGCTTTTCCACAGTGGTGAGCAAAATGTACTTCCTACAATTAGAGAAAAATTATAATCAATCTATCGTGATAGAGAAAGCAAAAGCAGTTTGGTTTGTAAAGAAAAAAAAACAAACCAATGAAAACACACAAAAATTAATTATGTGGAAGGGAAAGAACGTATCCTCTGTGTAAATTTCCTATAATTATTATTAAATAATAATAAAGCCTTGTTGAGTGGGAAAGCACTGTTAACTCTCTTATTTGTTTCCTTTTTTAGAACTGCCAGTACAATACTGCTGGGGAAAAATGTGAACGCTGTAAAGATGGTTATTTTGGAGATGCCACTCAGGGTTCCTGTCGGATATGTCCTTGCCCTTATACAAACAGGTAACGTAAAATGTCATGAGAAGCCAAATGGAGGGGAAGGGAGAGAAAACAAACCAAAACATTGCCTTTTTTAATAAACTGAATATTCCAATTCTGACTCAGTTGCTGAAACACAAAGGTGTGCTGCTGATCACCTGGGGAATCCCCAGGCACTTGTAATGTGACTATTTACCAAACCTCCAGTAACATCTTCATAGTGAATACTATAGAACGAAAGTCTTTTCCCTTACTGAGCATATCCAAAAGCATTCTTTTATTTTTAGTGAAATGCGAAATGTAAGTTATCTTTAATCTCACATTTAATACCATATAGCTAGGAGGTAAGTGACAATGATGAAAGAAGCCTTTTCTATGAATTCAGAAAATTTAGTAAGATTAAAAAAAAAATAAAAAAATTAAAGCTCATAGGCACTTGTCTAAAGTTCTGAAAGACTAAAGTGGCTGTTCAGGTGGAAGCTCTGAAGTGCAAACATACTAAGCTAGAAAAAATAAATCTCCTTGGATCCAATAGAATCATAGAACAGCTTGGGTTGGAAGGGACCTTAAAGATCACCTTGTTCCAACTCCCTGCCATGGGCAGGGACACCTCCCACCAGACCAGGTTGCCAAGGGACACATCCAACCTGGCCTTGAACACCTCCAGGGACGGGGCATCCACTGCTTCTCTGGGCAACCTGTTCCAGAGCCTCAGCACCCTCAGAGTGAAGACTTTCTTCCTAAAGCCAAATCTAAATCTACCCTTTTTTAGTTTAAAACCATTCCACTTTGTCCTGTCATCATCTGCCCAAGCAAAAGTCATTCCATCTTTTTTATAAGCCCTCAATAAGGTTGCCAGACTCTTAAAATTGGGCAGCAAATTGTGTTTAAAATACATAATATGTTGAGCCACGTTGTTTGTCATCACTAGTAGGTTCTGTAATGTGAAATGTGTTAAACAAAAGCAAGCATTTTTAAAAAATCATAAGCAATAAATTGCTATAAGCACCACATAGAATTTGCCAGGTGCATTAGCAAATGCCAGGTAGCCTTAAGTGAGAGATTTACACCAGCAGACAATAGACAGGTTTTTCATTTATCAGAGAACTCTTCAATACATCTGTTTTTGACAGCATTGACTTCTTCTGCAGGTGCTTGCCTGAGGCTGACTGAACATATTTTTACTCATTTTGTGCTTTAAGAGTGTTGATATATCTAAAGAGACCATGATAACTGCAGTAGTTTCATAGGTGCATATTAGGGTGGTAAATACTATTCATTATGTAGGAAGTGCACCCCACCTGGCACCATTGGAATTAGCAATTTCAACCTAGTCAAAATGTATGTAATCTTAGTGCAGACATCTGTATTTTATGTGCAGGTTTGCTTTATCCAACTCTTCATAAGTTAAAAAAAACAATGGAAATAGCTAACATGGCCTATCTGCTCTTCACCTGCCTTCTCCTTACCAAACACTGGCCAAGTAATGGATTTCCTCCCCAGAGAAATTTGAATCTACTCAAGTTTTCTAGAAATATCAGACGAAATATGTTCTGTTAATCAGATATACTCTAGTGCTTCCCAAATTGGTGCACAACTCTATTCTGCTTAGGTTAAAAAAAAAAAGAAAAATTATATTAGCTACATAAAAATAATTTCTACTGTTTCAATAGATTTAAAAATATATATATATACAAAAATTCTATCCGAACAGGAAGAAGCTTTGTTTAGCACAGGCTATTGGTTTTTGCCTGGTAAGATAAAATAGCTGCATGGTGTTGTTTTATTTTACAACATCACTGTTAAGGTTTTCCGTAGGCATTCCTTTGGGTAGTGAACTATAATAGTCTAGGGAGTAACTCTATAGTTTAAGGGTAGAATTTATAGGAAAAATTATGAAATAATTTAAAGAATTAATCACATCACTTGTTTATTGGCAATTAAATTAGCTGAGAATTTAATTGGTGGTATAAATCTTTTAAGTCAGAAAGTCATTTAAGTGAGTTTAGCTTCTGGAGTGTAAAATGCATTTGATTATGTATTCACAAAAACATTTTGGTTTCTTCTCAAAGATTTGCAACTGGCTGCGTGGCAAATGGTGAGGAAATTCAGTGTCTCTGCAAAGAAGGCTATACTGGAGTTCACTGTGAACGGTAAGTGACTTGATACTGAAGACCAAGGTCTTTGAGAGGCACCACATAAGGAGGTATGTCTGCACTATGTGGTATGTCAGTGTATGGATATTAGTAATATGCAAATGCTTAAGGAGGATCTATTTCTATGAACAGCTGCTGTAGTGTGGTGCTACAGTATAATGCGAGGTGTAAACCCAACACTCCCTGAAAAAATGTAAACCATTCTCCACAGCCTATTCAGTGAATACACAGTTTTTACCAAAAGGAGAAGTGACAGCCTCTTTGCAGAAGTGCCCTGTGCGTTGTCTTATATTTAACTTTCTGATAATAACAGCTTCCACTTACTTTGTCCGTGTCCCTGTTCCATTTTACCATTTCTTCCAGTGTACTCGATGGTGCTTTGGTGCTCTTAGTTAGTTTCTCGTAGCAACCATGTGACATTTAACACCATACCCTTCATCCCAAATCGTTCTGATGTGCTCCACAGGTGGAGTTTACAAACACAATACTGAAGCCATCTCTTGCTGGAACAACACTACAACAGTTTGGCAAAATAAAAGAGGTACAGCAAAGTAATTTCAGGCAGGAAGAGGAAACAATTTCATTGAGGTTCAAATCCAGGAGGAATTTAAAGCATAATGGAGAGCAGCTGGCTGTCTGATTTGGAAACTTGAGGCAAATGAGTTATGATGTCTCTCCTGAAGACTGTACCTCCAGTAGTAGCACATTGTCTTGTACTTCACAACTGTTACCTTTGACATCTAAGCTGTAGGTTAAAGATAGATTTTCTCTTTCAGATCTAGCCATACCTCAGTTCCTCTTTATGGTCTCTAGATTACACATTATTACCCTGATACATCTTACAGCAGGATGACTTTTATGATTGTTAGTCAGCCAATCCAGATAATGTATTTTACCTGTAAAATAGTCAGGGAGAACTCGTACCGAACTGTTTTGCTGACAGATGGAAAGAGGAAATATCACCCAGAGAAGGGTGGTAACGTTCAGTGCCACTGCTGTTTGAAAACTCAGTGTGTGCTTGCAGTATGATCCTAGTTAATATGTGAGTTCTGGTGGGATCACAGACCAAAATTATGTGGTTGTCTTGATTAAGTCTTGTAAAATTCTCTGTTTATACGTGTATTTGTGTGCATTGTATTTTTACACATTAACTGAATTACTCTTATATGAGCATTGTGGGAGTTCTTCTATTTTTAGAAAAATTTCTGCAGTACTGGGAAAGATATTTTTAACATAGTGCAGAGGATACTGTAAACCAAAAATACACCCATTTTGTCTAAGTCAAAACATGAAATCAAAAGTTCCTGACAGTTTCTTCAGGAGTAGAACTGAGTGGGGTTTTTTTTGTTTGTTTGTTTCTTTTTCTGTCAAGTGAAAGTATATTTGACAAAAATGGGTTCAAATATTTAATGAAAACAATATTTGTGTCTTTTTATCTAGTTGTGCTCCAGGATATTTTGGAAATCCACAAAAGTACGGAGGCTACTGTCAGAAATGTAGTTGTAATAATAATGGACAGCTGGCTAGCTGTGACCGCCTGACTGGAGGTATGTAAGAGCCTGTGGACGTGGAGTGTTGTTTTCTCTCTGGGAAGTAGAGAGGGAAGGCACTTACATAAGTTGAACCAAAGGAGAGATCTAGAGCAAAAGAAGGGCTGTCCTGAGCCATCGAGTTGACCCTTTTAAGCCATTTTTTCATATATTTCCCTTCATAAGTAATATTTATTGTATTTTGCTTTTCAATTTCACCGGTATGTATTTAGATGCATTACGATGCTTCTCCTGACATGTTAAGTCGTATCTTGCAACTCCGTGTTACAGACTTATGAAACGGATCTTACAGAGCACTCTCAATGTGTCTTTTTTAAATGTATCTGGGACAGATTAGCGACATATTCAGAGTCTGCATCAGGCACTGCCATCTTAGGTATCGCAGCTAACTATGTTTGCAGTGGTACTGACTCAGAAGGCTGTTCTATAAGTCCTGCTATACACCTATATGCAATTAGAGACATCCTTGATTTCCCCAGTATCAATCACACATGTACTCCACCATTACTAAGCTCTTACAGTAATGTTATGCCATAGCTGTGCATTCACTTTATCAATTACCATTCTGAAGTAAAGGGTCTGGTCCTACATTGCTTAGACTGGCTTTACCTTGATTCACCTGAGTCTCTTGAGATGAAATATTCATTTCTGTTCAGAAACATGTAGGCCACAGTGCTTGAAAAGGACCTGGATTCTTCTATGTTTTCATTCCCCAGTAAAATTATACTTTTCTTTCCCTGTAGCCATCCTTTCCTTCTGACATGTTAGTGAAGTGTCAAACTAGTAACTCCTAATATTTCCATGCTATTAATTTCTCTGCACTGCTGTTCTTACTGCATTCAAATGACTGCGAGGATCACCTTCTCTTTCTTTGGTCGCAGAAACTAGAAAAACAGCAAGTAATGTGAACTGCTGTTGGCACCTGGTGCATTTTTTCAATAAGCAATTCTCATTTTGTATTTCATCATTGAAGTAATACATCTTTATTATTTTTATACTTAAAGTGGAACAGATCCAAGCAGTGTTTGATGTTTTATCTCTCTTTTCTTTTTGAAGCAAGAGGACAAACTAATCCGTAGGGCAAAATTCAACAAGCCAGTTTGTTTTCAGTTTGTCTTCAGCTAGATATTCTGATCAGCCCGCTCTTTGTCCACATTAGCAATAAAACCCTCTGTGATCATCAGCACAGCATGTTCTAGCAGGTTTCTGTGTGCATGATGTTCGGCATTTGGCCAGATTTTCTCATTTCATCATTTCTTGGCTGATGTTGTTTGTGCACAAGCTGTAATAATAGTTTTATTTAATTGGTACTTCGTGGCAACAGCTGAAATGTGTCTGGTGTTAGCTTGAATTATACAACAGCAGAACCACACATGTATTTGCATTCAGAATAATTTCCTTCGTTCTCTTACAAATATATTCTTTGTGACTTGTCTTCTTTTTGGCATCAGTGCTCATTACCAATCTTGTTTAACTTTCTGATGACTTAATGTGTAAGTGCCAAAGGAAATGGCACAGCTGGGCATTTTGTTCCAGGCTGTTTCATGCTGCTGTTAAATTTCAGGTCCAATTTTATCACTGCAGCCTCTCATAGATGAAAGCTGTTGTTTACTCTGGGCAGCAGCAGCCTATGCTGAGTGCGTCCTTTTAATTCAGTGTAGATGATGTCCACAACCCTTCTCATTTTCAACAGGAGCTGGCAGCACTGGGAGTTTTGCAGTAGCCAATAGGACCAGATCTGTAAAAGGGATATGGACACCAAGACAGGGAGATTCCTGTCCTATATAAAGGCGTTTTTAGGAGTCAGTTCCAGTCCTGCCTCCTAGAAATTAGGATCCTGGGTTGAAATCCTACACACACCTGGAAAGTGCCAAGCTTCTTGTAATGGGGTTTGTAAAACAAACAAACAAACAAATTAAACAGTGCACTGCACTGGCAGTTGCTTGTGCTAGCTTGTTGGAAAGTCTGAGGGCAATGTTTGTTGTACACTACCTGTAACTATGGCCCAGGCACCATGCCTTAGGTGATGCACAGTGCCTCCTTCCATGCATACAACCTGGTTTTCACTCAAGCCTGATTAATCCCTTAATCAAACAAGCTGGAACAGGTGTAAAGGAAGGTCATGAATGTCTCCCAGTACCTAGTGGGTAAGACATCCTTGTGTGAGTTGGAATCTGTGGTTTCAACGTGGATGCTAAAGTAGATAGCTGTTTTAAACCTATGTCCTGGGTTAAATGGTTTAACTAGAAGGCAACATAGGCTTGGCTCCAGTCACAGTGTTGTTATTCTAGGCAAATTCTAGGAATACACTCATCACCCTTTGACGTATGAGGCCTCCTGCTGCTACACAAGTGGCATGTATTTGGGGTTACAGTTAATTTCTTTTGATGGATGAAAAAAGTGTTCATCTCGTCAAGGTGTAGGTGAGAGCTGAATTTTTTAGCATACTCAAGCCTCCTGGATGTTCTAGCACATTCACAGCGGACATGGATTTATGGAAGGACAGTACAGTGTTTTAATGGCTGCCAGCCAAGATCAGTGAAGGTAAAAAGGCAGCAGTAGCATTTCCATAAGAAATCCTTGGTTACTGATGATTGCCTTCTGATTTCAGAATGTTTTAACAATGAACCAAAAGATGTGGATCCCAATGAAGATTGTGACTGTAAGTAACTGTGATGTTTTTACCCTGTTGGGCAGCTGAACTCCACCACAGTCACTCTCTCGCTCTCCCTCCCCAAAGGAAAGGGGGATGAAATATGATGGAAAGGTCTCAAGGGTTGAGATAAGAACAGGGAGATCACTCACCAATTAGTGTCATGGGGAAAACAGACTCAGCACAGGGAGATTAATTTAATTAATTGCTTACGACTAGCAGACTAGAACAGTGAGAAACTAAAAGCAAACTAAAAACACCTTCCCCCTCATCCCCATCCATCCTCTTTTACCACCTCCCTGCAAGAGGTGCAGGGGAAGAGGAAAAGGGGTCTTCAGTCAGTCCCTAAAGCTTCATCTCCACCGCTCCAGTCACTCTGCCCCTGCTCCAGTGTGGGGGTCCCTCCCATGGGATGCCGTCCTTCCTGAACTGCTCCTGCGTGGGCTCCTCTCCACGGGCTGCAGCTCTGGCCCAGGGCCTGCTCCTGCGGGGGCTCTCCATGGGCCGCAGCCTCCTCCAGGCCACATCCACCTGCTCCACCGGGGGCTCCTCCACCCATGGGGGGGCTGCAGCATGGAGATCTGCTCCATGTGGGACCCGTGGGCTGCAGGGGGACAGCCTGCTCCACCAGGGGCCTCTACACAGGCCGCAGGGGAACTGCTGCTGCCTGCCTGGAGCACCTCCTGCCCTCCTGCTGTACTGACCTGGGGGTCTGCAGGGCTGCTTCTCACTCCTCTCTCCCAGCTGCTGTTGCACAGCAGTTTTTTCCCTTTCTTAAATCCCAGAGGCCCACCCAGCATCTCTCACTGGCTCGGTTCTGGCCAGCAGCAGGTCCCTTTTGGAGCTGTCTGGAGCTGGCGCTGATCTGACATGGGGCAGCTGCTGGGCTCTGCTCACAGAGGCCACCCCTGCAGCCCTACTCTGCTACCAAGGCCTTGCCTCATAAACTGAATACAGTAACAAAACAGAACTAAACTTAGATTGCTGCCTGCAGCCTTTGGCTATATACAGGTAGCTCATTTAAGAGTGACAGTTTAAAAAGGATTAGTGGTGTCCTGTAATGAATCTCTTAAAAGCAAAGAATCAACCAAATACTTGGCAAAAACAATAAGAAGTCATCTAGCCAGATGCAGATGGCACATTCTACTCCTTACTGGGTTTGGTCACTTTTCTTAATACTGTGGGTTTTGTTATTGTCTTTGTTCTTTATGGAATTACCAGGTGACAAGGATCAAAGAGTTTTCATTGCATCTCATTTATTAACGTACTCAGTGAAATGTTCTCTTCACTAATATCAATAATACGTATTGTTTCCCTTTGCTCATTGTCCCTTTAGCTTGTGATAGCTGTGTAATTACATTGCTGAAGGATTTGAGCACAATAGGTGATGAACTTCAGCTGATTAAGTCTCAGCTGCAGAATGTCCGTGCGGATACCAACACACTGGAGCAAATGAGACGTTTGGAAATACGCATCAAAGACTTAAAGGTACCGTAAAGTAAACAGAAAAGTTGATCTGAGATTAAGCAGATAACAGCTGAACCTAGGAATTTATGCAATCTTTTTATGAGCTTGCAAGGAAACATGCATGAACTTTTAATTTCAAATACTGAAGCCTGACAGCACTGAAATACTGAATCCACAGCACCTTTTGGAAGAAAGTTATTGGTTTCATGTAGTTCTCTGAAAGAGAATCAATGTCTCTGTTGTTTCTGTTCTTTTCTTTTTTTTTTCTTTTTTCCCGAGGCTTGCTCACCATGAACAGCTCATCTTTGAGGTTAAAAATTTCAAATTAACAATGCTAAAATTATTCTAAAGGAATTTTATTCAGTTGGAATAGCAGTTGCTGTGCTCACAGAAACAAAAGCCCAGCTTTTGGGCAGCAATTGGGCAGCTTTCATATCAGTAAGGCTGCCTTTATTTACCTTCTCAAAGATCTGGCACATTGAATCTTTGCTCATTATCTTCTGTGTCTGGGTGATTTATTGGATATATTTTTTTTGTTTGCTTTTTTCAGGTCTTATTGAACAATTACCGTTCTGTTGTTCGTAATCAGGGTTCAAAGGCAGATGAATTGGAGAAAGAATTCAGTAAACTAAATCATGACATCAGTGCTCTCCAGGAAAAGGTGACCTACCAAATTAATTTAAAAGTGCACATCTCTTGACTAAATACTATTTGTTTGCTGTATCTAGGTATTTTTAATCTGATTACTTTTTTCTTTTGCTAGGCTGAAGTGAACTATAAAGCAGCTGAGATGCTGTTTAATAATTTTGGCCAAACTCATCAGAAAGGGAAGGATTTGGTTTCAAGAATACAAATAGTTGTCAATAATATACAAGGTAAAACTAGTTTCTAGCTCCATAATATGTTTTGTTTTATGAATCTATTCAGTTTATTTGCAATATTCTTAATTAAGCATGAGAGATTTTTTTTTTAGAAAGCAGCTTCATAAAATCAGAAGTTAAGACATAGCTGTAGAATTAATTCTTCCTATCAGGAATCTAGTACATAATACTAACTTAGGAGTGTACCTTGTCTTTAGAGTGAATAGGTACAGAAAAGCTTTACCAGAGGGAAATTTAGACCACTTGATTAAGTATTCTGACTTCAGCCTGACTTCAAACTCAGTTGCTGTCATAGGGACTTTTAAATTAGAAGCTTAAAATAATTGTTGTAAGTTTGGTCATTTGGGACAAATTTCTTTCCTAATGTCATCTTGCTAACTTTGGGCATGTGACATGGGATATCTTTTAGCTTAATACAATCAGTGCTAAATGGATCTACTTCATTAAAGAATTCAGGAATAGGCATGCTTTTTCAGAAAAGAGACTAGACCTGTCATTTGAATCTTTTGCATACATTTAAGTGCATCCTCTGCTTGAATTTGACAATTCCTTTTTTTTTTTTTTTTTTTTTTTTCAGTGCTTTTGGAACAAATAGCTGGTACAAATGCAGAGGGCAACAATTTGCCCTTGGGTGATGCTGCCAAAGAACTGGCTGAAGCTCAACAAATGATGACAGAGATGCGAAACCGCAACTTTAGCCAACTGCAAGCAGATGCAGTGAAGGAGAGAAAGGAAGCTCAGCTGTGTAAGAGCTTGTTCTCTCAGCTCTTTACTTTCTAGAAAGATTTATCTTAAATCTGTAGCATTATTGATTGTTTGGGATGAAGGGTAGGATTTTGCAGTGTATCACTGGGATTTGTAGGAGCTGTTAGTCAAAATCCAAGTGGTAGTTCCGGAGGGGATTTAAAGGCATTTTTGCTTTGTTACAAAGAAATTCAGTTGCGCTGAGTCAAAGCTTTATTTAATAGCCAGGTGAATCTCAGTAAAATAAAGATGTAGCCAATCATGCATACTTAGCACTTCTATTTATTCTAATACATAGGCTACAATATATACGTCTGTTTTAGAGAAATTACATTCATAATTTAATAACAGATTTTAAGAATCTGTTGGAGTAGCACATGGCTCAGACCATACGAGAATAGTGCTAGTTTTCTGTTTTCTGTTCTCTTATGTACTAGTTGCACTCCATTTTATGTTTTCTTTGTGTTTGGCTGACACACCATAAACGTTATATTAATGACCACAAGGATAGCAAGGTCACAAGTTCATCTCCTTAACAAGGAATATAATTGAGAAGTGCGAAAGACCATATGAGTGATGCTAATTTCCCCTAACCTTGGACTTTGATACCGTCCTTTCAGTAACTCTTCAGTATCCTATCATGTAGGCAGTGAAATGGACATTCATAAAAGTGTGATACAGTGCACCTTTTTTATGTTACTACCTCCTGTGAGATGAAATGTGCCTGTAGCTCTCTGCTGATTACAGAGGAAGATTTGATGACTAGCTCAGATGTAGATGTCTGCATTGTAGATGAAATTGGTGATGAAATCATGTTAGCTTCATATTGAAAAATAAAACAATTCAGAATTTGCAGAAGACCATCTTCACCCTTATTTAATTTAGAAATAGTCAAGTACATCTTTATCTGTGCTCTGTGTCTGCAGCAGTAAATCTGTGAGCAGATTTGATCCAGTGAGATGCTAAATAGCATCTTTGCTATAGTAACAATGGATCCAGTGCTGCAAAGGATGCTCAGTAATTCATACAACCACAACTTTCTAATCCTGAATGTCAGGACCTTTTGAAAGAGGTTTGTTCCAGTTGCTGCCTTCTTTGAACAAAACTTTTCTTTCCGGTCCCGATAATGCAGTACTGGAGCGTGTCAAGAATGAACTACAAAAGTACCACCAAGAAAATCATGGGCTTGTTAAAATTGTGAGGGATTCATTGAATGAATTTGAATCCAAACTCACTGACCTTCGTGAAGCTCTGAATGAGGCAACAGCACAAACCAAACAAGCTGAAAACTTGAACAGTGAAAATGGAGTTCTACTGGAAGATATTAAGGTAATGTTGGGGTTTGGGAGAAGAAAGTTAAATCTTAGGAGAGAAGTGCTTTTGCTTGCTTCTTTTGACCTTGCAAAGCCAAATAGCACTCATAACTTAGTCTTTCTTAGACTTTCTCCAAGTTTTCTTTAGTTTTCTTTCCATCTTTTGATGTATGTATGTGGGGCCATGTATAAATGTAGTCTACTTCCACTTGCGACCTTTTTATGTGACAAGAACAGAGTGAAAAGGACATATCTCTGCTGAGAAGGCAGGAAGAATCTCCACCTGGCTGTTTTCCTTAGCTACCACTAGTCTTTTTGTTACCTATTCTAGATCAAATTCATGATTCTGATACTTCCAACAGTAACTCTCTTAAAGTAATGCACTCTAACAACCATGAAAGATCTGAGAAATAACGTGTGCAATACTGTTAAATTGTTTGGGATTATGTCTGCAGAACTGCTTTTGAGGTCTAATGAAAAGGCTGACAAGAAACAGCTGTTGTCCCTGAACTCTGCTTTATTTTTCAAGCCCCCTTTCTAGTGAGATCTACAGAGGAAGGGATATTGTAAAGGTTTTATTTCTGCCTTTGTGAGAACAGAAAAGATCAGAGGAGTCATCTGGGAGCAGTTTTTAAAGTTTCCAAGTTTGTGAGAAGAAACCCTTAGATGGTCTGCCCTGACAGGTCATCTAATGGACCCCTACTACTTTCATTTTGTCTGAGCACTAAGAACTGAACTACTGTAGCCTCCTACTCAGCTGTCTTGAGCTATGCTATACTACTGCAAACTGCTGTTTTCTCAATGTTCTAATCAGTCAGATAGCATCTAGATCCTAAACACTACAGGCACCTAATTAACACAGCAATGGTACCTTTGGTAATTCCTCCTGCGCTTTAGATTAGGTAAATATGATTTTTCCTGCTTCTTATTTTTAACCCAATCACACGTTACTCATCTTTTATTTTTCCTCAGAAACGGATCGAGGAGGCAAATGAACAACAGAACAGTGTCTTGGATATTTTGAGCTCTGCCCGATCTTCCTTGACTCAAGCTAACAGTATGCTGGGATTATTGCAGAAAAGCAAAGAGGTATAGTTAACCTGTTTAGGTTAAGATTAAAAACAAATACTTTGCTGTCACTGTAGTGGTAGCATAGCTCAGTGGCTAGGATGTGAGGCTTAGCTGAGCTTCATGAAAAAGGAAGGATCTCAGCCCATTTTGGGTCCAAGAGGAGCTTGCCTGGACAAGTTTCTGGAAGAGCACCTTGTTTTGAGGGTTGTTACATATCTGAAGAACTCTCAGCTGCAGGTATCTGAAGCTTGGGACAGTATCTGTGAGAAATACTGTAAGCGACTGTGCTGCTCTTGTACTTCTTTCTGGGCAATTGCCTTTCACCACTGTCAGAAAGAATAGTTGGCTAGAGACACCTTTGTTTGGACTTAGTATGGCAGTTTTTGTGTTTCTGTATCCATTATGTAAAAACAGAGTCTAATGGCTAACAATTGTTTCCAACAAACTCCGAAGTTGGAAAGGATTATTTTTCCCCTTGGTTTCCTCAGGTGTGAGGTATATGTAACACTGACGATGACAAGGACAAAATCAAACGTATGAATACAGATAAAATTTTTCTTTATGAACCCATAGGAATATGAAACCCTGGCTGCTCAGCTTGATGGAGCAAGGAAGGATATGAATGGAAAGCTGACAAATAGCTCCTTATCAGCAAGCAAAGAACCTTTGGTGGTGAGAGCTGAGGAACATGCCAAATCTTTGCAAGACTTGGCAAAACAACTGGAAGAGTACGTTATTGTTTCTGTAAATGAGCACTTACTGTACATAATGTCCACGGGTGCAAAGATCTGTCTGTTCTCTTGCTTCTATGACCATTTGCAAAGTTAGAAAAAAAAAACACTTTGCCTTTTTCTGCTTTTTCATGATGTAAAGATGTTGTCTTTTTTTTTTCTTCCCCCAAACCAGGCCTTCCTATATATTATATATATATATATATATATATATATATATATATATATATATATATATATTTTTTTTTTTCTTCCAGCACTGGGATCACCCAGAATATAGCTCTATATTACTATACTAACATTTTGTTAACTTTTTATTCTCAAGAGAGAAAGTCCTCATGTAGAGAGCAGGTAGATGTTTAGAATATATTTTTGTAGTGTTGTTTCCAGTATTCATACTCAGTAATACCTTTTGATGTCAAAGCTAAATTCCAAAATATTTAATGCAGCTGGGAACTTCTTGGTAAAAAACATTTTAATTAATTTTCTATTTATTTTCGGTATGTCTTTTTCAGTTAAGAAGACAGTGTTGTCACAAATAGAAGGCAGCTAATATTGGGCAGTTGCATAGCTCACGGGGAATGGGTATAAGAGATTTTTTTCTATTTCTGATTCCAGAGCTACTGCAGCTCCCAGTTCTTGGATAAAAGCAGAAGTGGTCTTGTATTTGCTCCATCATGTGTGCCGTCTACCACTTCTGCAGAACACCGGAGCAGGCAGAGGTTATCTGGAAGCTGCAGTTCTCTGAATTCCTCTGAACTGAACTATATTTGGGGGGCTGTGGTGGAGGTGAATTATTGGCCTTGTGCCTTGAGGAATTCTTGCTATATGAATCAGTTAACGACTGCTTGGAGCTCCACAGCTGTATTTTTCCTGTTACCTGAACTCATCCCTACTTCTGGAGAATATTTCATATTGATCATCCTCTATTTTGAAATCAAAGTAAAAAAATAAAATAAAAATCTATGTAGGCATTAATTAGAAAATACCAGGTTCAGGTCTATTCAGAATACTTCTCGTAGTCCACAGTCTTTGCAGAATGACTGTCACCCTGTTTCCTACACCCTGCAGAATGACTGTCACCTTGTTTCCTACAGAATAAAGAACAATGCCAGGAAGGATGAGTTGGTAGGCTGTGCTGTGGAAGCTTCTACTGCCTATGACAATATTATTAATGCCATCAAAGCAGCAGAAGAAGCAGCCAATAAAGCTGGGACTGCAGCTGACTCAGCTTTATCAGTAAGTACCCATAAGCAGCCAAATAATGGTACAGCTGGGTATATACATTTTTACTATCAGAGAGGCACCAAAATCAAAGAGCTCTGTGTCTTGGCATGCGGTATTTGTCTGTGGCCCTTGTATGAGGAGGCTGCTATTCTGCTTGTTCACGTGTTAGTCTTACTGCAGCACTGAACAGGCTGATTGCTGCCTTTCTGGTGAGGCTGTCCATCTGAATGCTTCTTGTTCATTTCAGATAAATAAAGAGATATGCATGAGGCAAACCCAGTAATCACTGAGGGTGATTTCAGCCATTCTCTTTTACTTTCCACTAGTAATGCCCATGAGCTGTTCAGCAGAGTAGCATCTAGCAGCTATGTGCTTGGAATTTCTGCCTAATTTCTCAAAAAGTATCAAAAGTTTGCTAAAGGCCAAAACTGCATCACACTTAAATCTTAATAATTGTTGTTTGAGTGTTGCTTTTTGCATGAAATCTTGCCCTAGCTGATTTTTAAACTGGGTTGGGCTATCCCTTTTACTCTTTAAATGTTACTATTAAAACAATCTTAAAGCAATCTTACGATACTGTGCTTCTATTACCAGACTGTGAAGAGAGAAGACCTGTCAGGAAAAGCTGCAAAGTTAAAAGCTGAGAGCAGTACACTGTTGAATCAAGCACGGGAGACCGAAGGGAAATTAAAAGGTACAGAGAAAGAAAGTGATTGTAGAAGCTTTCATTGAACCACAAATCTTTGCAGTTCAGCAAAGCTCTTTACACACATTTAATAGGGAGTGATTAGTTCCATTACCATGAGACATCTTGTGATGGTTATTTTCATAGGAAAAAGGTGAGAGAGTGCATTTCTTGCCTCTGCTGTTTAATACACCTTTGCAGCACACGTGTCCAACAAATCTTTATCCTTGCACTTGTTTTACAGTGCATTCAAACCTCATTGGTAGCGTGAGCTGTGTAACAGTGCAGAGCAGTGCTGCCACACCACCCATCCAACAGATCGGTGGTATTTCTGGATAAAATTCATGGAGGATATTCACTGTTTTGCAGCTATTGGCCCAACCCTTGAAGACATGACACAAAGACTTGGTGTTGCTGATGGAAAGAAGAATACTCTACAAATTGATCTCATTGCACTTCAGAATGACCTCAATGGGATAAACAGAGGTCAGTTACTTGCTTATCATTTCTGTTTTGCTTCTTTCACCTGTTACCATAAGAATCTGCGCATGTATTTGTGTGTGTTTCAGATGACATCGGCGACATCATCACTAGTGCAAAGGACATGGTAAAAAATGCCAAGGATGTCACAACTAATGTTCTGAGTGAACTGCTCCCAATTAAAACAGATGTGGAAAAAATCAAGGCTACTTATGGAAGCACACAGAGTGCTGGTTTCAATAAAGCACTGACAGAGGCAAACAATTCAGGTAACTGTTCTGTATAAACTGTTGGCTTCCATTGCCTCATACAGTGGACTAATGAAAACAGTTCTGTCATCACCCTAATGCTTTTTCAATAATGGTGTAGTCATATCTCATATTTCTGCCGGTTTTTCTTTTCCATTCTACCTTCAGTAATGTTTTTTCTTTCGTTACAGTTAAAAAATTGACAAACCAGCTTCCAGATCTGTTCAGCAAGATTGAGAGCATCAACCAACAACTAATGCCAATAAGCAACATCTCTGAGAATGTCAACCGCATAAGAGAACTGATTCAGCAGGCAAGAGATGCTGCAAATAAGGTCTGTCCTGAACAATCGTACTTGACTGTAGTCATTTGGACACACAGCAGTGTTTCTGTTCCTCTTTCTCTTTATAAATAATTGTGTTAAAATATGAAAGACCAGATATAAATTTAATTCAACAGCACCACCCAGCACTTAAAGTAACTGTGATTATGGGAAGCATAATTCATGCATAAGAATGGGAGGATACAGTAACATCCAGCTCCATCCTTCTCCTGTAGTGAGAAGGGTGTTTTTCCAGGTCACCTTTCAAATCTTATTTGTTCAATAGCCTTTACGCTTCCAAGTAACATTGCAGTGACTTTGACAGCAGAGGCAGAGGCAGTTTTGCAGCTTAGGGGCAGGGATCTCCACTCAGTGGAACACTAGCACTTCCAAAAAAAGATAAAAAATAAAATAAATAAATAAATCAGAATGCTCTTTCTCCATTTAAGGAACTGCTGTAGTTGCAGCAGTATTATCAAAGGGATAATATGCTCTCAGGTGGTAGCAGAAGCATCCCTGAGGTAATCCCAACTAGCATACAGTCCTTACAATGAATAAAAAGAATTTGTGACCATGGTGTAAATAGCAGGAATAGGATATGCCTTTATTAGATCCAGCTAACTGAAGCATCAAGATATTTGTAGACATCTGAGTAATTCACAGGCCTGCTCTTTACAGCTGCAGAGCACATCCTTCCATTACATGTAGTGAAGGTAACAATTACTTGAAGGAGGCGAAATAAAGGTTAATTAATGTCTGGAATAAAAAAGTGCTGTGTTAATTCATAAGCATTGACAATACAGAATACAGTATTATGCATTCTGTTTCCTAGTTATATTGTTTGGTAGGATCAGAGTCCACATCTGTAGTAACTGATGGCTGCAACATGACCAGGTTGTGTGTTTAATTTCTAAGAAATCTACTACACAATGAAGCAAGTAGTAGCGATAGACACTTTTAAAGTGGTGAACTTTGTTTTTCTTGCCAGGTTGCAATTCCTATGAGGTTCAATGGCAGCTCCGGTGTAGAGGTTCGACCTCCAAGTAACCCTGAAGACTTGAAAGCCTATACTTCACTTTCTTTCTTTCTCCAAAGACCTCAGAAGAGATCAGACATGCCTCGGAGGGCATCAGATAGGTTTGTCCTGTACCTGGGTAATAAAGATGTACGTATATTTTGAGATTTAATCTGATTTTTAGAACTGGCGATATGCTTTGAGAAACAGATGGGAGAGGATTTATTTTGTCTGAAGTTTATAGCTACTGATAGCCTCCTTCTTTTTTTTTTTTTAATTGACATTATGTGATGGAATAAGTGTTTTGTGAAGTATAGACTGACTGCTTTGCTGTCTGATATTTTGCTGTTTTGCTCCTTTAGAATTTATTTCTGAGTCATGGATATCATCACACAGTCCTGTCAGAACTGTCAGTTTCTGCAGTAGTCAGCACAAACTCGGCTGTTCTCCTGCTTCAGACCTTTAACTCTTATCACAGTATTAGTAACTGTGAGTTTCTCTATTAGTTTAAAAAGTGATTGATTAAGCCCCTTAGCCATTAATTTCTTCTTTTTTTTTTTTTTTTTTTTTCTCTTCTGAATATGCAGGGTAATACAGGATTTTGAGTCTTGTTATCTGACAACAGCTCTATCTGTAGCGGGTGCCATGCGTACATAGAAAGCTGTTTAAAAGTAGTTACACTAAACTGGCTTTTACCTTTTTATCCCCTAAATGCCTGGCCAGCATACCTGTTGACAGCTTTCAGTCACCTCAGTACGAATAGAGTATTGGCTGAGTGTTCCTAACATCTTTTCTACTTCACAAATGTTGTGCCTAAATTTTTATGGAATGCGTCACATTTTCATGGCTTTATCTAGAAGATGTTACAGCAGTGGAAACTATTTTAACTATTGATGTTATAAACATAAAAAGTCATGCATGACTGTAGTCAATTTGTAACTATACTCACTGAATCAATGCAACACATATTACAATAGAATAGAATAGAATAGAATAGAATAGAATAGAATAGAATAGAATAGAAAGGACCTACAAAGGTCACCCAGTCCAACTGCTTGACCACTTGAGAGCTAGACAAAAGTTAAAGCATATTATTAAGGGCATTATCCAATTGCCTCTTGAACACCGACAGTCGTGGAGCATCAATCACCTTTCTAGGAAGCCTGTTCCAGTGTTTGAGCATCCTCACAGTAAAGAAAATTTTCCTAAAGTCTGGTCTGAACCTCCCCTAGCACAGCTTTGTGGATTCCCACATGACCTATCATTGGTTACCAGTGAGAAGACATTAGCACATCTTTGTCCATTTCCCCTCCTTGGGAAGCTGTAGAGAGTGATAAGGTCACCTGCTAGCCTCTTTTTCTCCAAACTACTTATTATTCCCAGAAACAGAACTGATAAACTTAATAACAATTCTCATAACTAGGTAGATGAGTGGCTCATGACTCATTCATGGTATGATGATGTCCCTGAGCAAGTGCTGCTGTATTGTACCTTCATTAACATTAATCATTTATTAATGTTTTGCTGTTCTTAGGCTTCCAAGGACTACATTGGTATGGCTGTAAAAAATGGTCACCTTACTTGTGTCTATAACCTGGGAGACTACGAAGCAGAAATAGCTGTGCAGCCACTGGTGATTGAAAGCAACACTGAGGAAGCCATCATGGATCAAGTTAAGCTTGAAAGGTATAAGACCCACAGCACACAACAATCTTTTCCCAAATCTGCTAAGATTATCTTTTATTGGTGATATGATATTTTGTCTGTCTGGTTTGGTTTTAGGATCTACCAATACGTAAAGCTGAATTACATCAAAGCAGCAACATCAACTTCTCCAGAGAAAGAAGGACCTGTGACTATGAGCAGTGAAGGCGTAGACACTCTCCTAGATCTTGATCCCAGCAGTGTTGTCTTTTATGTTGGAGGATACCCACCAGATTTTAGGGTACAAAGAGCCACTTATTCTTTTGAAGAGATTTCCATGTTAATCATTCTGTTGTCCTTACAAATAAAAGTTGGAAGTAGTAGCCAGCAGGAATAAACTGAATGCAAGGAAATGCTTCTTCCTACCGAAGCTGCCTGGCTTGCAGTATGCTAGAACTCAAAGCAGAGAATATGATGTTTTTTTTTCATCTGCCAAGAATGTCATGAAATCTGTCCAGCCCTGCTAAGTACTATTCCCAATCCACGTATATGATTCTGCTTTAAATTGTGCATTACTCCTGGGGAGTTATTAGGTGGCTTAGACATTATATCCAAAGATGTAATAATTCTTTGATATTAGAATATCGTATTCTGTGTTTTACTAATATTTGGAATAGATCCTAGCAGTTACATGTCCATGTAAAATTTTGTCAGCTGGTGTTGACAGGATATTTTTTAATGACACTGTTTTGCAGCCTCCACGTAGTCTGGACTATCCTCATTATGAAGGCTGCATTGAATTAGATAACCTAAATGAAAATATTATCAGCCTTTACAACTTCAAGAGGACATTTAATCTCAATACCACTGAAGTGCAACCCTGCAGAAGGTATGATATAGACTCAGTCATTTGCAGTTCTGTGATTTTATCGTTATATTTTTTTTGTCTCTTCACAACAAGAATAAGCACTGTCGCTAAACCAGTGATTTACTTTGTTTTTCTAAATCTTGGTCATTAATACACATTCTAGAGAAAATTGTCAGTGTTGGCATAACTGACATCTGTATCAATCTCAGTCCACTGGCCAACAATTTAAATGTTACAAGGTCTTGCAGGGTCTTGCACCTGGGTTGGGTCAATTCCAAGCACAAATACAGGCTGGGTGGAGAATGGATTGAGAGCAGCTCTAGGGAGAAAGACCTGGGGGTACTGGTTGACAAGAAGCTTACCACGAGCCAGCAATGTGCGCTTTAGCCCAGAAAGCCAACTGTATCCTGGGCTGCACCAAAAGAAAAGTGGCCAGCAGGTTGAGGAAGCTGATTCTCCCCCTCTGCTCTGCTCTTGTGAGACCACACCTGGAGCACTGCATTCAGCTCTGGGGCCCCCAGTTCAAGAAAGACATCAACCTATTAGAACGAGTCCAGAGAAGGGCCAGGAGGATGTTCAAAAATCAACCACTAATTACTTAAAATCAGACTTTTCCTCTCTGGAGACCATATACAAAACCAACAGAAGCCAGTGAAAGGTTTATTTTTCCCTTGAGTTAGATCAGAATTTGACACTGCCAGTGGCCCTATACTAAACACCTTAAGTTAAGCTTTCTTAAAACGTGAATGATAGTAAGTCCATGTGGTAGTAGTTTTTATTCTCATAATTCACACCTGTGACATTTAATTATTACAGATACAAAGAAGAGTCTGACCAAAGCTACTTCGAAGGCACTGGTTATGCCAGTGTCACATATAAAGAAACAAATGCATATGCGCCAATACGTTATGAGCAGACGATTCAGACTACTGCAGATGAAGGCATAATATTTTTTGCAGCAAATGAGGTAATTCTTGGAATGCTTCCGCCTGTTTAAGGGTCCCAGATTTTTTTAAGAACTTCAGTCACTCGGAAACATATTAGATTTAGTAATAACTGCAGTGAAATTTCTTAAAACTGTTGTTTTTGTCCATACAGCAGATTATTAGATTCACCTGTGTGTTTAATGGCTGCTGAATACTCACTCTGTCAAGGCTGACTGAAATTCTTTCTAAGTAGTTCCTCCATTAGTCACTGCAGAGGGTTTGGGGTGGCGGGGTGCAGGGGGAGTGTAATTTGAATCAAACCAGTTTTGAAGTACTGAAATCCTCCAAAAGTGGAAGTGCATTTTTCTCAAATCTAGAGTAAGGCAGAATTTAGAAGGTGATGTGGTGACTTACTCCATGGTGACTTAGACCTGTAAAAGCTGCTCAAAACAGCAGTGATACTGCTTATCTATTAATATTATAAGAATATTTGCGATCATTGTGACATTGTCTTGTAATTTCTCAGTGCTGTAAAAAATCAGTAAACATCTTGAAATGAGAATAAATCCTTCAGAGAGTTGAGGAATATATCTTGAGCTGATACTAGATCTGTTTATAAGAGCTTTTAATTACAGTTACTCTTACAAGTTTTAGTCTGCTTTGTTTCATCTTTTTCCTCGGCATAATACTGGAACAACTAGATAGGTTCATTAAAAATAATCCACATGACACTGAAATATATACAAAATGTTGGGCAATTTGTGTGTTTTTATTCTTACCACAGAATCAGTTCATCAGTGTGCTCATTAAAGATGGCCATCCAGTTTTTAGATACAAAATTGGCTCTGAGCCTCCAAAACAAATAGAAAGCAATGCAACTTTAAATGATGGAACATATAAAAAAGTAAGTAATTTTAAACAATTAAGTGATCAGTATTTGTAGAAATATACATTAGCTGAAACTAAGTGTCCTGCTGTCTTCTAACTAAACTTAGCACTTGACTTAAACTTAAACTTGACTTCTACTTAGCAGTCATTCAGATGTCATTAAAGCCTTTGATTCTGATTCATTCTCCTTTTTCCCCTGCCTGCATTTCCATTTAAATAGTGTAGGTAGCAGTGCTGCTGGAAAAAGTCCTTATGCTGTACTGGGTCAAGTTACCTCCAGTCAGCTGACTGACCTAGTCTTTGTAGGAGGCAGCAGTTCCTCAATCTTAAACAGCAAATGCAAAGCAATGTTTGAATGTTAGGTGAAGTGTACTTTTAGGACAGTCTTCATAAGAAAAGTAAAACCTCACCTTGTGTTTGAATAGAAAAGCATTTTCCTTAGGCATTGGCTTTGGTTAAGCACCTACATTTTTCAAGTACCTTTGAACTACTGCTGTTACTATGAATTTAAAGCACTAGTACACAGGAGGAAGAAAAACAATTCAGTGTCCTGATCTCTCAGTGTCATCTGCTAAATCTTGCTCTGAGTGTAATGTGCTTAATAATTTTTGTTTCTATTAAGCAAAGTAATTCTCATTATTCACGTATTTCAGATTCACGTGGTTCTTGCCCAAAGCAGGAGTATTGTGCGTGTCAGCTATGATATTATAGCTGACATAAAAGTCTTCAATTTCACTACGTACTATCTAGGCGGAATTCCGTCTTCTCTGCGGAAACAGTGAGTAGCTATAAAAAGACTGTAATATAATAGGCTTTGTATGGTAACTCCATCTAAATTCTTTCCTTAGGCAATTTCTTTCGCACTCTGTATTGTGTGTCTTATGCGATATGCAAATAGTGTATAAGATATGATTGTAATCTGTGATTTTTGGCTAGCTGTGGGTTCTTCATTTGAGTGTGCCTGTAAGAACAGGTTTGATCAGCATGAAGTATGTTTGTGCAGTAAAGGTTGCTCTTTTGTTTTGTTTTGTTTTGTTTTTGTTTTCTATTTATTATATTGTCAACATTTACAGGCTATTATACTGGTGTATCCTTTGAAATATCAGACTACCAAACTCTTTTTACTTCCATTCCCTGAAACCAGATTTAACATAACCACACCTCCATTCCGGGGCTGCATGAAGAATGTGAAAAACTCTAAGACTGCATCTGTTGTTTTTGATGAGACCGTTGGTGTCAGCAAGAAATGTTCAGATGACTGGAAGGTAACTAGGAGTGGTATTTTAAAACATTTTCTAGAGTTCATAGATTCTGTTTTGTTGTTGGATGTGATATTTTTCTTAGGTCAAAAATTAGGTTTGGTTACATGTGATGGTAATGCAAGAAGCTGAATTTAGTATGAAGATGAAAGAAAGGAGACTCCACCCCTACTGTGATTAATTTGCTCCAGCGAATGGTCCACCCTCTTAATTAATACAGGGTATAATTAAGAATTCATATTTACCATGTAGATTTGTTGACTTCCAGTTGCTGTTGTTAATTAGACCAGAATATTTAATACTGCTCAGGATCTTTCTTCTTGTCAAGGTGCTTATGCTTCATAATTAAATCACCTCTCAACTGTTTCGCAAAGTGAAAACTTTCAAAACCATCCTGCAAATAGTAGAGATGACCAATGCGTTATGCTCAGCAGGCCTCATCTCCCTGTAGAGCTTCTCACATCAGAGTTAATGCTAGTGAAACCAATTCAGTCTGTCTGTTCTGTACTGAAATTTTGTACGTGCAGTTTTCCCTGTGTTTAGTTTGGCCTGCAGTTGGTCACAATTACGTTGAGTAGGGCAGTTATTGGTCCATACTGTCATTTCTTCAAATTAGAAGGAAAATCACTGAAAATATTATTATCTCTTTCAGCTCATCAGATCTGCATCTTTCTCCAAGAAGGGCACACTGAGCCTGAGTGCAGAGGGTTTCCCATTTCCCCAAGATTTCCAAGTTGGCTTTGGCTTTCGCACGATGGCATCGACTGGAACACTCTTATATTACAATCTAAGGGTATGAAACACGTTCAACTTACAATACATAATTGTTTTTATTTCTTGGTTAGAATGTTTGTCTGGAACTTTGTCAGTTTGGCATCACAAGCAAGTCTCACATAGATGCCTGTATTTTAAGGCAAGAAATAGCTACTATAATCATCTTTAGAGCATGCCATCTTGCATGTCATAGGCCAGAGAAACTCATCCTGGCATTTCTTCACTCAACCAACAATTAGTTTCATGAGAAACTGATCTTTAACCTTGAGCATTCTGCAGAGTAGCTTATGCACCACACAGCCACCATCCCAGTAAGATAACTGTTGCCTAATATAGTGGTCTGGGGAAAATTTCTGAGGAAAAATGGGCCCTCTAGATGACAGATAAATGCAATTATAGTCTAAGAAAATTTCTCTTCCACAAGAGACCACAGGGAATAACTGTATTAATGGCAATAACACAGGGAGAACTAAAAGCACCTGCATTAAACCTCTTACTGTGCAATTCTTTTTTAGCCTGATATTCTTACCATCTTTCTGAGTCCTGGCTTTGTATTTGCAAAGATGGGAGAGAAGGAACTCTCTCTAAACAAAACATATGAAGATGGGTTAATGCATTATGTGACAGTAAGAAGAAGAGCCAACAGGTGAGTTGAGTCTTTCATCCAATTCTTTTATGTTGTGCTTGGTAAAAGCTTAAAAATTTGTGTGACTTGTTCTTTGGGTACACAGATAAAAATGCCCTGTGCTAGCAGAGAATACTGAAATAATAAAGCAAAAGTAGATTTTTGGTTTATGGAAGATGTGTGTCAGTACCTGTAATGTTTCAGCTGTACATCAGTATGCATGTCTCACACACTGTTTGAGTTTTGTCTATTTGTCAAACTGGAGGTATGGAGTTCTTCCCCTTCCCAAAGCATTTATGTATGTCACTGTAAGTTATAAATCTATCTAACATAAGTGATTAAGGATTCAGAGAAGAAGAAAAGCAGAGTTAATTTCACAGAAGTGGAATTCAGTATAAGCACATACCTAAAAAAAAAAAAAGTGCTAAGAGTAAGCTAACAAAGCTGTAGTGTAATTACAAGCTAATGAAAAAACACAGCTGTCAAATGTTTCTTTTTTAATAATATATTTCATTCAAATTCATAACTGTATTTCTTTAGATTTTATGCTCAATTTTCTTCACCTTGTTTCAGAGTAAGTCTACTGGTTGATGATAAGCCCACATCGATATTGGTTGACTCTTCAAGATCACAGATATCAATGCAGCCTATAATATTTGGTGGAGGTGATTTTGAAGGCTGCATCTCAAACGTCTTTATAGAAAGGTATTTGGCCTAGAAGGATTTTAGTGTCATGCATTTCAGCCTGTCATCCTTCTTTAATCACATTAAAACTGATTTTTCCTAAATTGCTTTTTTTTTTCCTACATGTCTAAAACCTTCATGAATGCATAACTTCCCTGCTCCAAAATATTCTTCTATCCAGACAGATTACATATGGTATCAAGTCGCAATTAAATCTGTTGTTCAGATGTAATGGAATTTTAGTCTGAATCATACCCATTTAGTAGTGTTTTAATCAAAGAATAAACGCAACATAGTGAATTGGAAGTGTCCCAACAAGGCATCCAAAAGTATCTGCTAGATTTTATCCTTATAGCTTAAACAGGGAGCCTGGTAATGAAGTGAGCAAAGCTTGCTGGCAGAACCAAAACAGTTACACAAACAAATATGAGAGCATGTGTATAAAAATCAGGTGCCTGATTTGTGTTTCTCTTTTTCACTTGTGTTTTTCAGTATTAGAGGTACATTACAGGCAAAATTTAGGAGAGAAATGTGATTTAAAAATGTTCTTTAAGAAAAGCACACCTTCAGGCACAAGTGATTTACCACTGTGGCTTTGTTTTAGCTAAGTTTTGATTAGTATTTATACGAGTATAGAGCTTTAAAAAGGCGTATTGTGATTATATATTCTTTTAAAAGTAGTGTAAGACAATGAAATATTAACCTCCCCATCAGAAGCCAGATCTGGAGAATTGCTTTTAATACAACATAGATGGAGAGTTGATATTGTAGTTAGTTAAGTGAATGGAGAACTAGACTAAAATTGAGGAAGTTCAATTTCTGCTCCCAACCCTAGCACTCTTCTCATAGAAAACCATAAGCAAGGAGCTCCATCGCTTTTTCTTAGTTGTAAAGTGTTTTGTAATTTACTCATTAAAGGTGCTCTGTATGTCCTACAGAATGATACTATTACTTAATAATAATCTTTATATGCAAAGGAAATTGGTATTGACGGTCTTTCTGATAATTTGACTATAATCCCAGAACTGCATATTAAGTTGCGATGGGGTTTACTGCTTGATAGATCTGATTAGAATGTCTTACAGGGGAGGTGAATGATTGAACTAACAGGACCTGATGTTTCCATTTTCTCTTGATCTGTCACTGGCTATGCATACGTTAACCAGAAAAGTTTTGTAGCCTGATCCAGAATTGTTACTCAATCAAAGCTACTGCCACTTTTACCACTTTTTTCAATGGTAATTTAAAAAAAAAAAAAAAAAAAAGTAGAGCACAAAATACTTTGTTTAGAAGAGATGAGAATAAAACTTTTTTTTTTTTCTTTTTTTCTTTTTTTTCCCCAAAGCTAAAAGAAAAAGGTCAGAATCAGGACAAATGTAAATTTGCAGTGTTGAATGTACATTTTCCATCAAAAACTGAAAATTGGTATTTTAACATCAGGTCACTGGGAAATCCATTTTGTACAGAACAGTTTTACAGTGCGTTGGTGATTGTGCTAGAGAAAAGGCATGCTGTGCCACAGCACTTACTGTTTTCTTCACTCTAGGACAGGTCAGTACCCCGAGGTTCAAAATCTCACTCACCATACTGAAAAGAGTGGTGTATCCCTTGGAGCTTGCCACCAACATGAGAACCTTGAACCAATGCTGCTGAAAGAATTCAAAAATCCACTCAGGTTTAAGATGCTCAAGGTATGCCTATTTTTACTGTCATCTTCACTCCATATTGATGCATATTTGCCCGCATGGCCATGGTTTGTGGAACCAGGTGTAACTGTTTTACTTTCATCTCACATCTGAAGCATGTTCTTTCTGTGTTGAAGTTCCATGCGAAATGCATACCTGCTCCAGAATGACACCAACTTCTGTCATTTAGAGAAGGGTGTTGACTGCCTCAGGTGGGAAGTCTTAAACACGTAGATTGAATTATTCTTTTACCTTCTATAAAAGTTCCAATTCTGTCTTACAGAATGAAAAATACGTTGATCATTTGACGGATTATAACGTGCAGCATGACCAGCAAAACCACACTTTATCAACTTGGTTAAATGCCAACAGTGAAGCGTATCTGCTTGGGAACACCCCCAACAGTTTTATATCCTACACGTTTTCTCCACCTTCGCCTACAGACAGGTAATACAAATGTAATCCTAATAGTTGAATCTTCAAAGCTGATTGAATCTTTGGGTGCTAAAAGCTAGGATTTTTTTTTTTTTTCCTGCTTATGCTTTTGGATACAACAGAAGAATGGTTCTAAAGGTTCAAGATTTTTTTCCCTTTGTTAATATCTTCCCAAACTGTGTAGGTTGACAGATGTGGTAGACAACTACAGAGTATATTGATGCCAACTGCTAAGCCTGAATACGTAAACCTTCATTCATGTTCAGAAATGCAGAAAATGCAGAACACTGTGGTTCCACCCAAACCCTATTTTGCATTTCACAAATTGAGTTTCACTGCCAGTTTTCTGGAGAACAGAAAGAATACAACGTCTCACAAAAGAGATCTATGCATGAATATGCTTACTTTCCCCTACAGGTTCCATTTTTCTGTAGATATACGGACTCGATCATCAAGAGGATTAATAATTTTCATGGAGGAAACGTCTGAGAATTCTTATATATCTCTCCACATTTCAAAAGGACATTTTGTCTTTTCACTTAGTTCTGGAGGAAAACGATTCAAACTTAAAACCAGTACTAAATACAATGATGGGCAATGGCACACTGTAAGTATTGTGGCACAGGAACCATGGTGAAACCACAGCAGACATTCAGCATGCACCGTCTATTGAACTTCTAAGTAATTAGGCAGAGGCAGGGAAGAAGAAAATGAAATTGTTCCTTTTGGCCATCTGAAGTTAATTCATATGCTTGAAAGCTCATGTCGTTGACAGGTGTCTGTTATGAGAGCTTACAGAAACCAATAGTCCCAGTTATTTTCAGTTTAAATATTTCCACACGATGCTTAAGTTAAAGAATAAAATACCACTAAGGGATCACTAAGATACAGAATAAAGGCAGTAATTCTGACTTTTGTCACATGCACACAGAAAGCATGGAATTACTCCAATCACAGGCTGTAGCAAGGGTGGCCAGAATCTGGGTCTCCAACAGTCAGAGTGGTTGGTGTGCAAGATGCTACTCATTTTAAAAACCATCTTGATATTTGATGCAAGTATTTTATTTATCCTCTTCCCTTTCTACTTCAGCTAGTTTCAGACCAGCCTGAAGAATACACTCTCACTTTAAGACTATGCTGTATATGATTCATTTTTTTAAAACACCTATTTTTTTTTGCTGTTTGGTGCTCTAGCTGCAGTGGCTTTCATTGGCCTTGAGTTTTCACATTCTGTTGTGTTTGCACCCTGCAAAGGTGGTCTTCAGCAGAGATGGGAAGAACGTACTCCTTGTTGTGGATGGTCTAGCGGCCCAGCACGGAAGACTAGCAAGAAATTCCCCTGTCAGCATTAAGCCACCCATCTATCTGGGAGGCCTGCCATCACTGAAAAGACAGGTAAATAACTGTGATGCAGCCACTTCCACATACTCCCCAGGCTGCACTAATTACACGGGGAAGTGTTAATATGAAGGGTTTCCGTGTTGAAAAGGTCTGGCAGATATTTCCAAGCACTGACTGTGAGCACTGTCCGTAATCGATGCTTGCAGTTGATCGTTACAGATCTTTTTCCTCAGCTGTTCACACAGCTCTCAACTGGACCCATATTTCCCACATGTGCTACTGAGGCACAGCTGATAGTCATGTGCCATTTTCATTTCTGTTCTTTAAGAAATAGAAAATCCTGAAGTCACATTTGTAATTCCAGGGATAGCGTTTTCTCACAGACTGTTTATCTCAGTGGGCTAAGTGATAATCTGTAGAGAGCAAAGGCTCCTCTTAGTTAAGGAATTATGGATGCAGAACTTGATTTTAATCTGAAATAGAAGTTGTTCCTATTACTTCAAGAATGAGAAAATTAACAATGCAGAGCATTTTGTAAAGTCAAGTTAAAATAAACAGCCTCTTAGGAAAGAAAGGGTGTATTTGAGATCTTACAACTCCCATTGTGTTGTCCTTCTGACACATCATTGGGAGCATCTGTTTTGCAAGCAGGAGTTCTGTTAACTCGAAATCAGCAATTTCATGTTTTCAGCTCTTTTAATTTCAGAATATCTTTTCACTGCATGAGAGACGGAGTTTAGGTGCCCTTAAATAACTATTGTCTGTCTACAGTCCAACAATACAAAGAACTAGCAGGTAGTCTTACTAAAAAGATGGTCATCGTGCTTTGGTATTCATGTTTTGAAATATGCTTTCAGAGTATACCAGTGAAGAGTTTCAAGGGTTGCCTGAGGAATTTCAAGATGAATGGAAAAATCATGAATGCACCTCAGCAAAAAAATGGTGTGCTTCCATGTCTGGATATTCCCATGGAGATGGGGATCTATTTCTTTAAGGAAGGAGGCTATATTGCCATTGGTAAGCTGGGTAGAGGTTATGGTTTAAATGTATATACATGTACACAGAAGGATTTTTTGTACATACTTTTGTGATGTTTTCCAACTGTCTCTTCCAACGATCATTCATCTACACACTCTTTAATTCTCTACAGACAATTTGCGAATGGGCTTGGATTTTAGGATTGTGTTTACCATTCGGCCAAGGAGTTCAACAGGTGTATTGCTCCATTCTGGAAACAAGCCGGACAACTACTTGACTGTTTACATGGAAGAAGGAAAAGTAAGTACCTGAAATGGAATCACAGCCTGTATGTTACCATCATTCAGCAGGGAGGAGTTCTGAGCTTGAACCCTGGACTTAGGTGTTACAACATTTGTCTGAAAGTTTAAGACTGAACAACTTCTTCAGAATGGTTTAAAACCATTGCATGGAAAATGGAGCATTTAACGCGTCTCTGTGCCTACAGTAGGAGCTTCCCTTGTGTGAACACTAGCATGCACGTGTTCTTTGCACAGCCGTCAGCAGAAGGGCACAGTCTCCAGTTTCTCAGGCTTCATAGCCCTTACAGAAACTGGCTGGGCTTTTGGCCAGAGGCTGTAGGACTCCATGGCTTATTTCCACTTCTATTTTAGTCATCATTTGGCTGCACCGATGCGGCTCTGTAACAATGTTCATTATAGAACTTGAGCAGTCTGTTTTTTGTGTTAGCACCTTTTACTCTAGTTGACAGGTGTGTCACGGTGGTGATTTTTATCACTTGTATTTTCATAATGTAACAGCTTTAGAACGTATGTTGGACCCCAAAACCATTGTGCTTGCTTCCAGATAGACACCAAATAAAAATACATCCCAGCTCAACAGAACCTGTTGTCTGTCTGGCATGGTTTAAAGGAGCATAAGTCTACCTAGCTTCAGAAAGGGTCAGCTTTGCTCTTTTCTCCCTAGGCATGGCTATCCATTCACGGCCATCCCTAGTGCAGGTCAACAGCTGACCAGATTAAGGAATTTGTTTTTATTAATTATCTTCTTGTCATTGGTTAGCTTCACCCAGCTCACTGATCTGGTTCAAGACACAGCTAGCACGTGGAAGCAGGGCCATCAATAGCTGGGGAGTCTTTAGGGACAAGATCGACCGCTGTTTTCAGCAGTAACTTCGATTCATGCTGGCTGTCAGTGTGGGCAGGATGATAAAAGGTCAAAGGGACACCATCAATCCTGACACTATCAGAGCCTGATAGGAAGGGAGCTCGCTACATCAGACCATTACCAAGTTTGTTGTAACCACCACAGAAAAATAGTCTGTTTACAAGGACCGAGGAGCAAGACGTAAGAAAACACAAGCAGTTTCTTGTTTGAAATATCACGGTAAATAGTCAAGCTACAAGCTTCTCAAGTGAAATACAAGGAGACCAAAGCTACGTGAAGGGTTGGAGAAACATACTGCCGTGATTCTCCCTGGAGATGCCTAGCGTGTAGGTGACTGCTTTGCAAAAAGGAAAGGGAGGCCTAGTAGGAAAGACTTTGTCTCAGAGAGACTATGTCAAAAGAATTATCATAATTTTGTAAGATTGAGAGGGAATAAGAGACAAAGGTCTTGCTTGTATTCTTGTAAAGTCTGTAATACGTCTCCTGGGATTTGATTAGGGAAATTTACTTTCTTCCCGGAGATGATCATTTCTGGAATAGGTATACAATGACTGTGACCCTTAAAAATAGGTGAAACCCAGCCCTCCACAAGTTCAGTAAATTACTAGAAGTACTGTATTTTTCTGTTTCTCATGTCTTTGCCATGGTAACTTAACAGATAACTGTTTTACAGATCATTGCTGCTGGAAATAGTGGTGCTGGAGAATTCCAGACAACAGTCACATCCAGGCAATCTCTGTATAATGGACAGTGGCATACAATTGCAGGTATGTCGTATCACAGCAGTTCTTGAGAAACTTGGAAAGAAGGGTGAGCACGAAGCATTGCAGACCCAGATTTTTACTAATCATTTCACTTCTTTTTATTCTGAGAATACTCCTAAGAACAATGTGTTTTGTGTTAATTCAAGGCATTACATGGCTTTTTTTGGGCTGCATTTAGCACCAGAGTACCTGCATGTGTCAACCTGACTTTGAATTAAGATAAAATCAATATAAAAATATTTAAAAAAAAAAAAAAAAAGATAAAGTTAAATTTCAAAACAGATGCTGTCTAAAAAATAGTGTTGTATCTGGCTGGTTCTTCAGTAGAGTTAAGAAAGAGTACTCATATACCTGCTTCTTTGCAGTCTCTCAGAAGGGGAATGCTGTGCAGCTAGATGTAGGCACACAGAGTAACTATACCACTGGACACCCACGCTTTTCTCCTAGACACCTGCATCAGCCACTCTACTTTGGCAAAATTCCAGGTAATATTATTGCTGCTTTATTTTTTTTTGTGTGTAGCTACTGTTTTTTTTTCCTTTCTAAAGCAAATGTTTTGTTCATGCTTGCAGTCCTATATCATTCTTCCCTCTTTCAAAAGCCTTGATGTAGTTCATCTTTTAAATAATTTTCATTTTATTAAACTTGATCTTTCTACCTTGTTGCAGCAAATTTGGACACACCGTGGCTTCCAGTTAAAGACTCATTTTTTGGCTGTCTTCGGAATATTAACATCAACGACAAACCTGTCTCCACCAGGAGAATTTCAGAGGTTCATGGTGCAGTGAGTTTGCATGGCTGCCCAGCTACGTAACCGTGCTGTTGCAGTATTTGTACACTCATCAGGTTGGGCCTGCTGAAGAACTCCGTGAATTCATGCAGCGTGAGTCCCACTTCTGCTGATCGCTGGCTCACTGTCATCAGGCTGGTTATTCACAAGAGCTGGTGAGCAAATGCATCCTCTGGATGCGGACTGCGCCAAAGCAAATTTAAAGTATGGACTTCGATAAACTCCCTATTAAATGTTATTGATTTCCAAGGTAATCCATTGTGTCTTCTGAAATATATGCAGAAAATATAATTGTATATACCCTACTGGGCCAAATTCTGCTCTCACCCACAACAGCATGGAACTAAGTAACTCTGGTGACTTAAGTTCAGAAATTTGCCTTAATGCTGGTCATCTTGAGAGCAAATTTGATCCACTAATATAAAGAATTCTATAAAAACTATAAATATCTTTGGACTGATGAACAGAATGTTTATACAGAAATGTACATTAATGTTAAAAGTAATAATAATATAAATGGAGTTTGAAGCACTTTAAGGAGTGAAACTCTGGGAGTTTGTTACAATGCGAGGAATTCTGGGGCCAAATAAATACAGTATGTTTTCAAAACCATCCATTTTCCTGTTTGGTTATTTCAATCTGGTATTTCTTTGATGTCCTTTTTACAGACAACTAAATCCTGCTTGCTTAACACAAATATTTCTGTAGCTTTACGGAGCTGGTTTGCCTGAATAAGCAGGAGTCCATTATCTCTGCTTATTAGAATTTGGTTGTGTAAAAACCTCAGGGTATTTTTTGTTGTAAGCTTCAGAGCCAGAGAGTTTCCCCCGTAGTTTCCTCCATAGACCTTTTTTTTTTTTTTTTCCCTGATTAAATGAAGACAAGTTAGTTTAGGAACAGCAGCTGCATGTGGCACAGTTAGGTGGTGTGAACTGCAGGACTAAACCAGCAAAACTGTTTTCTTTGGCATTCAAATCTTTGTACCTGATCATGACCCATGGTGCAGTGAGGGGACCGACTTTGCTTTATTTTAATAAATACTTGACTTGGCTTCACCCTCTACTGTCCTTCAAAAAGCAGCATTTTGATGCTCTTTTATTTTTTTCCCAGTTCACTGATGCCATCCCTTTTTTGTTAAATTAAAACTTCTTCTAAGGCTGGCCACTAGGCGAGAGGAGACAGCGATACAAACAATCCTCCTTCCCACCTCATGTAATGTTTGCTCCCACCTTCCACTGTCGTCTTGCCCCAGGTGTAGCTGATGTCCTCACAGTGTGTGTGGCCTCACAGTACTGCCTGGATTAACAGAAGATCCCAGATCAATAGCCCTTACAGCTGTGCTTGTTAATCCCTTACTAAATTCTTGCAGCTTCAGGTCTTTGGGATGACAAAAGTGTCAGACAGCTGCTCATGCACAATCTTGCATTGCTTTTTTTTTTTTTTTTTTTTTTTTTTTCACAGCTTTGTATCTTTGTCCATACAGGGGGTTCTCAGTGATGGAGTTACTTCTGTGGAGTGGGATGGGGTGAAAGCATGCCAGGGTTGATGTCTCTGAGGGAGCAGAGGATTGGCACCCACGGGTAAATGCCCTTTCTCTAGAGGTGCTCTGCAAAAACTGCTTCTCCTGTATGGCTGCCTGCAGTTGGGAAGGAACTACCCACATGCCTAGGGGTGGTAGGATTTGGAAATTTTCAGATAGCAATACTTGAATCCTTTCTATACATAACGCCTTTGAAGTAACCCTTGCCTTTGAAGTAGATTGTCAGGTGTACAGGTGACCAAAACTGTGGAAATGCACAATTGGTTTACTGGCATGAGCTGGCACTGATAATTTCTGTGTGGAGAAAGGAAGAACTGTTAAACTTTATCAGGATATTTTCTCGTAACATTTCAATGTCTCATGCCCATCAGGCTGCTCACTGAAGCAGATTTTCCCTAGCCCCAAGATAGCCTTTTCCTTCTTCCCTTCCCCCATCAAATAAGCAAATATGGCAAAGATCTTTGCCGCACAGTCTGGAGCCAGTCCTGGACTTCAATTCCTTCCACCTCATTTTATTTTGTCAGAAATATTTGTAATGCTGACAGGAAAGAAATGAAAAATGTATAAAGACTTATGTAAATGTATGTTGTAATAGCTGGTAAGTATTAATTCCAGTGCAATCCTAATATATTAAAAATAAAGTTGAAAAGTGCCTCTGATTTTAAGGGTGGTTTGGTGGTTTTTTTTTTTTTTTTATTGTTATAAGTAATATTTGCAAGGCTTTCATCATTCCAGTGCTGGCATTTGATTTTTGAAAGAGTATCAAATACACTCAGTACGCTGCGAGTGCATAGCTAAAGAGGCACTTTAACAGACTGATGTTATGGGCTCGTCTGGATCCCAGATCAATTACATAAGGAGAGCAGATTTCCTCTCCAGATTAAACCACATTGATTTTGCTAGTGCCAGGCCCCTCCCTTAGCTGTGTCAAGGGCAAGGGGTTCTTCTCCAGTTAATTTGGATCGGATTGAATAGAAGCGTGTTATCTGGGGGTGGATGACACTAAGTCCAATGAGCTCCCATTTATTATGACTACAAAACACGGCCAGATTATAGTGAGAGCTGAAAGCCAGTTAACAGACATAACACTGAGATGTGCAGCCAAATAAAATGAAATAGATCACACGGCAGTCAGGGAAAAAATAGTACAGTTACCGTAGAAAAAGGTGTGTATATATAAGGAAAACATTCTTCACTTCACTGCTTATAAATGACACTGTTATTTAAGTCTCTAATTAACAAAAGCTTCCAATTAAGACGTCTTAACAGACTTCCTCTATCTCTCCTTGAAGGCCTGTGCTTTTGCTACTGCAGAGCTCTCGTGTAAATACAGAGCCCTAAGCCCTGCAGTCAGCAGCAATATGAATCGGGGGGATTAATTCTCTTTGGTTTTGCAACCACTTCTTTGGAGTCACCTGTGAGCCATTTCATCTTAGCCCATGCTCCTACTAGTAGCTTTGCCTCTTCTGGAGTCCTTGGTGAATTATTTGTTGTGTGTGGTTTTTGTTTTTTCCTTTTTTATTTTTATTTTTAATTTTATTTTTTAAACTCCCCTCTGCTTCCTTTTTGTCCCTCATAAAATTAGTGGAGTAGCCTGGAAAACTTGGTCTCACTGAAATCTCTATAAATGCATTATGGCTTTGTAATGAACTCTTACCGTGCTTTTTGCCTCCTACCATTTTCTTTGTGGTTTCTTCGTTTGAAAAGTTCAGCATCTTTCTCCACTGAGGTAAGGAAATTTAGGGCACAGTGGTCCAGTCTCCTGTAAATCTGTCTGCACTTTCTAAAAATACATTAAATGGATGTCCCTGGCAAAAGGAATTGCTTTATGTTAAAAAGGGATAGGGCCATGATGCAATCTTACAGCTTCACTCGAGGCATTAGGACTGCAAGGTATAAGCACAAAGGAGCTTTGTGTAGCTGGCCCAGACATCCCAAAACTGCAAGAGGCTGGTCACTGCCAGAGCTGCAGTGAAGATGTCTCTTGCTCCTTGATAAAGATTGAGCGTGATTACACAGGATAAAAAGGCAGTTGGTGGGCATCGTGATCGTTTTGTCTCTGTTCAGTTGTATTTAAGCTTGGAACAGCGACAGATTTCTGTGTTGTGCATGAGCCTATGTCTAAGATCCCTCTCACAGAAGGACTGTGTGCTGGTAAGAATGGATAATTATGTGCATAGGAAGCTCAGTGCTTCATAAATTCGTATGAAAGACAGCTGTCACTATCAGAATTTCAGTCCTGAAAGAACTGCCCAGATCTGGCTGTTGAAGCTTGAAGCGCTAACAAAGAAAACACTTTCCAAGTATACTGAAATAAATGGCTCTGCGTCCAGCTCCTGCAGACAGTTTTAATTAACAACGTGTTCGTAATGGAACGAGGATGTCATCCTGAGCAAGAGGCTCTAGGTCCTCCTGCCTGAGCCGGGGGTTGGACCAGGCGGCCTCCAGAGCTCCCTCCCAGCCCCAACAGCTCTGTGATGCTGAGCCAAGATCTATCCCTTTGAGACACTACTTTGGGTAGAAGATTTACACTGTTAGGTGACAGCACCGGCCATAAATCTTAATTCTAGACCCTTCTGATTATTTTCTGATGAGAAAATCCATCCGGATCCTGCAGACCTCGGGGGTTAGTAATAAACCATCACCAATTCCTCCAGCTAAGGCAAAGGTATCAACCCATAAAATTTACCTCAGAGCAAAGGTGTCAAGTGAGTAATAAGGGTCTAACTGCTCGCTTAAATCAAAGGTAATGTCGTACCCCTGGGGACAGAGTAACCTAGTACAAAGGAAGCTAAAGGCACTCTGGGCAGCTCTCCAAGAAAATACATAGGCATGATCCAAAGTTCAGTAGCTTAATGGAAGGATCGAACCACTTCACAGGACTTTGGCTCATACGCTTTATTAAAACACGCCGAAAACCCTAAATACAGTTTATAAAAATGTGCTCTTAAGTTATTGCCAAGTTTTACAGAGAATTTTTATTGCAGATTAAAAGTTACATAATAAAGGGCTGGACACAGTCTCCAGAAAACCTGAGATGACCTTTTTTTACATAAATATACGTAAATGTAAACTTCAGATAAATACAAATAGCATTTGCAGCAGCAGGGGTGGAAAGGAGAAGGCCAAGGAAAGAGCCCGTGGTGACTGATGAATACCAGGGGTGAGGGTGGCAGTGATGTGTGGTCTAAGGACATCAGCAGTGAGCCAAATCCTCTGAGCACCCACAGAGCCCGCCTGGCCTCCGTCCTCTCCTGTCCTCCCCTCCATCAGAAGCAACCACTTGGGTCCTGCTATGCCTTTACCAGACCCAAAGAAAAGGAAAAATACACATTTTGCACATAGGAGCGGTAAGTGGTGGGGATCCTGTGACTTTATATTGCCACGTTAAAGGAAGGAAACGCGCCTGTTGCCAAACTACTTGAGAAGATGCGATCACTGAGTCCACGTATATTGCATTTATCATGAAAGATAAAATGAGTTCAACGTGACGTATACACTCAGAGCAAATCTAATTCAGAACAGACTCCGCAGAAACACTGATGATCATCGTTATTTCATTAAATGGGAGTGAATCAGTTAAATCTTCCAAAGACTGAATGCCATTAAACAGAACAAAGGCCAGGTGCGTGGTTGGTATAAATCAGCATGGCTTTATTGTTCCCTGATTACAGCTGATAGGAGAAAAGCTGTAGTCTTGTTTGTCTGACCTGTTGTTTTCAAATGTTGGGAACACCATGTGTAGATCCTACAGAAAGCAGATTGTTACAAAGAGTCCAATGAAGAATGCTTCCATTCAGTTTCTACGAAAAAAAATATTTTCTATCAGTAGGGAAAAAAAAATCAGGAAGGACTCAGGCCATCCTAGAGGCTGGGTGCAAAGAAAAAGACTTCACAGCTGAAGGAGGAAAGGTAAGTGAGGAAAAGCAAGCCTTAATCCTGCTAGGAGAGGACTTACCCCTGCCAAGGGGGATGTCTGTAGGGAAGAAGCTAGCTAGGAACTGTGGTACCTAATAGCTTCACTGGACCATTTTGGGCTGTGTGGTGGCAGCGAGGAGCCCAGCTGCTGCTCCCTTCCAGCCCGAGGCTCAGTGCTGCCCTGCCAGGCAGCTGATGTCCTCCCCGTGAACCTACAAATCTCTGCACAGGGAACTCAGAAAAAGGGTAGGACAGGCCCAGCCTATGGCAGGAAGGAAAACAGCACGAAGCTACCACTCCTAGCCCCTTTTATTTCGCACTCTGGCCCTTCTCCTTTTGTTTGTTGTACGTTGTATTTTGGAAGGGAACATCTGGACTCTCGCAACAGCAGCTGCAATTTGCATGCATATAGCAGATAATTAAACACGTGTCTATCTGCAGCTGCAAACAGCAATTAGTCATAAGAGAGCTTTTCACGCCCCTTTCTCCTTTTCTTCTGTTTCCCTCCGAGTGCCCTCTTGAGCACGCATCTCTGAGAGGCACTGAGAGCTTTACGCTTGTGAAGGCAGTTGTATGGCTGAGCTTCAACCCCGTAACACAGCAGTGACCAGGATGAACCTCCTCCGAGACACCACCTTCTAGTAGAAACTACTCTCTGTGTAAGATTTGCTACAAGCAACCAGGCACCTGTGTCTGCCTCCCTACTAGGTTTTGTTCCTAGTTGCACCTTTCAGCTCTGAGGAAGCCAAATGTTATTTCTGATTGCTAATGGCTTCTCTGCCTGACCTTTGCCTCTGCAGACAGCCAAGGCAAAAGCTGAAATCTCCAATCCCTGCAGCTGTGAAGAAGCCCTAAAACTTCTACTCCAGACCCACGAAGGGCATACTTTAAAACTATCACATCGAGTAAATACATGTATCCTATGCCTGTCTTATGAGCTGTAAGAGTCCCCTGGCAACAGAGTCAAGGACAGCATTTTGTCACCTAGCAGAGGTGGCATAGGTGTCCTCATTTCTCTTGTAACAGAGTCAGAATCTCCAGACAGGTAAAACAGATGTTGCTCGGGGGATACCAAGAGACACAGCTTAGAGTCAAACTTCTTGTTCAAGGAAAACCCAAGACTGCATTGCATATTCCTGGATTTTACCCTCCGGCATCATATCTTTTAATTTATCCGTGTGCTAAAATGGAATACAGTAATAGGGCAGGCACAAGTAGGAGAAGAAAGGGCTGGAGTGTGATCAAAGGGATGGACCACTGTGCCTTGAGCAATGATTAGATATGGAATGGCTTCATAATCCCTGGACAACAGGGATTACTCCATGTGGCCCTTCGCATTTGCTACCTGATCAAGGCTTTTGTTGAAGTGAGCGTCTCACACCTACATGATGACCCTGCTGGAGGATTCCTGCACGTGTTGGAAACGACGTTCTCGGGTAACATTTCCATGGATTGACTTCTGTGTGTTAACAGTAAGCAGGCAACTTTGATAAATTCACACTATATAAAGTATAAATTCACACTATAAAAATATAACTGCAGCTTCAGGAACTTATTCAGGCCCAAGAGACCTGGTTGAAAACTAGTTTGCTTTTCATATAGATTAAATGAAGTCTCCTGTGTTTCAGTGGGGAATGCTAACATAGTTTTTTTTGTGAATGGCCTATAACAGCAATGCAGAAAACAAGCCTGGCTGGCACCACCAAGCACTGTCACATGCACCTGCAATTCAGGCACAGCTATGCTTATGGGAGCACATTCCACCACCAAATCCAGAGAAAAATGTTAAGGCTTTTACTGTTAGCATAGGTGAACTCATTATTTTTGATTTGGGGTCCACGGAAAGTTCAACGATACTTGATTTTAAGCAAGTAGAATGGCCAGACATGGACCTGTGTGTATCTGAGACTGTCCAGTAGCATTGGGACTGGCTATGTAACATCTGCCTAAACAATAAGGCCCACAACGTTTGTTACCATAATAGTAATGTTTATGGTTACTCATCTCACAATTTCAGCTACATAAAAGTTGGATATCTAACTCCAGGCTCTGTAATCAGCCTACTCTATGCTTTCTATAACCGGCGGAGGGGGGTTAGTTATTCCCTAACAGAAGCACACCCATACATCATCTTGACCATAAGCTGTAAGAGGACATGGCAGCAGCCAACTCAGCTCCAAGTTCCCAAGGCGCCATCTGGAATAGCAGCAAGAAACCCACGGAACAAATTCCCTGAAGATGGATGCAGCACTTGATTACAGTCCTACGGACTAATTAGACTGCCTTACGACCTAGCTTTACAAAAGCCATCGTACAGAGTTGTCAACAGGCCTCCCTGAAAAAAGGAACAAGCCAGAGGGAATTATCTCCTGCTTCCAATTACAGGGAAGATATGTCATTATAACTGCTTCTGTCACTCATCCTTTTCAGAACTGAGTTACCCAGATACAGCATGGTTAGCTCCTGGCATCTCCGTATTACGATACTCTGACTCATCGTGATGATAGTACGGCGCTTGGATCCATGGCAGTAGATCTGCCAGCATCTCTCCACCTGCTTAGCTTTCAGTGTCTTGGTGATAACTGGAAGAAATCTCTATTGAACTCACTGTTTTCATGATGAGCCAGGCACACTGGTGGGTTCATATGCATCTTATCCATTTCTACCTTACACCAAAGAAATTCATATATATGAACTGTTTTTTCTGTGCTTTATATGGTTCGAAGCTTGAACCTAGGGCAATGTAGGACAAACCCCAAGTGAAAGGCATATAAAATAAAGAGATGTGAGATAGAAGCATATTTGTTTGTGCTTACAACCCTCAAAAAATAGGTAAGTGAAACTTAATAAAATAGAAGGAATAGAAGGAAAAAGAGAGGAACTCCTGGTAAATAAACTGCAGCAGAAAGAAAAAGAGCATTGGAGAAAAATGCTAATGGAATGAAAAATGGGAGAGTGCACTGAGAAAATAAAAGACGATTTCTCCTTGTGCTATGTCTGGAAGAGGAACTCTGAAGAAATGGCCTGCAGTAAAAGCACAGCTTTTCTCACTGTATTATCCTGTTATTGCTGTGCATAACTCATAATGGCTGAAATTACACAACTCAATTGAAGATGCTTACGTGGTACGTAGCTCTCAGCTTCATGAAACCCTGTTGGTAGAACAATAAATAGTGAGTCAATACAGAAAAATTCACCTGATGTGTGGTTTTAAAAGGCACGGTGCTGTTTAAGGGCAGGAATGCTTTCAGAATCCAAACACGCTTATTTTAAAAAAAAAGAGGGCTATTAGATTTGTCATCCTGCAGTTATTTCCATAGGAACTTTGATGCATGGTAAGATTTGTAAGTCGCTCCTGCGATTATCATTAGATGCACACAGAATCTCGGCTTGCCATTTCCCGTCATCTGCAATGCAGCCTTTCACTTGTTGGGCAAATGCTGTCTGCCACGTCTGATAGCGGGAACAAGTTCTGATAGGCACTGTTCAGGAGAATGTTTAATTCTCAAGAGCATTTCCTAATTCACATACCTGGACTGCCGAGTGCCCCAATAAAAACATGTTACAAAACAGTTGGACAGAGCGTGCATTCCAAAAAAACGGCATAGGTTTCCAAAAGTGGAAAAGTGGGAAAACCTATTGGTGAGCATTAACATTATTTATTTTGGAGAACTGAACCTTATAACTGTATGCTGCTGCTTATTTCATTAAGTACCAGGAGGTACCGTACATTCTTGGTTCTGCTTAATTTCCTTTTTGGAGCTGTCAATTCACATTCTAGCCAGTCAAACATCAGCTACCAGTTTCTTAAACTGCATTTTAAATTAAATGTCAGCTATGGAAAATAATGCCATCAAATTACAAATACATATTTTTAATGTCTGCTTTATAATTTTACACGTCAAAATGTGAAGAATGTTGTATGGACTCAACCAAACACTTATGACTATGGAACAACTACTAGAATAAAGATGACATAAGCATAAGGATCTGTCTAGCTGTTGCCTCTAGATAATCCTGTAGCCTGAGCAAATATAAATATACATAATGCTTGAATACACATGTAATAGAAGATGATCCTTTCAAGTTTATACAGATAGACAAGATGACTTTCCTTACATCCTCTAAATTAAATGGCACAATTAGTTATATTGCTTAGAGTGCAGCAAAAGTGTTCAGACCAAAGCACAAGTTTCACAGATGAAAAGCTAGCATCCAGAAATAAAAACTTCGATGTCTGGGGTAGCATCTGTCTCTCAATATGTTTTTTAGGCTTCTTTTCTGTCTTATGATATATGCTGCAGATCATACTGCTTCTTTTAAAAGCCACTTGCCATGTCTGTGTGTGCAAGCCTCAGAGAAGAGTTTTGTAAAGAACAGAGCACTATGTTCCAGGAGACAGGATTAAACTCCGAAAACATAAGGAACTGAAATAATCAGGGACAGAGATATCAGTAGCTACCACAGCATATATGCAGGGGAAGAAGCTCACCATCTTTGTAGGCATATACACTGCTGACAGGGCTGCTCAAACAAAAATAATTTGTGTGGTCTATTCCAGTTATAGAAAGTCAAGATGCTTTAGTCTGAGGTGGTTGTAGACTGCTGAATGCTGTGGTGTAGCATAGCCACCCATGTCAATGCACAGACAGGTGCAGATTTATTGTACACCTACAAACCTACATCAACAAGAAACTGTGAAAATGGGACAAGGACATATGTGTGGAAATTACTGCTTGCAACTTTTACTAATGTAAGGAGATTCATGGTTTTACCACAGCTGATTCGAGCCTTCCTCTCCTTCTCAAGTTGAGCTCTTGGTGCCTTTCACACCCAAACAGCAGCCCATCTCTCTTTCACGCCTTCCTTTCTCTTTACTTCAAGTACTGGTCATTGCAGTTGTGACTACCTTTCAAGAAAAAGACCCAGACAATTAACCTGAACATAGGAAATAGCAAAGCGTCTACATAAACCCATGTTTTGTGTCACAAAAATCCTGTCAATGGGGTCTACTGATTTTTTTTTGTCACTAGAATTTTTAACAAAATATTTCCCACTCTCAGAAAGATGAGGTACAAGGAGTGCAGGTTTCAAAACTGAAGAACAAACCTTAAGACCAACATGGCCAAAATAAAACCTCTGTAATCCAGTACTGGACAATCTATTTTTCTAGATTGTCCAGTGATTGTGAAACTTAAGTTTCACTAGTTAAGTGAACTTAACTAAGTGTTAAGATGCTGCATATAAAATACATATAATGCCAAAAGTTCCAAATGAAAGTAGAAAAGTAAGAATGTTTTTGACGAGTAATCTTTACATAATCTCATTTCAAACGGCATTATACATCAAGCTGTGTGACACCCGTGAGAAAATATTTACTGTTAAACTAGTAAAAGGAAAATATACCTTAGCAAGATATTATATTTGTTCCATTCTGAACATTTGAAAATATCTATTTCAAATATATTGAAAATATCTATTATAACCATTCTACAAGGGTTTCTGATTATTTTAAATTATGAGGACCAGGAGGGAGCACTAACATGAAGGGTGTCTACTAAAGCTGTTATGTTTGCCACAGGTTATCTGTGGCCTTGCTGACTACTCACTGTTCATCATAAGCTTGGAAGTGCAAAGGCACATCCTTAGTAACTGGGCAAATGGTTTGTTCATGAATACTATAATAATATACATATAGTTAGAAATGTTTATGCATATACAGATTAATATATAGAGATAAATCCTTCTCAAATGCATCAGGTCTTTAAAATGGCTTCATGCACGCACCAAGAAAAAAAAATGTAGGAAAAAAAAAAAAAAAGAGGAAAACTAGAGGGAATCTCCAAAGCAGATCAGCAAGAGTATTTGAGGTTTAAAATATATGGCCTGCTTCTGAAAGGTCAAAGTAAATGGGGTTGATGGGTTGTTATTTGTTCTACAATGTGAACTATTAACAGGGACCCAAACAAGATCCCATAGGATAAAAACAAGTGGATTATGTGGGACAAATAGTGTTTATATATTCCTGTTTGGGCAAGACGGCCTACCTCACTCCCTCACACACGAAGCCATTGAGCTCACTGGTTTCAATTTGCTGTTATCCCTCTCTTTCTGTAACTAAGATGCAACCAATTGTTTTCACTGCTCACTGAAACAAGAAGTGGGAAATTTGCAGACTCTCCATAGTGAAAATATTTTAAGGACATTTAGGCAAAGATTTGTCTATTATGATCTAGAGGAATTCATCCTGACTCCCCAGAAAGGACAGGACTAGAACTAGCTCAGTTCTGGCAATCACTTCTTGCTTTGCATTTCACACTCACTGCCCATACAATTAGGTTAAGCACGTATTTTTGCAATCAAATGACCTCTGTAAGAAATTATTCTTCTAAAAGTAAAACATTCTAAATTGGCTCTTAAAAATTCAAGTAGGATGATGATTGTTTTGTGTGGAAGCTTTTCCAATTAATTTTCATTGAGCAGGCCAGCATGTGGCTGCCGCCTGAGCAGAGCAGCTGCTAGTCTTTAATAGTTTTGCATTGCTTTGTTTTCTCTGAAACTCTGCGTGCATATGTTTGGCCATTAGCAAGTTCTGAAGAAAAAAAAAAACACAACAAACCACCACCACCGAAGTGCTGTGTCATTTAGCATGCTTTATATAGCAAAAATTGCACACCTTCATATGCCTGAGTAAAAATAACTGTGTCTCTGCCCGTGAATTTATCCCATTATGTGACTGAGTGTATACTGGGTCCAGAGCAATTATATGTGTAGATAAAACCAAACATTATTAAATATAACCAAAATATTTTAAAAAGCTATTGGAAGAGATCAGCACCAGGTAAGAATGCTTAGAAATTGTTTTACTTGCTCTGTCTCACCTTTCACTTTCCTTTTAGACTGTACAGGAACTTCACCTGCTCGGCCCCAGCCATCCCCATGGTTTGTCTGTGTAGAAAAGCCACAGTTACAGACTGGAAATACCGAGGAAACAGAAAAGAGCAGCTGCAAATGAATGCTCAAGAGACCAGGACAGAGGAATCAATCACTTTCCAACCAATAGCTCTCCATACAGGAAAGGCTACCTGTGAAAAATAAGCAAAGAAAACAGAAAGCTTGTGAGAGGAAGGAGAGGTAGACTGAACTAAAGCCCACTGCCACAAGTGTAGGTTATTCTTCCAGCTGTTATTACTGTAAAGCTCTTTAATCAGAGGAAAGAGTCAAAAGACTCAGTTTCAGTACCCTTGGAAGACTTTGGATGAAGAGGCTCAGGAAGTGTGTTTTGTTTTACCACTATGTGTATGCATAGTCCCTGTCTATTGGCAGGAGAGGATAGTTATTTCAACACACGTGCCTGTCCTTAGGCAGGGTGTAGCCCTTAAAATGACCATGCATATTAACAGGAAAATGTGAAGAGCCAGCTCTGAAGATTAGCTTAGTTTTGTAATATCGCTTAGTTGCTGTGCTGTATGGAAAACACATGATGATAACAGATGTAGAGCTCACCATTCATTAATATTTAAGTGATAAGACACAATAGGCAGGCAGCTTCATTGTTGCAAGAGTCACTGGTACATTACGAGGCACAAAGTGCAAGAATAAGTGGCTTTAGCTGTAGAAATCATGTCCTTAGAAATGTACTTGTGAATTTAGGCTTTTTTTTTTTTTTTTTCCCTTGAAAATACAATATATTCAGGAAGGGAGGATGCTTACATTATGCATTCACTCGCTGTTACTGGCAGTCACTGACACAGGGCAAGTCCCTCTGACAGCTGGTGAGGAACAGAGAGCTCCGTCCTGGATTCTTACACCCCTACGTAACACACAATGGGGCTGCACCTGGTATTTAACCAGAATGGCAAGTCCCTGAAAGGAATTCAAAATTACAACACCTGACTCTGCAGGCTTACATCTGAACTCAGAAAAATGTGGGAGACATTGTCATGATCTTTACTGGTGTTTCCAAATACAGTCAGGCTTTCTGCAACACAGGAAAGAAAGTTAATTCAATTCTGAAGGATTTTACTTCTTTTTACTTAAATGAGCAGTGACTCTAACTTAATTGCTGGTGATCAAATACTCTAAATCCGCTGCTGAAATTTCATCTCCATCTTAAGAAGTGCAAACTGCACCCGGCTTATTGAGGTATTCCAAGACAGAGGTAGAATTTTGGAACAAAATAGGTAAAAAGAAACCCATCAAAATCGTATTTAGGGCACTCTGAGGCAGAAGCAAGGGGTTAGATTGCCTCATCCAGACACAGCAGAAAGGGACCTTGGGACAACTGGAACCTAATTTACAGAGTAAAGAAATTATAATAAAAAAATAAGAATATAGGTCTTTTATTGTTTTTAATTCTTTCTCTCCAAGCCTTTAGCTAAATCAGTATGTTTTTATTGTTGTTGTTGTTGTCTGTTTGTTTTTTAAATCTCTCCTGCTATCATTTTTACCATTCTCTGTAGCTCATGGAGGTTATAGTAGAGCTAAATTCCTATTAGACTTACAGAGGAAAATTACCAATGAAAAAGAAATACTGACTCAGGGACTTTGTGAGGATGACAACTGCAGGACTTTTCCCTCTCAGAAGCACAAAGGCAGGGCAGAAGCTTGGAAAGCTTGTCAAAGGGAAGAGCAATTCAGCATTCAAAGGTACTATGTTGACTATATTGAAGTATGACAGCAGTGTCCTGCAAAGCAGCTGTAAAAACACCACCATTCGGTCTCTCTTGCAGGATGCAAATATTGTAGCCACTTTGTCTTTTATCATTTTAACAACTGCTGGGAAACCAGAGTAAAGTCTTGGAAATTTTAGGCCCTTTTGATTTATGTAAATTACAATTCTTGCTCCCCATCAGTAACTTACTTTATTGGCCTTTAGTTAGTTAATTACAAACCAGTTTCCTCAATTTATTTTCACAAGAAAGATAATAGTAGCATGATAGTGTGCTCTCAGGAATTAAATATATATATGTATATATAACAAAAAAGATGTCCAGAGTGCTGGTGAAATGAGAAGTACATACTAGCTCAGATTAGCCATTACAAGTCATTCACATAGCTCTGTTCACTTTGTTTCCTCACTCCTCAACCATATTTAGTAGGCTGAATCAGCAATACCACATCCTCCGTTTAAATCAAACGAAGAGTGACCCATCACAAGACCTCATCTGCCCTTACGTGCAGGCAGGGAAACTTACAGCCCTACTGATTTCTGGTCGAGTTCTTCAGAAAGAACGCAGCTCGGATGCAGTGCATAACTATGGGCACTGTAAAACTGCTGCTGCTAAGCTGTTGGAGGCAAACTGCAGGTGTCATGCTGCTTCATTATTGGTGTTCAAATGTGTTATTTTCCTACTTGAGCAGCTGAAGTGCAGATTTGCTCTGCCAAGTTTTTTCCACAGATTTATAGCCATGTATCTGGAGACTTGATTTAGTTATTCACGCCTTGTGTTTCAAAATTAATAACTAGCTACCGGAGAGCTGTAAAAGCATTTGTTACAGAAAACAGATCGTCAGTGCCAGCCCTGAGCAGAGCCTGGAGAAAAAGGGAGCTAGAAAGAAGACCTCAAGGAATTCTAGCTACGGGGCCAAAAAGCTGTAGAGAGCACACAGCCCTGCTACACTATTATCCAACCACAGGGGCTAGGAAACAGAGTCTAGCTTTGGAAAAGGAGTAGGTGTTTCACAAAGGACTTGGCTCTTTGCTGGTACTCAGAGGTAGGAGTTAGCCTTCGCTGTCCCTAGTTCTCAAGGAATCCATGATTCATTGCCTCTTGATCAAATTGGTTACATATGGCTCAGAGAAATTGTGATATAAACCACTTCACCATGAACTCCTGCCCACAGAAACCTGCATGGGTGATAAAAAAAATAATAATAAAAAATTATTCCTATAAGGTTATCTGGAAGGCAGTGTGCTGAACACAACTGAAACAGAATAAAGGCGGTACTACTGCAAGCTGCAACTTCCTTTTTTTCGAGGCTGTTTGAATTTGTGGAGTCCAAATTTCACATGTAAAGCAGTGAGTACGTTGGAGAACATGTAGTTCCGTCTGCACTGACTTCCTAAAAGTCCCTGAAGATTCAGAGACTCTGCAGATCACGCTGTTTTGGAGATGTGCACTGTAACAGAAGGCGCATTCTCTTTAAACATCCACCTGAGTATCAAGCTTTGCTGGGTTAGACAGAGGGACTGGGAATCAGCAAAAGCATCTGATCCATACCTGGCAGATTTGAGAAGGCTGCCAGCATCAGACCATGCTTGCTTTTCAAAGAGAATTGTTTCAAGATGTTCTTGGTACAGAGTATTTCCTTAGGTGGTGGTAGCTATTCCTGTAGGATGTATACTATCGAAATATTGCTCGATTCACAGGAAGATGGATTTTTTTTTTTCTAGATGGGGAAGAGGGGCTGATTCTAAAAGCAGACTGTGGTCCCATTCTTTTGCATATTAGTGAGGGGAAAAAAAAAAAAAAAAAAAAAAAAAAGTGATCCTTAAATTTTCACAATAGCATCTGTGGCACTGCCCTAGCTGACAGGAAACCAGACCAGGTTGTAATAGCCTCTGTCTCTACCCAAATTTAAGCACAACAAATAAAACCTCTTCCTTCAAAAGGGGGTTGGGTGGGGTGGGGGTGAAAACATTGTGGGTATATTTTCAGACTGCAATACTCGGCTGTTTGCTCAGAATGGGTACATTTATGCAAGTGTACTTTCTCATACAACCAGTGTTTGGAACAAGAAGCAAGACCGGGCTGTATCCCAACAGGGCTTGGAAAAGGCTGTCTGTTTCACAGACAAATTCACGTTATAGTTAATAGGGGTGTTGAGGGGCAGGGCGTAAACACGGGTTTTTAGACCCTGCTGGGCTTGCACTGTGGAAGTCACCAAGTCCCTGCTCTAGAAATAAGCGGCTCCGGTCTCTGCAGGAGTGAGCTCTGCCACCAGCTAAGACCGGCATGGAAAACATAATTTTATTTTTTATTTATTTATTTTTTTTTCTGCTAGAAAGAAAAGAAACGGCGGGCTTTGTGCACAGCCCCAGTCGCTTGGCTGCTGGGAGGGAGGGAGGGAGGGAGGGAGGGCAGCGGGCACACACACCCCGGCGCGGTGATGCGAAATGACGCAACACCCCACGCAGACTGAGGAGAAAAGAAGGAAAAAAAAATAAAATAATAACAAAAAATAATAACAATGAGAGCTTGAGGTACGAACTCCCGGCCCGCCCCGCGCATGCGTGGCCGCCTCAGCGCCTGCGCCGCTGCTGAGGGCGGGCGGGCGGCTACGGGGACGGGGCCCGGCCGCGGGCACCCGGCGCCTCCGTTGTACCCCTGAGGGGCAGGGGGAGCCGCTCCCTCCTCCTCCTCTTCCTCTTCCTCCTCTTCCTCCTTCCTCCTCCTCCTCCTCCTCCTCCTCCTCCTCATCGCCATGGCCGGCTCGGAGCAGCCCCCGCCGCCTGGGCGGGAGGACGGGGACTCGCCGCTGCCCGCGGAGGACGCGGAGCTGGCGCTGGCCGGCATCAACCTGCTGCTCAACAACGGCTTCCGCGAGTCCGACCGCCTCTTCAAGCAGCACCGGTAGGGTAGGGGCGGCGGGCACCTGCCGCCGGCTGCCATCTTCCTAGCTAAATATGCGGTGCTTTTACACTGCAGAGCAGTGCCAGGGAGTAAAATCGTTCAGGTTCCTGCTTTCAGAGTGCTATTTAGTCCTCCCTACAAAGGAGGAGCGAATACGCTCTGCAAATTGTTCCTTTTCTTACCTATATAAATCTTACCTCATAAGCGCAGAAACTTATCTTTTTTTTCAGGTCCAGACTTCTCTGTGTTTGATTTTTATCCAGAGGTGCCTTTAGGTTGAGCATACTATTTGATCTTGGCCTTCAAACGCTAGCCGCAGAGAGTAAATAGGAATTCCTTCGTAAGGTTAAGTGGTTTTGCGATTCATAAATTAATAATCACTGCCTTGGTTTTAAAGTGACTGTGAAGATCTCTAGCCCTGCCTGCCTTATCCTGGAATTTGTAGCAGGGATCCACTTACTGAGAAGCAGCAGGCCTTTATTAAATTGCAGGTGAGGTGTGTGCTGCAATTTCGTGTACAGGTAGGAAAGAAAACGCAGCAAAATGTGCTTCGTGTCCTGTAAATTCGGATTTTGGTGACGTGGGGAAGTTCACTTTTGTCAACAGCTCTCAGGCCAATACTTGGTTTTGGATGCATCTTTAAGTCCTTGTGGGACTTAAGTAATGCTGTTATATGTTTATTTGCATGTGCCCCCAAGTGAGTATGGTTTTGCTGGTGTGTGCTCGAACTTACGAAGTAGAACCCATCCTAAATGGGACTAGCAGGCTGAGTGAGCAGCTTTTGGGAGCTCTCCGTAGTGCAGTATGAATGGCTGTCATTTGCAGCATTAGAGCTCAAAGCTGTGTGAAGAAGCGCAGCTTTTTGAGCTTAACTCCACGTGTGTGTTGTCTGTTTTTCTAGTGACCTTTGTCATTGAAAGCGTTTATTAGAGACTGCTGTCTTTGCAGATAGTGTAGCTCCGTTTCAGAAGGTTAACAGTTAGCAAATGACTCTTAGAAGTGAAGGGAGGGGTGGAAAAAAAATGCCTTTTGGAAACTCCTCAAGACCCTATGAGGTTATTTATTTGGAAACTCAATTACACAGCAAAACTTCAGTTCCGTTAGCCACATCATTTGAACAGTTAAAATCGTTCCCTAGAAACTACTGTTTTTGCTTCTGCTTTTTATTACTTATTTCACTATTGCTTTCGTTACTCCTTCACTTGCCACCTAAACGATCTTGTGAAAAATCAATTCCAGTCAATGCTGCCATGGGACAGTGGGCAGACAACCTTGAGGAGCCTAAGGACAGCTGTTGTTCCAGAGTGGGCTAAGTCTGTTTTCTTTGCTCCTCTACGTCTTCGGATCTTGCAGAAAGCTGTCCAAACCCCAAAGCTGAAAACTGGTCGTAATGCAGGCCTTGATGCAGCAAAGGTAGAAATTGCAGCTGGTTTTTGTTTTACTGCAACAGTGAAGTCGTGCCTTTGAAGAGTGGTGGTACTTTGGGTTGTTTGTTTACAGAATCAATGCTTCCCTGTCATGCAGAGGCATAGTTAAGAAAATATGTAGGTTTTTGGTGTTTACAGCTGATATGTATTGATTTAGAAACTAAAGAAGATGAACGTGTCTCATGTGTCAGAGGCAACATGTAGTTAGAGCTGCGCTGATGGCCACTGCAAAGCCATTACTCTTTTGTCAGGAGTAGCTTGTGACTTGTATTTTTGTTGGATTATACTTGAGAAAAGGTAACAGGGTTTGAAAAAGCATCTGCGTAAGGTTTTTTGTGAGCTGTTTTCAGGAAATCTCGATTCCCCACCTGCTAGTAGCGAGACCCATCTGAACATCAGTCAAAAGTAAACAAATATTTTCATAAACCCGCAACAGACAGCAGCACTGCCTTCGGTGCTCGCAGCTTTGCCAGGTCACCGCAGTGCCAGCTGGTAGCTGAAGTTGCCAGGTATTAACCTTTCTGTTCAATTTCTGTTCATTTTGGACAGTACCGATGGCATCCGAGTCGTGATCGGGTTAAGCTTGAGCCTGTGAAAGTTGCAAGAGATGTGAAGGTTGGCCAAGGACAAAGCCACTGGGGATGGAGCCTGCCGTCGGCCCGTGGGATGGCGTTTTGGTGGGCCACGCTGGCAGGAAAGCTGGCAGGGAGTTTTTCTTTCTGCTTTCTGGCTTTGTGGATTCCTCAACGCTTCAGAAAGGAAGAAGCTGTCAAAAAGCATTTATTTTTGCTGATTCTTGGCTTTTTTAGGTGCATTTGCAATTCAAAAATGGTTTAAAAACTTCCCTCAGCTAAGAGGAGAGAGGATTGTGTCAAATATAATCAGAAGCCTTTTAGCTGGATGTTGACTCACAGCGTAAAGCATAAGATTAGCGATATTACAAATCCAGCAGCCTTCTGTCTCCGACTGCAGAACCTTTTGTCTTCTTGCATGAGCGACTCTTGCTTCTGAGAAGGCTTAGGAAAGCTTTCAACCTGTGTGTAAACAGAAGGAGAAATGGTGCGAGGTGGATAAGTATATGCTAAGGTCTTCTCAGAAGAAGAAAATGAGGACAAAAAACAGGAAAGGAAACATGATTCTGCGATGAAATGCGTACAGGTTTAAAGAATGGGACTGGGGTAGGAAAACACACTTTCTGACCTGTTGTGGTAAAGGAGAACATGAAGAAAAATGGAAGGAATGAAGCGGAAAATGAGAGAAATACTTAGCACGTGTATTTTGACAAGGTGGATTTTTTAAAATGATGTTTTGTGGTCGGCTTACTGACAGGCACACAACCTCCAGCAGTGACCAGAAATTCCGTTGTGAGAGGTGCTTGAAACTAACGTCACTGAGGTAAAACACGTGGCTCGAAATAGTTTTGATCCAAAGACAAGAGATGAAAACAGATAATGGGAATACAGTGGGTGCAGTTAAGCCAGCTCCGCTCAGCAGGTAGGATATGGGGTAGCTGTTGTTGAAGCGTGTCTTACAAAGGAAACCTGAAGGGCAAAAGCAGAACGAGGCTGTGGAGATTTCAGCAGCTTCTCTAAAGATAAGGGCGGGCGCCGAGGTCGGTCGCTTGGGGAAGGATGATGGCATCTTGACTGACAACACGAAAGCCAGTCACGAGTGCCCTGATAGCAACCCTGGGAGCCATCGTTCGTGAGGGTGACAGAAAAAGGGCTCTGTGTGGGGGAAGCCATTTTCAGCAACGTATACGTGTGTAGTAAACGTGTGCCTTAACGAGGTACCGCGTCGTTTCTTGAGGTCAGCCAGAGTGCATTGCAGTAAACAAGGGGCATAAAACTAGGATTGGTTTTCTCACATTGTGGTTGGGTTACAAAAACCTTCGTGTTGTGCATTTTAAACCCGGAGGCGTGGAGATGACCACGCTGAAGGTGACAGCTCTGTGGCCTTCAGAGTGGCAACGGGTGGTGTTGCCAAAACAAGTGGTGAAAAGGGTGGAGGGAGGGAAACAGACCCGTGTGCCTTACAGAGAAAAAAACAGTGGCTGGAAGTTCATGGGAAGATGACAGAAAGCTACATGAAAACCCGAGTGCATAGCTCAGGCGTTAGAAGGCAGAGCTGGTGGAGACTGCAGAAGAGGTGTAGTAGGTGGATCTTATTTTAAAACCCAAGACGCTAACTTTGCAAAAGATGGGTAGCACAAGGAATCTGCGCTCTTGCTAGTATAACCACTCTTTGGTCTGCTGTCCTGATGAATTATTTCAGGCTGTTGTGATGGCTTGGATCAGAGACGCTAAGAAGTGATGTGACTGATGTCACTTAAGCTGCTATGGTTTGTCCTCGAAAGGAATTCGGGTCAGGTTGGTTGAACCTACCTAGTGGAAAAAGATTTTGAAGTCTGTGGTTCTTACAGATTAAGCACGTGTAGCTGGACAGTTGGTACAAGTGAGTTAATAAAACCAGCTTGTCTCTCAGCCCTGTAACTACTTTTCAAAGCAAATGTGGAATTTTAAAATACTTCTCGTAATTCCCAGTGATTTAATGTTCGTGTACGTCCAGGCTTAACAGCCTGAGTTAGAGCAAAACAGCAACCCATTAATTCACAGAATGACAAAACAAATTAGGTGGAAAAAAAAATGGATAGGACAGGGCCACAGAATCATTCTTTTTGTATTCCTGAATTTCTCTTCTGGTTGGATATTTCTACTGGAAGTGGAAATACATCTTAAGGTCATTTAAAATTTGGAAAAAAAAATAATGTTATCCTAATTACGAAATGCAAGCTAAACCTAAATCTGACGTTTGCAGTTCTCAACCAATCTTAATGCTGTAATTCTTTCATGCCCCTTATGTTACATTAGCTATTTCACATACCAGTGTTGGCTTCAACGTTTTCTTGTATAAAGATCTACCCTTTGTAGTCTCACACATCATTTCTGGAATCTCTTCTAAAACAATCTTTGGTATAATGACCAGAAGATCTGTATGTTTTTGCAGTGAATCCCTTACCATTTTGCGTATGCTGTGCTGCTGCTTGTTTTAAAATATTCATTAGCTGCTGCTATATTTATCTATGAACTTGCATGATGCTTAATTTTTCATTATGCTTTGCTCTCCCACTTTGGAGGAAAACGATTTGTTTTGTTCCGTCTTGAGCATCCCCATGTGCGTGATGGCTGGATTTCTTAACAGGTCGTGGCTGAAGCAGCAGTGCCTAGAAAAGCCAGGGGTTATTCTGGTGGGTTAATTATAATGTAGTGCTTAAATATAAACCTGAGCTAGACTAGAGTAGCTTTGGAAGCTGATATATTCTGAAGTGAAATACGATCATGGAAATAGATGTTGACAAAAAAGGAAATACTGGGAACTAATTGATTTTTCTTTTGATGTGCTTCAATTCTGATTATTTTTAGCACAGCCCTCTTTTATCATTTATCTCAGTCTTATTAAACAGAGGCTTAACACTTCTGAACGTTATCAGCACGCGTGAAAAAGGGGCATGGGGAGCACCTTTCTTCTGAAGGGGAATTGGCATCTTAAGGATATGCCACGGAATGAGGTGACAGACCTGAGATTTGTTGGGAGAAGCATTGCCTCGTATAATAATACTTTATATAGCTGGAAAAAAGATCTACTTTGGCAGACTTAAGTTTTGCTGTACATACCAACTTGATTTTGTGTCTAGCAGCTTTTATTGTGATATCTTGTAAAAATAGTGTTCATAGCACACCCTTTTCAGTTACAAAAGTATCTTCCGAGCCATAGTTTGACAGGTAAAGTTCAAACATTATTTTACAAAATGCATGTGGAGAGAATAAGGGTGATACAATATTCAAAGATATTTCTGAATTTCTGTAGTAAGTCACATTTTGCTTCTAATTTTTATTTCAATGTAAAAAAAAAAAAAGTAAAAAAAAGTTATAGTATCTGTTGAATTATCTGCTCAAAAAGTACATCCAAGCTATGGCCCCTTCACTCCTCACTTGTCACTCCTTGCTGTGTAGAAAACTCAGTAATTTTCCCAGTATGGTAACACGTGGAGGAAAGAAAAAGGCTTGGTGTTGTAGTATTGATGTTGGTACCTCTATGCTAAAGGAAAAGCTTAGGATTTTAGTTGCTAGTATTCCCAGAAAGCCAAGGTGGGAATTTGGCCAATGCTTACAACCCAAACGGTGATAACAGCAATGAAAGAGCCTACCTGTCATTGGATCAGCATCTGCTGAAGTATCACAACGTACCAAACGCCCAGCATCGGTACGTTGTCTCAATTATTTCTTTCTATGACTGTACTTCTTAATCCCTACTGCTGAATGCACTTGTGGGATTTAAGGGAACAATATCTTCTCAGCGCTGGAGTAGCGTTTGCTCTTTATCTGGTGTTATTTGCTTTATATTCATCTCATAAATTGCACAGACTTGATCTTCCAGACGCTTACGCCTTGAAAAGAGACGGGTATATCTGGCCTGCTTCAGCCCTTTAAAAATGCTTGGGTACTTCAGCTCTTTTCGAAGCTGGAGGAAAGCAATCAATTACGTAAAATATTTAGGGCATTTAATAACGTGCATTTCGGTTTGGACTTTTTTTGTGTAGCATCTCTCTTAACCCTAAAGTGTGATGAAAGTGAATTTGTCTTGAATTAGTAGTTAGTAAGTTAAAGCCAGCTTTGCTCATTGCTATTTATTTGGTTCATTCACAGGGCAGCTACACGTTCTGTCATCTGAACGGCCATGACATGTTTAAATAACGTGATGTCATTTAAATGTGCAGAGAAAATAACGATAACGTCCAGCTCAGTGACAGACATCATTAAGATTTTATGATGCTCAAATGTCAGTGGAGTGGGTGCGTAGCTACAAAGACCAATATTGCCTTTGCAGAAGGCCTTGTTGAAATAAATGGTCACACAGTATTTAACCAGGTGCCCACGAGGAGCCAGGTGGTGGATATAAGCTCAGCTGGTTCCAGAAGCAAAGTGTTTGCCCTGCGCAGGTGGCTCCTGAGTAAACAGTTGTATGCTGGCACAGGTAAGAATAAAAGTATCGTGGCAGAGGGAGATCTAATATTTTAAGGTCTTAGTGGTTTGGAGTTGCTCGTACTGCTGCTTATCGTGTTTATGCTGAAGTTTTTGAGAGCAGTGCTTTGGCAGGTTGGTGATACGAGCCTTGAGCTTAAATGCTCTTCCAAATTGGGGTGAATTTAAATACGTTAACCTCACTTGGGACTCCCAAAAGTTGCACTATGGCATGGAAGGTACTTTGAAATAGTTTGAGGTGGTCATCGGGAGGTACTTTGAGGTAGGTGGAGAATCACAGGGTAACTCTGGAGGTCGTCTCGTCCAACCCTCCTGCTCAGGCAGGGCCGCTGGTTGCCCAGGAACTTCTCTTCACTCGATGGGGGTAATTGCTGCCTCCGGTGGGGAAGGCAACTCGAGTAGTGTGATGATGTCCTGGCATTTGCTTGTATCCAGTTGTATAACTCAGTCGGTGTCAGCGTGGCTGATGTTTTGCTGTCAGTGTTATCTCAAGTGCTTCCTCTTGTAAATCTTAACAGCTTTGGGGTTTGGGAGAAAGACGTAAAATCGTGTCTGCCGCTGAAGGTCACTGCAGCACGCATTGATAAAGGTTTGGAGCTGAGGGTTATTTTCTTGGAAGAGCGTGTTTCTCAGAAACTTCCTGTCATCGTTAGTCATGTGTTAGTGGCTGCTGCGGCTGTACGGTGCCATTACAGACTCATTCCTAACCCTCGAGGAGAAGATAATCCTAAGCTGGTGAAGAATTTGTCCTTCAACAAAATATTTGTGAAGATTGAGCACTAAGCAGGGTTGTTGAAAACGCCCTTAAGATGCTGAATTAGCATTCCCTGGTGATTTTGCATGAAGCTGCGACTACGGTTTCTGCCCAGTGGCTGGGCAGGAATATGGCAGAAGCACTGGGGAAGAATTGTACACGAAGTGAGCTGCGAGAAAAACTTCTCAATTTTACTTAAACAGCTATACTTGAAGATTTATCTATTCTAAGTATTTTTTTATTAATTGTTATAAACACATCAGTATCTTTTGTCATCTTGGAAAAGCAGCTGACTCGACTGTAACTAGCCATCGGACCACTGTAGTGTTAAAATACACCAAACAAAAACTACAAAGGCTTTCAAAATGCATATTTAAATACTGATCCCTCCAGGTATACGTATACACTCTAAAGGAACAGGATCTGAAGTCCTGAAGGAAAATGATTTTTTTTGAAGATGTTTGATCAGCGTGCCTGAAGTAGTGTATGTATTGAGCTGCTGCATAAGAGATCACGCTGTTTGATTCTCCAGTATCTCACTGTTTGTTCTGTTTTAATGGCTTTGCCCCTAAATGTGGCCCTTGTCCACACTGCTCTGTTTGACACTATTGCTCCCATGGATAGGGGATCACTTTACCTCTAAAACTGTTTTATTTCAAGCTTTTAAAGCGTCAGTAACTATTTCTGCAACAGAAGGATCTGTGTTTATAAATATTCATAGAAAATGAATAACGGGCTCGAATTTAAAATATTTTCACAGGCAACAATTTTACTATTTGGTCTGTAATTCCACAATGTTTAATTTTCATTTATGCTCTGCTGGAAGGATTTGTGTATTCCTTGCCAAGCCCTAAGGAATGTGCGGAGGCTACTTTCTTCTGAGAGCCAAATGTGTGCTGCTGAGCATATCTGATCAGCTTCTACGTGCTTAAAAAAAAAAAAAAAAAAGTCAACAAACCCTCAAAACCTTGGTCTTGCTGTACAAAGATTTATTAAGAGTGTAAAACCAAATCTACAGGTACTTTTTCTCCAGGTGTTCAGCTGCTTGGATGTGAATTACTCCATTTGAATGCCCTCTCCAGAGCCGTGCCTAATAGCAAAGGCAGATTTTCGGCGTGGATGCGAGCTTAATATTCGAGCAGTGCATTCCAGGGATTGTAATGAAAAGTGCAAACCTAATTAGCTCTTTATGTCACGCGCTTTTCTTTTATTTTCCCCTCTTTTTGGAAGGCTGTTGTGGTTGACTGCTTTTAATTCACGCTGATAAGCAATCTGGAGAAAAATCCTGTTCTGAATGGTTTTCAGTATGAAATATTCATTGTCTACAGATGCTGAATAAGGACTCTGACGTCTCATTGTGATAATAATAATAAAAATGGATATGGGTGTATATGAAGACATATATACACAAACCAAGCTTGCCTTCCTGCTTGCCTCCCCAGAACTGCTTTCGCTCCATAGGTGCAGGTCTAAGGAAGCTCGAAAATGAAACAATTGGTTTACTTTTGAGCTTTCTTGAACGTGTGACGTAAGTGTGGCTTTGTACATCAGGACGTAAGCATACACGTGTGTCGTGACGATCCTTTCATCAGCTCCAGGTGCGTGGTGTTGAAGATGCAGGAGCCGTGCCCTGGAAACGTGTCCTGGAGGATCGGTGCCCTGCAGCAGAGGGATGGGGCTGGGCACCACGGTCTGTGTGAGCTGCAAAGTGGGTTAGGAGACGGGCACGTAGCCTCCACAGCAAGCCTTCGTGCCCAGAGTGCCCGAGGCAGCAAATGTCGCTTGTGCAGCTCATTTCTGCCGCTCTTCGTGACGCAGCTGGTGCTAGAGAGCAGTCCAGAGGGTGAATAATAGCCGAGGCATTTGCAGGCAGCCCTTCTGGTTGGCCTGGCAGCAAGGAGCAGAACACCTGAGCTGGTTTTCTTTCGAAAAAGTAATTAAAAGATGTGGCGAAAGTTATGCTGGTCTGCAATGGATAGGCATATCCAGAGCTGAGCAGTTAGATAAAAAGGAAAGGGTTGTTCAGATCTATCATTACCCATCTTCTCAGTTTTTCTCTTTTATTCTTGCTCTTGACTGCATTTTCAGACGTGCCTGTCGAATCAAGCTTACCTCTCCTTAAATACTGGAATAGAAGTTGGTGTTTGTAAACATTCTCTTATTCTAGAGCATTGTGCGTATTTTATCCTTAGCTATCCTATCGGTCTCTGTCCTATCTGTTCTCTGTCCTATTGCAGTGATATATGGGCACATAAACTGACAGTCCGCTGCTGAACGTTATGCTTCAGTGGTACTGCTGAGATCATTAAATTATTTTATTTTTTTTGAGAGCCTTCTGCCTGACAGAGCCTTGTGGTCTATGTGACGGCAGGAGTCATGGAGCTTGAAACCTGTCCTGTGACTTTCCAACATTGGGGCTGTCTGCATGTTTTGATCTAGCAGTTCCTTCACCTCTTCTGTTGGGAGGGTTATTCCAAAACAGTCAATCATCTTAAAACTATTGTACATACTATAGGAAGATACGATCTTGAAAGAGATCAACTCAAAACCCATATGCCTTGTAGGAACTTCCTATTTCTAAAACCTTTTGCTGTGTGGCCTGTGATTATTATTATTATTATTATTTTTAATCAGGATACAATTCATGGGAAGAGGGGAGACGTGGGAATCTCTTAATAGAATCAGTTAACGTTCATCTGCTAGGTCAAAATTGTAGTGATGGACCATAAAGAAGAGAAAGATTAATGTTTTTTTTAATTTAATTTAGATTAATAGAATCACTTAGGTTGGAAAAGACTTTCAAAATCATCAAATCCAAGCAAACTTCTGGAGCTTTTATTTTATTTTTTTGACCTGCACTGAATGTATTTTGATGGCAGTAGGTGCTTTAAAAAATTCTACAGCTTAATGCTTGAAGAAGTTATTTTTAAGGATATATTCAAATCCTGGTAACAATAATGAATACATCTGCCCATGTATAAATGTAGTTTGCCTTTACATTTCCATTATATTTTGCAGAATAACACGGTTGTTATTTGTAACTTGATACAAACCTCCCTCTGGCCCCCAAATTTATTTATAGAAGTATAATTTAAAATTAGGAAGTGCAATATTGATCTTTACTATAGGAAAGATGCAAATGTAGTTAACGATGCTTTGCTTTCTTTACAGAAACCATAGCCCGTTAATGAGTTTTGGAGCCAGTTTTGTCAGTTTCTTGGTGAGTAGATGGGAACAGAGCAGACATCTCTTGCGGTTCATGTTTGTATGTGAATGCGTGAGTTCATAATGGTGGATGCTCTAATCCATTTCTTTTTATGAGACTTAATTTTTTTCCAAGTTACAGCTTAAGTGTAGGTAGAAAGCAAGTCATTATGTTATATAAAACTTGTTTACTCATGTGGTTTAAATAGAAACAAAAGGTTCCGTGATGCAGCTTCTCAAACATGAAATATTTATGTGCTCCATTAAAAGAACCATAATAAAACCCTCTCCTTAATGAGCAGTAGAGGTAGTATTAAAATAACAATCACAAGTACCATTTCCCTGATAGCTTTTGCTACTGAAAATTTCTTCATCCATATTGCAGGGTGAAAGTTGACTCAATCCAGTCGTGTAGCTTCCTTTATGAGAACTGAGAATATTGGCTAAAGAGTCATAGACTCATAGAATAAGAGTCATAAAATTAAAATCTGTTGAAAGCTTTTCTTTTTTTTTTTAATTGTATTAAAATGAGAATATCTTTTAAAAACTGAGCAGGTACATTAGAAAACATTTGGATTTTGGTTATAGGCTGTCCTTATTCTGACATTACTGCTTAACGTTTGGTTGGACCAGAAATTGTCTACGGCAGCACTTGTTTTAAAGACAGAATTCATTATAGTATTCCAGAAATACATATGTTGTAAACGGAACTAATCTGAATTCTCTGTAGTGTCTGTAGACTTTGCAGTACGGAATAAAATACATTGTGCCATAGGATTTGGTTTTGAGTGGATGGAAAGGAGGGGAGAGGAGGAAGGGAAGAGGGAGAACGTCTCCGGCTCAGTTATCTGAACTGATGCATTGAACCAGGGTAACATCGCAGTGCAGCGTTTGTGGATCTTGACAATATCTTGCTTAGCTACTGTTCTAAACATAGCTGCAGCACTCTGGGTCTATGTCATTCAGAGCTTTTGTTTAATAAAGCGTTAAGAAAAGAAGGTACTTGTCCTTAAAATTCTTTCTAGATTGGTTCAGTGATAGTTGGTCTGGTGCACGTTTTCTTTCGTAGGAAGGAAAAAAAAAAAACAGCAACCTTGTGTAGGAATTGTAGATATTTCTTACAATGCAATAACTGTAATTTATTACTGACTTTGAAGGTCTATTGTTTATGTGGATGAGCTTTATAAAAGCAGTATCTGCACAGATGTAAATCATGCCATACAATAATTGAAAGCTTTTTATAAATTCTTCTTCCATATAACGTAGTGTGATAGCATATTCAGTTTGACAGCATATGAAGTTTTATTAAGACAAGGGAAAGGGACTTAGTTACTATGTTCTGAGCCACGAAATTTCAGGAAAGCATGCTCAAATCTATAGTTTGTTTCTGTGTAGAAGTATATATATTGATATATGTGTGTACATTAATACATTTTAAAGAAAGAAAATTTCATTGTCAAGGTTTTCATGAAAACTTTTCATCCCGTTGCTTGTGTAGAAATAAAAATACTTGATTTTTATTACTCAAATCTGTGTTCTCTTTTTGGAAGAATGCCATGATGACATTTGAAGAAGAGAAAATGCAGCTGGCGTGTGATGACTTAAAGGCTACAGAAAAACTTTGTGAGAGTGAAGAAGCTGGAGTCATTGAAACAATCAAGAATAAAATTAAAAAGAATGTAAGAACATTATTTGTAAAACATGGAATCATGTATTGGATAAGTATTTCTGGAAGCTTCCTTTCTGTGCTACTTCTATTTTGGTTAGGTGGTTTTTGATATGCGAAGGACAGTAGAGTTTAAACAATTAAATTTGTCACTTTGAGACTGCTGTTTTTTATCATCTTAAAAACCTTTGTTAAAAATTCTGTGCTCTGTGTTTGTGTATTCCAAACAGGTTGATGGACGAAAATCTACTCTCTCCATGATAGATCGACTGCAAAGACAAATAATTGTAGCAGACTGTCAAGTCTACCTGGCTGTGCTCTCATTTGTAAAACAAGAATTATCAGGTGTGCTGTGGCTTCGATGTGTTTAGATGTGGTTTTTTTGCATGATATCTTTGAAGTAAAGGTTGATCTTGAAGTGGCAAGTGGTTGGATGGTGTATGTTCCTGTAGAAGCATAAGAAGAGTTGGTGCAAAGATGCTTAGCATCTGAGTGCTTCCCTTGGCCTGCAAGATAAAAGAGGCTATAAAGACCTGAGGCCCAGGCCACCTGGGAAAATCTGGGTGTCCCGTATGCATTACATTTGTGACAACTTCGATGACAAAATGGCAGCGAAAGTAATTTTAAATGAAGTGTGTTGAACTGCTGAATCAGCTCTTATTCTCTGGCCACTGAAGTGTGTCCTTGTGTGCCAAAGAGCTCGGTTTCTTTCTTGTTGATTAAAAACTTCCTTGCCTCATCTGCAAAGCTATTTCTAAGGTTCTCTTACATTTTTGGACCTTGGAAGAGGTGGCAGCCACAACTATCAGTGAAAACCCTGCTGACCGGCTGAAACAAATCAGGGAAATAACATTATTTAATATAATTATTTAAAATACCACTAAGATCTTCAGTCAAGGACACAGTGCTTTCTGTGATGTGCAGATTTGGTTTCTTCCAAGCCAGGGCATCAGGAATGTGTTTGGTGCTAGCTAGAAGTAGTTCAGGGCATATTTTTTGACTGTTGTATCAATGTATAGTGCTGCAGAAAGATTTTCGTACTAGTTTTGATGCTGTTCTGGGTTCTTGCTTTTTTTCTTTTTTTCTTGTCCCCCTCCTCCTCCTCACAGTTATTCATTATGTATTCTGCAGCTTTGTAACTGGGTTGGGTACTATAACGGAGTGGTGTCTGTTCCCTTTCTTTGCTGCTGCTCAGAGAACTGAAGTGGGTAGCAGAGTACTGCAGACCATGCAATATATTTGGGTTATTCTACTGAGTAAAAAATAAACCTGAAATCTGTGGTTAAAATCCAAGTGGCTAAACGCCATCTCAGTGACTGTTAGTTACTGCCATTGTGACACCGTTTAGCTAAACTGTTCTGTTATTTTAGGATTCTGGGTGTATTATCTTTCTGATTATGCATAAACATCTTTTTTTATGACGATGATGTTTCTGTGCAGAAATAGCAGCCACAGTATTGAAACTAGTCTCGTTTCAACCGGAGAGGCAGATCAGCGGTTGAGTGAAAAATTTCTTGTGTTTTTCATCGTGGAATGGTTTGACAGGAAGCATATGATGACATGCAAGCTGCTTTCTCATATGCCTAACACATTTTAGATTTTCCCCTCCACCCTCATGGATGTAACAGAAATAGTTCAACAAAAAGTTAGTAATACAGCAACTTAAATGAGCTTCCAGTAGCAATATTGAGCTACCTTTTCTTGATATTTACCTTTATCTTTGATTTGTCAGGTCATCATCGACCTGACAACTACTTTCAGAAGTTCTTGCTGCTGAATCTCAGTTCAGTGACTGGGCTTCGTTTGTTTATGTTCAAAAATCATAATTACATTATTTCAACGTTAGAATATTTTATCGTAGCATAGCAAATCTGTTAAGGTTGTGGTCCTAGTGAACTCTTAACGGCAGCACACTGGTGAAAATAAAAGCCTCAAACTATACCTTTCTCCACATCAAGTCACTTTTACTTGACTCATGGGCCAGAATGCGGTAGTTTTTCAAAGCTATTAGCAGAAACGTGATCCATAGGATAAGTAAAATGTTTTTTTTGCCCTTATTATTTGTCTGCTACATTGCTAGGTGGAGTTGTAGGAGTATTCATCTTGTTGTGAAGCACATACTTTTTGGCTGCACAAAACATCTTAAAAGATGACCTAATTGCTGAAAGTTGGAGTAACGTTAGCCTCACGATGCAGCTGAATCATGGCAGGGGGTTGCATTTTTTCGTATAGCGCTTTTAATATGGAACTCACGTTACAGGATTAATTTTTTAATACTTTCTGTTCATATTGATAGAACCCTTCTGTTACAACTGAGATAATAAATTTTGCAATCTTCCTCGCTGTGATTCTTAAGACTATTAAACTAACTTCATCCCTTCTTTGTGTAACAATAATCCAAGAGGCAGTAATGTAGGCAATGACCATGCTTTCTCTGGATTATTTTTGCTGTAATTGGAAGGAGTGTCTATAAGCTTTGGGATCGTTGGTCTACTATTGACAGCACTTTCCTGTTATTTGACGTATTCCATTTATGATCCAATTCTGGCATTGGTTGTAACGCTGATCTCTGCAAATTTGATGATATCTGTTTACAACGCTGCTGCTATATCCATGCTTTCAATTTCTCCCACTTTCAGTCCTCAAAATCCTTTATCAGTTCAGTTCCTAACTCTCAGGGCTTTAGGACGGACAAAATGCTGTTGTCTACTTGTGCAGTTCATGTGTGCACGTATACTTTGTGTTTATTTGCTTTTTACCACTTTTGTCAATGCCCAGGGATGTGCTGTAACCAAGACGGGTGCTGTGCCAGTAGGCATGTCAGACATGGTTATATTCTGGAGTCATGCCCTCCTGTAAAGAGCGTAATGAGACTGAGACTTGTCATATTCTAAACTAAGAATAGTTGAAGAAGTTGGGCAACCGGAAAAAAATTAAAGCAAAATTTAAGCATTTTTTAATTTTTTTCTATGATTCTTTAAATTATAAGATGCTATATTTCCCAGTTTAGGGCAGGGCGGAGGGAATGATTATTTTGAAAATCTCATTGTCTGACTCAAAGGAAGATGGCATGTGTTTTTATTTTACTTTTTAATTTAATTTTGTTTTAAACTATTTCTCCATCAATTTTATTTTAGTATGATTTGGGCTTAAGAGGCAAAATCTCTTTCAAGCTTTTCTTTTTTTGCCAGGCAGTGGTTTCATCTCTGTTCTATAGCGGGGCAGAATTCAGCATTAAGTTGTTTCGTTTTCTGTATTTCTTGGCAATTGTGTTGATAGATGGCTACAGGAAAGTACCTTTGTGTTGCATGCTGTTTTAAAGCCTCTGTTGGAAAAGCACTTAAGTTTGTAGTACTCAATATGAAAGATCTCATCTGTATAACAGAGGTAGCTCTTTTTGCAAAATTATTTCTATGCAATAAACTAATTTAATGCAAATAGAGAAAGCATACTAGGATATGTGAAACAGTATTTACTACTTGCTGTGTTCCAATTCTGAAATATGTTTCTTGAAATATTTTTCCGTTGCTCTTTAGCATACATAAAAGGTGGGTGGATCCTCCGAAAAGCCTGGAAAATTTACAATAAGTGCTATACGGACATTAATACACTTCAGGAAATATATCAGAAGAAAACAACTCAGGAATCCTTGACTTCTGATGCTGCAAATGATAATCATATTGCTGCAGAAGGTGTAACGGAGGATTCGCTAAACAGACTGAAAGGTGCTGTTAGCTTTGGATATGGACTTTTTCATCTTTGCATATCCATGGTGCCCCCAAACCTGCTCAAAATCATCAACCTGCTGGGTTTTCCTGGAGACCGCCTACAGGGGCTTTCTTCACTGATGTATGCAAGTGAAAGTAAGGACATGAAGGCCCCTTTAGCTACGTGAGTAGCTATATTGAAATGCTTTGGTAGATAACTTAGTACTGAAAGTAAGTAAATGGGGGAAAAGAATCAAAACCAAAACCGTCATGTTGCTTTAAAGAAACCAACAGCAGGTAAAATAAACTCGTAGTTTATTGTTTAACATGTCATGGTTTAGTAAATCCGTCACTTGCTAGTGGTCTGTCTGCCACTAGTTGTCTACGTGTGTTTGGGGTTTGTCAGGATTGTATTCTTCAGTACCTGCTATTCTAATGCCTAGTAAACTATATGCCAGTAAGGCTCGGTAGATTTTACCTGTGAGCTATGCTCTCTTCGATGGAGAGTGTGCTGTTTTATATGAGAGTGATTAATGTCAGTTACTCATCCTTATTGATTTCAGTTATTTATGGTTGTTATCAGCCAACGATCTCTTCTGTTAAGTTTTTTATTTTTAGTAAATTGGGAGGTGTTCCCTTACTGTCTTTCTGATCTGCTTGGAGGAATGTTTGTGTGTATTTTTTTTTTATTTTTTTCCCAAGCCTTCATACTCTATTCAGGTCTTTTTATTGGGTGAAAGGTTAGCCAGATTTTACAAGGCCATTTATGAGGGTAGTTTGTTATGACATTCTCTCCAAATTAATACTTGTATTGCTGAACCTATTTTAAGTACTGTCAAATGTCACTTCTGAAGCATTGACAGCAGAGTTAGTCTTTTGTGCTGGAGGAGAACAGTTGTATTTCTGGATGTTTAAGAAACCTTAAGATTAAATGTTCCTGTTGATTTCTTTTGTTGCTTACCTGGGAAAGAGACTGGCATTCCCTTCCCCAGAATGACAGTAGAGGTGGGGTGGGTGCTATGATCTTGCAGAGCTTTGTGCTCTGCCCTTGCTTCCAGGCATGAGGTAGGTCATGCAGGAATCTGTGCTTCCCAACACCAGACAAGTTTCTGTTTGCATTGATTTCTGTATGTGGGGGTGCGTGGTGTTCTTTTTCTTTTTTTTTTTGTTTTGTTTTGTTTCTTTTCCTCATGAGCAATTAATTCATAATGTTTTCCTGGGAGGGGTTCTGTTTTAAAATCTGTAAAGACTCAGTTGGTATGGTGCTTTGATACCAAGACCTTGATGGTTACTCTGCCTTTGGATGATATTTGGGTATCGTATGTTCAGCTGCAGTTTAGGAACACAGTGGTGTATGGTAATAGTACGTTTGTTCGAATGTCAGGTTATATAAGAAAAGATTCAAATCCTTTGTCTTCCAGGATCATTTAAAAATTTGCCTACGTAGAACATTGCACTGACGTGTCTGTTTGCGCTGTAATCATTTTTCCTCTTGTTTCTTTTAGATTAGCTTTGTTGTGGTACCACACAGTTGTTCGTCCCTTTTTTGCTCTTGATGGCAGCGATAACAAGGCAGGATTGAAAGAGGCCAAGGAGATTCTGGCAAAAAAAGAATCCGCTTATCCAAATTCTTCTCTGTTCATGTTCTTCAAGGGAAGGATACAGCGATTAGAGGTACTGCATGTTTCTGTTCTTCTCACTGATTTTTCCCCACCCATCTCCCCATGGTATCCGATTCTTTTCTGTTGTGAATGAATTGTGCAAGCATCAATAAATCTTGACTAAAGACGTAGACGTATTGAAAGATGAGAAAGAAGAAAGGATCAGCTTCTTCCTAGCTGCAAGTTCACATACCAAATCAGCTCTTCCACTACTTCTAGCTGAATTAATAGCACTTCAAAATGTATTTTGTTTCTGCTTGATGCATTTATAACTCCATGCTACAAGAAACTGCTTCTGGTCACTCATGAGCTTCTTGCGGTATAAATAGCTGTTTCAGTTTTGCTTGTCAAGCTGAAATCTGAGTATTATCTGCTGAGCACACGGCATTTATCTTCCGCTTTTCGTTTTATACATTGTTCACATATAGCTAATCATCCTCAATAATTTCCCTTGAATAATTGCTGTTGCTTTTAAGAGGACAAAACAGGATGTTTTGTGTTGCTATGGTGAGCTGTGACCCAAGCAGAATGTATTCCTTGGAAATGTGTTTCTGAATGCTGTTAGAGAGTGATATTCTTGAAACGCTGCAGCAGCCCTGTGGTTTTTAGCTGAATTATCCTTCAAGGATCTCTGATCATCCAAGATGGTGATGAGTACTTTGAACAACGCAGCTTCTGCATTTATCTGACCAGGATATTTCTAAGGCATTTATATCATCAAGAAAACCCAGCAAAAAAGTATAAAACCAGAATATTTGTTTCAATACCATAGTTAAGAGCTAATCCAGATCTTGATGTTGGTGGTCCCTTTTTTGCTGGGGTTTGCAGTTAATTCTCAGAAATGCAGCTTGGTATTTTGAAGGGGGTAGCGGCAGTAACAGAACAGAGGGGCAGTTTTTGTAGGCATGTTCTTGCACGTGGTTTAATTGTGCGGTGTGGTTTGATTGCTTTGTCTTTCTGGAAGCAACGGTGCCTTTGGGGAATTGATAGATTCTGGATGAGTGTCAATTTTGCTTCAGAGCAGAATTCTTTACCTGCTATTTTAGAGTATTTGTGTTTAAAATGGTGCTGTTAATAGACAGCAACGTTCAGTTCCAAGTGAAATAGTTTGTGCTGGAGGCCACGTGCCAGCGTTAACAAAGTTAGTTAGCTTAGGCAGGCAGAATGAAATGCTCTAGGCTCTGTAGCTGTACCATAGTCAGCAGAAAGCTTACTGGTTGCTATCAGGAAATAAAATGGCCCTTTTTTGTTTGCATGAAAGATTTCCATTCAACAAGTTTTCTTTTTCCCTGCTGAGACTTTGCTCTGTATAAATGCTTCACGTAAATACCCCAAGCTCTTCTGGAGGCTCTGTTAAGAAGGTGCAAGTTTTATTTGCTCTAATACTGTTGCCATAATAGTGAAGGCAGGTATGTTACTGGATGCTCCTGCAAAGTCTGGGAGGTACTTACATAGCTGTCCTTGAATGTATTGATAAGCAGGTAGGTTTAAATTCTTTCCATCTCACATAGGAGTACTATTTTGAAATGGTTTACTGTAATTTGGAAGTCTCTGCTTTATCCTGTTTAACATGTGAATTATACCAGCTTCAGTTCAAGGAATATTTTGCAACAGTAAACATCTGGTTGTTTTTAACAGTTCTGTGTTAAAATTTAAGTGTACACAGATGAAAGGCTGATATGATCGTACACAGAGGAAGTTGTATGTTCTGAAAATAAGAATTGGGAACGGTCACTGTAGGGTTTGGATTAGGCCCTACTAGCACTCAGGCCATCGGGTAATTTCTTTCTAGATAGCCTTTGATCTTAAAAAGATGTGCACTTTTTGTAACTTTCAGATGATGGTAAATTTGACTTCCATTAGTAAGTCAACTCAAAGAGAAGGGCTTTGGGGTGTTGGTGGATGTAAAACTCGCTCTCTGATGAGCTGTCAGTGGGTGCTTGCAGCCCAGAAAGCCGACTGTATCCTAGGCTGCAATCGAAAGAAATGTGGCTGGCAGGCCAGCAGATCGAGGGAGGTGATTCTGTATTCTATAGCATGTGAGTCTGTAATGGTTTGTGCTCCAAGGAGCACATATAAATATTAGTAAATGTTTAACGGAGTTTGTTTTTTTAAAATGTAGACTCATATTTTTGAGAATTGAAGTCAGAAGACATTTGGAGACTCTGAAATGTATGAGTAGAGGGAAGGGAGGAGGGTGGTTTGGGAAAGCTGCAATGAAAGTGCACCAGAAAGTTAGTAGGGATGTGTGGAGGCTTAGCATGCAAAAGGGCAAAGTAACAGGTGGTGTTGTGGATCGTGCATATTTCTGCCTTTTAGCTTGCTTGCTTTCTCTTTTACCTAATCACCAACAAGTTCTAAAAATCTCAATCTGCTTTTCTAAATGGGGGACAAACAACCCCTGTCTGAAGTAGCTTTTAAGAACCACCACCACCAAAAACAGTAGCTACACGTGGAGAGGGGCAAGATGACTCCTCTGTCTGGCAGCACGCTCTGGGGCTGTGTACGTAATCACCTAGTCTTTGGGGCTGGGCCAAAAAAAAAATCATGTTCCGAGGCTTGATCTGTAGAGTTCAGTTGGTGTAGGAGCATGTTATGAGGCTGGAGGAAAAGTGCCAAGTACTCCAGCTGACTGGCAAAACACCAGTTTTGCCAAAAACACTCAAGGTGTGTTTAATCTGCAGGAGCTTATGTATTATCAAGGTTTATTTTCAGAAATTGTGCTAGCCTCTGCCATTACTTGCTCAAGGCTATAAAATATATAAACCTCTGTTGGTTCAGGAAGCTTTCTTGGCTCTTCAAGCTCTGTAGATGGTTGTTCTCTGTAATTTGAAGTCAAGAAATGAAAGATTATTGTACTCACGTGAGCTTTAATAATCCTCTTCGTGGTTATGTAGTTCTATATATTACAGGTTTTATGGATTAATCTTTTCTTTTGTCTTTGTCCAAGAGAAGCGTGAGTGATGACCCTTTAAGGAATTACAAGCGTGTATGATAATGAGAGCTTAAAAACCAAACCAAACAAAGCCAGTCAGCCTTGATGTTCTACTTGCTGACTCTTCTGCCTGTGTAATTCTTACTGTTTACTCTCTGAAACAGTAAGTAGATGGTAATGAATTTATTGTAAGAATACTAAGAGTAGTAGTATTCTTTTACTAGAAAGAATACTGTCAGTAGAAAGTAGAAATTCATATTCTAGCATGTTGTCACAATCCCTGGAGACAATTGAAACTTTATAGAGGAGTGTCTCAGGAGCATATTTACTGAGCTCAACGCTTATGGAAAACTTGCGTAGAAAACACTTTGAGATCTGGACAGAGAAATGGATTGTAGGAGGTTGCAAATCCACTTAGTTGAATGCTCATGTTGTTAGTTGTTCAGTGTTTCACGTGTTGCCCTGTGTTGGTGTGTCAAATTGCAGAAAGTGATGTAATTATCCTTAGTTATTGTGTGGCATAACAAGCCCTGCAAATAAATTATTTATATTTTAAATACTTTTAGTGAGTTTTTTAAGTTTTTAGAAGGTGAAATATCTTCCCGGATAACTAAATACATAGACTTTTTCATTTTTTCTCAGAAGTTTTCAAAATGAAATTTTACTAAATTTTGAAACATCTTAGTGCCAGAGATCAAGTTTTAAGTCCCCTTTCTTATTTATCTATTTTTTCCCCCTCCCCCTCCTGTAAGACTGAGCTGATAATACTTTCCAGCCAGGCATGTTGGCCTGATGCAACACTGGTATTTTTTATTAATGTATAACGAGGAGACTGTGCTTCTACAAAACTGAACAAGCTGTATATTGCTCAGGCTCCCTGGAAATTTTAAGGGCAATTATAGTAGAAAACAAAAAGACAGGTGGGTTGCATTCTTCTTTCATGCCAACAAGCATCTTTGTTTCATCATTGCTTTGTTTTCGAAGGATGCAGTGTTTATGTTGTTACAGCTATGGCTGCCTTTGCTTTGTGCTGTCTTGGTGCAGTGTATGTATTCTGTGGTGAAGCTGTCGTTCCTTAGCAACTAAAATAGCTTTCCCTGATCAGACAAAGAAAGAAATCTGATAAAATCAATCTAGATCTAGGGTTGGGATGGGGAGCAGGGGGCGGGGCAGGGAGCAGTGGCACGTCTTAAGGCACGACACTACAAACTTTTGCAGGAGTTTTAGATTTCATTTACAGTGTTGTAGACATTATCTTGTTCAGGGGCAAATATCTTTTGTAGACATTTATTTGTTCAGTTTTGTAGATATTTGCAGGCAGCAGTGAGTGGTCTAAGGAACACAGAATTGCTATAGCTGTATGTAAGAATGAATATAGGAACCCCCTAAAGCAACTGTAGGCCATGTTGGGAGAGATACACAGCGTATATATACATGTGTGTAGAGTAAATGAGTATAAAATGAGCTAAATGTTAATTTGCATCTTCCTAAAGGCCTCAAGCCATTATGATGATTGGTATGGAGAAGTCTCTGGGAAAACTAGAGATAAATGCAGTCAAAAGAGCTATCATTCTAGTTGTTACAAAACTATCAGCACCTTTTTGGATTCAGTTGCAGATAGGAATGCAGTGGCTGATCTGGAAGGCTGAGGAATGTAACCTGTTGCTGATCATTATTAAACTCCTCCAATATCCTGGCCCTGCCCCATTTTTTTCCTCTACATATTTGACTTTTTGAAGGCAGGTTCCTTACTGTATGTTTTATTATTTTTTTTCTACAATTTCTAATTGATGATTATTACCTTCCGAGTAAATGCTTTGTTTTCTTGTCTAAGGTTTCATTTAAATATAAATCCAAGTTGCTTTATATTAGTGATACTTCCTTTTTGTCTTTCAGTTTGCCTGTTGTATTATATTTCATGTTGTTAGTTTGAAATAAGTTGGAAAAAATCTATTAACTACTGATCCTTTTCCAGATGTGTGCTTACCATTGTAAATAAAGGCTTTGCCATAATTTACCCATACTCACATTCAAAAGTGATCAGATCTAAAGAGAGGAGGGAAGCTTGTCAAAGGACTTGCAATGTGGATCTGGTATATGAATGAGTATGATCCCTTCTTCTTCAAACTGGTAGCTCTGTGGTGACGTTAAATTCTTTTAAAATCTAGAATCAAATCAGTTTTGAGTTTTTCCTCTCACTAAGATGTTTTGCCTCTCATTAAATCAAACCTGCAATCAACGTGACAACCTTTTTTTTTTTTTTTTCCCAATGTGTGTTTATGTAGAAAATCAAACATGTTGTTTTAAAATCTGTTAGATAATTTGATTTTTATTACTGTAGACATCTGACTTTATTTTCTTTTGTCTTTGTTAGTGTCAAATCAATAGTGCCTTGACTTCGTTTCATACTGCTTTGGAACTTGCAACAGACCAAAGGGAGATTCAACATGTGTGCTTATATGAAATAGGTAAATTGGATATTTTTATGCTATAAATGTATCACTTTCAAGTTTTGATTAGTAACTTCTGTGAAGAAACTGGATTATTTTTATTAGGATTACTAAAAGGTTTTAGAATGCTGGCCTTAGTCTTGGTTGGATTATGTTGATGATAATCTTGATGTCTTGTGTAGGGGAGTAGCATTCAACAATCAGTTTATATTTGCAGAAAACTTTAAAATTATAAGTGATGCATAAATCATAGAGTATAGAATCAGAGGCAAAAATAGAGTATAGAACCAGAGGCAAACTGTTCACCTACAGAAGATTCATTAAAATAAGCAATGAATTCATCTACTTTGTCAGTGGAAGCACTGTTTCCATGCCAAAAACTAATAGGTCTAATGGAACTTCATAGATTGCAAGACCTATATTTCATGTTTCACTTCATGCTACTGATGTAAGAAAATGAACAACAACAACAACAACAAAAGTTTCATTGTATGTTTTTTGTTTGCATAGAAGTCTTTAGAGTAGAGAAAATATGTTGAGTCAAGCTTTAAATGTCTTGTCATAGTCAGGAGGAATAAGGGGAGCAGGTGGTAACTGTAAGCATTAGCATTCTACAAAACACAGCCTTTTTATTAAAAAAAAAAAAAAAGCTTTTGGTGTCTGTATAGATTTGCTATTGATATGAAACGGATTCATTGTCTTGTATCACACCTATAATTCAATATTTTCCAGTTAACGTGAACCAGATTTTTAAATGATTGATTAGTTCTGCTTTTAACTTTTCCAGTTATTGGTACAATTGTTAAGCTAGCTCCAGCTCTCATAAGCAGATTTTGTTTCAGTAATTTTTGTTTATATCATGTTTGAATTACTGTGCTCTCACGCTAAATTGGTCTCATTTTTAGGTTGGTGCAGCATGATAGAGATGAATTTCAAAGATGCATTTGAGTCCTTTGAAAGGCTTAAAAATGAATCCAGGTGGTCGCAGTGCTATTATGCTTATTTAACAGCAGGTGAGTATTTCCAGTGATGCGGGTAAGTGATTAAATCAGCGATGTGATATGGCACTGTTTTGTTTCGGGAGAGTTGACGAGTGCACATTGTGTGTTCCACACTGCCAGCTGTTTGTGCAGCTGTCAGACCTCACTTACGTAATTCTGTTTATGCCATTTATTAATGCACGTGCATATGCCCTTGTCCTCCAGCTATAATTATGATATGACCTATCACCACAATGAAAATGTATTGCAGAGATTTAGGAAATAAATCGTTAGTTTGGGTGGTATTAGTCCTCTAATGGATATGAAAAAAAAAGAAATGCGGACTTGTTAATGATCACAGAAGGATACCTGGGAGAGCTGGGGTTGTGTTTGTCAAGTCCCACTCTAGGTCCTTTGCAGTGTTTTTTTCCTCACCCTATAACTTAATGATATTTGATCCTCCTTTCTGTTTCATGTCACAGCAGTGTTAACACATTTTTGTTTCTGTGTTGTTATAGTGTGTCAAGGAGCCACTGGCGATGTCAATGGTGCTCAGAATGTCTTCAAAGAAGTTCAGAAGCTTTTCAAAAGAAAAAACAATCAGATTGAGCAATTTTCAGTGAAAAAGGTTTGTGTTTAGCAAAGGCTAACTTGTTGCAGTACAGTAGTTACACCTGATAATTGTGTTGCATTGTTTACCAGTATTTATTATTGAATGAATATCTGCTTTCTCCTGTGTTGCTTTTGTCAACTTACTGGGAAGGATTCAGGTGGAAAAACAATAGTGTCACATATTTTAAGGACTCAGCAAAGGAGATGTTAATTAGCTATTCACTTTTCAACTGAAGTAATTATTAAAGAGACAAATACACAATACCATAGTTGTTTTGGTGATTTTTCTCTCTGGCTTTGCTTTTCTTTCTCCTTTTTTTAATCTTGTCTTGTTTGTCAAAGCCTTAGTTCTTTTTGAAAGCAGGGAAGTCTTGGAAGTAGACAAGTCTAGCCTAGCCCACACTTGTCTAAGAAGTATCACCCAACTTATGATTTGCAGATGTTGCTGGGTCAACATCTGGTCAGTATGTTCTTGAGATTGTGAAATAGAAAAAAAAAAACACACATCTAGGGTAAGGAATTTAATTTTGGTCAATATGTAAGCCCTTTAATTGAAAGATTTTGAGTTTCATTCTTAGTCTTTTAGCTACAATGGGGTTTTATTAAAATTGTTGGGTGTTTCACGAAACAATTAGTGTTTGCGATATATTGTTTGTGAATATTGTTTGCTGTAAAAGTACAGATGACAGATCTTCCCTCCTTTTTCTTTCTTCCCTCCTTTTTCTTTCTTCCCAATTTGCAGGCAGAAAGATTTAGAAAACAAATGCCAACCAAAGAGCTCTGTGTCCTGGCATCCATTGAAGTATTGTACTTATGGAAAGCACTTCCAAACTGTTCCCTCTCCAACTTACAGCACATGAGCCAAGGTATAATATGTGTCCTTGATATATTTGTTTTAAATGAGGTATGCAATTTTCTTCTTTTGTGCAGACTGGCTGACTGTTGTAGCATGAAAATTTAAACCAGCATGCATATGGGATAGCAAAACAGTTTGAGTAGCAATGGAATAAGGACCCATCAAACAATTCAGCTTAATGCTTCATTTTTGCCATTTGTATAGTTTCTTTTGGAGATTTTTTTTTTTTTTTTTTAAACTGTTGCATATAGTTGGGTTTCTAATCACTGGGTTTCAAATCATTGCTCAAAATGAAACAGTAGTGTGGTAGTTACTGGTCAAAGTCAGCAGACAAAATTGAACTCATTTAAATCTAACTATAAAAATAAAAAATCAAACCATTGCTTTATTTATGCATGTTAATTTTCTTCTAAGAGGGAATATGTAGCTTGTGAGGCTATCCATGTTGTAGTGAGGTTTCCTTTTATGTTGGCTGCTGGCAGCAGCAGCATCTTAGAGGCGAAAGGTGTTCTGCTCTTGCCTCTTTCTCAGTCTCCAGGTGTCTTTGGATGAGATCTGTCTAAAAAAAAAATTATGGTAGCAGTGTTTACCATAAACTATTTACTACCCTACCCTCCATACACACGCCAGTCGTCTTTGCATCCTGCCATTTCTAGTTACTCTCTACTCCTTCAGAAAACTAAAAATAAAGTCTGCCACTCAGATTTGATTCTGTAATTGTAAAATTTTGGGGGTTGTACATGATTTTTACATAAAGCTAGAAAACTAGGTTTGGGACTAGTCTTTTTTTCCAGGGCTAGTTTTTTTTTTTTTTTTTTTTTTTTTTTTTTTTTTTTTTTTGATTTAAGGTAATTTGTCCATTTCAATTGTATGGTGGCAGTGGATTGCATTCAGATCCTTCGTTTTGTAGTCCCCAAAGGCAATGGGGAAGGCTTTAAAATGAGATTTACTTCTATAAAAATATATTCAAGTATTTTTTTTCTGTAATTTGCCTGTAAAACAATCAACCTTACAGAATGGAAATGGTATTTACTCCTGTCCTGCATATTCAAAAGCAGCATAGATTTTTTTCCTGTAAGCTTCCAGCTGGTGGTGCAGATTTTAATGTGAAATAGCAGTATGGATTAAAATTCTGTGATGAACTTCTTGTAAGGCTTGACACTGACAGATGTGTCTGCATCAGTGATCCTTGGTTCAAGATTTTCTACACAGTGAAAATGTTGCCATGCCTTAAGGGTATCTCAAAAATGCTGAGCTGATAAAGGATTTTTTTTATTTATTTGTTTGCTGCTTCTTCTCATGGACAAAGGGGGGTTTACTGTGCTGGAGGGAGTTTCCAGGCTTTCCTTGGGGCTGGAATTTGACATAATAAAGCTCTGGTTTGTAGCAATTAAGTTGAACCCATGTGTATCTTCCTAAGTAAAATGCCAAGGAACTTTAGACTCTTAATAAAAATGAGAGCTGGCAGAATTATGTGTTGTGTAGTGTCCAGATACTTTATGCAGCCAATCCTTCGTTATTCATAGGTGGTTTATTTGTGATGTGGATAAACCATTTTGTGACTGCAGGCCTGGTTTAAAGCCATCAGAATTTGTTAGATGAGGCAGATTAATGTGAAGTTAAAGGGGCCCAACTGCTCCCAGACCCTAGCTCCTTCGGAAGGGTTGAAAAATGCTCCAGACACCCCTGTTACTGTAGCCTCTGGAAGCCACAGTGTAGCAAATGGTTCCTCATGGAGCTAGTCTTGGCTTAACAGAGTTGTTTGGAGCTGTTACTAATAGGCTTGATCAAAATGGAGCCTGACTCATCTAGAGAGGGTTACGTGCATCATGATTCACTGAAAACAGCACTATGCAGCTGAAGGCACAGTCTGTCCTTAGACTGTAAACCATCCAGGGTCTGGCAGATTAACCTTATCTGCTCATCAGCGCTGGGAAGTGTGGTGCCAAAGTACCCTGGTCTGGGATTTTAAGTCCAATACAGATTTCTGTGTCCGTCACTTGGCTTCAGTTAAGAACAACTCAGCTTTGTCTGGACTGCTTGGTTGAGGTTTTTTGCTATTATCCTTGTAACTTGGACTATATATATATATATTTTTTTTTTTTTAATATCTGGAACAACCCAGTTACCTATAACACCAGGAGGAGTTGATTGTTCATGAACTTTAACTTTCTAGTGAATACTTCAAGGACAAGTAGAGAAAGGTACTGTCTTCCATTGAGAAGAGCACACCCACTACTGCAGAGGGCCAATTTGTTCCTGTTAGGAATTATTACCATTACTGACAGATTGCTTGAAGAGACTGACACAAAATGGGTTGTATTTTAAAGAAACCAAATTACTGTGATGTAGATTGTTACTAACATCTCCTTTTTCTAGTTAAATTTAATCGTTAGACTAAAAGTCACCGTAGATCGCAGTTCGTGTCTAAGGAAGGATTTCAATCCATCTTACTTGTTTATTGAAATCTTGTCTTTAAGCTTGTCAGGATGTTGATGATTCATCAGCTGTTGGTTTGAGGAATTTGCTTCTTGGTGCCATACACAAATGCTTGGGAAATTCTGAAGATGCTGTTCAGGTAGGCAGTTAAATGCTAATTATACCATTAATCCTGTTTTATGAACTATTATCTTAAACAGTAAATATTGTTGAGAGAGTGTTAAGCCAATAATTTTCAGTGCTATCAATCTGTCTATGAATTCCAAGAGAATAGGTCTGGTTCTTTTCAAATCTTGTAACTTAGTGTGGCTTCATTATAGTATCTGTTGTAAAAATAATTGGCTAATGTTGAGCAAACATGGAAGCTAACGTGGCTTGTAGAGCAAGAGATAAGAGGAAGCTGGGTAGAAGAATGGAAAAGTTCTTCTGCTTCTGGGTTTACTCTGTCTGACAAAGAAAATTCAACTTAAAAAAAAAAAATGAAGGCTGACCTTTTGAAGGCATAGATAATACTGCTCTAGAGCTATTAGACACTGAGAGCTCTAATTATTGGCATGTTCCAAAAAAAAAAATATTTTGCCACTGCTTCAGACTGTAGGCACACTCCACTGCTCTGTAGGCACAACTTTTTTTTTTTTCACTCCCCAAAAGGGAATACAATTCACATAAGGAACCTGGGAGCTGATGCTGGTTTTAAATGTATTTTTTCTGTTTTTCTCAAGTATAGCTTAAATAATCAGTGTACTTAATCTTCAAAATTAAATTTCCGTGTTAGGCCTAATAGTTTTCAATATAAAGTTGGAAAAATCATGGCTCAGTTAATATATTGTTTGGTAAAAATACAAACAAGTGATTTTTACCTTGATGTAATGGTGTTAGGGAAAACCTCGTGCTTAAAGGATCTCTGCTGTTGGAAATATTAACTTACTTCGGCTCTGGGCTAATTTCTAGTACTTAAAGTTGGCAGATACTTCTGGATTTTTAACTGATCAAACAGTCTATTTTAATGTTATTACAGTCTTTTTTTTTTTTCTTTGTATAGTTTTTTCAGCGAGCTGCTAAAGATGAGCTGTGCCGTCAGAACAACTTATACATCCAGCCATATGCTTGCTATGAACTTGGCTGTCTTCTATTAGACAATCCAGAGGTAATAGTATAATCTATTTTTTTAAACTCTTAAATATCTACTGTAGAGATTTACTTATTTTACTAAGAAATGTAGCATGTTTTAGGTAAGAGCTTTTTAATTTCAGTGTTAAGAGCGTCTATAAGGATGTTCTGAGGAGCTTAATGCTGGTTGGTAACACTGCAATGACATATTTTGTTACTGGGTTTTATTCTTACATAACAGAGTCTGAGACTGGCATTGTTCAGGGGACCTTAAGTGATGTCTTACTTGAGGATTAAAATGTATGTTTGCAAACCATCTGTATTTCTGTAGCAGAGATGTTTATGGACAGCAAGCACTGAAGCAAGAATTTTGATGAACAAAGCACTATACTTTGTTATTTAGTACTTTTCACTGAAGAGCACTACGAAGACTTGGAAAGGACACTTTTATTTTCTTTCCACCCCTCTGATCATGCCATGATGCCCTTTTTTTTTTCTTTTTTTTTTTTTTCCACACGTCACTTAGAGCAACAGCATGTGTAAGTACTGGGGTATAGAAATACTTGCATTGCCCCTGAGGATGCAGAGAGCCCTCTCTCCCTGCACTTGCCCTCTGTTCCTGCTGTTGGTGACAGCAGAGGCCTGGTAAGAATGTATTGGATAGGTAGGGATGTGTTTACAAGTGATATTTAGTGAAAACAATCACCTGATTTTCAGACGTGGTTGATGAATACATTTGATTGCTCAGGTCTTTGTACATATTCTGCCTCCCGGAGAGCTCTGAGTTTCCTAAAGTCGTGCAACTTCACCACTCCTTGTACCATTTCCTTCCTCAAACGTATCCTTACTACTTGCAGTTTATGCTGTTTTATGTAGTACCTCCTGAATCAGATTGCAAGCTAGGGGAAGTGGTTACAGGACAATAGCTTTAACCCCCACCTCGTTGTATGTAGTTTCTATAAAGTAACGGGGTTGATAGTGTCTCATGTTTTTAAGATTCTGGTTTAGGTTGTTTTTAGTCTTACCTTATTTAATTATCTGAGCTGAACCTTTCCCTTGATGAGGAAAGGAAAAGAAAGTCTTTCAATAAAGAATGACTATCACAATAAAGGACAAAACTAGAGAAAATGCTTTAAAAAATAATAGAAATAATACTCTTCGAAAACTGTGATGCTGTATGACATAGAACTGGTCTTTGAAGCCTGGTAGGGAGGTCTGAGTTTAGTGATGTTCCTGCTGCTTTATTACTTTATTTTATTTATATTCATGTTTAAATTAGATTATGTCAAATGTCTCAAAAAAAAAATAATGTTGCAATTGCTGCTAGGTAGAAGTGTGGTGGGTAGTGAGGTTATCTCAAAGCCCTGAGAGCTTAGGGGCACTCTTTCTGTCCTTGCCTTACGTGAAACATGCACACAGAAACCAAACATACTTCATTTTGTGTGTTTGGGGGCTGAACAAGCCCTGGCTTATAGCTGCTACTGAAAAGCTCTGGTAGCACTTGGCATCTGAAGGAAACTCTTGGCACTTGGATAATAAGGAGGCAAATGTTGCTTGACTTGAACAAAGTGGCATGGGGTAGGAAAAAGAAAAAGCTGGAATTAGAGGTGAGTGGATGCTATTTTTAGAAGACTGCATTTACTAGCTTGAGATGCAAGTCATATTTGAAAGCTCTGTAATGTTTAAGAAAGAGAAGGGAGTAGGATTTTATTACTCACCTTTACCAGAGAGGCTAAGCATATTGAAGAATATGCATGTTAGTATAAAAAGCATGCTTTTGTTAAATATACATTTGTTTAAAGTGACTCGTAATTACATGCTTGACCCGTCATGCAATCTGAATCATCTTGGTTAATTTTTAACTTGGTTAGAATCAAATTCTTTGAGATTTTAGTATGGTTACATCAAAAGTAAGATTTTTTTTTTGTATATGTTTCATATGCCATGCGTGAAATGTAACCAATATAAATACATAAGACCATATTTGGGTATAATTGAGTAAGAAAATGTATCTTTTTGGTCTCTTATCAAGCAATTTGTTATTTATTTGTAGTACTTCTACTATACAGTACCTTTTTAGAAATAAAATGTGAACTTTTATACAAATATTAATCTGCAAATACATCCATCTTTTCTTCGGAGTTTGAAAATGAGATTTCTGAAAACTTTTAGTTCTTTAAAAAAAAAAAAATAATTTTGTAAATAAATGGCTTAAACTTCAATTAAGAATAAGAAATTACTCTATAGTTCAATTAGTCATGAGTCACTGGTCTCCCTGTACACTGACGTAGCTCACCAACGTCAGCAGCAACGTCCGTGTGAAGCTGCAATTGCTCCTTCCTTTGTTAAAGACTTGAAATATGTAGTACTTGACTTGGCTGCCTCGTTAGTATTTCTGGTTTCCTTCCTAACTTGCCAGGTTTTCTTCTGCTTGATACCTTGTTTTCAAGGTAGAGATGCTATTCTGGACTGACCAGGCTGTATACTTGATATACTTTCTGTGACATTTTCGATGTATTTCTAACGCAGTATCTGTCTTTTTGTAGACTGTGCCAAGAGGCAAAACCTTACTTCTCCAAGCCAAGGTAAAAACTAAGACGCTTTCAAACTTATCTTTCAGAGAGAAGGGTATTTGAGAGGTTGTATTGTGGTTTTTTGTTTGTTTTGTGGGTGTGTCAGTGTCCCTTACCTGTAATCTACAGCACTAACATGTAGGTACACACACATATTTTATATATATATATAAGATGCACGTTTATGTTATGTAGGTATGTATTGATAGGTCAGTCGTGGTACAAAGCCTGCGTTAGTGACCTCTGCTGAAGTGTTAGGACTTTGCCGGGTTTTTCAGCTAAGACTGGGATACAGAAATGGTGAAAACTACAGCTTCCAACTTCATGTATGTCCTGTCTGGTCCCTGTCTTGGGTGTGAGCGTTGGGATTTTCCTAGAGCTGTAGGACTTGTGTAACTTCCCAGGTACTGTTCATCTAAATAGGTTCCAAGCAGCACGTTGGAAATGGGAAGCTTTCTGCTCTCTTCACCAATTTCTGTGATGATTCAGTTGCTTTGGGTAACACAGGGATATAAAGAGCAATAAAGAATCTCCACCTCTTTAGTCTGTTTTGCAGTGTGACCCCTTAGGCGTTACTATTAAAATGATCTTCATATGCTAAAGTGAAGGAGGCTAATAGTTGTATGCTTTTTTGTATTTCAGGAGGAATTTACGGGCTATGACTTTGAGAACAGATTGCACGTCCGCATACATGCAGCATTAGCCTCTCTAAGGGAAGTGGTTCCACAGTGATGGACAGCAAGTTGTGTTCTCCTTTCCCACAGTTTCTGCACTTTAAGATGAAGCAGAAGAAAACGCTGTTGGGAAGACCAGCTTTTCTTCTGAAAACCACTTGTGCCAGAGACACTTTCATAGTATGGTCAGAGTTGGTATGGCTTAGTAAAATACTACAATTTTTATTGGAAGTAAATCAACCAGGAAGAAGGTTAAGTGACCTTGTATATTTTAACTCTAGTTTTTATTTTGTTTAAACCAGGCTGAACACAATTACTTGTAACTCTGCAAGTGAGCCTAAATAAGCACACAAGTTACTTCACCAATATTGGCAGATGTGATTTTTACTTTTTAAAGTAGATCTAGATCTAAAATATGCTAAGGGGAGCATTTTTGTTTTGATTAGAACATGGTAAAAGTGGTGTAAGTGTTGAAGATGGGAGTGGGAAGAACACTTTTTTTTTTTTTTTTTTTTTCAGATATTAGCCAATAAGCAAGAGAAAGAAAGCAATTCGGCCACAAAAAGCAGATCCTACTAACTTGGAGTTATTTATTTCAGTGACCTCATGAGTAATGTGTGGATTTTAAACTTCCCATTCCCTTTCCATTCTTAATTCCTTCCCCTCCCAACCCAGCTCATAGTTGTGATATAAATTATGTCAATGTTTAGGATCTGTGCTTCTGGTACATTCCAGCCATGTACTGTGTTTTACATGTAATTACAGCGAGAGCAGTTTTTATTTCTGCTCTTAATGTTCTGAATAGTACAATAAAATAAGTAGGCCAGGTAGAGTAATTTTACGTATTTTCCATTCAAGCTGCTGAACCGTTATGGCAGTGAACTTTAAAGGTATTAAACAAACATACCTGCTCCCCACCTCCAACCTTATTTTGGTAGCTTTACCAATACTACACTATCTTAAGTCTCTGTATGGTATTCCAAACCTGTGGTGTTAAGATACCAGGATACCAAAATACCTCTGAGAGCTTGATACTTTTTTCGTGACCATATAATTTTTAATACTTGGCCGTCTGTGTACTCATGTGTAGCTTTTTTTTTTTTTTAAACTTTTGTCTATAATATGTAATATCTCCTTGTGTTGTATATTCAATTCGTATCATGTTCTAGGATGGTCAATATTTTTTTAAAGAAGCTTATAAATGGAAATCTGACCAGGAAGTTAGTTCAGTTATGTTACTTTCTAGAGCTAAGAAAACTGGATATCTTTGGAAATAGTTATCTAAAAGCCTTATCTTTACTTTGGTCAGGTTGCCTTAAACAGTTCCTTAGCTTAAACATTTTTCTTTTCTTACCTTTTTGCAGAATATGTTGCCAAGGTTTTAGACCTTGCCCACACCTAACCTTCATTGATTTGCTTTTGAGGTTGCATCTAAAGCAAGACTGATATGGAGGAGAAGTAGTAATATCATATTTGGTAGGCCAAATGAAATGGTTGAGACACTTTTATTTCTCTCTAGAAATACACGGTTCCTGCTATGAAAGGCATTCCTAGAGCAGTTAAACACTTCTGTTGCAGTTCCCGAGGGAGAGGAAAGACTTTATTTTTCTATAACCTAGGTATGTTACAGATAGCACACTGTTGGGTTTTTTATTCAATTTAATCAGTAATATTGAGTCACACAGGAGTGTTCAACCTTATTTGAATTGGTCAATCCAAACAAGTATTGAATAGAAAACAATACATTGTGTGTGTATATATATATAGTGACTGCTTAGAATTTGAATGATTATTAAAAAGAAAAAGTCTTCGATGTACTTGAAATCTTATTTTGTCTTACCTGACTTTTAACATTTGTAGTCAGAGACACAGTCCGAGCTGGGCGAATAGCTAGAGACGGGACATTTAATGACAAAATTCCTTTCAAATGCACTGCTTACATATAACGTGAGACGAGGCTGTTTGGGACACAAAGCACCTGCATGCGATTTGTGTTGGGATGTCTAGGGGTCTACATACTTGGAGGTAGCTAGCAAACTGTAGTAAACTTATTAAAAGGCTTGTTCTTCTCACCAGGCTGGGAGAGGGTATGGAAAGACACTATATATTAATGTAACAGTTTAGCTCTGTGCAAGTTACAGCTTTTCTGTGGATTTAGCAACTCATCACTGAAATGGTACTATCTGTTTCTGTAATTTCTTTCTCCCCTCACAGGAGAATCTCCTACCTTGTAAATGTCAAAATTATTTTTATGTTAGATTGTGCCTGTGATGAGAAAACATTTCAACTGTATTTTGTGTAAACTGATACGTTTTTATACTTCGGAACTCGGAGGCATGGTCTAATAGCAATAATGGAATATGCATCTTGCTAGTTCATATGTTAAGACTATCTTTACTGGGTCAGGTATTTTTGTTGATGTTGATGCAGTTTTTATCTCAATATGACTCATTTCAAATAACTAGAATTTATAGATGTCACTAAGTGGCATATTTATTGTGATGTACTGTAAATGTTGTTAATTTACAGAACTTGCACTTTTATATTTCTGAGTAAAATTAAAAGAAATGTGGACATGAGTTTTGTTCCTTTGCTCCTCCTCAAATTTGTCTTTTAAATTGGTGGCCTCCTGAACAAGATGATATCAAGTATTGGAGAAACTTCTGGGATGTCCAGTGACTCTGTAACAAAGTTTTCTAGTCAGCAATTACCTCAGCTATTGTTCTTCCAGTATAATTATAGTCTCCTGTTTTGGAAAGTGAGTTACATGTGTCATGTTGAGATCAACCATAGAACGAACAAGGTTTAACATGCGTTTTTAAGAAATCAAATTTACTCGTTCTTCATTCAAAAAAGAAAAAAAAAACACAACACACAAGTGTAATTTGTTGTATTCGTACACCTTTGGAAAATGTTTCTAATTTACTCTAAAGCAAGCAATTTAATTTCTCTCTGATTTTTAATGCTTGTTTCATATTCTTGTTCTGCTTTATTCTGAAATAAAATTCCCCAAACGTTACCTTGAACCGCTTATCAATTTACAACAATCTGATCATCTTCCTAATGACTGATCCTGCTGTTGTTTAAAAACTGCTCTGTAGCTGTTTGGAAGTTGAATGGGAACTAGCATTATACTGGTGTAGAGCTACACATGGTTTTACAAAGGTGTTGCCAGAGCCTTGGCAGTGGGGCGAAAGCAGGGTGTCATATATAAGATGTGAATTCTCTTTCCAGTCATTGCTAAATTCTCTTACTAACAGTGATAGCAATAATTTGCATGAAGTCGTGATGAAATCATTTGATCACTGAACTGTATTATTAAAGGTAATATTTAGAAGTAAATGTACACTACTAGCTGGTTTGTAATGCAACTGGGCAGCCAGTGGCATTCGACCAAAACATCTGTCATTGGATCAGCAGAGGCTCTTGAGCTGCTCTACAGCATAAACGGTAGACTCCACTGAACTTTAGGAGTCAGTAATACAGATATGCTGCCTCTAGTTCTTCATCCTGAGCTGTACAAGAAAATGATCTATATAAATTTAAAGTTTGGGGGGAGGGGGATTGCTTCTCTGCTAGTTACAATTTGAGTAGATGCTTATGCAACATTGACTTTCGTTCTGATGTTTTGAGGTGAGTAGAAAATGCTTCAAAAACTCCTTTTCTGTGAGTCTTTCTGGATAAAATGGAAATACTCTGCAAGCAGGTGAGTTCCAGTTCACTCTTTCTGGAGTTATATACTGAACTTTTTCAATTTCACTATCTTTATTTTTAACAAGTTTGGACCCCTTTGGATCTCTTTGCTAAATTGCCCAAGATTTTCATAGTCCCTGTGTTTTAACCACAGGGAGTTCATGTTCAGTTGTTTTACCTATAATTTTTTTCATTGCTACTTTCTCCAGAATGCTGTTTATCTATTGATGTAACTTCTTCTAAGACAATTTTCCAGTGTACAATTTTCCAGTGTGTTTTTTTTTCTTTCTTTTTTTTTTTTTTTTTTTTTTTCAGGCTGTGCTTATGTATAGGGGGTGCCCAGAGAGGTGCCCAGAGACAAACAAGTTCAGATTAGAAAAGCTCGTCTGAGTTGAATATTCCAGACCTGCAGAGGGGAAGAGAGACTGTTAGACTTGGTTGAACAAAAAAGACGTTTCTGTAATAGACACCTACCCATGTTTCATTCACAGCAGTTTGTCTAATGTATTTAGAAAAGGTAATTTTACTGCTGGGACCTACACCTATCCCCACAAGTTTTGCTTACAGCAAAGGTCCTCAGCAAGGGGAAGATGGAGTCAGAGACGTGCGTACCTTAAATAAAACCAGTGTTTTGTAGCTTTGGTAGGTAAAGCTAGAAAGTTCTCTTGGGGATTTTCATATATGAATGTAAACCTCACATAGAATTCTACTAAGGTTTCTGGGGAGTAGAAATACAAAGGTGGTGTGTGTGAAAAATGCAAGTCCTGTTCTACCTCTTTGGCTGAAAGAGTCCAAGTTTAAAACAAACAAAAAACAACAACAACAACAACAACAAAACAAACAAAAAAAAACAACAAACAAAAAAACCCTAACCACTGTGATACATTTATCTTTTGTAAACTATCTTTGATGAAGAGATAATGATCGAACTGTTTTTTGTGTTGTTTTTTGCACCAAAACGTAAGGTTTATCTGGGACCTTGATTCACTGAACTTCTGTCTGGTAACTGGTCTCTGTCTCACGTAAGGTTTTATCCCTGTCTGGAAGGTATTACTTCTGCAGATGGGGCAGAAGATGGTAGGACAAGGTCGTTACCTTCAGGTAAGCAGACTGCTCTTAGGCTGGCAGGCTCTTCAGTTTTGGGCCAAAGGGCGATGTGCTTCAGTAGAGCAGCTGGTACGGTTCTCATCATGGGTTTAGTCTAGGTGGCTTCCAAAACTGGCATTCAAGTTCTGGTGCAGTGAATTAGTTCCCAGAGATTTGTTTATTTACACCTATAAGCTCCTGTGTTGTGCTCTTCTTAAGTTTCAGACAGGCTTTGTTAGTGGCTGAAGCTTTCGAAATATTTAAGGATACTGATGCTTCTGTACAGTGACCTCTAATTATTTGCTGTTTTATGACATCTGTATCTAAACATCTTCAAAGCTTTTGCTGTGCAGTTTCACAGGCCTAGAGTTTTGAATTTTTTTCATTTTTTTTTAACATCATGGCCTGTATTGTCACTCTCCAGAAATGATGGGGTATTGCATGTGGGATTTTCCTTAGTGAGAAACTGTTACCTAAGGATTCCTTGATGGAAGAAGCATTTTGTGGTGCTTACCATTAACATAGCTTCCAGTGAAAGAACTCGAAAGTGGTACCATGTTCTGTTAATTTTTAGTAAACTCTTACAAATACAATGTTACTTACTGCTAAAGGAAGCCATTGTAGATCACCTACACACTTCAGCAGCAAGGACGCTCGAACCTTAGTTCGCCTGTGCCCCTGGAAGCCCCCGCAGGTTGTTGCAGAGCCGCAGATGCCCGGCAGCAGGTAGGTGGGCGATGATTCGTCGTCATTGATGGAAAAGGGTCAGAACTGACCGGTGTGGGGATCCAGTGGATCTGCCGGTGATGCAGGAGAGCTGTGGTGTCACGGCCCCGGGGAGGCTCTGCCCAGGGAGCCCTGGCCTCGGCAAGGAGGCTGCGGCAGGAGGGGGCCCTCGAACAAGCAAGTACTGGGGCTGGGGGCGCAGGGAGGGGGGCACGTCCTGTGAAATGTCCCAGGCTGGGACATAGATGGCTCCTGTGTCTCGTCACGGGGGTGTTTGGGTTTGCTCTGCCCGAAGGGGATGTGCGTGGCACAGTTCTAAATGACCGCGATGGTTTCCTTACTCTGGGATCAGACCCTGCTGCCTAAAATGCCACGCAGTGGGAGGTTGAACGCTTTGGACGCTGCAAATGGTAACTGCCCCCGTTACGTGTAAGGAGCGTTTGGCAAGCGTTGGAGAGGGGCTGTTGGTGCTGTGGCACGAGATGAGGCGCTGCAATCACGTTGGACAGCTCACAATGGGATGGGGTAGAAGATGCTCAACTTACCCATCTCCTTGTTGCAGATGAGAACCTGTAAGGCACCTTCCGGCAGATGAAGATGAACCTTCCCGAGAAGACCAAGCTATCTGTTCCAGGCAGTCTCCACACCTTACTCGAGGGTGTGACCAGAGCGGTAATAAAATACAAACCAGGAGTCTCGGACAGTCCCAGATCTGTCCCAGATCTCCAATTCAAGGTGAACTTCCAGAGCTTGAGCTTGAAGATGGTGACAGGCTTTGCCCTTTTTCTATACAGTTTTGTCACATCAGCTTCAGATCATCTAGGCCAATTTCATCTTTAGGGAGCACATTCTTCACTGATGAAGAAGAAAACAGGCAAGGAAGAAGAGGAGCTGAAGTGGGAATTTACAGGAGGAGTGAAAGCTATGGCTTTGCTGCTCTGTGACTTCGGGGCTCTTTTTGTTAGTGGCAAGGGAACTTTTGCATGCCTAGACAGAAGGAAAAATGACCAGGGATACAGATATTCTTAAAGAACAAGATAGGTGTATGGACTAGCGCGTACTAACAACCCCGTATTTTGGTGCAGGAAGAACCAGATAGAAGCGTATGCAGAAGGTGCTATTGAAACTAGTCTTTTTTAAAAAAAGATATTACTGCTTTCAACAAGCAACAAAAAATAACCAAGTAAAGCTACAGGTAATGTTCTCATTAGTACAAAATCCCTTTTATTCCTACGCCTGTCAAGTTTTCTGAAAACTTTTAGAGATGGATAGAACTGATCTGTAACTGGCTGGATTCGAGGTGGATGTTTCTTCTGTGTATCTGTGAATGTCTTGCAGCCAAGAAAGATTGGATTATTTGAAAGAAAAAAAGGGAAAATTAATTTTGCGGAACCTCCTAAAATAAATTTAATTTTCACAGAAGCTCTCTTCTGATTCCCGCTATGCACACAGCAGGGAAACATCTACCTACAGCTGCCCTGCATAAAAGTTGTGTTAACATAACTCACCCAAGCCCACAAAGGCACACACAACTATTTCCAAGGCTTTTGTGTTGTGCTGCCATTGTGCCATCCAGGAGTAACAGCCGAAAGGAAAAGTTCCTTTCTGTGACGTTCATTGACCTAAGCCAGAAACAAGGTAGAAAGACGTGCCTTTCTCCTTCATTCTTGTGAAGTTAGAGGCAGGGCCGATTTAAACTATGACTGAGGCTCTGCAATGGTGCAAGTTTATCTTACTACTTCACATTCAGTGATGCACCCGGAGTTTCCATTAATTAACTTTCAAGGATTCAACCAATTTAAAGCTTTTGGACAATGACAATTACCTGAAAACACTCCTACAGGTTTATTTTCTTCACTTACATTTGTTTGCTGTCTTCATCTCATTCAAAGCAGTCGGGACTGTTTTGCTTCTCTCTTCTCTGGAAATTTGCACTAGGAACCGGTGTTAGAATCAGTAATCCTAGTCTGAGCGTATGATGAAAAATGTTGCCCTCCAAGTTGGAAACTGGAGAGGAAAATGTTCACGTATATGTAAGAATTGTACTCAAACAGCTGATGACACCTTGTCTTACACCTTAACAGATGCTTACGCCTTTTAAGGGAAAACTTTAAACCTGAGAGGCAACAGGCAGTTTCTGCGTTTCCCTTGGGGATAGCATACGCTTCTGTATTTTGCTTCCATACAAACAGTTCAAAAATGTAAAGTTACGTTGCCAGTCATACAACCAAGCAACCTTGCATGGCATTACGTGTTCCCTGTCCTCCTCCTCCCCCTGAGATAGACCAAGCCCTGGCCCTGAATGCAAGAGCAGACAAGTAAATAATGCCAACATGTAAAACTAACTTGTAAATAACTTGCCAAAGTTATTTGCCAAACTTTTTGGCTTTTTTTTTTTTTTGTTTGTTTTTGGCCCTTTGTGGGGCTTAACTGTACTCCAGTGAGAAGAACGTCTTCTGGTGTGAACTGAAATTATACCTCTATGCCACAATGTCTTTTTTTTTTTTTTTTTTGGGGGGGGGGACGGGACACACAACACGGATGACATAATTCCTTGTGGACACCTGAAGGAGTTGCAAAATAATAAAATTTAGGTGAAGGAAAAGTTCCTTCTCTTAAATGTTGTTGTTGTTTTGTTTTCTTTTCTGCACAGTCTTAAAACAAAGGTCATGTTTTCTGGCCTTTGGCAGTTTGTAAGCATGCTGGAACACTTCACATTGCATAGATCGTATTTGTCTGAAAAGATAATACTGTACCTATAGTCTGCTGCAGGCTCACCAGTAGCCTATGCCTCAGGTACTGTTTCATGCCTTTGCTTTTGTTACTACATCCTTGTAAGTCTTCCAAAGGGAAATGAAATTATCCTATTCAGAAGAAACACCATCCAGAAGAAACTTAGACCTGTAGAAGCTGTAGTCTCCCCTCAGCCTCCTCTTTTTGAGGCTGAACAGGCCCAGTGCCCTCAGCCGCTCCTCATACGGCTTCCCGTCTAGGCTCTTCACCATCTTTGTCGCCCTCTTCTGGACGCTCTCCAACAGTTTCATGTCCTTTTTGTACTGTGGTGCCCAGAACTGCACACAGTACTTGAGGTGAGGCTGCTCCAGCACAGAGTAGAGCGGGACAATCACCTCCCTTGACCTACTAGCGATGCCGTGCTTGGTGCACCCCAGGGTACAGTCGGCCCTCCTGGCTGCCTCCACTGCTGGCTCATATTCAACTTGCTGTCAACCACAACCCCCAGATCCCTCTCTGTGGGGCTGCTCTACGACATCTCGTTGCCCAGTCTGTACATAAAGCCAGGGTTGCCCCATCCCAGGTGCAGAACCCAGCACTTGCTCTTGTTAATCTTCATGCGGTTGGTGATCGCCCAGCTCTCCAGTCTGTCCAGATCTCTCTGCAAGGCCTTTCCACCCTCAACAGAGTCCACAACTCCTCCAAGTTTAGTGTCGTCGGCAAATGTGCTCAAAATACCTTCTAGTCCTACATCCAAACCATTTATAAACAAATTGAGGAGGACTGGCCCTAAAATGGAGCCTTGGGGTTCCCCCCTGCTGACCATTCACCAGCCTGATGTGGCCCTGTTTACCACAAGCCTTTGAGCCCTGCCCGTCAGCCAGTTGCTCACCCATCGTATGATGATTTTGTTTAGCTCTAAGCTGGACATTTTGTCCCATAGGATCCTATGGGAAAGTTTGTCAAAAGCTTTACTGAGATCCAAGATCACATCAGCTGGTTTCCCTTGATCGACTAGATGGGTGATCTTATCATAAAAGGAAGTCAAATATGTTCAGCAGGACCTATCCCTCATGAAGCCACATTGCCTGGGACCAATGACTTCATTGTTCCCCAGGTGCACTTCAATACCTTCAAGGATTATCTTCTCCATAATTTTACCAGGCACTGATGTGAGATTGACAGACGTGTAAATGCCAGGGCCTTCTTTCTGGCTCTTCTTGAGCATTGGTACAGCATTTGCCAGCTTCCAGTCTACAGGGACCTCTCCAGATTCACAAGACTATTGAAAAATAATTGAGAGAGGTCCCGCGATGGCGTCAGCCACTTCTTTAAGCACCCTGGGATGAATCCCATCCGGACCTGTGGACTTGTATGGATCCAGGTGGAGCAGCAAATCCCGCACATGTTCAGGGTCAGTTGGGAGTTTGTTATTCCCACCGTCTTGGTCCTCCGGCTCAGGGCACCCTGGGTCCCAAAGCCCATCATCAGCATTGAAGACGGAGACAAAGAAGGCATTAAATGAATCACAGAATCACAGAATTTCTAGGTTGGAAGAGACCTCAAGATCATCGAGTCCAACCTCTGACCTAACACTAACAGTCTCCACTAAACCATATCCCTAAGCTCTACATCTAAACGTCTTTTGAAGACTTCCAGGGATGGTGACTCCACCACTTCCCTGGGCAGCCCGTTCCAATGTCTAACAACGCTTTTGGTAAAGAATTTCTTCCTAACATCCAACCTAAACCTCCCCTGGCGCAACTTTAGCCCATTCCCCCTTGTCCTGTCACCAGGCACTTGGGAGAACAGACCAACCCCCACATTGCTACAGCCTCCTTTAAGGTATCTGTAAAGAGCAATAAGGTCGCCCCTGAGCCTCCTCTTCTCCAGGCTGAACAAGCCCAGCTCCCTCAGCCGCTCCTCGTAGGACTTGTTCTCCAGGCCCCTCACCAGCTTCGTCGCCCTTCTCTGCACCCGCTCAAGCACCTCGATGTCCTTCTTGTAGCGAGGGGCCCAAAACTGAACACAGTACTCGAGGTGCGGCCTCACCAGAGCCGAGTACAGGGGGACGATCACCTCCCTAGCCCTGCTGGTCACACCGTTCCTGATACAAGCCAGGATGCCGTTGGCCTTCTTGGCCACCTGAGCACACTGCTGGCTCATATTCAGCCGACTGTCAACCATCACTCCCAGGTCCTTCTCCACCTGGCAGCTTTCCAACCACTCATCTCCCAGCCTGTAGCTCTGCTTGGGGTTATTGCGCCCCAGGTGCAGGACCCGGCACTTGGCCTTGTTGAACTTCATGCAGTTGACCTCAGCCCATCGGTGCAGCCTATCCAGATCCTCCTGCAGAGCTTTCCTACCCTCAAGCAGATCAACACACGCACCTAACTTGGTGTCATCTGCGAACTTACTGAGGGTGCACTCGATGCCCTCGTCCAGATCATCGATGAAGATATTAAAGAGGACCGGCCCCAGCACCGAGCCCTGGGGAACGCCACTAGCGACTGGCCTCCAACGGGACCTGACTCCATTTACCACGACTCTTTGGGCCCGACTATCCAGCCGGTTTCTAACCCAACAAAGTGTGCGCCAGTCCAAGTCAAGAGCAGCCAGTTTCTTGAGGAGAATGCTGTGGGAGACGGTGTCAAAAGCCTTGCTGAAGTCAAGGTAGACCACATCCACAGCCTTTCCCTCATCCACCCAGCGCGTCACTTACTGTACTCCCCTTATCTAATGTGGGAATCCTGTTTTTGTGCCTCAAGGGTCAATTGTGTAAGGCACTTAGAAATCATTGCGGATTGTGGTTGTTGTCAATTGCCACGGAAATTAAGGCCATGCAAGTACCTTCTACTCCTTCTTCTTCCCTTTCATTTGTTGTCCGGTTACTACTCAATATTACACATTTGGTGAGATGTCCTAAAAAAAGCATTACATCCTAATGTTAACAACTCTTGTTTTTTCTTTCTCTAGGTCTGCCAGTAGCTGACAAGGTAGAAAGATGACCTCTTCTCTTTCATTCTTGTGAAGTTAGAGGCAGTGCCCATTTAAACTGTGGCTGAGGCTCTGCGATGGTGCAAGTCTATCTTACTCCTTCAAATTCAGTGATGCTGCCGGAGTTTTCAGTAATGAACTTTGAAGGATTCAACCACTCTAAAGCTTTTGGACAGTGGCAATTATCTGAAAACATTCCTACAGGTTTATCTTCTTTGTCTACGTTTGTTTGCTCTCTCCATCTCATTCAAAGCAGTCAGGACTGGTTTGCTTCCCCCTTCTCTGGAAATTGCACTAGGAACCATTGTTAGAATCAGAATCCTGATCTGAGAGCATGATGAAAAATGTTGCACTCCAACTTGGACATTGGAGAGGAAAATGTTCATGTATACGTCAGTATGGTACTCAAACAGCTGCTTACACCTTTTAACTTTTAAACCTGAGAAGCAACAGGTAGTTTCTACGTTGCCCTCGGGGATAGTGTACTCTTTTGTACTTTGCTTCTATACAAACAGCTCAAAATTTTAAAGTCATGTTGTCGCTCATACCACCAAACAACCTTGCACGGCATTACACGTTCCCCCCCAGATAGATCTTGCCCTGAATGCGAGACCAGACAAGGAAATAATGCCGGCACGTAAAACTAACTCGTAAATACATCTCTTTTTGGCTTTTTGTTTTGTTTTGTTTTGATGCTTTGTGGGGCTTAGCTGTACTTCAGTGAGAAGAATGTCTTCTGGTGTGAACTGAAATTATACCTCTATGCCACAATGTCCCTCTAATTTTTTTTTATTTTTTTTTTTGTGTGTGTGGGGGGGGGTTGGGGAGGGGAGAGGAGGGTGTTGATAATTCCTTGTGGACACCTGAAGGAGTTGCAAAATAATAAAATTTAGGTGAAGGAAAAGTTCCTTCTCTTAATTTTTGTCGTTGTTTTTCTTTTCCATCTGGTCATAAAATGAAGGTCTCATTTTCTGGCTTTTGGCAGAGTGCAAGCGTGCTGAAACTGTTCACGTTACATACACTGTATTTGTCTGAAATGATAATATCATACCTATAGTCTGCTGCAGGCTCAAAAGCAGCCTATGCCTCCTGGACTGTTTTATGCCTTTGCTTTTGTTACTACGTCCTTGTAAGTCTTCAACAGGGAAATGAAATTACCCTAAACAGAAGAAACACCATCCAGAAGAAACTTCAGGTGCTAGGGCCTGAATTTTCACTGAAACCAAAGGCAAGTGTCTTACTGACGTGAAGAAAGGGGCTTTAATCTATCCTGGTTTGTTTACTAATGAAGGAGCGTGGAAGAGATGCATGTCCTTGTCTCTGAAGAGGAGGTGAAGGAACAGCTAGTGCAAGGAACACAAAATTCAGTTCTGCCGAGCTAACAGGTGGTTGTATCCCAGCTTGGAGACCGCAACACAGAACCACCTAGGTTGGAAGAGACCTCCAAGATCACGTAGTCCAACCTCTGATGTAACACTAACAAGTCCTCCACTAAGACGAATCCCTAAGCTCCACACCTAAACATCTTTTAAAGACCTCCAGGGATGGTGACTCGACCACTCCCCTGGGCAGCCTGTTCCAATGCCTAACAACCCTTTTGGTGAAGAAGTTCTTCCTAACATCCAGCCTACACCTCCCCTCGTGCAACTTTAGCCCATTCCCCCTCGTCCTATCACCAGGCACATGTGAGAACAGACCAACCCCCACCTCGCTACAGCCTCCTTTGAGGTATCTGTAGAGTGTGATAAGGTTGCCCCTCAGCCTCCTCTTCTCCAGACCACACAATCCCAGCTCCCTCAGCCACTCCTCATAAGACGTGTTCTCCAGATCCCTCACCAGCTTTGTCGCCCTTCCCTGGACTCACTGGAGCCCCTCAATATCCTTCCTGTAGCGAGGGGCCCAGAACTGAACATAGTACTTGGGGTGCGGCCTCACCAGAGCCAAGTACAGGGGCACAACGGCTTCCTTAGTCCTGCTGGCCACGCTGTTTCTTGTATGAGCCAGGATGCTGTTGGCCTTCTTGGCCACCTGAGCACGCTGCTGGCTCATATTCAGTCGACTAGCCACCAGTACTCCCAGGTCCTTCTCTGCCAGGCAGCTTTCTAACCACTCAGATGGCTTTTCCAACCATCTTCAAACTTCCAGATCTAGAGGAATGCTTTGGCTGCAGCCTAAAAGCCACGTGCACGTAAGCTGCCGCAAGCCAGCCAACCTTCTTCCCATGACCTGCCAGGAAACAGCAATGTAGGCACGTAACCAAATTAAAGCCGAAACTTGCAGCCCAGTCCTTGACCTGAATAGTGAGTGAGGATCCGGAGCCTGGCATTTATGCGTGATAGCTTCTACGCAGCTGAAGTAAATACACCCCGGGTGCCCTGAGCTGGAGGACCACGATGGTGGGAATGATCAACTCCCAACTGACCCTGAACATGTGTGGGATTTGCTGCTCCACCTGGATCTATACATGTCCATGGGACGGGGTGGGATTCATCCCAGGGTGCTTAAGGAGCTGGCTGATGCCATCGCGGGACCTCTCTCAATTATTTTTCAATGATCTTGTGAATCTGGAGAGGTCCCAGTGGACTGTAAGCTGGCAAATGTCGTACCAATTTTCAAGAAGGGCCAGAAAATAGACCGTGGCAACTACAGGCCTGTCAGTCTCACATCAGCGCCTGGTAAAAGTCTGGAGAAGATGATCCTTGAAGGTATTGAAGCGCACCTGGGGGACAATGCAGTCATTGGTCCCAGCCAACATGGGTTCATGAGGGGTAGGTCCTGCCTAACAAATCTGAATTCCTTTTATGATAAGATCACCCATCTAGTTGATCAAGGGAAACCAGCTGACGCGATCTTTTTGGACTTGAGCAAAGCTTTTGACACGGTTTCCTGTGGGATCCTACTGGACAAAATGTCCAGCATACAACTTAACAAACACATCATACGGTGGGTGAGCAATTGGCTGACAGGCAGGGCTCAAGGGCTTGTGGTAAATGGGGCCACATCAGGCTGGCGCATGGTCACTAGTGGGGTCCCTCAAGGCTCCATTTTAGGGCCGTTCCTCTTCAATGTTTTTATAAACGATTTAGAGGTAGGACTAGAAGGTGTTGTGAGCAAATTTGCTGATGACACCAAACTTGGAGGAGTTGTAGACTCAGATGAGGGTGGAAAGGCCTTGCAGAGAGATCTGGGCAGATTGGAGAGCTGGGTGATCACCAACCGCAGGAAGATTAACAAGAGCAAGTGCCGAGTCCTGCACCTGGGACGGGGCAACCCTGGCTGCACGTACAGACTGGGTGACGAGATGCTGGAGAGCAGCCCCGCAGAGAGGGATCCGGGGGCGGTGGTTGACAGCAAGTTGAATATGAGCCAGCAGTGTGCCCTGGCAGCCAGGAGGGCCAACCATATCCTGGGGTGCATCAAGCACGGCATTGCTGGTCAATCGAGGGAAGTGATTGTCCCGCTCTACTCTGCGCTGGTGCGGCCTCACTTCGAGTACTGTGTGCAGTTCTGGGCACCACAGTACAAGAAGGACATTAAACTGCTGGAGAGTGTCCAGAGGAGGGTGACGAAGATGGTGAGGGGCCTAGAGGGGAAGACGTATGAGGAGCGGCTGAGGTCACTGGGCCTCTTCAGCCTGGGGAAGGGGAGGCTGAGGGGGGACCTCATTGCAGCGTACAACTTCCTCGCGTGGGGGAGTGCAGAGGCAGGTGCTGACCTATTCTCTGTAATCACCAGTGATAGGACCCACGGGAACGGTGTTAAGCTGAGGCAGGGAAGGTTTAGACTGGACGTCAGAAAGAGGTTCTTCACCAAGAGGAGGGTGGTCGCACACTGGAACAGGCTCCCCAGAGAACTAGTCACTGCCCCAAGCCTGTCTGAATTTAAGAAGCGATTGGACTGTGCACTTAGTCACGTGGTCTAAGCTTTTGGGTAGACCTGTGCGGTGCCAGGAGTTGGACTTGATGATCCTTGTGGGTCCCTTCCAGCTCAGGATATTCTATGATTGTACAAATAGTGTAGTCAGAGGTCATGGGGCTAGATTTAGAAAAGTCCTGCATAAAGAAGGGATCTCAGAGAAGAAAATGTAAATAACATTAATATCAAGAAAAGGAATTCTGATTGCTAAATTCTTTATCTGTCATGACTAGACAGATGAAAATCTATGATGGCAAGTTTGCCTTTAAGGTCATTTTCTTTTTTATTCATTTCTTTTATTTATTTGTATTTATTTTTTTAACAGGCTCTGTACTAATTTTGCTCACAGAATGACTAACAGAAATATGACCCTTGTGCACCTTTTTTAGTTAATTCATTAGGTCAACTGTAACCACTAAGCCCCTTGTCAGGTTATTTCTACAAATGATAAGGAGCAATAGCCCTTAAAACTTTGAAGCCAGGTAGACGAGCTTATTCCACAAGGTCTCTTGGCTCCACCCTTGTTAAGTGAAACCTGCCAGGTGTGGGTCATTTGACCTTTGTTATATAGGAAGCCTGAGGGGGGGGGGGTGGAATTGCCTCCCGAGGAGAGACTGAGACTTGGGTAGCCTAGGGTGTTTTTCTCTCGTGGGGAATCAAGCTCAGTGTTCCCTACTAGACTGCTTTTCCTTCATGTTTTCTGCCCTCTCTGTGAAATAGTTTTGGAGACTCTATGAGCTAGTTACATTGGTGGTGCCTTCTTCAGAAAAATCCTGGAGGCTCTATTTCAGTGCGCAGGACTTTGGAAGTGACTCAAGTTCAGAAGACAGCAGGTAAGTGTTCCTGGATTCTGTGGTTGTAACTGTTGAGGAGTTTGAGTACTTCCTTCACCTTGTTTGTTTCCAGTGAAAATATTAAGGTGGATTCAAAGCTCCCTTCCAAGCACTTGAGGAAAAAAAAAAGGCCTCAGAAGCCCAAGTGCAAACAGGTCAGACTGATGTTGAAGAAGGTTCTTAAGTATTTGGAAGATTGAAAAACGGGCTGTGTGAAAACGAGTCGCTGGGGCGCAGAGTCGCTGGGGCGCAGAGTCGCTGGGGCGCAGAGTCGCTGGGGCGCAGAGTCGCTGGGGCGCAGAGTCGCTGGGGCGCAGAGTCGCTGGGGCGCAGAGTCGCTGGGGCGCAGAGTCGCTGGGGCGCAGAGTCGCTGGGGCGCAGAGTCGCTGGGGCGCAGAGTCGCTGGGGCGCAGAGTCGCTGGGGCGCAGAGTCGCTGGGGCGCAGAGTCGCTGGGGCGCAGAGTCGCTGGGGCGCAGAGTCGCTGGGGCGCAGAGTCGCTGGGGCGCAGAGTCGCTGGGGCGCAGAGTCGCTGGGGCGCAGAGTCGCTGGGGCGCAGAGTCGCTGGGGCGCAGAGTCGCTGGGGCGCAGAGTCGCTGGGGCGCAGAGTCGCTGGGGCGCAGAGTCGCTGGGGCGCAGAGTCGCTGGGGCGCAGAGTCGCTGGGGCGCAGAGTCGCTGGGGCGCAGAGTCGCTGGGGCGCAGAGTCGCTGGGGCGCAGAGTCGCTGGGGCGCAGAGTCGCTGGGGCGCAGAGTCGCTGGGGCGCAGAGTCGCTGGGGCGCAGAGTCGCTGGGGCGCAGAGTCGCTGGGGCGCAGAGTCGCTGGGGCGCAGAGTCGCTGGGGCGCAGAGTCGCTGGGGCGCAGAGTCGCTGGGGCGCAGAGTCGCTGGGGCGCAGAGTCGCTGGGGCGCAGAGTCGCTGGGGCGCAGAGTCGCTGGGGCGCAGAGTCGCTGGGGCGCAGAGTCGCTGGGGCGCAGAGTCGCTGGGGCGCAGAGTCGCTGGGGCGCAGAGTCGCTGGGGCGCAGAGTCGCTGGGGCGCAGAGTCGCTGGGGCGCAGAGTCGCTGGGGCGCAGAGTCGCTGGGGCGCAGAGTCGCTGGGGCGCAGAGTCGCTGGGGCGCAGAGTCGCTGGGGCGCAGAGTCGCTGGGGCGCAGAGTCGCTGGGGCGCAGAGTCGCTGGGGCGCAGAGTCGCTGGGGCGCAGAGTCGCTGGGGCGCAGAGTCGCTGGGGCGCAGAGTCGCTGGGGCGCAGAGTCGCTGGGGCGCAGAGTCGCTGGGGCGCAGAGTCGCTGGGGCGCAGAGTCGCTGGGGCGCAGAGTCGCTGGGGCGCAGAGTCGCTGGGGCGCAGAGTCGCTGGGGCGCAGAGTCGCTGGGGCGCAGAGTCGCTGGGGCGCAGAGTCGCTGGGGCGCAGAGTCGCTGGGGCGCAGAGTCGCTGGGGCGCAGAGTCGCTGGGGCGCAGAGTCGCTGGGGCGCAGAGTCGCTGGGGCGCAGAGTCGCTGGGGCGCAGAGTCGCTGGGGCGCAGAGTCGCTGGGGCGCAGAGTCGCTGGGGCGCAGAGTCGCTGGGGCGCAGAGTCGCTGGGGCGCAGAGTCGCTGGGGCGCAGAGTCGCTGGGGCGCAGAGTCGCTGGGGCGCAGAGTCGCTGGGGCGCAGAGTCGCTGGGGCGCAGAGTCGCTGGGGCGCAGAGTCGCTGGGGCGCAGAGTCGCTGGGGCGCAGAGTCGCTGGGGCGCAGAGTCGCTGGGGCGCAGAGTCGCTGGGGCGCAGAGTCGCTGGGGCGCAGAGTCGCTGGGGCGCAGAGTCGCTGGGGCGCAGAGTCGCTGGGGCGCAGAGTCGCTGGGGCGCAGAGTCGCTGGGGCGCAGAGTCGCTGGGGCGCAGAGTCGCTGGGGCGCAGAGTCGCTGGGGCGCAGAGTCGCTGGGGCGCAGAGTCGCTGGGGCGCAGAGTCGCTGGGGCGCAGAGTCGCTGGGGCGCAGAGTCGCTGGGGCGCAGAGTCGCTGGGGCGCAGAGTCGCTGGGGCGCAGAGTCGCTGGGGCGCAGAGTCGCTGGGGCGCAGAGTCGCTGGGGCGCAGAGTCGCTGGGGCGCAGAGTCGCTGGGGCGCAGAGTCGCTGGGGCGCAGAGTCGCTGGGGCGCAGAGTCGCTGGGGCGCAGAGTCGCTGGGGCGCAGAGTCGCTGGGGCGCAGAGTCGCTGGGGCGCAGAGTCGCTGGGGCGCAGAGTCGCTGGGGCGCAGAGTCGCTGGGGCGCAGAGTCGCTGGGGCGCAGAGTCGCTGGGGCGCAGAGTCGCTGGGGCGCAGAGTCGCTGGGGCGCAGAGTCGCTGGGGCGCAGAGTCGCTGGGGCGCAGAGTCGCTGGGGCGCAGAGTCGCTGGGGCGCAGAGTCGCTGGGGCGCAGAGTCGCTGGGGCGCAGAGTCGCTGGGGCGCAGAGTCGCTGGGGCGCAGAGTCGCTGGGGCGCAGAGTCGCTGGGGCGCAGAGTCGCTGGGGCGCAGAGTCGCTGGGGCGCAGAGTCGCTGGGGCGCAGAGTCGCTGGGGCGCAGAGTCGCTGGGGCGCAGAGTCGCTGGGGCGCAGAGTCGCTGGGGCGCAGAGTCGCTGGGGCGCAGAGTCGCTGGGGCGCAGAGTCGCTGGGGCGCAGAGTCGCTGGGGCGCAGAGTCGCTGGGGCGCAGAGTCGCTGGGGCGCAGAGTCGCTGGGGCGCAGAGTCGCTGGGGCGCAGAGTCGCTGGGGCGCAGAGTCGCTGGGGCGCAGAGTCGCTGGGGCGCAGAGTCGCTGGGGCGCAGAGTCGCTGGGGCGCAGAGTCGCTGGGGCGCAGAGTCGCTGGGGCGCAGAGTCGCTGGGGCGCAGAGTCGCTGGGGCGCAGAGTCGCTGGGGCGCAGAGTCGCTGGGGCGCAGAGTCGCTGGGGCGCAGAGTCGCTGGGGCGCAGAGTCGCTGGGGCGCAGAGTCGCTGGGGCGCAGAGTCGCTGGGGCGCAGAGTCGCTGGGGCGCAGAGTCGCTGGGGCGCAGAGTCGCTGGGGCGCAGAGTCGCTGGGGCGCAGAGTCGCTGGGGCGCAGAGTCGCTGGGGCGCAGAGTCGCTGGGGCGCAGAGTCGCTGGGGCGCAGAGTCGCTGGGGCGCAGAGTCGCTGGGGCGCAGAGTCGCTGGGGCGCAGAGTCGCTGGGGCGCAGAGTCGCTGGGGCGCAGAGTCGCTGGGGCGCAGAGTCGCTGGGGCGCAGAGTCGCTGGGGCGCAGAGTCGCTGGGGCGCAGAGTCGCTGGGGCGCAGAGTCGCTGGGGCGCAGAGTCGCTGGGGCGCAGAGTCGCTGGGGCGCAGAGTCGCTGGGGCGCAGAGTCGCTGGGGCGCAGAGTCGCTGGGGCGCAGAGTCGCTGGGGCGCAGAGTCGCTGGGGCGCAGAGTCGCTGGGGCGCAGAGTCGCTGGGGCGCAGAGTCGCTGGGGCGCAGAGTCGCTGGGGCGCAGAGTCGCTGGGGCGCAGAGTCGCTGGGGCGCAGAGTCGCTGGGGCGCAGAGTCGCTGGGGCGCAGAGTCGCTGGGGCGCAGAGTCGCTGGGGCGCAGAGTCGCTGGGGCGCAGAGTCGCTGGGGCGCAGAGTCGCTGGGGCGCAGAGTCGCTGGGGCGCAGAGTCGCTGGGGCGCAGAGTCGCTGGGGCGCAGAGTCGCTGGGGCGCAGAGTCGCTGGGGCGCAGAGTCGCTGGGGCGCAGAGTCGCTGGGGCGCAGAGTCGCTGGGGCGCAGAGTCGCTGGGGCGCAGAGTCGCTGGGGCGCAGAGTCGCTGGGGCGCAGAGTCGCTGGGGCGCAGAGTCGCTGGGGCGCAGAGTCGCTGGGGCGCAGAGTCGCTGGGGCGCAGAGTCGCTGGGGCGCAGAGTCGCTGGGGCGCAGAGTCGCTGGGGCGCAGAGTCGCTGGGGCGCAGAGTCGCTGGGGCGCAGAGTCGCTGGGGCGCAGAGTCGCTGGGGCGCAGAGTCGCTGGGGCGCAGAGTCGCTGGGGCGCAGAGTCGCTGGGGCGCAGAGTCGCTGGGGCGCAGAGTCGCTGGGGCTGGGGCGCAGAGTCGCTGGGGCGCAGAGTCGCTGGGGCGCAGAGTCGCTGGGGCGCAGAGTCGCTGGGGCGCCTGAGGGCGCAGAGTCGCTGGGGCGCAGAGTCGCTGGGGCGCAGAGTCGCTGGGGCGCAGAGTCGCTGGGGCGCAGAGTCGCTGGGGCGCAGAGTCGCTGGGGCGCAGAGTCGCTGGGGCGCAGAGTCGCTGGGGCGCAGAGTCGCTGGGGCGCAGAGTCGCTGGGGCGCAGAGTCGCTGGGGCGCAGAGTCGCTGGGGCGCAGAGTCGCTGGGGCGCAGAGTCGCTGGGGCGCAGAGTCGCTGGGGCGCAGAGTCGCTGGGGCGCAGAGTCGCTGGGGCGCAGAGTCGCTGGGGCGCAGAGTCGCTGGGGCGCAGAGTCGCTGGGGCGCAGAGTCGCTGGGGCGCAGAGTCGCTGGGGCGCAGAGTCGCTGGGGCGCAGAGTCGCTGGGGCGCAGAGTCGCTGGGGCGCAGAGTCGCTGGGGCGCAGAGTCGCTGGGGCGCAGAGTCGCTGGGGCGCAGAGTCGCTGGGGCGCAGAGTCGCTGGGGCGCAGAGTCGCTGGGGCGCAGAGTCGCTGGGGCGCAGAGTCGCTGGGGCGCAGAGTCGCTGGGGCGCAGAGTCGCTGGGGCGCAGAGTCGCTGGGGCGCAGAGTCGCTGGGGCGCAGAGTCGCTGGGGCGCAGAGTCGCTGGGGCGCAGAGTCGCTGGGGCGCAGAGTCGCTGGGGCGCAGAGTCGCTGGGGCGCAGAGTCGCTGGGGCGCAGAGTCGCTGGGGCGCAGAGTCGCTGGGGCGCAGAGTCGCTGGGGCGCAGAGTCGCTGGGGCGCAGAGTCGCTGGGGCGCAGAGTCGCTGGGGCGCAGAGTCGCTGGGGCGCAGAGTCGCTGGGGCGCAGAGTCGCTGGGGCGCAGAGTCGCTGGGGCGCAGAGTCGCTGGGGCGCAGAGTCGCTGGGGCGCAGAGTCGCTGGGGCGCAGAGTCGCTGGGGCGCAGAGTCGCTGGGGCGCAGAGTCGCTGGGGCGCAGAGTCGCTGGGGCGCAGAGTCGCTGGGGCGCAGAGTCGCTGGGGCGCAGAGTCGCTGGGGCGCAGAGTCGCTGGGGCGCAGAGTCGCTGGGGCGCAGAGTCGCTGGGGCGCAGAGTCGCTGGGGCGCAGAGTCGCTGGGGCGCAGAGTCGCTGGGGCGCAGAGTCGCTGGGGCGCAGAGTCGCTGGGGCGCAGAGTCGCTGGGGCGCAGAGTCGCTGGGGCGCAGAGTCGCTGGGGCGCAGAGTCGCTGGGGCGCAGAGTCGCTGGGGCGCAGAGTCGCTGGGGCGCAGAGTCGCTGGGGCGCAGAGTCGCTGGGGCGCAGAGTCGCTGGGGCGCAGAGTCGCTGGGGCGCAGAGTCGCTGGGGCGCAGAGTCGCTGGGGCGCAGAGTCGCTGGGGCGCAGAGTCGCTGGGGCGCAGAGTCGCTGGGGCGCAGAGTCGCTGGGGCGCAGAGTCGCTGGGGCGCAGAGTCGCTGGGGCGCAGAGTCGCTGGGGCGCAGAGTCGCTGGGGCGCAGAGTCGCTGGGGCGCAGAGTCGCTGGGGCGCAGAGTCGCTGGGGCGCAGAGTCGCTGGGGCGCAGAGTCGCTGGGGCGCAGAGTCGCTGGGGCGCAGAGTCGCTGGGGCGCAGAGTCGCTGGGGCGCAGAGTCGCTGGGGCGCAGAGTCGCTGGGGCGCAGAGTCGCTGGGGCGCAGAGTCGCTGGGGCGCAGAGTCGCTGGGGCGCAGAGTCGCTGGGGCGCAGAGTCGCTGGGGCGCAGAGTCGCTGGGGCGCAGAGTCGCTGGGGCGCAGAGTCGCTGGGGCGCAGAGTCGCTGGGGCGCAGAGTCGCTGGGGCGCAGAGTCGCTGGGGCGCAGAGTCGCTGGGGCGCAGAGTCGCTGGGGCGCAGAGTCGCTGGGGCGCAGAGTCGCTGGGGCGCAGAGTCGCTGGGGCGCAGAGTCGCTGGGGCGCAGAGTCGCTGGGGCGCAGAGTCGCTGGGGCGCAGAGTCGCTGGGGCGGCAGAGTCGCTGGGGCGCAGAGTCGCTGGGGCGCAGAGTCGCTGGGGCGCAGAGTCGCTGGGGCGCAGAGTCGCTGGGGCGCAGAGTCGCTGGGGCGCAGAGTCGCTGGGGCGCAGAGTCGCTGGGGCGCAGAGTCGCTGGGGCGCAGAGTCGCTGGGGCGCAGAGTCGCTGGGGCGCAGAGTCGCTGGGGCGCAGAGTCGCTGGGGCGCAGAGTCGCTGGGGCGCAGAGTCGCTGGGGCGCAGAGTCGCTGGGGCGCAGAGTCGCTGGGGCGCAGAGTCGCTGGGGCGCAGAGTCGCTGGGGCGCAGAGTCGCTGGGGCGCAGAGTCGCTGGGGCGCAGAGTCGCTGGGGCGCAGAGTCGCTGGGGCGCAGAGTCGCTGGGGCGCAGAGTCGCTGGGGCGCAGAGTCGCTGGGGCGCAGAGTCGCTGGGGCGCAGAGTCGCTGGGGCGCAGAGTCGCTGGGGCGCAGAGTCGCTGGGGCGCAGAGTCGCTGGGGCGCAGAGTCGCTGGGGCGCAGAGTCGCTGGGGCGCAGAGTCGCTGGGGCGCAGAGTCGCTGGGGCGCAGAGTCGCTGGGGCGCAGAGTCGCTGGGGGCGCAGAGTCGCTGGGGCGCAGAGTCGCTGGGGCGCAGAGTCGCTGGGGCGCAGAGTCGCTGGGGCGCAGAGTCGCTGGGGCGCAGAGTCGCTGGGGCGCAGAGTCGCTGGGGCGCAGAGTCGCTGGGGCGCAGAGTCGCTGGGGCGCAGAGTCGCTGGGGCGCAGAGTCGCTGGGGCGCAGAGTCGCTGGGGCGCAGAGTCGCTGGGGCGCAGAGTCGCTGGGGCGCAGAGTCGCTGGGGCGCAGAGTCGCTGGGGCGCAGAGTCGCTGGGGCGCAGAGTCGCTGGGGCGCAGAGTCGCTGGGGCGCAGAGTCGCTGGGGCGCAGAGTCGCTGGGGCGCAGAGTCGCTGGGGCGCAGAGTCGCTGGGGCGCAGAGTCGCTGGGGCGCAGAGTCGCTGGGGCGCAGAGTCGCTGGGGCGCAGAGTCGCTGGGGCGCAGAGTCGCTGGGGCGCAGAGTCGCTGGGGCGCAGAGTCGCTGGGGCGCAGAGTCGCTGGGGCGCAGAGTCGCTGGGGCGCAGAGTCGCTGGGGCGCAGAGTCGCTGGGGCGCAGAGTCGCTGGGGCGCAGAGTCGCTGGGGCGCAGAGTCGCTGGGGCGCAGAGTCGCTGGGGCGCAGAGTCGCTGGGGCGCAGAGTCGCTGGGGCGCAGAGTCGCTGGGGCGCAGAGTCGCTGGGGCGCAGAGTCGCTGGGGCGCAGAGTCGCTGGGGCGCAGAGTCGCTGGGGCGCAGAGTCGCTGGGGCGCAGAGTCGCTGGGGCGCAGAGTCGCTGGGGCGCAGAGTCGCTGGGGCGCAGAGTCGCTGGGGCGCAGAGTCGCTGGGGCGCAGAGTCGCTGGGGCGCAGAGTCGCTGGGGCGCAGAGTCGCTGGGGCGCAGAGTCGCTGGGGCGCAGAGTCGCTGGGGCGCAGAGTCGCTGGGGCGCAGAGTCGCTGGGGCGCAGAGTCGCTGGGGCGCAGAGTCGCTGGGGCGCAGAGTCGCTGGGGCGCAGAGTCGCTGGGGCGCAGAGTCGCTGGGGCGCAGAGTCGCTGGGGCGCAGAGTCGCTGGGGCGCAGAGTCGCTGGGGCGCAGAGTCGCTGGGGCGCAGAGTCGCTGGGGCGCAGAGTCGCTGGGGCGCAGAGTCGCTGGGGCGCAGAGTCGCTGGGGCGCAGAGTCGCTGGGGCGCAGAGTCGCTGGGGCGCAGAGTCGCTGGGGCGCAGAGTCGCTGGGGCGCAGAGTCGCTGGGGCGCAGAGTCGCTGGGGCGCAGAGTCGCTGGGGCGCAGAGTCGCTGGGGCGCAGAGTCGCTGGGGCGCAGAGTCGCTGGGGCGCAGAGTCGCTGGGGCGCAGAGTCGCTGGGGCGCAGAGTCGCTGGGGCGCAGAGTCGCTGGGGCGCAGAGTCGCTGGGGCGCAGAGTCGCTGGGGCGCAGAGTCGCTGGGGCGCAGAGTCGCTGGGGCGCAGAGTCGCTGGGGCGCAGAGTCGCTGGGGCGCAGAGTCGCTGGGGCGCAGAGTCGCTGGGGCGCAGAGTCGCTGGGGCGCAGAGTCGCTGGGGCGCAGAGTCGCTGGGGCGCAGAGTCGCTGGGGCGCAGAGTCGCTGGGGCGCAGAGTCGCTGGGGCGCAGAGTCGCTGGGGCGCAGAGTCGCTGGGGCGCAGAGTCGCTGGGGCGCAGAGTCGCTGGGGCGCAGAGTCGCTGGGGCGCAGAGTCGCTGGGGCGCAGAGTCGCTGGGGCGCAGAGTCGCTGGGGCGCAGAGTCGCTGGGGCGCAGAGTCGCTGGGGCGCAGAGTCGCTGGGGCGCAGAGTCGCTGGGGCGCAGAGTCGCTGGGGCGCAGAGTCGCTGGGGCGCAGAGTCGCTGGGGCGCAGAGTCGCTGGGGCGCAGAGTCGCTGGGGCGCAGAGTCGCTGGGGCGCAGAGTCGCTGGGGCGCAGAGTCGCTGGGGCGCAGAGTCGCTGGGGCGCAGAGTCGCTGGGGCGCAGAGTCGCTGGGGCGCAGAGTCGCTGGGGCGCAGAGTCGCTGGGGCGCAGAGTCGCTGGGGCGCAGAGTCGCTGGGGCGCAGAGTCGCTGGGGCGCAGAGTCGCTGGGGCGCAGAGTCGCTGGGGCGCAGAGTCGCTGGGGCGCAGAGTCGCTGGGGCGCAGAGTCGCTGGGGCGCAGAGTCGCTGGGGCGCAGAGTCGCTGGGGCGCAGAGTCGCTGGGGCGCAGAGTCGCTGGGGCGCAGAGTCGCTGGGGCGCAGAGTCGCTGGGGCGCAGAGTCGCTGGGGCGCAGAGTCGCTGGGGCGCAGAGTCGCTGGGGCGCAGAGTCGCTGGGGCGCAGAGTCGCTGGGGCGCAGAGTCGCTGGGGCGCAGAGTCGCTGGGGCGCAGAGTCGCTGGGGCGCAGAGTCGCTGGGGCGCAGAGTCGCTGGGGCGCAGAGTCGCTGGGGCGCAGAGTCGCTGGGGCGCAGAGTCGCTGGGGCGCAGAGTCGCTGGGGCGCAGAGTCGCTGGGGCGCAGAGTCGCTGGGGCGCAGAGTCGCTGGGGCGCAGAGTCGCTGGGGCGCAGAGTCGCTGGGGCGCAGAGTCGCTGGGGCGCAGAGTCGCTGGGGCGCAGAGTCGCTGGGGCGCAGAGTCGCTGGGGCGCAGAGTCGCTGGGGCGCAGAGTCGCTGGGGCGCAGAGTCGCTGGGGCGCAGAGTCGCTGGGGCGCAGAGTCGCTGGGGCGCAGAGTCGCTGGGGCGCAGAGTCGCTGGGGCGCAGAGTCGCTGGGGCGCAGAGTCGCTGGGGCGCAGAGTCGCTGGGGCGCAGAGTCGCTGGGGCGCAGAGTCGCTGGGGCGCAGAGTCGCTGGGGCGCAGAGTCGCTGGGGCGCAGAGTCGCTGGGGCGCAGAGTCGCTGGGGCGCAGAGTCGCTGGGGCGCAGAGTCGCTGGGGCGCAGAGTCGCTGGGGCGCAGAGTCGCTGGGGCGCAGAGTCGCTGGGGCGCAGAGTCGCTGGGGCGCAGAGTCGCTGGGGCGCAGAGTCGCTGGGGCGCAGAGTCGCTGGGGCGCAGAGTCGCTGGGGCGCAGAGTCGCTGGGGCGCAGAGTCGCTGGGGCGCAGAGTCGCTGGGGCGCAGAGTCGCTGGGGCGCAGAGTCGCTGGGGCGCAGAGTCGCTGGGGCGCAGAGTCGCTGGGGCGCAGAGTCGCTGGGGCGCAGAGTCGCTGGGGCGCAGAGTCGCTGGGGCGCAGAGTCGCTGGGGCGCAGAGTCGCTGGGGCGCAGAGTCGCTGGGGCGCAGAGTCGCTGGGGCGCAGAGTCGCTGGGGCGCAGAGTCGCTGGGGCGCAGAGTCGCTGGGGCGCAGAGTCGCTGGGGCGCAGAGTCGCTGGGGCGCAGAGTCGCTGGGGCGCAGAGTCGCTGGGGCGCAGAGTCGCTGGGGCGCAGAGTCGCTGGGGCGCAGAGTCGCTGGGGCGCAGAGTCGCTGGGGCGCAGAGTCGCTGGGGCGCAGAGTCGCTGGGGCGCAGAGTCGCTGGGGCGCAGAGTCGCTGGGGCGCAGAGTCGCTGGGGCGCAGAGTCGCTGGGGCGCAGAGTCGCTGGGGCGCAGAGTCGCTGGGGCGCAGAGTCGCTGGGGCGCAGAGTCGCTGGGGCGCAGAGTCGCTGGGGCGCAGAGTCGCTGGGGCGCAGAGTCGCTGGGGCGCAGAGTCGCTGGGGCGCAGAGTCGCTGGGGCGCAGAGTCGCTGGGGCGCAGAGTCGCTGGGGCGCAGAGTCGCTGGGGCGCAGAGTCGCTGGGGCGCAGAGTCGCTGGGGCGCAGAGTCGCTGGGGCGCAGAGTCGCTGGGGCGCAGAGTCGCTGGGGCGCAGAGTCGCTGGGGCGCAGAGTCGCTGGGGCGCAGAGTCGCTGGGGCGCAGAGTCGCTGGGGCGCAGAGTCGCTGGGGCGCAGAGTCGCTGGGGCGCAGAGTCGCTGGGGCGCAGAGTCGCTGGGGCGCAGAGTCGCTGGGGCGCAGAGTCGCTGGGGCGCAGAGTCGCTGGGGCGCAGAGTCGCTGGGGCGCAGAGTCGCTGGGGCGCAGAGTCGCTGGGGCGCAGAGTCGCTGGGGCGCAGAGTCGCTGGGGCGCAGAGTCGCTGGGGCGCAGAGTCGCTGGGGCGCAGAGTCGCTGGGGCGCAGAGTCGCTGGGGCGCAGAGTCGCTGGGGCGCAGAGTCGCTGGGGCGCAGAGTCGCTGGGGCGCAGAGTCGCTGGGGCGCAGAGTCGCTGGGGCGCAGAGTCGCTGGGGCGCAGAGTCGCTGGGGCGCAGAGTCGCTGGGGCGCAGAGTCGCTGGGGCGCAGAGTCGCTGGGGCGCAGAGTCGCTGGGGCGCAGAGTCGCTGGGGCGCAGAGTCGCTGGGGCGCAGAGTCGCTGGGGCGCAGAGTCGCTGGGGCGCAGAGTCGCTGGGGCGCAGAGTCGCTGGGGCGCAGAGTCGCTGGGGCGCAGAGTCGCTGGGGCGCAGAGTCGCTGGGGCGCAGAGTCGCTGGGGCGCAGAGTCGCTGGGGCGCAGAGTCGCTGGGGCGCAGAGTCGCTGGGGCGCAGAGTCGCTGGGGCGCAGAGTCGCTGGGGCGCAGAGTCGCTGGGGCGCAGAGTCGCTGGGGCGCAGAGTCGCTGGGGCGCAGAGTCGCTGGGGCGCAGAGTCGCTGGGGCGCAGAGTCGCTGGGGCGCAGAGTCGCTGGGGCGCAGAGTCGCTGGGGCGCAGAGTCGCTGGGGCGCAGAGTCGCTGGGGCGCAGAGTCGCTGGGGCGCAGAGTCGCTGGGGCGCAGAGTCGCTGGGGCGCAGAGTCGCTGGGGCGCAGAGTCGCTGGGGCGCAGAGTCGCTGGGGCGCAGAGTCGCTGGGGCGCAGAGTCGCTGGGGCGCAGAGTCGCTGGGGCGCAGAGTCGCTGGGGCGCAGAGTCGCTGGGGCGCAGAGTCGCTGGGGCGCAGAGTCGCTGGGGCGCAGAGTCGCTGGGGCGCAGAGTCGCTGGGGCGCAGAGTCGCTGGGGCGCAGAGTCGCTGGGGCGCAGAGTCGCTGGGGCGCAGAGTCGCTGGGGCGCAGAGTCGCTGGGGCGCAGAGTCGCTGGGGCGCAGAGTCGCTGGGGCGCAGAGTCGCTGGGGCGCAGAGTCGCTGGGGCGCAGAGTCGCTGGGGCGCAGAGTCGCTGGGGCGCAGAGTCGCTGGGGCGCAGAGTCGCTGGGGCGCAGAGTCGCTGGGGCGCAGAGTCGCTGGGGCGCAGAGTCGCTGGGGCGCAGAGTCGCTGGGGCGCAGAGTCGCTGGGGCGCAGAGTCGCTGGGGCGCAGAGTCGCTGGGGCGCAGAGTCGCTGGGGCGCAGAGTCGCTGGGGCGCAGAGTCGCTGGGGCGCAGAGTCGCTGGGGCGCAGAGTCGCTGGGGCGCAGAGTCGCTGGGGCGCAGAGTCGCTGGGGCGCAGAGTCGCTGGGGCGCAGAGTCGCTGGGGCGCAGAGTCGCTGGGGCGCAGAGTCGCTGGGGCGCAGAGTCGCTGGGGCGCAGAGTCGCTGGGGCGCAGAGTCGCTGGGGCGCAGAGTCGCTGGGGCGCAGAGTCGCTGGGGCGCAGAGTCGCTGGGGCGCAGAGTCGCTGGGGCGCAGAGTCGCTGGGGCGCAGAGTCGCTGGGGCGCAGAGTCGCTGGGGCGCAGAGTCGCTGGGGCGCAGAGTCGCTGGGGCGCAGAGTCGCTGGGGCGCAGAGTCGCTGGGGCGCAGAGTCGCTGGGGCGCAGAGTCGCTGGGGCGCAGAGTCGCTGGGGCGCAGAGTCGCTGGGGCGCAGAGTCGCTGGGGCGCAGAGTCGCTGGGGCGCAGAGTCGCTGGGGCGCAGAGTCGCTGGGGCGCAGAGTCGCTGGGGCGCAGAGTCGCTGGGGCGCAGAGTCGCTGGGGCGCAGAGTCGCTGGGGCGCAGAGTCGCTGGGGCGCAGAGTCGCTGGGGCGCAGAGTCGCTGGGGCGCAGAGTCGCTGGGGCGCAGAGTCGCTGGGGCGCAGAGTCGCTGGGGCGCAGAGTCGCTGGGGCGCAGAGTCGCTGGGGCGCAGAGTCGCTGGGGCGCAGAGTCGCTGGGGCGCAGAGTCGCTGGGGCGCAGAGTCGCGCAGTCCATGCCCCCAAGAGCCAGCAGGCTGGGGGTGGGCAAGTGATGGGGAGGGGACATTGCCGGGGCAGCTGACCTAAACCAAACAATGGGATATTCCATGACACCTGATGTCACACTCAGCAATAGAAGCGTGGGCTCTCGTGGCGGAGGGGGCTGTTCCTTCTCAACAACCACTACGCGTTTGAGGCCCTGCTTCCTAGGACATGGCCAAACACCACTCGTTGATGGGAAGTAGAGAATAATTTTTTTTCTCTCTCTCTGTGCTTCCCCGCGGACTGATTGTTTCTTTTGTTTCTGTTTTTCCTCCCCATTCCCTTTCCCTTTAATTAAACCTTCCTCATCTCAAACCTCGAGTTCTCTGTGTTGTATTTTCTCCCCCTTCCTCTTTGAGGAGAGGGGGAGTGAGAGAGCAGTTGTGGTGGAGCTTGGCTGCCTACCTGAGTAAAACCACCACACCTTGTATCTGAAGAGGAGGTGAAGGAACAGGTAATGCAAGGTACACAAACTAATTTGCGCCAGACTAATAGGTGGTTGGTTCTGAGCTTGGAGACTGCAACAGAATCACAGAATCATCCTGGTTGGAAGAGACCTCCAAGATCACTGAGTCCAACCTCTGACCTAACACTAACAAGTCCTCCACTAAACCATATCCCTAAGCTCTACATCTAAACGTCTTTTAAAGACCTCCAGGGATGGTGACTCCACCACTTCCCTGGGCAGCCCATTCCAATGCTTCACAACCCTTTCAGGAAAGAAGTTCTTCCTAATGTCCAACCTAAACCTCCCCTGGTGCAGCTTAAGCTCATTCCCCCTTGTCCTGTCACCAGGCACGTAGGAGAACAGACCAACCCCCACCTCGCTACAGCCTCCTTTAATGTACCTATAGAGAACAATAAGGTCGCCCCTGAGCCTCCTTTTCTCCAGGCTGAACAAGCCCAGCTCCCGCAGCCGCTCCTCGTAGGACTTGTTCTCCAGATCCCTCACCAGCTTCATTGCCCTTCTCTGGAGTCAATCGAGCACCTCGATGTCCTTCTTGTAGCGAGGGGCCCAAAACTGAACACAGTACTCGAGGTGCGGCCTCACCAGAGCCGAGTACAGGGGGACAATCACTTCCCTATCCCTGCTGGCCACACTGTTTCTTATGCAAGCCAGGATGCTGTTGGCCTTCTTGGCCACCTGAGCACACTGCTGGCTCATATTCAGCTGGCTATCAACCAATACTCCCATGTCCTTCTCTGCCAGGCAGCTTTCTAACCACTCAAACATCTTCAGACTACCAGATCTAGAGAAACACTTTGGCTGCAGCCTAAAAACTGTGTGTACAGAAGCTCCCCCAAGCCAGCCACTCTTCTCCCCACGACCTGCCAGAAAGCAGCTGTCCATGTTTCAGCTAGGGTAGAGTTAATTTTCCTCCTAGGAGCTGATAGGATGCTATGTCATGGATTAGGATGAAAAGAGTGTTGATACCACGCTGATGTTTTAATTGTTGCAGAGCAGTGCTTATACTAAGCCAAGGATGTTTCAGCTTCTCGCTCTGTCCTGCCAACAGGCAGGATGGGGGTGCAGCAGGAGCTGTGAGGGGACAGACCCAGGATAGCTGACCCAAACTGGCCAAAGGGGTATTCCATACCCTCCGACGTAATGCTAGGGGAGCCTAGCAAGGATGGGGGGCCATCTGCTCGGGGATAGGCTGGGCATCGGTCAGCGGGTGGTGAGCAATTGCATTGTGCATCACTTATTCTGTACACATTAGTAGTAGCAGTACTATTCTCATTGTTATTATTATTTTTTTTCTTCCTGTCTTAATAAACTGTCTCTGTCTCGACCCACAGGCTTCATTTTCCTATTTCTCTCCCCCATCCCAGAGAGGGAGGGGGGAGGGTGAGCGAACGGCTGCTGCTGCTGGTCGGGGGAAACCACAACAACAGTAATGTAGTCATGTAACCAAATTAAAGCCAAAACTTTCATCCCGGTCCTTGACCTGAACAGGGAGTGAGGATCTGGATCCTGGCACTTCTACATGATAGTTAATATGCAGCCCAAGTAAATACTGCAGTCAGAGGTCATGGTGCTAGATTTTTAAAAGTCCCGCATAAAGAAGAGATCTCAGAAAAGCAAATTTAAACACCATTAATGTCAAGAAAAGTCTTCCTGACTGCTATGTTCTTTATCTGTCGTGACTAGACAGATGAAAATCTATGATGGCAATTTTGTCTTCTAGGTCTTTTTTTTTTTTTTTTTAATGTATTTCTTTTATTTATGTTTATTGATCTTATTTTAACAGGCTCTGTACTAATTTTCCTCACAGAATGACTAGCAGAAATATGACCCTTGTGCACCTTTTGTAGTTAATTCCTTAGGTCACCTCTAAGCACTAAGCCCCTTGTCAGGTTATTTCTATTAGCAATAAGGAGCAATTGACCTTAAAACATTGAATCCAGGTAGACGAGCCTATTCCACAAGGTCTTTTGGCTCCACCCTTGTTAGGTGAAATCTGCCAGGTGGGGATCATCTGACCTTTGCTATATAGGAAGCATGAGGACTTATGGGAAGAATTGCCTCCCTAGGGGAGTTTGAAGTTTAGGTTACCTAGGGTGCTTTTCTGCTGTCCTGGTGAAATGGACTCAAGGACTTAATATTCCCTAGCAGGCTGCTTTTTCTTCATGTTTTCTACCATCTCTGTGAAATAGGTTTAGAGACTCTATGAGCTAGCAGTGCTGAAGGTGCCTTCTCAGTACAGGATAACCCTGGTGGTCCGACTTCACTGGGAAGTAATTTGGAAGTTACTCAAGTTCAGAAGCTGGCAGGTAAGTGTTGCTGGGTTCTATAGTTGTTTAATGTTGAGGAGATGGAGTATTTCCTTCACCTTGTCTGTTTTCAGTGAAACTGAAAAGAGAGGGAGGGGGAAGGGTGAGCGAACAGCTGTGTGGTGCTTATTTGCCAGCTGGATTAAACCACAACTTTCAAGGTATGTTTGAATGAGCAGGTAGATAAGTATGGAACCCTTAGAAGAAAGATTATTTTACTCTTCTGAATGTTTTGTTTTTAATCCTGCAATAACCCTTAGAGGATAGGTTTTATATTCTGTTTTTCTCAAACTGATCAAGGTATTCCCTAAAGATGACAGCTAGGTGCCTTCTCATTTTATATGAGACTTTCAGCTTCATTTGTCCAGAGTTCCCACAGCACGTTGCATCACCAGAAATGAAACAATGATCTATTGCTTTAGCTCTTAATAGTACCTGGGTAGCTGTATCTCATCGCAGAACAAATGCCAAACTAGGGTTCATCAAATATGAAGACAATATCTTCTATAGGCACCTAATATAAACCATTTGAAAGTTTTATATAGCCTATTGCTGCTGTGTCACTATGCCAACGAGAAATTAGTCTTATCATTTCTTTAGTTGAAGATCCCTTTTACAACAAAGACTTGGTGGACTGGGGCATAAAAGCCCACATGTAATTTTTCAGATTCAGTTTAAAGGTGAATTGAATGCAGAAGTGAAATATAGACTTTGGAAAAGGCATACTTCTTTGAGGGAAGCAGAACCCTCGATATTCATTACATTATCTTTGAGAACTGTAGGAAAATCTTAGGCAGCAATAAGTTAGGAAAAACAGATTGCCTTGATGGTTATTCATGTATTAAAAGTATAAAAACTGCATCCATTGTGTTACTTACAGCTCTCCAAAATTTTGCTAGGTGCTAGGTAAACATTCTTTGCTCCTTAACAGAAAATATTTTTTTCCTCAATATGCACATTTTTAAAAAAAAAAAAAAAAAAAAAAAAAAAAAATTGAGGCATGTTTTCTTTAAAGAAAATCACCTTTATTTTTTTTTCTTTAAGAATTTGTGAGTTCTGTTTGAAATGCTGTTACCTTACTGATCTGCCAGGAGTCTGCATTGAGAAATTGAATTTGGAAGCAGTAAGGAGTTATAATCTAGCTTTAACCTTAACTAATTCTATTTCAGCAGACTTTGTTTAGCCATTCAAACACTCGCTATTGTAAAGTACTAACATCCAGAATTTTTCAAATGTGTTTGGATATCCATCATGTGGATGGGGACATCACATCACAACATTGTATTTGAGTGTAGTAAGATCTTCTTTGCAGATGGTCCACCCTGGTTCAATAAGCAGCTTTTACAGCACTTATTCCCTGATTTGTCTGAACTAAGATGTGTTCAAGGGTAAAACTGCATTTACCAGCCAGATCTGTCCATATTGTTTAAAATAACCCCAGGCTTATTGGAAGTTTGATCACTCTCCTGCAGCCGTGTAGAACAGCCCAGGCAATTCCCCGAATACAGCAAGCTGAATCTGAAGTACATGTACTGATGAAGGGAGTAATGCTGTTCTCCTTCAGCCTGCTGTGTATTCATGTTGCCTTATATATAATTTATAAAAAATAAAAATATAAATCCCAGGATTTTGCTGTTTCCCTGAAGACTGGCTAATTTGTATTAGTGTGGGCATATCCCATAGGTCTTGGAGACATTTTTGCTTTTAAATCTGGTTTAGAAAAATAGCAATGTCTTCTCAGTGAAGAATCAGTGCCATCTAGAGGCTGAGAGCTGGAAGGAGAATCAGTGCAAAAACCACTAAACAGCCTGGGGATAGATGGTAGGAAACAGGGACAGGAAAAATGGAAATAACGGGAAAATCTAGCAGATGAAAATAGTGGGAAGCACAGCATGGTGATAAACAAATCCTTGCCCAGATACAAGCTCAGGCCCTGGTTTGAGTAGTGAGAGGGAGGAAAGGTGGCCTCTGTCAGCCAACACTGCCTTTGTTTTGTGAAATCAGCTTTGTGTAAGCCAGACTCCTGAAAAACAGTCTACCCGCGGGGCAGATTTATTGGAAGTGGGAATGTACAGGAGGAAATGGCCCCTCAGCGACGTACAAACACGCCTCTTGGCATTTAAAAGTGCTATACATTTAATGAGCATGCTTATAAAGAAACGCAAAACCACTGAGCAGTTTTGGGCTCTCACCTTTAGAAAATTATGACCTAAAAACTATGTTCTTTACCTATATTTTTAAGCCTCTTCTTAAAGCCGTTCTAATATCCTGCTTCTACTATGCATGCGAGTAAAATGTAAGGAAAAGAGCTTCCATAGAAAGTGCTTGATCTGTGTCAGGAGCGACAGAAACTCGAGTTCCCAAGCAGCGGGTTTCTGAATAACTTGTCTTTGAGCCCCCTCTGGTGGTGTAGGGTTTTGTACGCAGGTTCTGTAAGTAGTGGAGCCTCAGATTTAACATATTCGTAACGTAATGGATATAGAGGGAGATAGGAAAAAAGGCAAATCCATAACACTTGCACAGGGTCTTTTTTTCTTTTTTCGTGTTTTTTTTTTTCTTTTTTCATTACATATCGAAAGAGAAAATAGATTTTCTGTCACTCAAGAGACTAATGCCAAATTTTCTTTAGTTCTAATCATGCTTTATGATTAGAAATAGCAAATCTGTACAGTTTTCTCTATTAAGTACTATAAAACTATTTGAAAGAGAGCAGAAAAGTTGAGAGGATGAGGACTGTTCTGACTGGAATGGGCTGGTCTGCCATGAGCTGTTCTTTCTGCGCTTCCTGGTAATAGAGACAGAGTCCAGGGTCTTCCTTCCCTGGATCCAAACACAAGAGTATTGTAGTTTGACATCATGTGATTCTCCTTTGATGCTGTATGCTCCCTTTTTCTACCGAGTGCTAATGCTTCTCCTGGCTTCAGGGCAGCTTTATGCTCTGGGACAAATAATTAGAGAGAATCAGTCACTAAAATGCAAATGATACATAGGCACAGAATTTATTGGATGGGAAATGTAGAGATGGCAGAACAGGTGTGTGTTTTGAGAGCTGTTTTGGCCATCCAGTGATGCAGTGCACCTGTAACACGAAAAATAGCATGGTGTGGTGTATCCCTTCCCTTATGCCAGCTTTCAGGGGAAAAGATGCTGCAAATGTCCACAGGGAGAAAAAAAACAAACTTGCCTGACCTGAGTGAGAAACTTGCCAAAATCCTCTGGTGTCAGGGCGGTGTGCTGGGGGAGCCCAAAAGAGCACAGGAAATGCTGGCTACCACCAACTGCTACATGTTTGGGGTAGTCAGCTCAGAAATTTGTTAAAGCCTTTTTGCACCTTTGTGATTACTTGTGGACAACAGTCAGTACCTCAAAAATACTATTGGTTTAATCATTAAACAAAAGGTGCTTACAAGACACGTACAGTCAGAAGGAGCTGGCTGAGTCTGCAAATCAGGTCCCTACCCATGAATGGTGCATGTGGGCTTGGTGACGGGGCTGTTGGCAGAGCCCTCTGTGCCAGACCCAGTATTGCAGGCTTGCCATCCTTTGTGCTTCTGCTGCATTAGAGGTTCAGCCCCTTCTGGGTCCCTGATCCAAGCAGAGCAAAGCCACCTTGCATTATACAGGTGTATCTTCCTGGTACTCTAATCACAGTTTTGAAACTAGAGCACCATCTCCTTTCTCCATCTTGTTTTCCTGGAGAAAAAAAAAAATCACACACACATGCATACAAATAAATTGCTACCTACTTGTAGGTAGGGGCCAATAATTCAAAATGCTGGGTTTAACACCAACCCAGTCAAGGGTGATTAAAAACAGAGGGTGAAACACAACTAGCTGAAGAATGCCTTTGTGGGATCAGCTCTATGTATGTATGGTTACCTGCCATTTGTGGTAAGTTACCTGTGGTCAGGACACAATTCACAGAGGGTTCAGTCTTTTTTTGCTGGCCTGTCTGGTCTACAAGTAGTTGCTTGTTAGGTAAATGTAGGATGTAACATGTCATCTGTTGTCTGCCTTGGTACCTGTCTCACAGCGTTCCTCTGCAGAAGTAAAATCTGTATTTTCTTTTTGAGAAGCTCATGCCTACGTTGAGGGTGCTACTAGCCATCTGGATCTGCAGTTCATCCTGGATTCATTTCCATCTGAAAATGCAGGTCCACTTGAGAGAAAGCCACTAACCAAGTAGGATTAGGTATCTTGCGTTTGCTAATCCAAAGCATTTTATATCAGGATATCGTGATGATAGACAGGATAGTGATGACCTGGCTGCAAATTCTCTCATTCCCCCTTCAGTGAAAGAAGTCTGCCTTTTTAAAATTCTTAATTGTATTTTATTATTTTATATTGGCTGTACTCTTTCTTTTCTTTTTTTCCTGAAAGTCTGTATCTATTACCTGCAGTATCCACTGCAGGTCACATAGGAAACTTGTGCTGTGATTGTGATAAATTGATTTATTTTTTAGCTTACTCATTTTCATCAATAGGTATTTACAGCAACTACAGTGTGTCAAGATGTGACACCACTGAATGTCCTTAGAGCTTGTTAAACATAGGCTGAACAGGAGGATAAATCCCTCCTCTGGAAAAGAAGTATAGACGTTTATGGGGGTGCAAGTGTTGCTGAGATATTATACTCTACTGCTGCTGAGGGAGTCAAAGTTTAGCTTTTAAAGAGCACCAAGTTGCCCTTGCTGACCAGTAAAGCTGAAGATCTAACCTCTCCCTCTCTTGCTAGATTTGGTCATGTTTGGACCAAGAATGTTCTGTTTCCTATACTAAAAGATGGAATGAGAAGAAAAATATGTATTGTTTGTTTTAATGCTGAAGTTTCCCCAATCAGAGGAGGCCTTACTTACCTTTCAGCATTTTCCAGGCTGTTCAGTCTCACCTTTTTCTTATTAGTAGCTGTCAAAGTGCAGTACCTGAAGCAGGATAAGGACAGGGTCCAGTCCCACCTTGTGAACATGTCATGTACACTGAAGACAGCCCAGCCAAGTGTGGGGAGGTCCTGCCCCACAGGAACTTGAGCTGAGCACCCTCATCACAGCTGAGCTGTTGTTGAGTCTCAGCCATCTCTGCAATTAGATGTTGTGGGAAAACTCTGGGCATTTGAGCAAACACTGAAGTCTTCTTCATATAGTCATCCTGCTATGAAGAACAGGTAAGGTGGGACTTCAGAATGAGAAGGAAGATATGGAAGGATTGTGTTTAACATAGGTGTTGTTTGCATTTTTGTGTTTCAGATGCAAAAAGACAAGTAGTACAAGACAATGTGAAATAAATTTGTTAATATATGGCACTTGCCATATTTCCCCCAGGGGCAACAGGAATTGAAGACAAAGAGATAATATACTAAGTATGAGGAAAGGCATGCTGTTTAAAAAAAAAAAAACAAACAACAACAACAACATTTATATTTCTTTAAAGAAACATTGGTATAGTGTAAAAGTTTGTTTTATTTTGTTTTTAAATCTTGAAATAGATTGTATTGTTCAGGAACAGTTAATGTTTTGAGATTCAAAACTAGATAAAAATGAAATACAAATCAGATTGCCCTTTTAACCTATGGTTATCATCAATTGAGCATCTCAGAGATACTTTTGGTATATACCTAGAGATCAGGTTCTGCAGAAGTACTCTAAAGAACTACTTAAATGTCAGTAATATTTCTAAGATAAAGACAAGACCTGGTAGGTGATAAGACAAATCTACCTGTGTAGCAGCATGAGAGAAATTTTCATGTGACTGATATCAGGAGCAATGCTCAAATCTGTGCTACTATTCTAGGTGATTGGTTTTTTGTTGTTGTTTTTGTGGTTTTTTTTTTTTTGTTTGTTTTGTTTTTTTGTTTGTTTGGTTGTTTTTTTGTTTTGTTTTTTTTTTTTTTTTTTAAAGAAAAGTGTTTTACTTTCATTCTTGATATCCAGGGAAGGATCAGCCACCAATGAAAACACAGTAAACTTGAAAAATCTCTTGTCCTTTAATGCTGTTTAGTTTCAGAACTGTATGCAGAGTTTATAGAAGTAATGTTGCACATATGATGACTTAAAGATATAGGAGAGGTGATGTGTGTATGGACTAGTAGCCTAAATGAGGACCTATCTTACTACTTGGCCTGTGCAGAGTAAAATGCCAGAAAGCACATCAGACAGGAATGTGAAACCTTTCTGCACAGCAAGTGACTGACCAAAGAGAAACATCAGTACAACATAAAAGCCTAGCTGCAACAACAGGCAGCTGGTGGGAAAAGCTAATTAATTTTTCTTTCAGGAAGCAAGACGAAGTGAAGGACATGAGTTCCTGCAGCATGCTTTTGTATGTGTGTAGAAATGAGTCCTCAATGCTTTTTGGACTTGCTCTTACAAAGGACAGCTTCTGTGACTGATGGAAGTCAGTCACATGCTACCTACTGACTTTGGTGAAGCAGAATTGGACATCACTGTCCCGCAAAGTAGTACTTCCATTTCCACTGCAGCTGGGATGGGTGTTGAAATTAGCACCGGCTGCCTCACAGAACATTAGTGACTCACACAGAGAAATGATTTAACCATTAACACAGCTATATGATGTTATAATGTGTTGGGGTTTGTGTAATTGCTGCAATCTGCAAGTAGAATTCTTATTTGGGTTCTCTTTGGAAGGATATGGTGGAAGAAACTCTCCACATGTCTATAGCAGAGCATTGGATTGCAGCAGTGGGAAGGGAACTAGTACAGGGACTCTCAGGAGGAATCTGCAAATCTGAGCATGTGACACATGAATCCTTATGCACTTCCTGAAACCCATCTTCCCTTCCTGTGTAAGTGGAAATCCAATTCTTTAACTGCATTTCCCTACATCTCTGTACTCAGTGGAGGGGCAAATACATAAAATATGTTACCCTGCTACGGCAGAGAACAAGAAATACCACTAAGATTATAAATATTAAGAGACTGCAAGCATTCTTGCAGCATTCCACTTTGTTTTCCTAGGAGGACTAACAGAGGACAAAAGAGGAAGAAGCCTTCCCATGCTACGTGTAGACATGTGAATGTGAGTGAAACTCTCACTGATTCTCTCTCCTCTCCTCCCTCCCCTTCCTGTTAGAAGTAACTTAAGAGCTGCGCACATTGTGTTTATCATTTGTATCACAGAATTTCTAGGTTGGAAGAGACCTCAAGATCATCGAGTCCAACCTCTGACCTAATGCTAACAGTCCCCACTAAACCATATCCCTAAGCTCTACATCTAAACATCTTTTAAAGACTTCCAGGGATGGTGACTCCACCACTTCCCTGGGCAGCCCGTTCCAGTGTCTAACAACCCCTTCGGTAAAGAAGTTCTTCCTAAGATCCAACCTAAAACTCCCCTAGTGCAACTTAAGCCCATTCCCCCTCGTCCTGTCACCAGGCACGTGGGAGAACAGACCAACCCCCACCTCTCTACAGCCTCCTTTGAGGTACATGTAGAGAGCGATAAGGTCGCCCCTGAGCCTCCTCTTCTCCATATGAAGGAGGCTGGGGAATCATTAAGCAAGATACCCAACAACACAGCTTTATTTGGCTTTACAAATCTCCATTAACAGAGACAACCATGTGGTATGAGTTCACCAAGCAATACCCTGTTAAATGGAAAAGGGATCTGCTGCAGCTCAGTGAGTTACAGCCCTAGGACATAAAGCACACTAGAGAGAAGGACAAAAAAGCATTAGTGAAAGAGATGGAGAGCAATGCTGAGGCAATGGGCACAGGAGAGTTAAGAATGACCCGTCTGTCCCCAGTTTGTGTTTTGAGTAGTGAGACAACCTGAAGCACTGTGGACCATCACACGGTGGATGGAGCATAAGCAGCCTCTGAGCTCCTGAGTCACCCAGGAGAAGCAGATGACAGTGCAAGGATGTGAGAGGGAACGGTGTTGGCTCTATGAGGTGGTTCTGCAGTCCATCAGTTTGCGAAAGCTCCTCCGGAAACTGTCATCTAGAAAGGCATACAGGAAAGGGTTAAAGCAGCTGTTGGCATAACTCAAGCTAGTGATGAAGTAGGAAATCCCGATGATCAGAGGAGTTTGTGGGATGTCTGTGGTGAGGGCCACCACTGTGCTAAGGTGATAGGGTGTCCAGCAGAACAGGCAGACAGCCAGGATGACAGCCACCATCAGTGTCACTTTCTTTTTGGCTTTGTCCAGGGCTTTGGCATTGCTGTGGAGATGCACTCGTCTCAATCTGCACAACATGATGGTGTAGAGGATGCAGATGGTGGATACTGGGATAGCAAAGCCTAAGATAAGGGTGTAGATCCGACTGCCTTTCCACCACATGCTCTCAGGGTGGGGGAACACAAAGACACACTGGGAGCGCCCCTGCTCCTTGTGTATCTTAGCAAAGACAGTGAAGGGCAGGATGATAACTGTGACGAAGGACCAGACGCAGAGGCTCACAATCTTGGCTGCTCGGTAAGTGCGGTAAGACATCTTCCTGGACTTGGTAGTGGCCACCACAACAAGGTAGCGGTCAATGCTCATGATGGTGAGGAAGTAGATGCTGGAGAAGATGTTGTACTGGTCTATTGAGATGATGAGCTTGCACATGAACTCTCCAAAGGGCCACTGCAGGAGCAAGTAGTCAGCAATGTTGATGGGCAGCACCAAGGTGAAGAGCTCATCAGCAATGGCTAAGTTGAGGATGAAGATGTTGGTGACTGTCTTCATCTTAGGGGCTTTGAGGATTACATAGATGACAGCTGTGTTACCTGTCAGCCCCACAGCACAGATGATGGAGTAGATGACAGGCACTGTGATGTAGAAGCTGGGGCTCAGCAGGGGAGGGGGCATATTCAGCCCCTCATCCCCTCTCCCTGTGCAGTCTGTGGGCCCAGGAGCACAGGAGGAATTGAGCTCTGGAAGTGAGGAGTTTTCCATAGCCACAGCAGAGATGCCAGGCTCACTGGTGGCAAAGAGGACTTGGAAGAGGGGGGAAAGGCACGGATCCTGGTTATTCTCAAGCTTGTCTCCTCCGGAGCATCCAACCACCAGTGTCCTCCCTTCAGCTGCCATGTGCCTCCTGCCAGCGGGGACCTGCTGGGAGCAGCAAGATATCACCACGGGCTCAGCTGAGGCTCCCATGGTCCCCTCACAGCAGGAATGGTCCCCACCTGCTCTTGCCCACCACCAGTACTGGTGGGATCCATTGGGGGGGACAGAAGTGGAGATGGGAGCAGGGGGAGAGGGAATAGCTCAGAGCCCCACACTCCCCTAAGGTGACCACTGAACTAACTCCACATGGGGACTCCCCAGCCCCCTCATGTCCCTTACCAAGCTCACGGCAGCTCAGCAAGCCTTGAGCCTGAGGGAGGGTCCAGTGCCTTTAGGATGCCTGGGGATGAGAGAGGGAAGCAGACCCCCCCCCCCCCCCCCCCCTCCCCAAAGCTGGGGTAGCAGCGACTGGGGAGGGTCACTTGGTGCGGGAAGTAGGGGGCTGACCCACAGACTTGCCGGGGCTCAAAAATAAGTCAACCCACCCCCTCCCAGTGGGGCTGAACACTTTGCAAGGCGAGGAAGAGCAAGCACACTGACCTTTCCCAGCTGGCTGGGGGGCCCCTGGGTCCGGCTGCGGGAGCGGGTCTGGCTGCGGGCAGGCAGCACCGATGACAGTCTCAGCTTGATCCTAAGCACGGCCAGGAGCTAAATGCATGCCCACGTCGCTTTAGGGAACAATGGAGAAGCCACGGTAACTGCAGAGAGGAGGGTTCAAAATTCAGGAGCTGGAGCTGTACCGCAGGAGAGAAGAGTTTTGTGTAATTACCTCCAGTCAAATCCCCTCCTGACAGCGGTGGAGGGTTGCAGCGCAGCGAAGGTGGGAGAAATCCGAGCTGCAGACAGCATCTGCTTGGCACGCTGGGTCTGGGAGCACAGCATCCACCACCAGGTCCCCAGGGGGGGTTGTGGAGATGTGTGGGGGCAGCATGTAGCTGTCAGGTGGCGTGGCACATAGCGCCCCGAAACATTCCGCCAAGCTGAAGCAGGGTGCACCAACAGGAGTTCTTATACCTCTGCACTTCCCCTCCTTCACGCTGGGATAATGACAGACCTGAATATAACCCCGCGGGAGGCAGTCTTTTTTAGAGGGTAATTTGGAGCTCCTAATTTACCTTTTTTGTTTTTTCTCTATCTCCTATTTTTTATTTATTTTTTTTTCAAAAAGCATGTGGAGTCTATCTGGCTTCAGTTTTATTGGTTTTGCTTCAAATCCATGGGCTTGTAGTACATTTGATAACATATTGTGTCTCTTAAATCAGAAGTGAAAACAATGCCTGTTGTAGTGTTACCAGCACCACCGGCTACAGATATTAAGCTGCTAATAATGTAATGCATGCTTCCTTTTGCAAATAATCTGGCATAACTCTTCAATACCTCTGAGTTCACATCACAGTGAGAGATAAACTCAGTTCTTTGCTCTGACTGTCCCACATCCTGCTGCACGATTACCTACATTACCAGGATTTCACAACTATGAAAATTCAAGCAAAGGAATTAACTAGTAAATGTATTAAAAAGCATAACCAGAGAAAATTAGCTATTCTTCATTGTGGTTATGCTTTTTTTTTTTTTTTTTTTTAACTATATATTACTGGTAGCTACAAAACATAGAAAATGATGCTTCATGGTACATCACTAAAGGATCTGTGATTCCTGCCTTCCTTTACATTTGAGAAGAAAAGGTGTTCCCACCCTTATGTGCTCCCATAAGAATGATGTAAAAACTATGTTGCAGATCAACCATGGTGTTTTGATCCCTTTTTTGCATACTTTATACTTTCACAAGCCAAAAAAAAAATAAAAAAAAAAATCACCTTCACTATGAAGTTTCCTAAAAGCTAGCACCTGAGTCAGATTTTTCCAGCTCAAAGACATAGGCACAGTGAAGTGTATATAGCTTGGAAAACTTTACATAATAATTGCATTATTATGTTGGGTGTGGTCAAAACTCCAGTTGAACATCTTTTTGTTTAGTCCTTAATTTCCAGTGATGTAGTGTGGATCGTACCACAAGCCCCTTCTTTCCCTTTTTATCTACCTAAATAATCCCAGTTGTAAAATGCAAATTTAATCATGGATAAACTGATTCACTTATTTTTCTCTATTTTCACATATTTCTCTGGAGAAGCTTCTTGGCCCTCCTCTGTTATTCCAGAATCATTTTGTTTTGTTTTTCTTCAGGAATACTGCTGAAATAGCAATTCTTACTGAAGCCCACTAAAACTTTTCTTAATATTTCAGCTCTAAGATCAGCCATAGCATAGTTCAAACAAAACAGAACACAAATGCTGAGTAACATCATAATAGCACCAACACAGGGTCTATGATACACTTTTCGGTACTCTAGACAGGCAGAAATTTTTCTTTGTAGAAATGTTTTTGGAGGATGTCAGCCATGGTGTGTGCTTATTGCAGTAATATAAAAGGTAACCTAAGTAAATAAAATCTGTGTCCCTCTACTTGTGGTGACTGGAGGAGACCCTTGATGACTACAAGAGACATGTCATACTCTCCTGCAGAAAAAGGAAGGAAGACAGTCCAGGGAACTACAGACTGGTCAGTCTCACCTCAGGCCCTGGAAGGATTACTGAGAAAATCCTCCTGAAAGACATTTCCAGAAATATGAAGAATAAGAGAGTATTTCAGAGCAACCAGCATAGATTCAACATAGGCAAATCATGCCTGACCAGCCTGGTTGCCTTCTGTGTTTCTGTCATGAGATGACTGATTCCATGGATGAGGAGAGAATAATAGGTGTTGTTTACTCTGACTTTTAGCACAGCCTGTAGCAGTCTCCCATAGACACAGTCGATAGGTGAGTTCAAACAGTAGCAGCCAGGAATTCAACGTGTAATTGGTGGTCAGTTATTAGTAACAAAATCCAGTGGAGTGCCATAGTGATAGTTTGGAGGCTGGAGCATGTTACAGAGGAGAAGATATTGAGGGAACTGGATTTGGGGAGGTAGTAGAGTCACTGTTGCTGGGGGTGTTTAAGCTAAGCTTAGGGACATGGTTTAGTGGGTAATACTGGTGGTTGGGGGATGATTGAACCAGATGATCTTGGAGGTCTTTTCCAACCTTAATGATTCTGTGATTCTTTGTTTTTCTTAGAGAAGAGAAGGCTTGGGTGGCAGTAAAATCTAATTGCTGTTTTCAGCCATCTCACCTTGGGTTTTGGATATGCAGCCAGTTTACGTGGCAAGGTTTTGGTAGTGGGGAGAGCTGCAGGGGTGGCTTCTGTGAGCAGAGCCCAGCAGCTGCCCCACGTAAGATAGGGGCCAGTTTCAGCTGGCTCCAAAGGGGGCTGACACTGTCCAGAGCCAAGCCAATGTTGTTTGTGCCTGTGTGAGACCATATTTAAAGAAAAGGGAAAGAAAACCCTGCTGCTGCGCTGCAGCTGGGAGAGCAAGGAGTGAGAACCAGCCCTGCAGGCCCCAAGGAGGGCAGGAGGTGCTCCAGGCACACAGCAGCAGTTCCCCTGCATCCACACTACATCACTGGAAATTAAAGACTCATTTTACATTTTATGTATTTTTTTTTTTTAAGAGAAACCCAACAATTAATTATATTTTAACATCCTTTGACTTGGACTGATGGAGTACAGTGATTAAGTAGCAATGCATAAAAATATATTTAATTTCCTAGGAAACATACTGCAAATTTTTGTCTATCCCACACCTAAAAACTTTCAAGTTTATTTCTGTATTTACTATCAATGTTTGATATATATTTTGACAACTAAAAAGGAGAACATAACTGTCTCAGTCTTTATCAGTGTGCTGGGTCTTGTCACTTTGCTTATTAGTCTAAATAAATAAATGAAACACGATTTTTTTACTAACTGGAATACAAAAGAAAAGGGAAAAAAAAAAAAGAAAGCACAGCTAACCAGCATTGAAGCTGTTGTAGACATGCATATTATTACATTTTACAGGGAGTAGCAGTTTTAGGAATCAAAATAGGTACCAGATTTTTTTTTTTTTTTTTTTTTCCTGTAAGAGGACCATTGATAGTGTAGTACAGTGTTAAATTAAGATAGATTAAAATATATATTTTATATTCGCAAATAATATGGGAGTTTTGCAAATGATTGAGACACAAACTCAGAAAACCAGTATTCATTTAGAAAATGGAACCACCTTCTCTCTTTACTTTAGGAGTTCATCAATTTGTGAGTTGTATTAACATAACTGAATGATACGGGCAGGTATGCCAAACATTTATGCTCCTGCTTATTATAAGGGCTTTCTTCATTTCAAAATTAATTGAAATTGTAAAAATTTACTGTTTATGCATTGGTCCCATACAAGTCTTTCAGTGTTTCTTTTGTTAGTAAATAACCATGTGGACCAACTATGACATAAAGAGAAATGATTCCTCATAGAATAATTAGTGTGTACATTTATTATGCATTAGAACTGAACAGTATAAAGGATTACAATATTTAAATACATTGTTATAATAAATTATATTCACAAATTAATCTCCATTCTGTTTTAGAATGGTTTTCCATAGAATCTCCGTACACATAACCATGCTATATCAGTCTGTAAGCATGTACAAAATTTTGACTGATTTGAGACAGGAAAAGAGGTCATAGAGATTTAGATAAAAGGGTGGTCTTGAGTGGGGGAAAAATCCAAACTGTTGTTAATTCATGGAAACATTGCTAGTTGAGTTTGTTTATGTTATTCTGTGGGAGAGAAGCTGCATTGACAGGGTGTTTTTGAATGTTGCACTGACAAGGAGAGCTGCTGTCAGACGTTGTTTATGATGCAGACAGGAGCTATCTGCTAGTCAGGTACTTATTCTTATTTCTGCTTCATTTATTTGTTAATCCAGACAGTTGGTTTGAAGTTTTTTTCTTTATTATCCCCTGTAATTTGATGTCCACTGGCCATCTAAAGAATTTTCTGTGTAATAAAGGTGAGAGTTGAAGATAGCTAGTGGAAGATAATTTTATCCTAACTTGTTTCTGCCTTTTATGGGTATAGCCTTCTCTAGCACAAGCTCTTTCTAAGAAGCTGTTATTTTGAGGAAGCTGTTTGGGTTGCTCCTGGTTTAGCAATTAGCCTAGGGAAATGGGTTAATTGCACCAATCAGTACTGGAGGATCAATTGGAAAGACAGGAAAAGCAGGTTAAAGCAGTTCTCTCTATTTGTATTCTCTGCTTTAAAATAAAGAAGCGCTTTACAATCTCCAAACAGGGACTCATGAATTCAGATAAGTGTAAGGTGGTTCACAGATGAGGGAGTGTTGTGTAAACTTAATGGTATGAGCTAGTATTTAAACACTCCTCTTATTAGTCCACTTAATTATATTCTTCTGTACTCTGCTGTGTGGTTAAAGGCAAGTACAAAGAGACGGTATAGTAGTTTTAGTAATAGTAGCTTTTTCTAGCAGTACAAACTTGCTCCTTGCTTGATGCATTGCAAAGCTACACCGTAAAGAAGAAAAACTTGTCTTCAGTTTTGAAAACTGTAGTTTTCAAGGGCTATCTGCCAACCATTTCCAGCCTCCAAGAATGTTTTGCTTTTGTGAACGTTCCTTGCTCTGTAACAGGCATGTTGCTGTCAGAGCTGCATCATCTGAAAGTGCAGTACAACTTACTGTGCATAAATTTTGTCATAATGCTTGTGCTACGGTGCCTATACCCAGCCCCTTCCTTTTTTCAGAATCATTGCCTGGCTCAACTGTGAAGCTGTTTCTCCCCCAGAAGGTTCCCTAACTCTAGCAACAACTCCGTTCTGTGCAATATGTTTTGCTTTCTGACTGTGAAGGTGACAAAAATGTAATTGCTATAGGAATCTGAAAATCAGAAGGAATCTTCCTGTTTCCTCTGTCCTGGCAGCTGAAGAAATAGATCTTTAGCCTAATGCATCTTTGATGCTTTGATGTGAACTGCTGTCATTAGTTAGGGCGTTGTAGCTGTCTGTACAGCATTCTGATAAACAACTTGCCTCTACTATCAGGTGCTCATTATTGTTATTTTTGTAGCATTTGGAGGTGTCAAAAGTATCAAGTCTCATGAACAGCTGTCAAAGTCTGTTTTTTGTTTGTCTGGTTTTGTTTTTCCCTTTTATACTGTCAATTTCCCAGATAGGTAGTGAAAGCTATAATGGAGTGTGGAGTGAAGGAAGCCCAGAAAAGTATAATGGCTTGTCCCAGGAGAGCAATCTATTTATTGGAATAACATGAGGAATATAGGGTTTTGAAGTATTTCAGTGTTGTCAGGATTCTGGTAAAAATAAATTGATAATTTGATAAATAAATCAATCAGACAAAGAAACCCAACATGTGCCTTTTTTTTTTTTTTTTTTTTTTTTTTTCATGCTTGTGTTACAGAACTCATTTCCATTTCATCTGAGGCTGAAATAGGAACATGAAGAAAACAAACAACAACAAATAATGCCAGTACTTCAATTTCATATATATTTTTATTGCTGACTTTTATAAACTTAGAGATTCTATACTTTTGTTGTTGTGTGGATATGTCCAGGTCACAGCATGCATGTCAGTGTTTCAGCAGGCGCATAGAGCATCTTCCTCCCAACTGAAAGTGAAGAGAAATGAGCAGAGTTAGGAATAATTCAATAACCCCTAGAGGGCAAGACTTTCAGGATTTGGAAGTCTGGTCTAATAACCAGAGCAGCTCCTCAGGGAGACATTAAAACCTGTAGGCCAAATCCAGCTCTTGGTCAATGAAGTATGACCCTATTACAGCTGGTGGAGCTGTGCCTGCTGACAAACTGTTGTGCCAGCTAGTCGTTAGGCATGCTGACTCCATATGCTCATGCTCTGAAAAGACACTAATTTGTAATCATTATCTGCGCATATAGAATGTTTTTGGCTGTACTTTTCCTGAATACTTTGAGTAGCTCAGGGTGTCCAAGTTGAGGGCTTAAGAAAAGAAAAAGGCAGAGGTCTTTTTCTCTGAGCAGTGTAAATCACTATTATGTCTTGGTGAATCTGTGGTATCATTATCTGGTGACCTAGATGAGTAGCAGATGAATAAATGACTTAATGATTTATCACTAAGGGAACTGTAATTTCTTCATAATGAGCCTGCAAGTCTTGTACCTCCTCCATTCACTTAGTCCACATATGAATTTCCGGATGTATCCTTTTCTATCCCACTGTCCAAAGCCATGAGAGAGATTCCTCCCACTGGTTAACTGAGTCAGTCTTGAAGAACTACAGTGATCTGAAGTGGGAAGAAGAAAGTCATATAAGGCAATCCTGCAAAGAAAAGTTATCTTCTCAGTACTGAAGATAGCTTGGCAGTGGAGGTAGGGTAAAGCTTCTGAAGTAAGAAAATGCATTCATTTTCTACTTTTGGAATCTATTTGCCAATACAATGTGTAAACAGAGTACAAAAAATGTTCAAATAAGATCTTTCTGTGACTCCTGCTTTCTAGGAGGCAAGACATTGCAGTAATATATCTGTTTATTACATATAGAGCAATAAACTTGCCTGCATGTCAGATAACATTAAAATCAACCTATCCTATATCAAACTTTACAAATATATTTAAATATATATTTAATATATTAATAAATATATATTTAAATATATATTTAAATTCATTGTCTTCAATAGGTTCTCAAGGGTTTAAGAGCTTAAACTAAACTGTGTATTTCTTGCTCTATTGAAGATTAGTTCCATAAATCTCTCAATGGATTTGTTGTTCTAACATAAGACTTTGAAGTACATTTAAGTAAAATGTTAGACAAAAGTAATCCACTTGCATGACCAAAAATAAGCAACAGAACAGCAGCAAGTAGAGTAAGAAATGCAGCTGTGCCAATGTGATTGGAACTTCTGAAGGACTTGAGAGCTCCGCAGCCTACCAAAACTCTAATACAAATGTCTGTGGTTTCTAGTTTTCCTTATTACAGCAGATAAATTGCAAAATTACTTTTCTCCTAGATGGATCTTTAATAATAATAATAATAAAAAAATAAAAAATAAGTCAGTAGTCAGTTAAGATTTCCTGAATAACCTAGAGAATTTGGTCTATAAAAAGTACCACATCAGGGTTAACTGAAGGAAACTATGCAGGATATTGCAAATAACTCAGTAGCCTAGACTGGATTGTGACTGCTCCTAGCTGGGGTTGCTTTGCGTGTAGAATTTGAGAACGACTCTTGTGTTCCTTGAAGCTTAGTTGACCAGAATATCAGAACTTGTTCCTCAGCTTTAGGAAATGTGGTTATGACCTTATGAGTATGGGGTTTCCTTCCATGGCTATAACATTTGCATTGAAAATTTGAAATTTACCCTGCAGAATACAGAAAGGAGAACGTAAACAAACAAACAAACAAACAAAAAGATGGCAACAAACAAACAAAACAGCCAATACTTGGATACTACATTTTATTATTTAGTTATTATTAACTTCCCCTTACTGATTGAATGTTCATCCATATCTGCATGTGGAATAAATGAAGAAAGGTGGATGTACTGTGAAACACACATTGTTCTGTGAATAAACCTTCAAAAGGTAAGGATTCAATGACATCAGATGTGACATGAAATGACATCTAATGCTTACAGTCCTGTGAGAAGAAATTTTAGTTTGTTTCTCCAAAGCATGACGATTGGACCCTGCAAGAAGGGACTTTCAGAGCTAATCTCTGAAGAAGAAAAAAAAAAAAAAAAAAAAAGAGCAATGACAGCCTCCATATTAGATCAGGTTGCTCAGGACCTTGTCCTGAGTTTTGAATATCTCAAGGATAGAGGTTTCACAGCCTCGCTGGGCACCTGTTTTAGTGCTTGGTAAACTTCACTGTGAATAATTGTTCCCTTATGTGTCATTGAAATATTTTGTTAACTCTTAATTTTCTTTTGTTTCCTGTCCTTTAATTGTGTACCTCTCAGAAGAGTCTGACTCTGTTTTAGGTAGGTAAAGGCAGCAGTTATATTCTGATATTTGTTTTAGGAGTAAGCACATGGGTTTAGTCACTATGTCAAAACCCTGTGCCATAATTTAAGAAAGAATTACCAGAGATCATTAATCCAGGAGCATGACTCTTACCATAGCATAAAGCTGAAATTGCTGGACTATCAGCACTTTTCTGGTCCTCCTTTCTCCAGTTTCAAGATCACACAATAGAATCACCTGTGTCAGTTCAGCATGTCCAAAAACTTCCAGCTGTGTCACTTGGAGTTCCAGCCCTTCACAGGCCCCTCTGCTGGGGGTCTGACCTTGTGACAACCCATCACGATTTGAACAAATCCAGCATTTTTGCTCTAGGTATTTCCTTCAGCAACTTTGGAGACAGTGGTAGGAGATGCTGCAAGAATTTTGCTTAGAGCAGCTGCTGAGTAGTGGATCTCCTGGAAGGCAGCTGCACCACAGCTGTGGGGAGAACACTTCTCATATTGTCTCTTCTGCTCTGTGCACTCAGCCTGCTAGAGGTGTTCTTTGTCTGCCCAAGTGGAGAGATGCACATCTCTAATAGACCAGTAGACAAACTCTTAAAACGAGAATGCAAGAAGTTAATTGTAATCTGTTATAACTCTTTGGTGCTTTGATTACTGTTTTTCTGGAAATCTGGTTGCCTACCTCTCCACCATACAAACACTTATTTGCTTTGAGATCTTGGAGTATCTCAGTAAGTACACGTACTTTTCCTCTGTACGTACCAAAGTACCCAAAGTACTTCAGTGACATTGTTTGATGATCTCTTACTTGGTGATTTGGAAGTTGAGAGTAAAGAGTCTCATAATTTGCTTTTAGAGACTTTTTTTTTTTTTTTTTTTAATGCTAAACAGTAATAAAAAGGATTAAAATTGTAACTATGGTGATGAGATGGTGTTTTAAACTTGCAAATAAGCAGCTACTTGGTCAGTGTCAAATAGAGTGTTCCACTGAGACAGACTGTAAAGACCTGCTTATTGCTGCAGTATTCATAACTATTAAAACCACTAAGCTGAGTTTATGTTTTAGCATACTTTTAAGTGATATTTCTTAATTTGAAAAAACTTATTCACAAATGCAGTTTGCTCACGGTCCTTTCAACACTTGTATACAGCTTTTACTTGCATACTGTTATGCTTCATATCTGCCTGATGACAGAAACAATGGATTAAAAAAAAGGAAAGAAGGAAAAATATGAAACTTTGGTAATTTCCCTTCTCACTTTTAACATAAAGTGTATTCCTTCTTCCCTTCTTCCCTTCCTCCCTTCATCCCTTTTTTCTTCAAATCTTTTTATTATTTTTTTTTTTCCACACAGAACTTACACTGTAACTGTAAGACTAGCTCATTGCTGCTTCACAAGCTTAAGCATACAACCTTTATAAGACACCTTCCTGTATCATGTCTGTCTTGGCATGCAAAGGAAGTGAAAATAAAACAGATACTGACAGCAGCATCAGTCTTCACAAGAAAAAGTGTACAAAAATGAATAAATGTACCCTGCCACCTTGTAAACTTGCTAGAAGCAAGATGATGTGATTGACTGCTTCTGGTGTTGTGCACAAGGAGGCTCTGAGGTAGAGCAATTTGTACACATCACTTTATAGAGCATGCAGCTGTGTTTCTGAGAGCTTTATTGTGCAACTATGTGGCTCCTTTTCTAGATATATAGTTGGTAAAGCCCCCACAGCCTCTGAACACTTCTGCTTATCCACTGAGAGAACTGGTAAGTTATTTGTTGGGGCTCTACTTAGGCAATGGATAAATTAATAAGTATAAACACAACACAAACAAAAAACTCCTTTGTTGCCTAATTTTAGATATTGATGATCTCTGCTTATTTGTATGCTTTTACAGCAGTTTCTGTGATGGAGAAAACTAATTGGCTGCTGTTACTGAGTTTGCCCACAAATCTGAAACCTTGGTCTCAATCTGCAATTCTAAATGAAATGTATGTGTAGAAAAACACTCCTCTTGTTTAAATGCAAGCCTCTAGTGAAGAAAAATACTGTGTTAATAATAATTTTGAGATATTTTCAATATAATGCTCTTTTAGATTTTTTCTTTTCATTTATCTATATACTGTCAGATGCTCTTCTCTTTGTGCCCCCCTCCACACATAAAATCTGAATTTTCTTCATGTATTCCAGAAACTGCATTTATATTCGTTTTGCATCTGTCTGCTTCCCTCTCAAGGCAGCAACTATCCTCGTGTTTGTAGTTGGACTTCTCTTCAAGCTAAGGTCTTAGGAAAAAGTAGAAGTAAAGCCATTGACTGGAGGAAGGAAGTGGGAATTAATCGTAGAGGACCTGTTGATACATGGACTTTGTGATAGCAGCTTGTTATAATGTAAATTGTTTTATGTTTGTTTGTTTCCAGCAGAACACTGTGCACTATCAGCAGCTCTTTCAGTTGGCCTCCGTTTTGCCAGAGAAGCCAAACACTCTACACTTCAAGAAACATTTGGTTTTCAGTTGTCCACACACAGATTTTGGAGTGTAGTTTGTGCTTGGATTGGACTTAGATAACACACTTAAGCGTGTATATTTTACAGGGTGTTTGCTTGAAAACAATTGACACTTTATTTCATGAGGAACGCAGTCACACCACCACTGGGTGCTGCAGTGCCGGATATGCTAGAACTCCAGTACAAACTGGAATCGAAGGCAGCCAAGTGGTACGCCACAATTGATATCACTAATGCATTTTTCTCCATCCCTCTAGCAGCAGAGTGCAGGCCACAGTTTGCTTTCACTCGGAGGGGAGTCCAATATACTTGGAATCAGCTGCCCCCGGGGTGGAAACACCAGCAGTGGACTTAGAGAAAGATTAACCTTGGGAAGAACAGACCAGACTTGATTTTCCTGACCTGTAAAATTAAATGCTACGAGAGCTTCAGCAATGGCTGCTGTACAGATCTCAGCTGTACTGCATGGACAGATATTCTTGAAAAGATGTCACGTCATTGTACAAACAGTTTGTTTTGCATTATGCAGCTTCTTCTTAACATTGGCAACAGTGACTTAGAACCTGGATGTTTGGGGAATCAGAGCTGAAAACAAAATGAAATGGATGAAGTGAAAAAAGCCAAAGACTGTCCATAAAGGGGAGAGGGTTCTTGGGAGCTTTAGTTTCTTCTTTTCCAGCCAAAAATATTTTATCTGTTATAGCTTTCATAATAAAGCTCTATGAGTTTTTCTTAATAACAACTCTGAGTGAGGTCCATGCCCTCCCCCAGAAGGTTAAAGCTCAGATGATGTAAAGGAATCCCACCGTGTGCAATCCTCAGACTGGAGACAAGACTCAGGAAATGTAGATTTACCTACTATTAAATGATTTGTGGCTAGCTGTTGTGATATCTGGGGAGTTTCAAATTAAAATAAAGAAATCCCTGTCTGACTGTTTGGGCTTGACAATGAATAGAAGCTTCCTGCAGAAAAACAAATTGAAATCAAACTTGGGGATCTGGGTAGAACAGCATATAAATATGGAAGAACAGGATATAAATATGAAGCCACATGGTATATAGTTTTCTTTTTTCTTTACAGTGATGGACCCAAGTTATCAGTCTGGGAGAAACAAGTTTTCCCTGCTGAGCTCTTCATACCTTTCCCTCCCCTCCACTTTTTTATTGCTTACCCTTCATTTAAGTGTTTAAATGAAATACGTCCAAGATTTTAACATCTGTGAACCTGAACATCTGGCACTTGATGAAGAAAATTGTTTTGTTCCCTCTCCAGAGGCAAAGCCAATCATCCATACTGGGGCCTGGCCAGCTCTAGCCTTGGGGCTGCTGCTTAGCCTTCATTTCCCATAGCCACGATGTGTTTATCACCATGTTCAGGCTACTAAAAGCATGTCTAGCATGAAGAACGCTGTCAGCAAACATATGCTTTTCAAATCATAACAAAGCATGAAGAACATGCTTGTGTACTTCTAAGCTAAGACTGACTATTTTCCAACAAAAGAAAAAAAAATCTTCCCCCTGCCCTCTTCTCCCCCCCTTTTTTTTAATCAAGAAACCCAACCTTAGAGCTGCTGAAAACAATCCAAGGATTTATCTTGTGGAAAATCAATGCATAGGTAGACAGGAATGGAAAAGACTGGGAGCAAATTGGACTAAGAAGATAAATTATCACATGAAGTCTGATTTTTGGTGAGTGGACCTTGAAAGGACATCTACTAAAAGGTCTTTTACAAAGTAAAATAAATGAAGACAGAGAAGATGTAACTTCATGAAAAGTAAAATGAGAGTATAAACAAGTAGGGCATATACATATATATATATATTTCTTCTGTTGTTTACTGCCTAGATTCTGGCTCCTGGAAGATTTCTTTATGCAAGCTGAATTACAAAGACTTACTACTACTTTACGTAGAAAACAAAAATCCTTAATAACTTCGAGTTCAGTGCAACACAAATAACTAGCACAACACCCAGTGTTTCACGCTTTGCTTCTGCATAAGCTGCTTCTGGCCTGTTTCCAAGAGCATTTCTGAAGTTATGGGATGCTATTACCTCTTTTGTGATTGAAATGCCAATGAGTCCTTGCCAATGGAAATTTTTCATTGCTCCCCGACTTCAATTGCTTCTGTTGTCTGCCTGTGGCTATCTGCCTCCAGCCAGGTAGACATAAACTTAATTTCTGTAGCAAGTCACTGACACGTTTGTAGCCTCAGGCCACTCTGTAGCTAGGTTCAGGTTAATTTTCACCATTTTGACTAACTCTAGGCCTATGCTAAAGATAGAAGCTGACTGTTCCTCTTCAGTTTACCATATATGCAAGAACACTTGCATTGGTAGTTGCTGGAGTCTAGGCAAATGCGATTTTTTTACATGATACTTTTTTTTTAATGTAGACTGTAGTCTGTGTAGTATACATTATTTTCAACATTCCCTTGTTCTTATCATAGGTGCACACAGAGCAGTATGGTTGGTGTTGGACTTATATCCCTAAACTGCCAGTTGGACTAACCCAGTCTAGGACTACTTCTGTCCCCTGTGTCCTGTCACGTAACCTGTCCTCAATTTTGTTTCCTCTTTTGTTGTTTGTTTAGAGATAATGAATGTAATAAAGAGCACCTACTCAATTCAACTTTAAAGTATTTATTTAAATGAAACTTCACAATTTTCAAGGCAGAGGGGAGACGTTTGTTATTAATTATGAAAGCTGAAATAACATTAAAGAGCTGAAAGAGTAGATTTGGAGCATTAGTCCTTTCTCAGAGGACCTGCCTCAGTGTCCCAGGAGATAAATCAGTCAACCTAGGCAGTACATCAATGAGTCTGGCAACCTATACATTGCTCTTTCTACAGGTAGCACTTTCTACAGGATGAGGAAAGAGACAGTTCAGGAACTTCCTGATCTAACCATGGTGGCACTAACACAGAGAGTGCTTTCCAGAAGAGCCTTTTTTCTTTTATTTTTTTCCCCTAAGAAACTCTTAATATCTTCAACTCAATCTGGATAGCACCAGGCAGCCAGGAATTCTCCTGGAATGAATAGCTCACTACTGACAAGCACAGAATTAATTTAAATATGTTCTCAGGACCTGTGATACTGCCAGGCAGTATAAAGAGGCAAAAAAGCCAAGATCCTGGCCAAGATTTTGAAAAATAGATTTAGAATTAACTATGCTGGCTTGCGGCAGAATGAAACATCATCTTTTTCTGCCTCATTTTGAATATGTTCAATGTGAATGTTCAGTGTTTTGAATATGTTTGAATATGTTATGTTGTAACTTTTCTACATTTTCTCTGTTTTCAGTTTCCTTGATATCTTCAGGGTAATCCACCTTTTACCTAAAACTGCCTGCTGGTTGCTCTTAACTGTTTCTCATCAGTGGACTATTTCACTTCAGTAGCTCTCATTCTACAGAAAGGACCAAGCCTCAGATCCTGACAAGAAAAGGTGCCTGAAACCACACCACTCCTATTTATTTATTTATTTATTTATTTATTTATTTATTTATTTATTTATTTATTGTTTTCAACTGTGTTTTGCCTGTTTCACCAAGTGTATGTGCCTTTTGCTATTGCAGTTGTATAACCAATGTACCATAAAAGGACTCTATATTAGTACAGTTACTACGTTGTCCGTTATAAAGGAGGAACATTTAATGTTAGTTCTTTCACAATGTTAAAATATTGTATGGATTTACTCCAGGCATACAAGAAGCCCAGTTTCTGTGGCTGAAAATAGTGGCACATCAGTGTTTACAAAGAAAGGTCAGTAGCTTTGATGGCAAAGAGCTGGGATTGACAGTATCAAATTTCTCAGTTGTGTTTGATGCTGACAGACATTGACTCCAGACAATATGGATCCACATGCATGCATATATGTAAGTTAAATAAACATAGTCATCTCTCCAAAATCACTAATTTGTTTTGGTAAGCCAAATAGTTCCACCAGCAACATCTCTTCTTTTCTCGCTGTGAATATTCCCCAACGTGATTTCCACATGGTTCAAATATTTTTCCAAACTAATTCCCTGGTATGGCTCATGACTGATCACGGAACATTTGTGGTAGCAGTGCTCCTCAAGCCACCATGATTTAGAGGCATGATTTAACATTAGGGTTGCAGACTAACTGTTCATGCCTGCTGCCCTCAGTGTCTGAAAAACAAAACAAAACAAAAAAATTAAAAAATGTAAAAATCCCGATGATGGATAATTTTCCTCATACAGACACAGATTTTACACACTGCCTATCTCTAAATAGTTTTAATTGCCTATCAGTTGCTTCACTTTGCAAATTAAGGCATTTTATTTTAGTGCTTAGGTTGTAAAAAGTTAGACAGGTAGGAGTAGCATACCTGCTCAGAGGCCCTCACTTTCTTTTGGACCATTTTATAGCTAGAGATAGGGAGAAACACCATAGTGTTAAAAAGCCCCAAGCTGCAGTTTCGATTGGTGGAGAGCATATCCAGTGCAGGAGCCAAAACTCTCCCATCAGCTGCTGTTTCCTCCACAACATCACTGCTGCTGCTGTTCCTTACCAGGAAAACAAAAACCAAAACTTTGCATGGGGCAAAGTTCCACCTTAAAGTCCAGATAAAGTCTGGAAGAAAAATGAGGAATATATTCACTTGGGGTGCAGTTGGGGAATTACTTCTATAATAAGTTAGCTTTTGAAAGAGGAAAAATGAGTTAATGGAGTTTTCTTTATTCTACGATCATGTCTTTTTTCCAGAGTCAAGATTTTAATTTCTCAAGGAATCTTCATAGAGAATTCCTACTTAATATGTCCCCTGGAGCATCAAATGTATCACCTAGAAGCAGATAATTTTTTTTTCCAGTTTTTGCTAGATTCACTATGAAAAGACATATGTTCCATAAGAATTATCAGCTGCTGCACATTTTCTATGATTGAATTTGCCAGCTGCAGGATGAGCACACCAGTGAATAACCATTTTATTGTCTGTATGTCCTCACTACACCTATAAATTGTAGCTCCTTTGGGAATGTGTGAAGGAGGGGAGACAAAAATTGTGGTTTAGCTTATTTGTATGCAAAAAACTGATTAATGTCCATGGCTTCAGCAGGGCACAGATGACCATGTGAAAATATTCTTCTTAAGCATTGACAGCTGGGCAAGTACACAATTTTTTTTTTATCTCTCAACAAAAGCAGATCCCCCTACATAAGCTGGTAGCGATTAAGTCCAACATAGACTCTTCTAAAGGACCCTGATAACAAATTAGCATATATTTGAGAAGCATAAAGTTATCAACAGCTGAAAAGATATTAATAAGCACTGAAAAATAGTATGTCTCCACAAAATAAGGTATATGTATATATATATAAAAGAGTAATAATTTGCCTTTTGAAGCTTAGTCCTAACAAACTGCATTAATACAAAGTTCTTTAACAAACTAAATCCATTTTTTTTTCTTCTTTCATGAATATCCTTATGTTTGCCAGGCTTTAAAAATAAGTTCTAGGATGGATTTATACAATCCTTAGGCAAAGAGAATAAGCAAGTGGTCTTTCATACTTATGGGACTGCTGTCTAGTAGTTAAACCTAACTTTTCCCATCTCTTGGTTTTGATGGAATAATGTTATAAAGCAAGGGTCTGAGAAGTAAAACCACCATGATATACTCATTTTTGCTTATATTATAGTACCATTTCATTAAAATGGAACTGTTAATGCTGTGATTTCTCTGGAGATGAATGACTTGGCTGCATTCTTTTCATTTTCTGTAAAAGAAACTCTTTTACTCAAAGAGTTAAGGACCAAGACAATTTGATGAATAAGCTATAAAAATGCTTTTAGTTTTAAATGTCACACATTTTAATTGCACTTAGAATCATAGAATCACAGAATCATAAAGGTTGGAAAAGACCTTCAATATCAATATCTGGTCCTTCAATATCTGGTCCAACCATCACCCTACTACCAATGTCACCCACTAAACAATGTCTCTAAGCACCATGTCCAACCTTTCCTCCAGAGACGGTGACTCCACCACTGCTCTAGGCAACCTGTTCCAATGCCTGACTACTCTTTCTGGGAAGAAATGTCTCCTAATTTCCAACTGAAACTTCGCCTGGCGAAACTTGAGGCCACTCCCTCTAGCCCTATTGCTAGTTGTGAGAAGTGAGAAGAACTGAGAAATAAGAAGTGAGAAGAGGCTGACCCCCAGCTCCCCACACCTTCCTTTCAAGTAAGTAAATGTAAGAAATATTCTGTGAAGTTACCTGAGAATTACTATTATCTTTAAAAACTCTTTGTACGTACTTGTGTTTTATTTGCCATTTTATTCTCAGTACCCTTTTAGAAAGTAAGAAAGATTTTCAGTACTTGATGTGAAAATGAAGTTGTTTTTCCTTATTAGATTTTTCTGTAGTGGTGATGGGGATTTTCTTGCTGCAGCTGCTTGAGAACTTTGTCCTTCAAACAAAAGGTATTTTCTTATATTTGATAGATACAGGAAAAAAAAAAAAAAGGTTTAAAATAGACAAGCTTAAAATTTAGTAATGAATTACATTATCTGATATTAGGTGTAGGTACGTTAAGTCAAGGTTTTAATTTCTGTTTGTTTCTTTGCTTGTTTGTTTTTACTGTCTGCTGTAGGACATTGGGTATCATTTGATATGGCTGTTTTTTGTTCTTATATAGACTTTGGCTCACCATTCAGTATTGGCTAGATCATTTTCTTGTACGCATTTTTGTGCCTTAGATGAAAAGCAAGACCCTTAACAATCCTCCTCCCCCCCCCCCCCCCCCCCTTTTTTATTTTCAAATAAATCCAAGGCAGCTGAAAATCTGAGTCTTTTGGCAATTTTTTGAGATCAAAGCTATCTAGATATATTGCTTTTCTTTATTATTTACTTTTTTTGATGCAGAATAGCTCTTGCAGAGCTTGCATAAGCCTCAGGTTAACTCTTTCTTTTGTCTTGCTTCTGTTTTGTATTGCTTTGCTTTGTTTTAACTGAATGAGTTAGGTAAATACAAAATGCTTTGTTTATATAAACAAAAATATTCTAGATGTAAGGGAGTACTTTATCCTTTATTAAGTCTTTCTGTTATATTTCCTGGGATCTTAAAGCACTGCCTGATAAACAGCTACCATAGAATTTGCACAAATCAACACTCCTTCCTGGGAAAGCTTTTTGACCATATACCTGATGTGATTTGCAAGTGAATCTGACTTAAGTCATCGTTTTGCTATGTTTATCAGTCCAACTTCAGATGTGCATGGGTTCTCAAGATGTTTTAATCTTCCATACTTGGTATATATTTACATATTTGGGAATAAAAGGATATACAAAATTGTATGTTTTCTATCGTGAATTACTATGAAATGTAATTTTAATTTTATAAATATGGTCTTAGAATACGCCAAAGTGCACTGTTAAATAATCTAAGAGAATCTTTCAATGAAAGGGTGGTTTGTTGGAAAATCCAGATGAGTTTCATTTAGTCTGTATTTCCAGTGCATCTTTGTATATTTAATGGAAAAGTTTTTTTTGTTTGTTTATTTGTTTGTTTTTTAAACGATACATATTGCTTACTATGAAACTGTGGATTTTTTTTTATTTTTATAGTACTTTTGATGCTACTTAAAATTGGATCTCACTCAACCTGCTTGTGGGTTCAGGAATCCCAGAGTGAATAATCATTTTAAATTTTGCTCACATCTATAAAAGCAAATATAATAGATAAAAAGAAAAAAAGGACTGGACTATGGAGATAAAAGTGTTCACTGTGGATTCAGAATCCCTTTGGAGCCGGGGACAAAGGAGCAAAACTGATCTCTAGTGCTTAGAGATACATGTACATGAAGCAAGTTGTATTACTTGATGACAGTGGGGAAAAGACACAATATTTATCAAATCATTAAAACCTGTTGCATATGGCTATGAATCATACTTAGTTCATTAAATCTGTTAGAGATACTCTAGAATACACAGCTTGGAATATTTGGGACCAGTTTTTTGCCACTCTTTTTTATGTTTTACATATTAGGAGGCTGGTAGCATAATTCCTTTTTGGCTAGACTAAAATGACTCAGTTTCTTCACCATTGTGCAATCCTATTCTCCAGACCTCCTCTTGTTGTTGTTGGTTTTCGTTGATCTCTTCTGACTCATAGTCTTATTGAAGCTGGATGTCCCAAACTGATCATCAACATGTAGCTCTACAGCTTAATCCCGTCTACATGTAGAATACTGTGAACCAGGTCCTGCTTCAGTCTTGTGGCCTAGACACGTGGATTGTGGGCTATCCATGATCTCAAGGGCTCTCTGAAATGTCAGCTTTCTGATGTCGTATATACACTTCATGAAGTTATGAAAACACAGAAAATTATAGCAAATTATCATCGCTATAAACTGTCATTACATGCTCTTTAATAATTACTATATTTTACTAAAGGAACAGAATGTAATCATGAAAGACACTGCCACTGTAAAGTTATCAAGTTTCTTTGTGTACAGCACTCTTTGCCAATTACATTAGAGCACTGGAAGTCAGTGAAACAGCTGAAATGAAAGTGAGAAACATGAACATCAAAGTGAGATGATGCTGCATACATATTTTTATATTGTAGTCCATAATTAGCCTGAAAAGTCAGGTGCATTGCATAGAGTGAGCTCGTTGTGGAAGTGAGCAGGAAAAAACAACAAAATTTAGCTAGTTTGCAAAACAGTTTTGCTACTCCACACAAGAGGTATACAGAGTAAGACATAAACAGTAATTTAGACAAAGACTTCATTCTGTTTAATGAAGTAAAATAAGAATATTCTTGAGTGGTAGACATCTCTTATATTGTAAAAATCTACTTGTTTATCTCAGACAATGCCAGTTTCTAAAGTCCTATTCTGATTACTGCATTATGATGGACACTGAGTGGTGAGCACTTCTAATTAAGGGATAGAAGACCCATCACATTGTGGATAGCATCACATTTCTGCAGAGCTGTGCAGTTGTGCAGCCTTTCTTATATCAGAAAATTTGTATTCAGACAACTGTCCTGGCTAGTGCCAATAAAGTTGTGGAGTACATCAGACCCTATTAGCCTCAGTAATAAATCTTCACCTGTTCTGCATCTAACTACTGTACTACTTTGAAATCTCAGTAGCCACTAGGGTCTTTATTTTCACTTAAAACAAAACAAAACAAAATATTTTCAAAGGAAAATCTATTAAAAATTACTTTATTTAGGAATTTGCACCATAATTTGAAACAACATAAAAATCAAAACTCTTTCAAAACATTATTTTCTGCTCCATTCAATACAAATAAACCCTTAACAAAAAAAGCTCGAGATCTTTATTATGGGAACGGCAATTATATGCACATATAAAGATCTCTAGAGACTCTCAAGCTCCATATGCCTATTGAACCTGTGTTTACCTTATTTGAAATGAGCCCCCCCCCCCAAAAAAAAAAAAAAAAAAAAAAAAAAAGGAATGGAATGGTTTAGTGGGGACTGTTAGCGTTAGGTCAGAGGTTGGACTCGATGACCTTGAGGTCTCTTCCAACCTAGAAAATTCTGTGATTCTGTGTGAATGGAATGGAATCCAGCTTTCTGCCATCAATTGCCCCCAGATTGTGTGAAGTTTGTCACTGTCCATTCTTATCACCTTTGATGTGGACTGATGGAGTGTTTCTACAATTGCCTCACATTACACTACTAATCCAGGAGAAGAACAGTCAGATGTAACATCCCTCACATCTAGCAATTTATAGTGGCATTTATTTACTATATTACTGAGCACTTTTTACTATTCTGTAATTTGATTTTCTCTGTGTATGCATTTTAATGTCCTCCACTCTTATTTTTTAACCAAAACTTGTGTTTACTCTCCTTGATGCATGTCTTGTGTAGAAGAAAATAAACAGTAACCCATGCTTCAAGGGCTTCAGTGAGTTTTGAGCAGGACTAGGCTTAGATATAGAAAATCAAGAGACTTATTCAGGGCTTTGAGATCTATCCCATATATTCCTCATTCACTGTGCAAAGTTGCTGTCTGAGCACAGTCTCTTTTCTATAATATATGTGATGGAAATGAAGTTTGTCTGCCTTTTTATGCACTGTGATGTAAAAGACCATATGCCCATCTGCTGGTAAAGCAGATAAAGTGGTCCGTGGAAATCCTTTTATATGAAGCAGCTGTCCACAGTCTGCATGCTGGGAATGGTATTTCCAGGGTAGGAAATGCAGCAAGAGTCCTGGAGTTGGGTAGGTGAGTTTGTGCAGAAGCACACTGTGACCAATGTCCTTGGCAAGATGCAGCGTGAGACTTACCTTTTAAAAATTAACATAGAGTATGTTGATCCTCCTAATCTTCCACATCTGATTTTTGTCCATTCATGAATAAAATAACAAAGGATTCATGATATTATTCATACCCAAACACAATGTTGTTTACTCATTGCTAACAGGTTCTAATTTTTTTTCAGTTGGATAATATATACTAGAAATAAATAATCCTCTTGTACTGAAAATACTACCAGGAAAACTGTTGGCTGTTAAAAAACATTATTCTTTAGCAGGAAGCAGATTTCTATAATAACTACTTGCTGTCAGTTCTATTTACACGTTTCCAGGTAATGCTGTCTTCAAGGTGTTTCTGTTTATAGCACATTCAGACTGATCTTTTCCAAAAGAAACAATGTTCTGTTAGTATAATAATTGGACATAGCCAGCAATGGGGGGGGGGAAGATTCGTAAAGATAGGGTTAGCATTTGACAAGTACAGAATAACCTTTCTGGAGGGATCTGCTTGTGAATGCATGGAGTGATTAATAAGAAATCAAACAAATATTAATATTAAAATATTTGCTTGAGTTCTAATACTTTCTGAAATATATCTACTTCAACTCAACTCATCCTGATACTTTAGATCCCTGGATTGAGACCCTCCTTGCATTGAAGTCAACAACAACAATGACAACAACAACAAAATAATTGCAGGTGATATCAAATGAAATCAAAAAATAGTGTTTCCAACAGTGCAAAGACCTCAAAAGTTGTTTAGATGTCAGAAAAGAATAAATATTAAATGGATTGCAATGTGCTGTTTACATGAATTTTTCTGACTTGGTTTCTCACTGAACATGTAGTTTGTAGCTTGTATTAAAACTACAAATCTATTCTGACCTCAAAGAGCTGAAGATCTGGCTCAGAGAATCGAGTCCATGAATGCTGAATTGATAAGCCTGCCCAAGTAAACCACAGTACCCTGAGAAAGAAGAAAAGTTTGCATACTCTGTTGATGTGTATTCACAGTAGCAGATCCATTTGGTGAAGGAAAACTATCTGCCTAAACTGTATGAAGATTTGACCCAGATTGAATAGACCAGATTGAATAGGTCAAAGATGAATAATATAGTGTGCTGTATGATTTCCATAAACCGCAGTGTGAGCAGAGGACAGTTCCATTGGGGAAGATAATGCCAGACTCTTCCCAGTGGTGTCCAGCCCATTCCAAAATCAAGCCACTGATCTGGAATCCCTGTGTGAGATATCATCCTACCCCTCTCGCCTATTGGACCTGCTGTTCAGAATAAATGCTGAGGTAAGCCTGACCCTGGATTCAGTGTAGTGGGGTGGATTGGGAGCACTGGTTGATCCAGGTTCTTCAGGACACTAGATGAGAGATCTGGCCACCAAATAGAATATTTACTCTTCTGTAGTGGACCTCTTATTTCACTTTTTTAGTCATTGCCAAATATTTCTGTTTTGCTAATCCATTTACTATAGAAAAAGCTTGGCAGCTGAAAAAACTGAGCCCAGGGAGAACTTCTCTGGCTACTTCAGATGAACACTCATATGCACTGTACTCTTTTTCTATCTTTTTCCCCGTCTAACTTAGTTTAGTTCACTCTATTTTGGGTGATCCATAGGCACATGTGTTCATGAGTTGTGAGAAAGTATTGGATAATGATGAACTGCCTTTGAGATTTGATTTGCAAGAGCAAATACAGTCAGTGTGTGTACTCTAGAGAATCCAAAAACAACAACAAAAACAACTTGATTTTAGTGTCTTATTTGTGAAAAACAGAAATAATTTTTCCTGTACTCCATCTGTCATCTGTAAGCAGCATAGGACACAAACTGTGTCCACTTATGTGTAGGTACAATAGCCTGAAACACAAAGTTTCCTCTGAAGCAGAGCAGGTATTACTGGGATGTTAGATTCCTTGTTAGTGTTATTGATTTGTATTAGGAAACAACCTGATTTATACTGAAAATTTTCAAATCTCTCTGCAACATTTTCAAGTAGCTGTTTGCAAATTAATAGTAATGTTAATTTTCTCAAGCAAGAATTTTAAATCTTAAAGACAATTACCAAATTATTAATAAAAAAAAAAAAACAACACATGAGATTCTATCCCTCATGTACCTGAGAGTTTTGTCAATAATTAAATTATAGAAAAATGATTTATTCTTGATATCTTGAGGCTAAAGTAAAGGTCAGATCTGTTTATTTTTTTTGTTTATTTCATTTTTTTTCTTTGATTTTTGTTACCCTCTCCCCCCCCACAAGGAACAAAGAATTTTCATTTTTGCCTCAAAGTAAAGCTCATAAAAAAAATGTATGATGAAAAGAGCAGGTATCCATGGTGACCAGCAATTTACCATCCTTTGTTCTCTGTTCTCACTTCAGAGAAAGAAAAATAATGACAGTATTTTGCCTAATGGCTAATTTTTTAACAAGACAAGATAAACTGCAAAATGTCAAAGCTGAGTTATATTTTAGTCAGTAAAAATATTAGCTAAACCCACCTCTGTCAAGCCACCATCTTCAACTGAATCACCTTATTGATGACATTATTTCATACTAAAGATGTTAAAGGATATTGTTACAAGATGTTATAGGGTATTGTATAGAAAGAGGTAAATTCCCCTTATCCCTATTTGAAATCAGTCAAGAGTGAATCTTAGAGTCAAAAGATCAATAAATATCTACATGAACATCTGCAGTTTCCTCACTTTCACTGCAGAGGTTGCAAAATCTACTGATAGCAGAGCTGAGTTCTACTTAGTATCCTCTCTGACTCCCTGTATCCCAAAACCCATGCTCAGAACAGCAGCATAAAATATCAAGTAAATATTAATATTGCCATCCTATTGAAATTATATTCATGTAAATGTTATTTTATGCCTTTGGTTTGCTTTGTGTGAGAACCACTGGTTCTCATTTTCTCACTGCAGTTTCTGTTTAACTTTCACACAGTTTTAAAGCACATAGAAGATATTCAGCAGCTGAAAGTTGGATGGCTTTCTTCACTGTTGTACTTCTAATGTACAGAGAATTCCTTTTACAGCAGTAGTTAAATAAAAGGAGAAAGAAGGAAAAACCTTATTAGCCGAAGAAAAGTATAAACCCTGGAATAAATTGCCAAGGGTGAAAAAACTTGCTACTTAAGGTTTTGCACAAACACCAAAGCCCTCTGAATTACATGTTATGGTATGATTGCAATAAATTTGGGAAATCCTCTATGTCCTGAACTTTGAGGAACAAATGCTTTTGATAAGACATACCGAGTGAATTTGTATGAGCCCCCTTCCCGTACTAAAGAGGCTAGCCTTCTGGTTTCCAGCTAATACCTATAGCTTGAGCTGGTCTCAAGCCATTCATTTCCCAGTGGCCAATGGCCATTGATGGAGAGAGGTTACCATGTTGAAAGGACCTCTGGCCTGACCCTAAACCAGCTGTTCTTAGACTCTTCAATACTTAAATCATCAGCTATATAAGCAAACTTAGCTTCAGCAAATCAGTGGATCTGAAATATTCTGCAGAATCATGTAACCATATTCATAATTTATTCATTAATTGACCATTGATTCATAGCTTTATGATCTAAAAGATTAGATGGTCATTCCAAAATCTACGTACTTCCTATGTACTATGAAAGGGAACTTTCACATTTTACATTTTGTCCCCCATTATGTATAAAGATGACCCTCGCACTAATGAGATATAATATATAAAGATATAAAAACATGTAAGATTTGAAGGAAGTTTGCTGTGCTTGGCATGTATTGGACTGGACATAGAAAAATAGTTGGTTTAGTGAGGACAGGAAGGTGTTGCTTTAGCATCTGGAAAAAAACACTTGATTTTAAAATATATAATTTTTTTCTTGATGCTTAAAATATTTTATTTGCTTGCTGTCGTCTGCAACACATTGTACTTCCACTCTGTATCCATGGTGTTGGTTTGATTTTTTGTGTTTGCCTTCCCCTTGCTTAAAGGAACAATTTTTAATATAGGCCTTTGTGTAAATTACTGTGTAGTCCTAAATCCTGCATAAAACTGATAATATGACATTACATAGAATTTCAGTAGAAGAAAATATTTTATACCACATCTCTGGAGATTTCTAAAAAATAGAACTTAGGCTATGTTATTATTATTCTTCCCACAGAAAAAGAGACCAGTGTTGACAACAGTTGATGAGAATACATCACTTTCATATTAGTAGATGTAGAGAAAATAAAGTTATGGGATGACCTTTTGATCTTCTAATCTCTCAACACTACAGAAGATGTTATAGTGGAATAGAACAGCTGTTGATAGCATTTAAAATGCCTTTTTATTTAACTTATTCATGCCCTAGAATTTAAAGAAACTTTTCTTTAAACTGAAAATGCAAAATTGAGGAACACATACTGCTGTCCTTGATAGAACCTGGAAATAGGACTATTTGAGTGCTGTTGGTCCTGAATTCTGACCAATTCGATTAATCAGCCTTCTAACCACAAAAGGTAGATCACTAGCAAGCAAGGATTTTTAAGCCTGCACTGTCTGGCTATTTGGCTAGTGACCTGAAGTCAATGTCTGCTTCTAAATCAATGAGACTATTAGAACACATCAGATTTGTCACCACACTGACAGGTTTCTAGCAAGCTACAGTGGCTAAAGCCCTTTCAAATTGCTTTTGAGATAAATACTTTTCAAATCTCCAAAACAAGATAAAAATTGGGAGTATGGATCTGTAGAAATCCATACATAGCTTTTTAGCACAGGATTTCCCTGTCTGCATTTATCATATATTTTTTTTATTTTTTTTTTAGAAGCTGATTGTTATGGGACACTTCAATCTGGTTTTGATTGCAAGTAATTTTCTCCCCTGCATATTCCAACTGCGCAGAAAATGAATGGTCATCTTAAGCTTTTCATTTGCTCTACAGCAAGGTGTTTGCAGATATTCTCATTTTCTTCCAATAACTCTCAAATAACTTTTCATGGAGAAAATGTGATGTTGGAGATAGTCAGCCTGGTAACAAGTTTTTTTTAGACTTTCAACATTTTCCTGTCAAATACTCTCTAGTGTCATTACACATTATTTTACAGGAAATCATTTGTCACAATTGTGTTCTTTGCACATTACTTACAGTTGTATTTTATTCAAAGTAGGTGAAAAGCAAGGAAAGCAATGGTTTGCTAAGTAATGCTTAGATGTTTTGCAGGCTGCAAATTATCAATACCTTTATGGAGCCACATGGGAAACTAAACCCTTCTTTCTTATTATATGTCTTCAGAGAACAACTGCTCAGCAACGAATAGTAAATACTGAAAATGAAACCCTGGAGAACAGAAAGGAATTTAAAAGTCAATTACACAAACTGCTCTATGAATAAAAACTAAGGTTCTTTCTCCTCTCAGTATTTTGTGCTGTGATGGGGGCTAAAGACAAGACACCTTTGCACAAGGTGCCGATATTTAAGCCTGGTTTGTCCTTTGGGTACTTGATATGCCCAAGTGGCAACACCCAGCAGTGGGATCATTGAAGAAAACTTCCTACACCTACCTACCTGCACGCTGATGCACTGGCTTGGTGTTCAAGTCATGCTTGAGCTGGCTCCAGGCTGTTTTTTTGGATATCGTAAAGAGTGTTCTTGCCTTTCCTTTTCCTCCTCATGGCACCAGAGGGAAATCAAAAACCTGCAATATACAAAATAATGAATTTGCTGGAAGAGTTTTCATCAAAGCATGTTGTCAATAAAAAAAATTAAGAAACATTTTATTTAGGAGGTAGGGGAGAGTATTGGGATGCCTGAAGTGAATGAATTGCATATGTTTGCCCTCGGGCCTTGGAACCAGAGTGCTAAGACTGTGACTAATTTTTAGAACAACAGCTTGTCAGAGCTAACAATCCCATTGTTGAAAAAATACTGTTTTGTTATCTGATTAAGTCCAAAAAATGAGAAACACTCGACCGAAAGACATTAGCTTGTCATGCCAAATGTCAGAGTTTTAGGATTGTGGAAATATGTCTGTTTCTTTAATCAAGGAGCTGAACCTGACACTGCAGAATTTCTCTGAGCCATGTTGGAGGGCTGGTAGCAGGTATATGCCAGAAAGACAATGTTGAACTTTTCCTTCAGCTTCAATATATTAATTTCATAAGTGTTTTGTTTAAAGAGCATCACATCTGTAGTTCAGCTGTAGTACCCTGTTATGCAACATGGGAGTAGAAAAGACTAGAGGTCTGGATTTTTTACAGTGTCTTAAGTCATGGTAACTGCAGATGAACCCAATAAGGCTGATTGGTTTGGGAAGTGCAGTGGGAGTTAGGACTTGCAGTCAATCTGGTGTTGGGGAGTCTAACTCATTAGAATGAGTTAATACCCTTTACAGCATTTGTTTTTAATGCAACTGATATTTTTAAGCTGAAATATTTCATCTACATCTTCCTGGAGATCCTGAATTCTCAACTACCTCAGTGAGTAGCTGTCACCAGTACAGGCTTTTCTCTGAATGAAAATGGTACTATTCTCTTGTGATCACTCATTTTTTTGCATCTAAGCTTTACACGAATAATTAGCTGCCTTATTTTAGCTGTGGAGTGAATAAAGCATCATTATGTATTATAATGATCCACACAAATCTATTAGTACATTTGTGTTTTTTTTTTGCTCTATTTATCTTTCAGTTGTCAACATTTATAATGACACTTTTCCTTTTTATCAAATTGATGTTTAAAGGGACTTGTCATGATATAAATCACCTCAACGTGACTGTGGCTTTCAAATACTTTCTCAAACATTGGCTTTGGTGTGGAACAATTAGTACAGACAGATTTTTCATTCTGACTTGCAGGAACAGGCTTTAGTACATGGTTTAAGGAAAAAAAAAAATCTAAAGGAGAAGCCAAACTAGTTCACAGGCTGAAATTAAAGCCTCTGGTGAAAAGTATCACAGACTGAAGCACTGAGATCTATCTCACTGTACTCTCCTCCTCTCCTCAGATGATGTGGAAGAGACTGAAGAATTCTCATCTTGGCACTAAGAGTGCAGGCACCAAAACAACATCTTCATTAATTCTACCAGAGTACCCAGCCACCACAGATTTAGCTTTAAAGGTATCTCTGTTTTGAGCTGAGAGTTGGACAAGATGATCTCCAGAAGCCCTTTTCAACTTAATTTATTCTATAATCCTGTAGGTCTCCTTCAGCAAGTTTTGGATCAAGAAGCAGTTTGAGAAACAACTGCACTTGATTAGCCAAAAGACCATTTTAATCTCTCTCTTTTTCTCTCTCTCTCTCTCTCTCATTTCTTTTTGACATCTCAAAAAAGCATGTTCTCATGTTTTTTTGAACATGTGCTGTGTTTCACACAGTCAGTTGAAAAGCAGTAGCATTGAAGTAAAATTGTTATAAACACATCAAAGAAATTCATCCTTTCCCATTGAACTCTATCTAACTTGAAACATTAGATGTATATTTCTATACATGTAATGGCTGAAGAATTAGAAATTCTGAAGTTGAAGACTACTTCTGCTATTCATGCTGGAATATTTAAAGATATCACTGACTTCCACATTAGCCACCTGAACAATGTACCTCTGTGGATTTACCAGCCAAGTTGTTGACAATTTAATATCACGTTATCGTGTGTATCAGTTAAAAACATTCAGTATTTTTTCTCCCTTCTTTTCACCTGTTATTAATATCTCCTGTTACTAATATGAAAAATGCGTATACGTCAAAAAGAACAAACACAATCTTATTATGTTTCCATCTGTTCTAGTCTCAAACCAAGTCTATATAAACTTACAACACTGTAATAGCATTTAACAACATAAAAAGAGAGTCTGGAAAATTTTGAACTTTATAGCAAAAGTAATTGATATTTAAATTTCTTTGCATTTCTCACTAAAAATAGGAAAACATTTTTTTTCTGAACAGAAAAACAAAGTGTGTAAAGGACAAATGCTTTTCACCCTTTAATATTGGCACCTCCCTGTTTAATATAGGTACCTCCCAGTTGTAGCAACTGCAGACAAACTATGAGCATGATCTGCTTAACTATATTACATGAAGATACAAATTTATCATCTTTTGATGTCTTTTCAGGATGTTGTTTATATAACTGAGAAATTTCAGAAGTAGTCTTCAACTTCAGAATTTCTAATTCTTCAGCCATTACATGTATAGAAATATACATATATTTAAGAATTGATTGTTTTCTGCAATAAAAAGTTTTTGATTTTTTTTTTCTTAGACCTGTAATTCACAGTTAATTACTTCTGATTTATTTATAATCCTTCTGCCATATATCTAATAACTGTGCAAAGAAAACTGTTTTGTTCTCCTAACCCTTGGCATATGCTTAATTGTACTCATAAATATATGGTTAATCTTATTGCTGTTGTAATTATCATTCTTACCCTAAATTTCACTTCCCAACAGATTGTTATTTATCTTCACTGATGGTGGAATTGTCAGATTCATCTGGCAACCTTTAAGCACAGTTTAATACACAACGTGGGTAGTAGGATATAGGTAATTAATAAACTATCATCTGAATTAAGGACAAGGATAAGAAACCACATTTTAAAATATCCATTGATACTTTCCAGAAGAGCAGAGTAAGTAATTAGTCTTACTTTTGAAGTTTCTGGGAAAATCTAGGACTTAAGCAAAACAAAAAATACGTCTTTACTTGACTAAGCAAGAAAAAGAGTAATGTTTCAACTAATTTGTAATTTTCCTGGCTATCAGTCTCCCATGATTCAAGTTTTTTATGAGGATAACAATTTAGTTGCAAAGTCACAGTTTGTAGAGTCAAGGTGATATAAAGCAGCAAAAAGAAGGAAAGTTTTCCCCATGTCTGCCAGTGACTTGGTTCCAGTACAGAACAGCTTCTACAGCTGGAAGTAACAGGAGTCTCTATGGCTGTGCCACTGCAGGAGCTCTATTTGTCTTCTCAGTCTAGCCAGCAGTAGAAACAAGACATCTAAGCCATTTACTTTAATATTGCTTAGCAAAAAGAATAAAATTAAAAGATATAATATAATATAATATAATATAATATAATATAAATGGATATGACCATCAAAAATTAGGGAAAATGTTAAATTCAAAATGTAATCTTTTCCTTATTAGCAATATGACTTTTTTGATTTGTTGCCTACTGTTTTTATTAATCAGTTATTGAATTTCTTGAGGCCTACATATTGACTGAAAAATAAAAATCAAAACAATGTATTCAGCTCTTTGATATTGCTTTAAATGTTCATGTCACACAACTTCTGGTAAGCAAGATTATTGTGGGAACTGATAATATGAGAAAGAAAAGTCTCCTAAAAGATTTCAATAGTTTTCTTACTTAGAAGGGGAGAAAGATGTATATACTATTAAATAATCATATGATAACCACTTACTCCTAATATTCATACCCCTTCCACACACTACAAATGTCAAAATATCTTTATAATTTGCATTGCAAGATATACCCTTCCTGTCCTGTCTCTACCCATTGGAATGGACAGGCAGAGGAACAGTTTCTTTGTGTGAAAATATATACAGTCCCTTAGGAATATGAAAAAAGCAGTGCTATTGTCTTCTAAGAGCCTATTCTTCCTGAAATCTGTTTTAGCTGTATGGTTCTTCTTTATAGCTTGGCTTCATTATGGTTGAACAGAATTTCTCTTTTACAAATTGAGGTGGTTCGACTTTGCTCTGAAAGTCACAGGAATTAACATTACTCTGTAGTAATGCCAAATACATCCTAAATGGTCTGCTCAGCACTTGTACCTTTTGAGAAAATTTTTGTAGAAGTGCAGAAACCAACTTTAATTGTAGAGTTGAGGGAAACTATTTGGTGCTTGCCAGTTCTGACCTTTTCAGGGTCAGGCAATTTTAGCATAAAGCACATGAGGAGCTTGTCTCCAGTCCTTACCTGGATCTCCTGTCCCTCTTGCACCTGGCCTGAGGAGCTGCCTCTGAAGTGGGCCTTTTAAGTTTATTCAGTGTCTGCACCATGTAGCTCCTCAAGCAACTGGCATTTTGCCAGCTTTGCTTTTGGGGTAATTTTTTGGGAACTCCTAAGATCCTCCAACTTTTTGAACAGATCCATCAGCTAGCAGGACCCCTATACTAGCATAAGGCCTAGTATGAAGTACTAGTATGAGAAACTTCCTTCACAGAAAAAATAAATAAATAAATAAAAATATAAAATACTTATGTAGTGATTGATGAGAGAGAACTCTGACACAAGAAAGTGCCAAGTGCTTGCCAGGCGTAAGTAAGTGTTGGCGTAGGTCACGATGTCCTGCCAGGTTTGGAGTGTTTCCTGCATTTGCAAAAGTCTGCTACTCACTCACTGCTTTTCGTCCTTGCTGTTGTCAAAGGTTTTGTTGCCTCCACAGTCCTTTGTCCAAAGGCTGGAGGTATTGAGCCCAGACTTCTCAGTCAAAACATCAAAAGTCTTGACATTTATACTAGTTAGTACCAGTTTGTCCGACAGATAGTAGTTTTGTACTGGGTGGTGAGGAGGTGGTCATTAATTCTCTGAGAGACTAGCTCTGATTTTATCATTTTGCTCAAGATGTTAGTACTACATGTCATCCTGTTATAAGACAAGTGTGTTCCCACTGAGTAAAATCCAAGTTTAAAAATTGAAAGAATGGAAGGATGGAATAAGAATTTTCCCTATGGCTTGATATTGATTTTTTTTTTTTCTTTCTTCAGATGATGTCATTATATTTAGCTCCCTGTTGTTTTCTTGATGATCAGATTAATAATTGTGACAACATTTTCTAAAGACATCCTGTTGCCTCAGACTGAGAATGTCTTTATGAAGCTATGGGTCTGTTTTATTTCTGTTTGATGAGGAATATGAAGTAAATCAGAGTGGTTTTGTTTGTTTGTTTGTTTGTTTTTTTCCAGTGATGGCAAAGGTCAGAAACCCTTTCTCCGTCATGATTATTTTGTTGTACTTTACACAGAAAGACTTATCCCAAAGAAGCACAGAACAAGGAGCTTTAGCTATGCCCACTATGAATGAAAAATCTTTGCAGGAATGCACTCAATAATTATCTTTTATTAACTCTTCAGTTTTAAGTTTTACTAAGTTTTACTTCAAGTTTCATGGTCAAACTGAAACTTCAACTGAATAATTATTTCACAGATTTTTTATTTTTTATTTTATCTGAGACAAGCAAAATAAAATCCTTTCTCTTTGTGCCAGAATCCTTCTTCTTTGTTACTATATGTCTTGATTCCTCTGTTTTTGATTACTAAGCTTGGAAAAGCCACGATGAGTGATATCATTCAGCTGTGTTGAGGAAATCTGGGTTCTTCATTTAGTGGCATGATTTATATCTCAACAGAACAAAACAAAAACATTCCATCTATTTCTATGTCGCCCTTTAAAGTACTGGGTAATACATTTCTCAAAGGGAGTGGGTTTTTGTTTTTGTTTTTGTTTTTTCCTTTTTCTAGGGTTAATTAACTGAAGCTTATGCAAAGTGCATTGAAATTCTCTGAGAAAAGCTAGCATTTTCTGACAAGTGAAAGGAAACACTAGAAGCAAAACTAAAAAAAAAATATTCTTGAATTGTGTCTTTGTGTAGGAGAAAGATTTGTTCATACAAAGCTGAGCTGCTGGATGATCAAGTTATTTTCATCAGGTAAATTTTGGCAAGAATATTTAATTTCATTCATCTTTGGAGTGCTTAGTACATGTGGCATTCGCTATGAAGTAAACATCCCATTGAGGCATTCACAAGGTACATATTCCCTCCATGGTGTGAGCCTGCATTCAGGTGTCCTCAGTCTGCTGCTGAGTAGTGTTGAACATTGTTGCCTGAGCTCTGCTCTCACATCTTCACTCAGGGTGCCTTAGAGTAACTTGCTCCATAAAACTTCTCCTGGTGTGCAATACCATGTGCAAATGAGTGGTCTCAGAATCCATCCCTGACAAACAGAAGGACACAGAGAGACTTCATTCAGCATTTCAGCCCAGTGTAGGTGCACAGAATTAATCCGGCTCTCCCAACTGACATCCACACTGCAGCTTTGCAGGGTGAAATGTAAGAGAGCTGATACATTTGTGCATGGAGTTTGCTTATTGTTTCAGGCAGGTATCTCAGATTGCAAGTACAATTTCTGACGCTTACATAGGTGGGAAGCAAATGAGCTATCTTTGGACTAATTGCAACATAGATTTTGGCTGGGACAGAGCTAATTTTCTTTGCAGAGGCTCACATAATGTGTTTTTTGTTTGTTTGGTTGGTTTGGTTTGGTTTGGTTTGGTTTTGGTGAAAACAGGGTTGCTAATACACTGGTGTTTTAGTTGTGGCAGAGCAGTGCCTAGGCTGGCCAAAGAGATGTCCCATGCTGTAGGTCATCATGCTCAGTGATAAAACCTGGGGAAAAGAAGGAGGAAGGGGGGATGTTCAGAGTGATGGTGTTTGCCTTCCCAAGAAGCCGTTACATGTGATGAGCCCTGACCTCCTGGGAGTGGCCTGCCAATGGGAAACAGCAAATGGATTCCTGGTTTGGCTCTGCCTATGCATGTAGCTTTTGCTTTACCTAATAGTCTTCAGTCTTTATTAGTCTATATTTCAACCCATGATTTCTCACACTTTTACCTCTCTGTTTCTCTCCCTTATTACACCTGGGTAGAGTGAGCAAGCAGCTGTGTGGCACTGAGCTGGGGTTAAAACACAAGGTTACTATATATGAAATCTTGAATAAGCTTATAGCTGTTTCCTCCACCAAATAAGAGCATGCTCTTAAGCAGTTCTGCTTTTTCCGTGTTATCCAATGATGCAGGGGAGAGAATAGTGCTAAAGTCACAAAGTACAGGATGAGTGACAAATCTTGAACAACTCTAGAGGTTGAAATACTGAGATTAGCATGAAGTCCTGGATTCTTTATCATTTTTATTTCTATTTGTTTGTTTTTGTTTTGTCTGCAATATTTTCCCTAGGAACCATAAATTTCAAATTTCTTATAGACAAGGAGTATTTGTAAGAAAGCATACTGGTTAATAACATTGTGGCTAGATGTTATCAATATTATAAAACTGCTTTCTTGCTACTGCTGCTTTGGAGACTTTCCTAATCTTTTTTTTTGGTGATGAAGTGAAGAAACTTCACTTTCCATCATTCCTAAACTGGTATTTTAAAAGTGAGTGTGATTGTTAAGAAACAGGAAGCTACAGATTTGATTTTGCAGTCCTGATTATTATTATTATTATTTTTTTTTTTACTTCTGATGGGTTTTACTGTCATTTTAGATGTTCTTATATGAAGTTCTTCAGCTGCACTGACAAGGTTTCTAACAGAGGAAAAAAAGAAAAAAGGTTAATCTTTTCATCAATACAAAAGCTCTTCAGAGTTCTCTGCCTGATTCAGTAATCAGAAATCAACTCAGAAATGCTTCTACTACTATATACAAAGAAAAAACTTTTACCTGTTAGAGAGATTCCAAAATATACACTTGTCAAATTTCCATCTGAGGCATAAGAGATTAAGAAGTCCATTTCCATTAAGGTTTTGTGCTGGTTTTAGACTACAATCCCTGTAACAGTTTTTTTTTTTTTTTTTTTTTTTTTGGAATACCAGAGAGACGCTTCAATTATTTACTATTTCCTGAGCTTTCTCATTTCTCTTGGTGGAACCAACCAAACAAAAACAAAAAAAAACCACCCAATACTTGGTGGTAATATTATGTTTCCTGTATTTCCTGAATGCTTCAGAAACAAAATCACTAGCACAGTCACCAAGTAAGATCTTCACTCATGTAAAGGCCCTATCGCACTTTCACTAATATTCAGTGTACTTTTTCACAGACAACAAAAAAGACATGCTATAGCTCAATAGGTCTAAGTCATCTTTAGACTTTTTTTCAGTCAGTTTTTACATTTGTTATCATAATGCTCTGTCACTTAAGTAAAACAACACTCTTGTTCTTCCTAGACTATCTCCAGAAGTGCTGATCAGCCCAGACCCAGAAAAAGAGTTAAACATGTCGTTCATTTTTTGTCCAGAAAAAAAAAAAAAAAAAAAAGGTGTCAACATTTGGCTACAAAGAATTAAAATCCAGATTAAAAATCATATAAACAGCTCCTATAGTGAGTTCAGACTGCACTGGAAATATGGCAGCAACATGCTTTTTATGGAGTATCTTGCTAGGAGTGTTTTATGCAAAAGTAAACTTTAAAATAAGTAAGTAATTGAGTTAAGCCAAAAGGGTCTTACACTGCTCAGACCAGGTAGAGAAAGAAAAGGTTGCTAAAACATACTGGGTAATCACAGGTAGCTACAAAATCCAAAGCAGGAATTTTCAGTTATGCAAAGTTTAGTAGCAAAAACTTTAGTTGTGTGGTGTTATCTGTGAAAACCTAGGACATCCAATGACTGCTTCTGTTCCCAAAGGTGCTGCATGTTCACTGGAAAAAAATACAAATCTCCCTTCTGTGGGAGCACTCAGACCTGGGGTATCAGAACACAGCTTCCTTTTCCTAAGCTTTTACTATACTTCAGTTTTACTGGCCATTTTCAGTAAAATTTTACAAGTGCTTCAAATGTATTCTGTTCTTATGGCTTTTAGAAGAATGATAGAAGATATACATGTAAAAGTGAATCACTGAAAGAGAAACTTGTTGCTTAGCTCATATATAGATGAATCTGAAAATTATTTGTAAGTACTTATATTCTCAGTTGTGAGGCTCTGCATTTCTTCTGAAGAGTTTTTTTGCTGAAAAGAATGTTTAAGTAAAATAACTATGCTGCTTTTATTTATTTATTTGTTCCCACTAGGAAAATTGTACTGTGTTAATATGCTGGGACATTGATTTCTCTTAGTGATATAGCCCCCATCTAATAATGCATTCTCTTGGCAGAGGCTTTTAGAGGTTGCTGTTTTTAGGAATTTAAATGGAGTAGATACTTTTACCTCTATCCGTCACTGCTGTGTGAAGAATTTTTATGCATTCACAGAGTGAATTGGGTGCATGCTACAAGCTGAGGCAACAGTACATGTATGCTACAGTGCACCTCAGAGAACCTTTCACTTCTACATTAGCTGCTAAACAAAAACAAACAAATTAGCAGCCCCAGAAATATATGAAGTTAATGAATTGAATTATTAACTTTGTGCCAAATTCAGAGTGGTTGAAACTCATTCCAAGCCTGGTAGCATAAATATGGACCTATTTCCCTGTCCCAAGGTAAGCTGTGATTATATTTTTCTACCTGTCTAGACCTCTGTTGTGACAGACTGTCTGCATCTTCTTCTCAGCTTCTGATTAAAGTTCACTAACTACAGTAAAAGTGTTGTGGTAGCCAGGAATAAAAGTTAGGACTCTGTATGTGGAAAATGGCTCAAAATATTAAGAAATGGGATCAAGAAGCTGAATACAGTTTACCATTTATGTTGTGAAATATTTTTTAAGTGTTACTTGTGGGTTTATGGACAGAAATGTTAAAAAGATCCACACTGAAACATAATAGAAAGACATTTTAGTTTTAGCCATAATAACAAGTTTAAAGTAAACTAAATAATTAAGAAATGGCTGAAAAAATAAATCCGTAGTCTTTACTGGTCCCTCTAAAATATTTCACAAGCCTGTATCTTCACGATTCTGCTAAATCTACAGTTTCTCAGCTGATCTTCTCTTTTTCTCAAGACTGATTTATTCAAAGGAGGTAGCAAGATGACAATAAGACCCCTTCCCATTGAAGTGATCAGTAATCATAGCGTAGGGGACTATGTTTTTTTTTTGTTGTTGTTGTTTTGTTTTGTTTTCCAGATGTTGTGCAAACATAAAATAAAAACATAATTGCCTACCCATAAAGCTCACAAGGTGACCATTGAAACAGTATGCAATCACAGATAAAAGATGCCTGGCAGGGAAATATTCAACAAGTGAGATACCTTCCTGAGGCATAAACAGCTTAGCCAAGTTACCTTTTCTTCATTTCTGAGAGATAAGAAAAGGGAAGTGAGGACAGAAAAAGAACTCAAAGTATGATATGTTTTTCACAAGGTACTACAGCAGAAGCTAATAGTTTAATACTTTATTAATAGATGTTAAGTTCTCTTCTTTTGGTTATTTGTTCATTGCCATAAATGTCTGTGATTGTCTTCATGCATTAACTCAGAGAATGGGAAAAAGGCAAACAATGTTTTGACAGAACTGCCTTCCCCTTACATGAGGCATTCTTGCTGTGCTGTATGCTTCTTGCTGTGTTTTTCTTCTTTTATAGGTACTGTTTAGGGAAGAGTAGAATTGAAAAGAAAGAGAAAAATTCCATGTTAACAGTGTTTGTTATCTGTGCATCTGTTCTTGAGGGTTTGTTTGAGGATAATTTTGTCACAGTAAAGCTACTATGACAATTCTACAGTACCACACAGTGCAGAATATATTGACTAACATGGAGCAATGATGGTGCCACCACATAGTACTCTATTGTGACACCACCAGCACTAAACCTGAAAGGTATGTTTGCAATGTTGTTTGCAATTACCTCCTAGTTGTAGGAAGTGATTGTAGAGGAGTTTTTGAGCAAAAATGCCAAGTCCTTTGTAGCTAGCACATTGCATAAAGTATGTTGGGAGTTAATGTAGGGATCATAGTTTCAAATGCAGTGTTAAAATCATGCAGAACTCTTTTATAGGTGTAACATAGATATTCTCTCTTATGGGGTCAGTAAATTGCTTGGAAAATCGTTTGCTCTGATGTTGCCCTTGCATTACATCTTCATATGCAACTAAATTTTAAAGAATACCGTGAAAACTTGTTTAATATCTGCTTGCATTAGCTACTTAGTCTTTCTTGCTTACAGCTGTTATTAGCATATGATTTAATTGATTTGTGTAGGTTAAATTTACTATCTTTGACACAAAGGGAAAAATAATAAAATGCAGTGATTTCAGGAAGCAGTAAACATTGGCTAGAATGCTATACAATGCATTCAGTATAAGATGAACCACATTACAGCATATGGATGGTACATAAGAATTCCAGACTTGCCAGACACCCTGCACTGGTTTTCTTTGCTGCTTATTTTCCATTCCATATATGTTCTCAGGACGTAATTAAATAATTATGCATTCTTTTACATCAAGCTTCAACCCCCATTATCTGATATCTGAAAGGACAGATCATTCTCTTGGGCAGAGATTCCTAGCTTCAGAAAGGAAACAACAAAAAAACAATAATTAGTTCTGAGTAGATTTCAGACAAATAAGCTATTTACTACCTTTTTGAATTCCTTTGTTACATTTTATTATCATAAAGCAAGGCTATTTCTCCTACTACTGTACAAAACTAATGAGATGTGATTATCTTCATGCATTCTTGATGCATTCTAACTTCTTGATGCTAGCAGTCATAATCACTCCTAACATTATTTTAGTATTATTCATATACTAACCTTCTTGTTGACTTTTCCTGAAAGTCTTTTTCTTTTCAGTGTTTTGTATCTCCTTAACCCTCCCAGCAGAGATCACTGAGATGGAGTAAACATAAAAGCCATCACTTTTGGGAGATGACCCAAAAGTCAGTCCAGCATTTTTTCCTATAATATCTCTTTGCTTTATTTAAGTGAATCTGCTACAAATGTTTAGAACTCCAGATCTCTGCTGCTGTTTTCTTTGGTTTTTCTTCTGATGCCCTTTGTCAAAGCATCTTGTTGATGGTGGGAATGGCATAATAGCAATGAGTCAATTTAAAGTTGAAAACTACAAACCAATGATTTTATTTTATTTTATTTTATTTTATTTTATTTTATTTTATTTTATTTTATTTTATTTTATTTTATTTTATTTTATTTTATTTTTTTATTTCATTTCATTTCATTTATTTTATTATTTATTTATTTATTTTTGGAAAGCAATAGCACAGATGTAAAAGGGACAGAAGTGACATTAGAAATGTAATGAATTTCCAGTTGTTAAAAGGAATTGATTTCTTTGGAATTTATTATTGCAGGAAGCTGAGGCAAACAAATATGCAAGAGGCTTAATTGTTTTCTTTACACCTAGATGTTCTTCAAACAAATGTTAAAGGAATACTAATTCACCTTAAGTGCAATCAAGTTATACATTATCCCTGTTACAGTATGTTAGACTTTCTGTAGAGTATCTGATGTTGGAACAAGGTTAATGAACTAAATGGCCAATGGGATGGACAGAGTATGAGGATGACGTATTAGGGATCTAAACTAGATTACAGTTGTGAGTGTAATTAACTCTCTAACACTTTGCTGCTGTGGAACATGAATAAGTAAAATTTTCCAGATTCTTTGACAGTTTGCTGTTCTCTCAATAGACTTTGAAATATGACTCCCCTGTCCGCCGCCAGTCTCTCTGCCAGGAAAAATCTCTTTTCTTCCCCAACCTCTACAGTAAGGTCATCTCCCATAACTGTGGGAGGTCATAACTGTGGAAAAATCCCTTTTCTTCCCCAACCTCTACAGTAAGGTCAACTCCCATAACTGTGACTACAGATCCTCTGTTCTTCTCTCTGAGTGAGCACATGATGACAAAATTACACTTGAATACTATGCAGGTTACAATGAGACATTACAGAGAGCAGTGAAGAATAACAGCCTTGGAATATACATGTAAACTAGGTTGGTGTGTCAGCACTGGAGAAAGGATTGTTTCTTTGATACCGCAGTCACACCCTAACTATTCTGAGATAACTGACTTTAGATGTCCAGGCTCTGTTTACATCAGAAGTGGCCAAACTGCCAAGTTCAAGTCTGTTGCAAAAATTTGTCCAAATGGTATTCTTCTATAACATGCAAGTTACTTTTTAGAATCAAATTAATTTTCCATTAACGAATTTCCTTTGCTTATTTAAAACTGATGACAATACACAAGGTTTGTTTCAGGCAAAGTTGCTGCATTTAGTTTGATGTTTGTCATAATTTCTGTTTGCTCCTCCATGTGACATGTTGTATGGGAATAAGCACTCGCTGTGTATTCTAAATGTGAAGTTCGTCTTGGAAATTCTGAAGAATTGTTCTTCTGTAAAACTACAGCTAGTTTTTGTTTCAGCTTCCCTTCACATGGCTAGTCAAGAAGTACATATGCTCTGAGGCCAAATAACAGTCAATAGCTTGTGTTTGTTTAATCAAAATCCAATTCCAAGAAGACTATAGCCATTGCGTATATAAACCTGACATGTTGTCAGCAGGAATAGGTGAAATATGTAGATAATAAATATAGGATTCCTTGAACCTATTGCTGTTTTTACAGGTCGTTAAATCAAAAAGAAATGAAGATTAAGGGGAGAATCTTTTACACAGTGAATGTCAAAATACGTGATATCTGAGAAGCATTTTATTACAGTGGCTCAGTAAAATCTAGTTTCTTGGTTTCACAATGTAGCTCTGAGCAGTAGCTCAGATTTGTTCCTGCCTCAAAGGTTCTCTAACCTCTCCCGATGCCATTGGATATTAGAAGAACTTTTGACACAAAGTTAAGGTTTCCCAAAGGCAACAAAGTTCTATAAAATACCATTGTTCAAAAAACATGCACTATCTTAGTTTTCTTTCCTTGTGTAACTCACAATAAATTAATATATCCCAGGAAATCTAATTTCCCAATACTGCAGGCAACAATAAAATCCCAAGTTGTAATGTTCTGTATAATAACTCATTTTAGGAGATTGTTTCTTAGCTGCCTTCTATAAACTTTGAATCCCCTTCTTCTTCTAAAACAAAACAAAGCAAACACAAAATCCAACTTTGACTTGCCTAAGGCTTTTTTTTTTTTTTTTGGCTTTATCCTGCTTAGTGATGACCCTACCTGGGACTGGCATTTTCTCCTCAAAAAACATTTTTTTCACACTCTTTGGGGGATTGCAGGTAGGGGTGGGATACAAAAGGATTGGAGCTTTTGGAAAGGATTGACCTTTTCTGTCAATTTGTACACGCACTTGCAATTTGAAAACTTGACTTTCTCGAGTCGTGGAAATAGTATTTTTACATATGTTAGCTCCTCACCCTGAATGGCCACCTTTTCTCTGGTATAATAAAATGAAATGAACTGAACAGTGGTACTTAACCACTAACTTAATTAATACAGACTAACTTAATTTAGTCTGTATGTTACAGAGACATATTGGAAACCCTGATAGTTCTTCGACAGGAATGATGAGCAGTGATAACTATAGCTGAAATCAATGAGAATTGTGCTGCAGACCACCAAATGGCTACGTTAGGGGTGATACTATGGAAAGCTTAGTTCTTAGTTGTCATCAATAGGCCACACAAGTTATGAGAGTTTTTGTAGCTTTTTGATGTGTACCACTATACTTTTTCACCTCATTAAATTTCAGTTAACCCTTTTTGGATTATATGGTCACACTGTATATAGTCACTCAAATGCACATTATACACTGGCCTTAATGTCTCTCTGGCTGCAGGAGCAACTTGGGAAAATGTCTGCCTTTTTTTCACAAGGCAGCTTTTTTATAGTCAGCTTTATTTTTTTATTATTTTTTTTTCCACTAATGAATAAATGTGTTTCTGAAGAAGTTCGACTTGCTGAAGATCCAAATGCAGTAATCTCAGTTCATCTGTAATTTTTAACATAATAATGTAGCTTTAGTACTTTTAAACCATCTTTTTTTTTTTTTAATCTTTTTTTTTTTTTTCTAATAATCTGAGTCTCAGTTTCATATACATTTTCATTTTTATTTATTTTTTTTTCATCTAAGCCTCTTTCAAAGCCACCAAGATCCTGTTGTATGTATGACATACTGAAGTGGGTATATATCATTCTTAAACTTATAAACATAAATGAAACTTTTGAACATACTTGATCTCAAATACTGGTCATATGGATTTTTGTCTGAACAGGGCGGCGAGGGGGTATCTATTACAGCAGTCTCAATTGCTTAATTTCAGCAATGCATTTTGAAGCAAGCAGATATATATTTTTTACATTTGCAGTGTTTCTATAAGACATTGCACAGAATTCTCTTAACAAGTCCAAACATCTCTAGGTTTTCTGATTTTTAAAGACGAATAAATATTTCTTTAGCTTCCTTCCTTAAACTCTACACTTTTAGCTTCACTTTTTTATGTCTATGGTAGAAGTTGTCAGGGCCGATACACAGTTATTCGTATGACATCTGTAAACGTGTCTTGAGAGTTTATCAAAATATACCTTCCTTGCAGAGTGTGGTGCAGATAAATACCTCTGCTGAGGAGCTGTGTTTTTACAGACTTTTGAATAAAGTCTAGGTAACTGGGCCTGAGAATTGTGTGGAGGAGGAAGGAGAAGGGGCATTTTCCCTCTTAGAAATTTTCCATCTTATAGATGGCCTTTATAAATAGGTAAAAAATGGATAGGGCCAGGACAGCCCTCAAGCCTATATTCTACTACTTGATACTCTGCAATTGGGCTTCATTCATCAGAGGGATGTCCTTCATTTCAAGTGGAAAGTTGTGACATGAGCATAGTCATATCCCATCATACATATCTAATTGTTTGATTCCTTGAGTAACAGAAGTAGTGTTATTGGGATCCTGATTGTGAAGGCTAATTACCTCTGTTGTGTTCTGCTGCCTTGGGAGCACCATTGTTCCTTAGATACTGACTAACTAGAAATGATTTGTCTGGAAATTCAATTTGACTTTGGCCTCCAGCTCAGAACAACAAAAAAAAAAACAATCAGTAATGATGAAGTTTTGATTTTTCTCAATACCTGTCTTATTAGATGGAAGTGTCATTTCTGTGCTGTGGAAAGCACCGCACTTGGTATCATCTTTGTGTAATTTCAGCCTGCAGGCTTACTGCTTTCCTGTTTCAAATACCATCATCCCTAGTAGATGAGATTTATCAGTATGTGAAGCTTTTCTCAGGAAACAGGGACAAAAATAATATATCTTGGTGCCCTCCACTGATACCTTCTCGATGCATCATTAAATTCCAGCTTTCTCTCTGTGCATGGTGAGTTCTAGCGTTGTTTCTCATAATTCTATCTATATAATATAAAGAGTGGCCTTTTTGTTTGATTTCTTTGTCTTTTTTTTTTTTTTTTTTCAAATGATCAAACATCCCGTGATATAGCTTTCCTTTATTGTTCTTAACATGAATACTTTGACACATAAAATGGTCATTGTCTTCTTTTATAACATTTCACTTAATAGTTTTTAACTACAATTTGGCTTAGCAACACAAATTAAGTTTATGGATTTCACTTGAAATGCATGATATTAATATTGTCCATTGGACCCCTCATTTCAAAAGAGATGTAATTAAACTTGGAAAAAAATACAATGAACACAATGAAGGTCAAACTTCCACGCAAAGAAAGACTGATAAAGCTATGAGTCTTTGTCCTGTCAAAGAGACAACTTAAGGTGCTTATTATTGAGAGAGAAAAATTATGAAGGTCTATTCACTGTTGTTGTTGTTGTTGTTGTTGTTGTTATTATTATTATTATTATTATTAAGATGGAAATCTGGTCATCAAATGAAACTTAGTGTGAATCAAAAGAAACAAAATGAAATGATTCTTCACACACACACAAGTAGATCTCTGAAATATCTCACTAGCAGAAGAGATGGATGTAAAAAAAATGGATTCAATATAAAACTACAGAAGTATTTAGAAGAAAGATTACTGAAGGTTATACAACAGAGAAACTACTCAGAAATCTCAGGAAAAAAGGTAAGTTTTCCCAGATACTTTTGCCTTAATAACCTCTGTGAAAGTATTTAGGTTTTTAGACAAATATTAAAATATTTTTATTATAAACCAAGATAATTCAGATGTGCAGGTACTGCATGTGACAGATGCACTGTCACAGCTCTTTGAGCACATTGATCACCCAGTGCAGTTCTGCTCCTTTGGGGCTCAAGCTTTTTAATTGAACTCTGTTTCTCATGATCCATTACGAGACTTCTTCACAAAACAACAAGATAATACCCTATGAAAACGTATAGTCTTTCTATAATCTAGTTTTCAGAGGGGATTACAAAATCAAGTCAGTGACATGTGCTTCATTTTCAATAGTATATATATTCAGTTTTAGTTTTCTGAATTATGTATGGATTTTTTTTATTTACATTGTTTAAATCTTTCTCAGAAAATAAGTCACTCTGCAATAAACTAAATCTCAATTACCTTGACAACATGCAAAGCTCAGACTAAGCCAGATCTTAACAAATCTATGCGAATTACAAATATGTTTATTTTTTTGGTTGTGAACATAGCTATATTCTGTTGTAGACTGACTTGATATGTCTTTTAAAGCTTTGATTTCAAATGGAATTTAAAGTATTAATTTCCAGTAAGTTGATAGTCTTCTGTTGCTGCCTGCTGCATTTGCCTATTGTCACTAGATGTACTCATCATGAATACAACAGTGATTGCTTGTACATACCTGGAAGTTTATTATTAGTATTTATTTACATATGTGTTGCTGGTAATTGTTGTGCCTTTTTTTTTTTTTTTTTTTTTTTTTTAAGTACTGTTACTGTGATTTACATTTTCAAATTTAGTCACCAACGCTTTTGACAGCTGAGGTATGGACCTTATCAGTGAGTCAGTCCTGAAGCTCTTCTTCATCTCTTTGATAGTGGTTGAGGGTCTGAAGATGATTTGCATGGATTTGTGAAACCAAACAGTGAAATGGTTGCTTTGCTTTCTTGGTAGGTTTTATTTTCCTATGTTGTAATTTACAGTAAAATAAAATAAATTAACAATTTGAAACTCACAGGAAAATAAGTCGTTTGCTCATAGAATAGCCAATATCTAGGAAAAGCAGAAGCATTTGCAAAACTTAGGCCTGCCTGACTGCAATGTGTTGTAAGAAAATGACTAGCAGACTTGAGTAAGTTGCAGTGACTCGTACCAGATGTTCTATGAACACTGCTTTGATCCAAAACCTTCCTCTCTGTGGAGAGAAATTTAGTTATGTTTGACTTCTATGTGCTTCTTTCCTGCCACATGGCAGCTTTCCAGTGTGCCAATGGAGTCATGGATGATTTGTACTGTGTAGACCTCCAGTTTTTTGAGATATTACGGCAGTAAGGATGCTCTTGTTGGTATTCTCAGCCCACTTCTTGTCAGCATTATGATATGATTAGGAGAAGACAATTTGCTGGAAGGATCCATTTAAGTCAGCTTGATGATCTCTAGTTAGCTTGGAAAGTTAAAAAATATATATATAATAAATAAATAAATAAATTAAAAAAAAAAAAAAAAAACCACCTTTGTTAGGAAACCTAAGTAAAATGTTGTGGTGTAGTAGCTCTTTCCTCAGCTCAGCTATGGTTCCAGATTAACTAATGTTACTTCATCCCTCCATTGTCAACAGGCAACTGGCATAACAGGTGAGTACAAACTGGCACTCCCTGATCATGTCTTGGACCCTGTGGCCTGGATTGTAGCCTAATCTGGGAAGTAACCAAACTATACATTTTGGAAGGTACCAGAATGGCACAGTTGGTGGAAAATAACCCAAACTGCTTTATCTGAAACATAGCCAGGATGGAAAAGTACTGATTAAAGAATCAGTCATCTCATGGTCACTAGTTAGTGATCCTGATCAAAGAGCCTGTGGAGCTCTCCAGAGTTTCAGTGGGCTGTGATCCTTGATCTCCCACTGAGCTGGGATACCTCTCAGGGCACCCCTGAGGTGGGATGTCTTTCAGGATAGGCTGCTTGAGGATCGAAGATCATCAGCTGACAAACACTGATGGCAGAAGAGGGATAGTAATTCACCAAAAGGAGGGAAAGTCCTTGAGCATGTAACTGAGTTTAGAATTTTACCCCTACAATATCCTGCAGTAAATCTTATGGGAACCTTGACATTCTTGAATCTTTAAGTAAGTCACTGTTTCAATTGTAGTAAATTCTGTTGAATCACTGTGTTAAATTGGCTGATGTTTAAGTGTTGTTAAGAATCACACAATCCAATCTTGTGATTTACTGTAAAGGTATTAATAAATTCTAAATTGCTGCTTAATCAAAGTTGTGTAAAAAATAATTCACAATATTTATATGGATTGCCCTGGAAGAGGGCAAATGTCATAGAAGAAGGAACCAGAAGATCACCTAGGAAACTTTGGACTCATTAGTCTTATTTTAATTATAGGGAAAGTAATGAAATGAGTTATCCTAGAAACTATCACAAACAAAATTAAGCAGGTGACCAGGAAAAGCCAACATGGATTTACCAAAGGCAAGTCATGCCTGACTAACCTGATCACCTTCTACAACAAAATAACATCAAATAGTTCAAAGGAGGGCCATGAAGAAGATCAAGATGCTAAAGACCCTGCTCTGAAGGAGTTAAGTCTTTTCACCCTGGGGAATAGAAGACTCCTGGGGAATCTCTATACAGTGTTCCAGTGCTTAAAGGGTGGCTACAAAAAGGAGGGAGACTCTCTTTACAGGGAGCCACATGGAAAAGGCCAGGGACAATAGGTACAAGCAGCACCAGGAGAGGCTTCATCTTGACATAAGAAACACATTTTTAACAGTGAGAACTATCAATGGTTGTAACGACCTCTCCAGGGATGTGAATCCTCATCACTGGAGGTTTTCAAGATGTGACTTAACAGGGTGCTAGACGATCTCATCTAGGCTCCCTTTTCACATGAAAGATTGGTTCTTATGATCTTCTGAGGTCCCTTCCAGCCTGGGCTGATCTGTGATTCTGTGAGATCCCCCCAAGCCTTCTCTTCTCCAGGCTAAAGAGTCACAGTTCTTTCCTCAGCCTTTCCTCCTGGAAGAGATGCTCCTGTATCTTAATCATCTTTATAGGCTTTTTCTGGGCTATTTCCGGTATGTCTATATCTTGTACTGGGGAGGTCAGAGCTGAACCCAGTACTCCTGGTGTGTCCTCATCAGTGCTGAGTAGAGAGGAAAGATCACCTCCCTCAAATTTAGTGCTTTGCCTAATGCAGCCCAGGATACCATTAGCCTTCTTTGTGGCAAGGGCACATCGCTGCCTTTTGTTCAACTTGGTGTCCACCAGGACCACCAGGTCCATTTCTGTCAACCTGCTCTCCAGCTAGGTGGCCTCCAGCATGTACTAATGTCTGGGGTTCTTCCCCTCCAGGTGCAGGACATTGCAAATCCCCTTGTTGAACTGCATCAGGTTCTTGACAGTTCACCTCTTCAACATGTCCAGGTCCCTCTGGATGGCAGCATGGTTCTGTGGTGTATCCTGCACTCCTCCCAGTTTTGCATCATCTGCATACTTGCTGAGATTACATTCTGCCCCATCCTCCAGATCATTAATAAAGATGTCAAAAAGGACTGAACCAAGTATTGACCTCTAGGGTACAATGCCAGTTATTGGCAACTAAAATTTGCAGCACTAATCACCATCTTCCTGGCTTAGCCATTCAGCTGCTTTTCAGTCCATTACACTGCCAGTTCATTTCATCATAGGAGATTATCAGGCTGGGCAAGCATCACTTCCCCTTGGTGAACCTGTGCAGACTCCTAGTTATCTTCTTGTCCTTCATGTTTCCAGGATTGGCTTCCCCATTACATCCCCAGGTATAGGGATGAAGCTGAGTAATTGGTACTTCCCTGGGTCCTCCTTCCTGCCCTTCTAGAAGATAGGAGTCACATTTGCTTTCTTCTGGTCCTCAGACACCTTTATCAGTCACCAGCATTATTCAAAGATTATAGAGTGGTCTTGCAATGACATCTGCTAGCTCCCTCAGCTGGCATTCCATCAGGACCATGGAATTATGCATGTCCACTTTGCTTAAATATTCTCTAACCTGATTCTGTTCTACCTGTTCCAACATATTCCTTTTTCACTGAGGGTCCATCTTCTTTGCTACAGACTTTCTCCCCTTCATCTCCTAGGTCTAGGAATTCTGAAGATTGTTTTTGCTAGGACCATAATTCTCCAGGATGATTGGCAGAACCTAGATTAGCCTGAAGACCTGTCAGAACACAGAAAAGGCCAAGAAAGTTTTCAGATGGAGCAAAATATGTTCATAAATGTGATTGTATGTTGGGGTGTTGTGGCAATGGGGAACTGAGCATTGCAACCCTTTGAGGTTCCCTGTCTTGTGTATAGTCTTCCAGTGTTCAGCTGTGAATTGTCTTCACTTTTCTGCCAGCAATTGAGTGGGGAAGCTGCCACCTGGCTTTCAAATCAGCAGGAACATTATCTTGCCATATGCTTAGTAAGAAAGTCCCCAGGCCACTGTATTTTGGTTACAAGTGTGTGTGTGGCTTCCCTGGATTCTTCATGTCCCTATCTATGTTATGCACAGTCAGTCTCAGTCCCAGCCTTTCTTCATGTCTCCCTGTGCTACTGCAATGAGGATTACAAGTGCATGTTTTCTCTTGCCAAAGCAGTGGTCAAAATGGAAAGGCTGTCTCTCATTATGGGACAGGGAGAAAAAGGATGAACCTTGGTGATCAAGTCCTGATAAGAGGTTTCTGCAGAACTCGTTATCTTTTTCCTCCACAGGGACACAATTTAAACAGAATTGTTTATAGCACAGAAGAGACAGCTATTATTGGCAAAGAATATGGTAGTGCTTTGGTGCCTTATAAACATCTGTAACAACCTTAGAGAACTGCGAGTGTAAAGAAATCTACAAGCCCCTTTGCAGTCCCTGGGTAGTTATGATGTAGGCATTTCCAAATCTTGAGCAGCATAAACCCTCTCTGTTGCTTGCTAGCAACCCAGGTGTACAGGCTAAAACATTCCCTCAGGCAGAGCCACAGAGCAAAAGGATTGCACTGCTGCCACAACTTAAGCCATAATTTCTATAAAACACCAAGTGGAGGTTGTTGCTTGGGGTTAGCCTGCAAGAAACATGCTGCATTTAGAGAGCAGCCCCTGGGGTGTGTGGGCCACCAGTGAGCCTTATTGGCCAGTTCGATATCTGGGAGATGGGATGACACAGAGGCTTTGCTGTAGCCTGCAGTCTGGGATGTGCCCAGTGGACCATGACAAGAGCACTTCTGGAGGCTCCTGCTGTGATTCCAAGAAGCTCCCAAGAGGTACAAGCAGGCTGAACACGGCAGAGCTCAGACTGCCTGCCCTCCTGGGCTCTCAGCCCCACACAGCAGATTTTAAAATGCATTATGTTAAGATCTATCAAACTCCGTAATAGTTCCCTGAGTAATGGAAGCAACTTTTGTTTGTTACACTGTACTGGACAAAGCATTGAAATATGCTTTAAGAGCTTATTCTGAAATAGCAAGCTGTATAGGAGATAAAGCTTTTCACAATGTGTGAATAAATTGGTTTTCTTTTATAATCTTATTAACCAGGCTGTGGCTTTGGCCAGTAATTTCCTTCTTGCCTGAAGAATTCATATTCTGAGTTGAGATGAAGGGAAACATGTAATTTGGAAAATATTATGCTGGGTATGTGAAAGGTACCAACTTTCCAGTTCTCTTTAAAAAGGAAAAAGAGCCATTGGAGTTCAGAAGTTTCAAAATTAATCTCAATTGAAACATCATGTCAAGTTGAGAAAGATGTAGGCTCATACGCTGCAAGGAAAATGTTGATGTGGGAAGTGGGAACAGGCTAGACTGAATTGTATTTGATTCCCTAATGGTTCCTATAAGACCTCTGTTTCTCTGAAAACAAGACCAAAAGAAGGCAAAGGAAATAGGATGCACTTTCTGCACTCTGCTGCTCTTTGGCTGGGGCCCAGGAAACACATATTACTTTGCTCTGTACTATCCTGTGAATGCATTTAATATTAATGAATCCTCTCAATAAATTTTCTTAGGCACATGTCTATCAAATCCTGTACATCTAGTGAGTAGCAGCTCTGTGGCAGGTTACATTACTGACCACATCAAATTTTTCAGTGCATGGCAGCCACGGCTGCCACGAGAGCCTCCTGAGGTGGAATGGCCCCAGCTGCAGCACTGCGCAACTACTCAGGTCAGAAGCAACCTGACCAGAGATGGACAAGGTCAGCCCTGGCAGAGGAACCACAACACCACAATGCAGGTCAGTGAAGAATGGTTCATGGCTGAATGTAGAGTGGGAACCAGTTGTTTTGCAAAAGTTGTGCAAATCTTGATAGATTTGGAGATGTTTGAAATGTGGATCTGAATGTGATTTTGATTGTGTTATCACAGTACAACAAGGTGTTTATTAAGGGTTATCCGCTGAAGAGCTCAAAATCTGTATAATAATGACTTTCAAGAGTGACAATATCAGCAAAAAGGTTGATATATTGGAGAAAAGAAATGTAAAACAGATGCCTGTGTAAAGTCATAAATTGCTACTACTACTATTACATGTATTGGGGAAAATAGATGGCCAATAGTATATTCTGTGAAACATGTCTTGACTTAATCCCAGTGGCTTAAATAATGTTGATTCATGATCCATTCTACATGGTAAGTAAAAGGGATGTTTTGGATACAAGATTAATATTTCCTTGTCAGAAAAATAAGAGCCTTTGAGCTTATTAAAAACATACACTATGTGACTGAAGCCCACTCTGGTGCAGCTGAGGTGCTGCTACAAAAGGACTAAATCTCTTCTTTGAATCTATTCTTTGGTAAATGCAAAGTTCATTGTGGGATAGGAAAAACATGGAAAAGACAGGTGTGTGTTTCCATTCGCAGGGAGCTGAATGGGGTGGACTTGTTTCACTTTCGCAAGGCTTTTTAATTTAGAATAGGTTATTTTGCTTTGATATCAATCGTTAAATAATGCTTGAATGATGGAGAAGAATCACAAGGAGGCACCTGTTGAGAAGGATGCAGTGGTGTGCTGTTGCCATGCAACCCGCAGCAGGAGCACTTTGATAATCTGCCTGTCTCTTTGGACATGCTGATCTGGACTTGGAATGGGAAGGTTGGAAATAGGCTTTGAAAAAAAACAATTATAATAATATTATGCAGTAATTAGTAAGTAACTTTATTCAAGCTGGCTGGAATGTTACAGAAAATGTTTTGTATGTCCTGCCTGTGCTTTGGAAAGTCATTAAAATCCTTTGATAGTCAGGGCACCAGCCTCATTTTCTTTAGTCAGGGAAAAACATAGTTTGGGATGGCTGGAGGGCTGGAAACTGAAACATTTTCACTATTTTACATGAAAAAAAGTTTATATCTTGCTGTCCATGTGTGAGGTGGTCAGTCAAATTAAGTATATTTGTTTCCCTTCACTGAAAATAATATAAAACTCATTGAAAAACTTCAGAGTATCTTGTTGCCATGTAAACTTTTGGCTTTTGGATACTGTTTAATAAAATGGCCAAACCCTGCAGTTTTTTGTTTGTTTGTTTTAAAGTTTATTTAATCTCAATTTCAATTGTCAGGAGGGAACTCCCAAGGAAGGGGACATTGACTTTGTAGCTGTCCTTTCAAAATATGATCACTTGATTTGTGAGAACATGAGAAAATTTAGATGGCCCACAGATTTCATATCTCATCTTTGTGAGGTGATGAAATTAATCTTGAGAAGGATAATTGAAAAAACTGATCTTCTAGGACTGAAGTCTGAGCCATTTGATCATTTATAACTCTCTTCAAGTTGTAAAATACAATGTATCCCACCTAAAACAAACAAGCAAATAAATAAAAGGGAAACTGTACTTTCTGATTTCATAGGTATTTAAATTGAGAGCATTTTCCATTGCATTCTTATTTTGTGATAAAAAGGGGCTGACCTGAAGAATCTGCTACTTGGGATCCAACTTAAAATGATTTTACCAAGATTCTTAACAAAATAGCAGGCTCCTAGAAGAAACTTTCACATGACCATTATTAATACAAACCTGACAAGAGCTTGCATTGAATTTTTATGAGTGTTTTTGCAGAAAATTCAGAAGTAGCAATTTATTCCAGTCTTTCCATAGTCATACTTGTGTTCATGTATGGTGAGAGGCCTTATGTATCTGTTGTCTTTACCATAATAACAGAAAAATGAAGTGCCAGAGAAGTATCTTGAGGAGTGGAATAAGCAATAATGTAATAGTAATAGTTTTATATATAATGCCTAGATCTGTACTTATTTATAAATATTTATGAACAAGTATGTTGGTAATTTATCATTCATAACAAATAATAACACGTGCAAATAAGTCAAATGTAGATTTAACAAAGTAATTTTTTTCCGTATCAGTGGCAGATAATTTTTAGCTTATGCTGATATAAAATATTGCAGCCTGACTTTGATCTCTTGTAGCTAACATATAGTTGCAAAGATTTAATGTTGCTGAAGAGCTTGCTTGGATGCCTTTCCAATGATCTGCAAAGCCTTAAGGATTTCACAGTGATTAACTCTACCATATGTTTTTTTTGAAATGCCAATTTTGCCAGGCCATCAGTTTATACTCAGATTAAACTGGCAAGTATGAGCAAACTTTCAGAATGAAGTAAAGTGTTAACCGCTTGTTAATGCCTTTGGTTATCATGTTATATAGACTATTATTGTAGTAGAAAAGTTACAAAATAAGGAGGATAGGCGGGTAATGAATGAAGTTCCCATTTGGCATGACAGCTGGAGTATCAGAAAATTTTCCTGTTGCCATGGGTTGTTGCTACCAGTTATTTTACATATAAATTGCTTCACTCATCTCTGGTTGGCAAGTTTTCTTGGCATGGCCAATATTTAGTGTTTAAATCTCTAAGCAAATGCTAAGAAATATTTTCCTCTCTAGCTGCTTATGAATGATTCGCACTTGGCACCAGAAAAAAAAGGCAGGTTTCTGAATACACATTAGAGGTTTTGGGGCCCTGAAAATGGACAGAAGCAGGCAGGAATGAATAAACATGCCTATACTAAGCTAGTAAGGAAGACAGAGAAAACCTCCTTCTGCGGCAACGGATTATCTGACAAGAAGATAATGGAAGTCCTGGTGCTCTGACAACAGGCATGAAGCAGAACAGATAACTGTTCACAGGAACATGTAAGGTGTCTGGCATAGTGGACTTCAAACCAAGGACAGGAAGTAATATATCCAAAAATGTGTTTTGATATTGTAGTTTCAACTAAAAACAGCACACAATTTCATATCTATATTTGTACATAGCATAGATTTATAATTTATAGATTGACTTGTGCATAATCTCAGGTTTGTGCCCTGAGATCTCCATCTCTGTCTGCCAGGAGAAAAGGAACACTTCTCAGAAGTTGATAAGCAGTTTACTTTGAGCAAAGATTGCTTTGCTTAGCCAGTAATGTTTGCTAAATTTGTGGGTATGTGAGGAAATTTCCCTCAGGAAAAAGCTATGTTCAAAGTCCTGAATGATTCCTGTTCTCAGAAATCTTGTAGTAAGGGAAAAGGGATAACTCTGAGAGAAACCGAGGGAGAGCTTTAGGTTTATGATTTGCCCACATCCTGAGATTGCAGTCCTTTTCTTGTGTATCAGATGTAAGGTTTATTTAAGACCAGACAGACAGCTGAATTTGCAGTTAGACAACACAGAGAGATTTTACATTGATACTGATGAAAACTTGCAGGTTTGTTTATTTCTGGCAACCTACCCATAAAAAACTTTTAACTGTATTGCCTACATGCAAAGTATGCAAATGAATTCCTAATATTTACTTATCTTGAGTTCTTGGCAAACAATAAAGCCCATAGATAACTCTGCTCAGTATAATCTTTAAGGTACCTGTGGGAAAAAAACACAGGTGCCCTTGCCTAGAGGAGCTGAAACAGATCTGGTAATGCTCTCTATAGTGAGTATATCTTGTGATGAGACTACAGTGACTCCCTGGGGACGGGAAAAGCTGCTTGAAATTCAAGGGTTTACAAGTTTGTCATAGGTCTGCTGTGCTTTCAGAGCTGGAAAGATCTAGGAGAGCTACTGAAACTGAAAATCAGTCCTTGTTTACCTTAGTAGATCCTGACATTAATTGTTATGTTTCAGGAAAAGTTTTGCATTCTGAACAGGAATTAGGGGAATAATAATTGCTCAGGAATTAGGGGAATAATTATTTCATTCCCCTTAAGTGAAGTTTGCTTAACACTAGCTTAATAGCCACCACAATGAAAAAAGTTATCAGGATCATAAAAAAAAAAAAAGAAAAAAAAAAAAAAAAAAAAAAAAAAAGCACAAGTATCTAATAGGATAAAACTTGTCTGGAAGGGAAAGGTGGAAAGTCTGATGAATAAAACAGATATCATAACTTAGAGGTTATCAACATTTTGAATTTGGGGAGAAAATAAACACAGAACAAGAAAGAGGAAAAAAGATAATGAAACAGTAAGGAAATTGAAGGATTAGCCATAATTAAAGACTTATCAGGGAAAAACAAAAAAAAATAAGAAATGCTGAAGTGAAGAAAGAAATGATTTGTTAATATTAATCAAAGAAGAAATCAATAAATGTATCAGGGTGATATATCCTAAAAGGAAGAAACTGCACCAGCATGAGTATAAATAAATCAATAACAAAGAAGACGATGAAGAGTCTGAATAACAGGAGGTATTATAAATGTGGAGAACTTTAATGACTGGTTATAGAAACAAAGATTTAGCAGACTGAATTCTTTCCCTGTTGGACCACAGGAGCTTTCCTAGACAGGGGAGACAGTTCACCAAAAAGCAGTGGAGACAGGTCACTAGCTCTGAAGAGACTTTTTTTTTTGTATGAAATAACTGAGCAGTGTATTTTAATGATTGCATATGTTAGCTGCTGTGACATAAGAGTATCTTTTAAGATTGTAACAGACTTAAAGCCTTTTTTCCTTCTCATCTTCAGAATAAGGGTTAGCAAACTGTCTCTGTTGTTTCTCTGTCTCTCTCTCTCCCGCCTTCCCCCACAAATTGACTTGGTGCAGTTCTGTTTGACTTCTTCTAACAAATGGGTTAAGGTGATCAATAACTGTGAATAACATGCTTGTGCACAAATTTGTAGAGAAGTCCTACCAGACATAAAATACAGGAGGGGAAAAACCTAAAACAGCTGGATTACTCTTGAATGAAGACTGATGCTTATATGATCACAAACCTTTGTGAAATAGTAACCCTAGAGAGTTTCTAATGAATGAAAGCTTCCTCACCTTAATCATATTACTAAATGGAAAAGGAATTCCAGCTTGACTACGTTTATATAGTCAAGATCATGGGATGATGTATGAGAGCCACTGCTCATATTTTGTATGATACATTTGCTGACTTTCTGCTTAAAAAAAAAAAAAAAAAAGAGAGAGAGAGAGAGAGAGAAAATGCAGTCTGAAAATACCGTTTTTCTCATACTTTTCTTTTACTTTTTTATTGAGAAATAAAAGCAGAGATACAAACACCTTGCTTTGTCTTGTTAGTATAATGCATGACAGGAGACTGAGACTGGGGGAATTGGAGTGCTCAGCAGACCTGCTGTGAATTTTAGAGAAGAAACCAAATTGTTTTTGTTCTAAAATATGTTTCCTGCTCCTAGGCACCATTCATCATACACACTATAAAAGCACAATACAACACAACGTTTGGAATACACACAATACTACATGAGTACTGTCAACACTAAATCCCAGTCAACAATGATACAAACTATTGTTTTTGGCAGGGAGATTCATTTGACAGTCATTGCAGGGATTTCTGAAGTTTCTGGTGATGTTTTACATATCAGGATATGGAAGAAATATTTCAGACCTCCCTTTTTAATCTGGAGAAAGCAACACAACCATTGTAGATGAAGAATTAGTTACACCCATGCCCCTTACACAGCTTTACCTCTCTTGCAAATCAGGAGCTGAAATCAGCTGTCAACATCACCCTTTGATGAAGCTGAATGTAGTATAATTAACGTTGAATTGCCCTTACCTGAGAACTTTGAGGTGAACAAATAGTCAATCTGGCACATCTAATATTGTTATCCTTTGCTTATTCTTAAACAGATCCATTAAGTTCAACAGTGAAGCAGTTTAACAAATGTATGTGCTCCTGCCTAACAGAGTCATCCTTAACCCAGGTTAAAAATGTACTAGAAGCTAGTTTGAATATCTAGTCCCAACAGTTTATAAAAGAGGAGTGACCAGCAGATGGAGGGAGGTGATTCTTCCCCTCTGCCCTTGTGAGGCCCTACTGCATCCAGGTCTGGGGCTCTCAGGACAAGAAAGACGTGCACTTGTTTGAGTGAGTCCAGGGAAGGTCCACAAAGACGATCAAAGGGCTGTATCACCTTTCTTATGAAGACAAGATGAGGGAGTTGGGGATGTTCAGCCTGGAGAAGAGAAGGCTCCTGGCTGCCTATTGCAGCCCTCCAGTATCTAAAGGGGGCCTACAAGAAAGCTGGGGAGGAACTCTGTGTCAGGGATTGTGATAGGATAAGAGGTAACGGCTTTAAACTAGAGGTTAGGTTTAGACTAGGTATGAGGAAGAAATTCTTTACTCTGAGGGTGGTGAGGCACTGGCACAGGTTGCCTGGAGAAACTGTGGATGCCCCATCCCTGGAAGTGTTCAAGGTCAGGTTGGATGGGGCTTTGGGCAACCTGGTGTGGTGTGAGGTGTTCCTGCCCATGGCAGGGAGATTGGCACTAGATGACCTTTAAAGGTACCTACCAGCCCAAATTTCTATGATAACATGATTTTATGATCATATAATCACAGTGTTTAGGTGTGTGCTGGGACTATGGGAGCTGTAACCATGAATCAAGCAGAAGAGGTAAAGAAACACATTCTGGATTAGTGTTCCAACAAATATGCTGTTGCTTAAGGCAGGCAGGCTTAACCGTAGCTCTTCCTCCTGCTGTATTTTATAAAAAAGCAGATGTTATGAATGCTTTTTGTTTGAACTGTCAGGCTCAGACTCCAATTCAGGCACTGTGTTTACCCATAGCCCAAGAGAGCCTACCAGGCTGATCCCTTCCAGGAGGGCAAAGCTCACTCTGTGGCTCTCTGACTTGTTTAAATATGAGAGATATTTGTTCAGCAATGTTAAAGCTGGATAGTTCTACACATGTACCAGAGAAGTATCTGTTGAACTTTGAGTCAGAAAACCCTCCAGGCATATCTCTATGGAATCAGAGATAGCAGCTGGCTGGAGGTTTCTGAGGTTATTTGGTGTTTAGGGAGAAAGTTAGGTCATTCAATATTACTTTAAGTGCATTCTTTAAGCTGGTTGTTCAAATAAGGTTATATAGCAGGCAACATAATCAGCTGTAAAATTGTTCTTTTCTGCCCTTTAAAATTAAACTGAAAATAGCAAACCAATTTAGTTCATAAGTAATTACAATGGCTTCTTAATTGCCTCAGTGCGGGTTGCCACTCCAGCTGATGTGCTGATGGGGTATTCAGCGATTATCTTCTGACATTTTCTAAGGGCCCCTGGAGATGTCTGACATAACCAGTGGCAGTAGCTGAGCATTGAGCTGGCCTCCCTGCTGCAGTGTACAAACTGCAGGCTGCCTGAGTGCCTTGTGAGCCCGCATCTCACCACAGCATTTAAATGCCTGCTCAGTTGATTCACTACTTCCACTGCTGGTGGAAGTGGGTGAAATGAAACTGCTGAACTGTCGGATGGGGGAGCATGGTGGAAATGTGTGCTTCTCTTCCTTGTCTGGAAATGTATGCTTCTCTTCCTTGTCTGTCTACAATGACATTCCTTTAGTGAAGGGATAGAGGGACAGAGGAGAGTGTAGGCTCGTAGTCCTTCCTGTTACTGTATCATGTTTAAAACACTACTATAAAAGGTTCAGAAGTTTGTTTGTTTGTTTAGCTCCTCCTATCGGCTGTCAGAAAAAATACAGTTACAGAAGAGGATTTGATGACCTGTGGATAGTTAAGTGTGACCATGTCAGGGAAGTCACAGAAGGGGGAGGAATTGAAGGGTCAGGGTCAGATTAGGGCAAAAATGACACAGTTTTTCAGCATTTGTGAATCCTGAAAGATCTAAGTGGCCACGCTAATTGCCATCTTTAGTTGGCAATTTCTGTGGAAAATCTGAAAATCTCAGGATATTGTATTTATTGTATCATATTCCACATGTCTGATGTAGCATCCCTTCAATTTCTCCACAAGCCTCATATCTGAGTGTCCCCCAATTTCTCTGGAAAACATTTTATTTCCTGGTAGTGTGTTCTTCCTCTTCACTACAAACTTTTATTAGCCAACTGAGGAGTAGGGGTATCCTGCTCTGTTTAGGGCAACAGTTATGTTCTACCTCCCAAAGTATTCCTTGGGACTAGCTAGGTCTACTTTGCTTTTTACACTAAAATTTTTATCCTGGCAAAACATTCCATCTCAGGACATTGTGATTAAACTATAAAACACTTGGCATGATAGTTCAGTGAGAATGAGTGGTGCCTTACTTCATGCTTTATTCAATTAGACAAGGGACTGTGAGTGAGGTAAGATAAAGAGCTGACTGATGTGTTTGTCAGGATTTTTTTTTAATTTTTTTTTTTTTTGGTAAGGAAATGCATAAGAAATTTCTCTTATCACATATTCCTCTTTACTCAAAGTAGAAGAGTATCTAATTGAAACTGAATATATAGAATCATAGAATGGCTCGGGTTGGAAGGAACTTCATAGATCATCTAGTTACAATCCCACTGCCATATGCAGGGATGCCACCCACTAGATCAGGTTGCTCAGGGCCTCGTTTCCACTTTGCCACTGTTATAGGATGAAAGGAATATAAATTAATGAAAAGCAATCAAATGGAAGGTAGAGAAATATTTTGGTTGGGGCTGAACAGAAGATGATTTTAAATGAGATTGGAACAGAAAGGAGGAAAAAGAAAAGCATTAATTTTGTATATTTTATTTTACAAAAAAAAAAAAAAAGGCTTTTTTTGTTTTGTTTTGGCTAAGGTATATTTGACTAAACTTACCCTCTTTCAAACCTGTTAATGTGAAATAAATTTAGAAAAGATTTTCCAATTTGGAAAAGAATTTGCCCAAACAAGTAGGCGCTTCAAAATCAGACACTTTTTTTTTTTTTTTTTTTTTTTTCAAGTAGGCACTTCAGAAAACAATAATAGCTGAAAAACAAACAAAACAAAACAAAACAAAAAAAGTGATGTTCCATCTCTTGGTTTTCTTCCACAATTGAATTAAAATGAAAATGAATTTTCATAATGAAAGAAGTAAAAGCAAGAATAAGCATTATTCGAATATAGGCAAAAGACTGTTATTTGGATGTTCCAAGAGCCCCTCTTGCTCTCAGATATTTGCATTCAAAACCCAAGAAAACTTCTGCTTTCACTGTGGTTATTCTTTTAATGACAGACTTCCACAATAAGTCTTTTTAGAAATGGCATCTTTATCTATCTATCTATCTATCTATCTATATTTGCTATTTTAAAATAGCATATTTTATTTGAAATTATTATGATGCCAGACACTTATGTAAAGTCTATTGTCTGTTTTATTGGGCTTTTTCTTTCACATGTACTTACCATATTTCAGAGAACAGCAGGACTGCACAAAATAAAAGGGCTGGGTACTGGCTAATATTGAAGGCTATCATTAGTGAAAATGAAATTAATTGGATTATGCATAGTGTGCTATCGGTTCTTACAGAAATACCGGAATAAAACAGCAGGCTTTCTTGAGAAGGGACAAAATCATGTAAACAAAGCATCAAAAACCCCACTAAGGAGCATTAAACTTCTGAAAACTAGAAAGAAATTAACCATAATTGCTTGCTTGCTTACTAGGGAGGTTATAACCAGAGCCTCTTAAATATTGTCTGCACTTTTGCAAGAAAACACACTTTTTTTCCCCTGTGAAGATGACATCTACTGAAGTGCCTGTGTGTGCCCATCTACATGTATTGCTGGAGAATTTCTGTAGTCAGGTATTACGCAGAGGGAGAATTTATGTTATTTGACCCTAGCTGTTCTCCTTCTTGGATTTCACAGAAATTTTTGAAGCTGGAAGACTTCAAGTGCATTTTGTCTTAAATATTTGGTTACTGGAAGTTGTTCTGTTGGTTCATCTGCCTCCATTTGACATTCAGCAGAGTGACCACAGCACATAACAAGCATGGATGCCCAACCCTATGCTGCTGGGCACCTGTGAGCTGTGTCCAATAAACCTGTGATAGTCTCTTTGATGGCTGTGTCTTTTCCACAGTTAAATCTTCATATCTGTTAGTGTGTGGAGCATAATCCACTCTTTGGTGCTCATATTACTCATCTTACATCAATTAATTTCATTACCCTTTTAAATTTATTGGTACATTCAGAGTAAATTATTCCTGCACACAGAAATATTCCTCACACTCTGTTCAACTGGATAAGAATACAAATCATATTTAAACACAATACTCAAGATTATTTGTTATTTACTTCATTCTGCTTGGGAAATGACTGTTGTTTTTGTTTCTTTGTTTTTGTTTTTGTTTTTCCATTAAGTGATAGAAAAATTTATCAAGACTAGGTTGCAAAATTCTAGCAGAAAGAATTGTACCCCTCCATCCAAAAGTAATCTTGAAAGTTTCATTTTTTGTAATTTTGAATCAATTGCACATGTATCAATCTGATCCATGTATTTTTAGTATCCTAATTGCTTTGATATCTAGAATGTGCATAATATAATAAGAAGTTAGCCAAACTTGCTAATTCAGCAAAACTAGCTTCTGAAAAGCATTTCATGTTTCCAGTTTAAAGGCATATAGATTTTATGAGTCACATTTAAGCAGTGCCAAATGCAGTTGATAAATGGCTTTTTAATGTATCACAAGGTATTGCTGCCTGTTTTAATCTGGAGTCTGCAAGCTACATAGGCCATAAACATCTTCTGAATATTTACAAATGTCTCCTATTAGTCAGAAAGAAGCATGTCCCATCTGATGACTTTTGAGAATAGAAGCCTTCCTGAAGCTGTTGTGGTTTTACCCTGCTGGGCAGCTGAGCTCCACCACAACCACTCTCTCGCTTCTCCTCAAAAGGAAAGGAGAAAATACAATGGAAAGGGCTCAAGGGTTGAGATAAGGACAGGGAGATCACTCAACAATTATCACAGACAAAACAGACTCAGCATTGGGAAAATAGAGAAATTTATTACCTATTACTAACAATCTAGAGAAGTGAAAAACAAACTAAAAACTCCATTCCCTGCCATCCACCCTACCCTCTTCTACCTTCTCCCCCTGAACAGTGCAGGGGAATGGGGAATAGGGGCTGTGGTTCATCTCTCCCACTCCCTCACGGTCCCTCTCTGCCTCTGCTCCCCAATGGGGTCCCTCCTACGGAATGCCATCCTTCCCCAACTGAGCCTGCGAAGACTGATCACAGGCAGCAGCTCTCCAAGCACTGCTCCCACACGGCTCCGTCCCACAGGGTCCATCCCCCAGGAGCAAACTGCTCCAGCACGGGTCCCCCACGGGTGGGCGGCAGCTCCCCCCAGACCTCCTGCCCCTGCGGGGGCTTTCCATGGCCGCAGCCTCCTCCAGGCCACATCCACCTGCTTCACCGGGGGCTCCTCCACACATGGGGGGGCTGCAGCGTGGAGATCTGCTCCATGTAGGACCCATGGGCTGCAGGGGGACAGCCTGCTCCACCAGGGGCCTCTCCACAGGCCGCAGGGGAACTGCTGCTGCATGCCTGGAGCACTTCCTGCCCTCCTTCTGGTTCTCGCTCCTTGCTCTCCCAGCTGCCATGTGCAGCAGTTTTTTTCCCTTTCTTAAATCTGCTCTCACAGAGGCTCAACCAGCGCCGCTCACTGGCTTGGCTCTGGCCAGCAGTGGGTCCCTTTTGGAGCTGGCTGGAGCTGGCTCTGATCTGATATGGGGCAGCTGCTGGGCTCTGCTCACAGAGGCCACCCCTTCAGCCCTCCCTGCTACCAAAACCTCGACACATTAACCAAGACAGAAGCTTCTTTTAACATTTCTCAATTTTGTGAAACCTTAAACATAATATGTAATATTATATCCATTGTTTATATTTCATTAGTATTATATGTAATATTAACAAAAAAAATAAAGTTTAAATACTTAGTGCATATATGAGTAGCTTATCCCAGATGCTGGAGTTTGAGGTAATACAAATCTTTAGTACAGTAATTGAAGCTGCATGAAAAAGGGGCTTTATGTAAGACTAATGTTACTAGTGTTATATGACACAGGACAAAGTATCTGTCACAGTTAGAATGAAAAAAAAAAAAAGTCCAGCACCTCTTCCTAATTGTTCTTTGAACTTGGAAATTAGTATTCCAGTCTAAGGCTGCTTTGTATTTTCTAGTATAAATCCTCACACTGAAGTATGTTTGCACTCACACATGCTTAATGACTGTGTAGCACAGGTATTAAAGAAAATTGAGACACTATATTAGAAATTGTGAAATATAACTTCTGAGATTTATACATCAAATTTTGTGTATTGATGCTTAATATCCAAATACAATTCTTTTCCCTTTACTACAAGGCCACATATAATATATCTATTATCAAGAGATTGTATTTGGAAGTGAAGTTTAATCATATGCATGTGTTGATTGTTTCAAAACATTTAATTTTATGGAGTGTTTTCAACAAATAAGTTAAAGGATGTAAATATTGTGATCTTAGCCCCTCTGGTTAAGTCAATGTCATTATCTATAGGAGGTGTTGGTGATCTCCAAAAACAAACAAACAAAAAAAGAGACCTCCAAAAGTGATTTGCTGATATGTATGCTGAATCAGCTTACAGCTTATTCAAAGAGCTAAATGAGACACTTGAGATAGCACAGAAAATTTAAAAAGTGAGAATATGTGTTGTGGAAATTGAGCTATGAAGTGAAATTAGAAGGCAGGTTTTAGTAGAGTGAAAATCAAAGATAATCAGAAGATGGGGTTAAGATCATCAGAGGCCTTGAAACAGCAGTTTGGATCAGCTTGGGAAGCAAGGACTTTGCTGTGATATTTAAAGAGCAGCAAAATGACACATTTTAATGAGATGTGAAGAGTTAGAGCAGAAAAAGACAAAAACTCTAAAAAGTGTTATTGATGCAGATGGAGAACAAGAATCTGCAAAACAGAACCCTTTAGTTGCAGTTATGGAGTAAGAGGTACTACCAGGATGTCCTGTGTAACTTAATTAAAGCTAGGACAGTTACATATACCTAGGACATGGGTTTGGGCTTTATATGGAGACTGAGGGAGGGAAAAAAAAAAAAAAAAAAAAAAAAAAAAAAGACATATAACAGCCAATCACTTAAAAAAAGAGCCATTTACTGATAAAATGGTGTTAGAAAGCTTTAGATCTCAGCTACTGCCATAGTCAAGAAGAAACAATGAAAGATGATGTCAACTTGCTTAGAGGAAACTTCTAGGAGAGAGCAGGAGAAAGAATTGGAAGAGGCAAGCTGCTGTGCAGCAGGGCCACCGTGAGAACAGGAGGGGAGAAAGATATAAGCGAGTCAGAAACCACTCAATCTCTGTCCCTGAGTGAGCCAGTAGGTATGTGAGAGGATTTCAGCTGTCATCCAGGTGAGCACATGGTCAGCTGACTGCTCTGATGTTGGGATACTGGCGCCAGTAGTTAGGAACTGGAGGGCAAGGAAGACAAGCACCTTTGGGACCCCTTTGTAGGGAAAGGGGAACTGGCAAAGTGATTGAAAAATGGGCACAAATCCTCAGCCTCTGGAGGTGACTCCTGTCTTGTCCGAAGGAAAGGAATCCCTTCAAGGAAGATACTGTAAATTTCCAAAGCAAGTAGACCGATGTGGAAGGAGGTATCCAGTACCTGAGAGGGTCTTGTTATGAAAGTGTGGTCTTCCCAAGCAACCACTATGAGCCTTGAAACTTTGCCTTCCAAGATATGGCTGAACATTGCTAGCTGATGGAAAGTATAGAATAATTGTTTTCTCCTTTTACTTCCATTCAGCTTTTGCTTTTAGAGGTCTATCAGTGTGAAACCACCACAGCTGGTTCAATTGAACTGCTTGATTCCTTTTTTTCTCAGGTGGCTAAGATGGCATGAGCAAAACAAAACTTTCAGAAGTAAGATGAAAATCTTTCTTTTCTGGACGTGGTGATCACTAAAAGAGATGTTACATAAACTACTGTTTAAAGTTTTTGAAGGTAATTAGATCTTTGATGTTTGTGGGAGTGCTTTGTGCATTCAACTGTTTTGAGGCTGAGATATCACTAACTAATACAGAAATGTGAAGGTGGAATGCTGAGTCACATGGCTAGTGATACCATGGCTAACAAACTGTGAACAAAGGTGTAAGAACATTTTTTTTTTTTTAACAAACAAACACTTTTGCTCAAGTTAAGTAATGCCTTTATGCAGTATTTTTTTCCCTCTCTTTTCTTTATTTTGAAATCCTTAGGGTCAAGGGATTTATTTGTGTGTGTGTGTGTGTGTTTAGGTCACTGTTAAGTGCAATATAAGAGATGATTTCAGATATGCAGGCTTATATCAGGCTCAAAAAGGTGCATATATGCATTTGCTATTGTTTCTAATACTATATGCTTATGCATCATAAGCTATTAAACCTCTAAATATGTGTTAGGCAGTGATGTTTATATCTTAAAATGATTGGTTTAAACAACCATCCAAAATGTCAGACTTACCTGAAGATAAGTCAGAATTTCTGACTTTTTTCTTTGGTGTTACTAGACTCTGTAGAAGGCTTAGTTCAGAAACATTTATTGCATCATTGGGCAGTACTAGTGGGCAAAGATCGTTAAACAAGCCAATAGTTTAACTATAGTCATACAAAGATAATTATCACAATGATTTTTTGTTGCATTTCTGTAACTACATAAAGGTAATTCTATAAAAATTTCAGTTACACAGAAATGTAATTTCATTTCTCACTTTGAAATTATATTTTCTTTTCATTTCAGTTCATGTAAATCCAAATGATGTTTCATTCAGTTTCCTTTCTTCTCTCTTTTGTAGATCTGAAAAGACATCTTGCCATTCCCTATTTCTTACTGTTATCTCTCTCCTCGTACTCATGGTGCTGCCATTAAACTTTTTCACATGTTTTATGGTACTTTATCTATCCAAAAGATTAAAGCAGATGGGCTAGCTTTCTCTCTTCTTCCTTTGTTGTTTTTTGTTTTTGTTTTTTTTTTCCTTCTTAGTCTCTAAGTAAGGGTAAATTTTTTTGCATCTAGTGAACTGCCTGTAGTTCTGTATGCAGGGAAAAAAAAAATATTTCATAAAGTAACTCTGTATCCATAATTAGTAATTTGTGCCAGAAAATTTCTGTCTTTGAAACATAATTTGAACTAGAAAATCCAAAATCAACACAGGATGAATTTTATTTCACTGAACAGTAGAGAACAATTGAAATGCAAAAACAATATATATATATATATTTGGAAACACTTTATTTAAACTTACAGTTTATAGTATTACCAATATATTTCAGAAATTGAAATTAATATTTATTCAACTTCACAATACTTTTTAAACAGTTGGTTGTACAAACTGCGTAAAAGCTTATACTTTTGTTGCCATTTATTCAGGCTTGTGCCTCTGAAAAGCTTCCAAAGTGTTCATTCTTCTTCATAGAGAGGAAGACAAAATCAATAACTTCTTCGTCAAAGATGTTTCATGCACTAGTGAAAAGCTATTCACATGAGGTAGAGTTTCAAATGTCTCTGATGCTTGTTTTTCTGAAAGCAGCATCTTCCAAAGACAAACAGATTTGGCTGATTTTCTGCCCCAGACAGTTAAGGAGGTTTGTATAGAGAAGCCTGGGATAAAGGTACAGGAAGGTGGGCATTACCATGTTGACATAAACAGCCTCTTGTATAGGTTCTGGAAGGAAAAACAAAACAAGACAAAACAAAACAACAAAAAAAAAACAGCTTCTTTTGGAATAAGATAACTGAGCCACTGTCAGGTCTGCTTAAGAAAAAAACTATGTGAGCTAAAGACTGTTTTACTAGAGGCTGAAGACAAATGCAAATGTAGGTTTTTCTGGAGTAGCATGTTTGCAACAAGCAGTGAAGTACTGCAAAAGAAAATGTAGGAAGTATAGCCAGAAAGAAAAAAAAAAAAAAAAAAGTATAGCCAGAAAAACTTAAGAATGCATTGAGAAGGACTGGGGCTTTTGACTGATGAGAAGCTCAACATGAGCTGGCAATGTCTGCTTACAGCCCAGAAAGCCAATTGTGTCCTGGGCTGCATCAGAAGCAGTGTGGCCAGCAGGGTGAGGGAGGTGATTGTTCCCCTCTGCACTGCTCTTGTGAGGCGCCACCTGCAGTGCTGGGTCTAGGTCTGGGGCCCCCAGCACAAGAAAGATGTGGGGCTGGTAGAACAAGTCCAGAGGGCCAAGAGGATTATAAGAGGGCTGGAGCACCTCTTCTATGAAGACAGGCTGAGAGAGCTGGGGATGTTCAGTCTGGAAAAGAGAAGGCTCTGGGGAGACCTTACAGTGGCCTTCCAGTACCTAAAGGGGGCCTACGGGAAAGCTGGGGAGGGACTCGGTCTCAGGGAGTGTAGTGACATGACAAAGAGTAATGACTTTAGTCTAAAGAGTGGTAGATTTAGGTAAGGAGGAAATTCTTTACTCAGAGGGTGGTGAGGCACTGGCACAGGTTGCCCAGAGAAGCTGTGGTTGCCCCATCCCTGGAAGTGTTCAAAGACAGGCTGGATGGGGCTTTGGGCAACCTGGTCCGGTAGGAGGTGTCCCTGCCCATGGCACGGGGGTTGGCACTAAAGGATCTTTAAGGTCCTTTTCAACCCATACCATTCTATGATTTTATGATTTGAAAGGGTGACACTGTGAATGAGTCTCTGTTATAAATGAAGGCTCTTTTGAAATGTGATGACCAGATCTCAATGGTCCATTTTAAAAGTGTGATTTTTATTTTTTTATTTTTTTTGGCACAGGCAACAAGCAGTCTGTGGCTGTATCTTCTGAGCTTTGCAAGTGTGAGGTGGGTGGTGAACGACAGATCAACATTATCATCAATTCAGCTTTCACTGAGCCCTGTAAAACATGTCCCTTGTAAAAGCTGTCCAAGGATCACAACACATATCTTTAAAAACTGTTGCACCATCCACATGTGTAGCAATAAGATTTTATAGGTAATAGAAATTGAAAGCAAAAATATTATGTTTTTTTCCAAGTTTTAAATGTCAGAAAGCAGCGTGAACTGTAGGAAGGACTCTTTCATAAAAGTGTGTACTATAACCTAAAACTATACATAAAGATACAGAAACTTGCAGATGGAGTAAATACAGAGATTCCATTTTAAGGCATAGAAGAAACTGAAGTGTCAAAGCAGTCTTTAACAACAAGAAACAGGATGACAGCACTGGATTTAGCTGCAGAAGGTGAAGAGCCTTCTTTACAAATGAATGGGATGATAGAGATGCCAAGCAAAGTTGAGTGGAATTTTATTAGTCTTTTTTTTTTTTTTTTCAATTTTATTGCACTGTTGGAATCACGTGTTTTCAAAAGTGCTCAGCTTTATCTTTTAAAAAGATCTACAGGAATAAAATGGAACCTGAGTTCTTTAATGCATCAGGTCATTCTGCTTCTGCTAATAAGATTCCTAAAGCCATGCTACAAGGAAAGCTCTTGCAGTAAGGACACTACGTGAATTCTCAAGAGTACCCATCATGTATGGTTTTGCCTTCAACAGTTTTCTCAAGTACATTTGAGGGCTCCTTAAACAGCCCTATGTCAACAGCAGGAATCTACTTCTCAGTGGCCAATGTTACACAAGAAACCCCTGTGGCATGTAGAGCCCATGGGAGATGATAACATTTGAAATACATTGACAGCATCGTGAAGGCAGTCTACGCTTGCCTACATCTCAAACCACTTCTGCATACCAAAGTGCCTTAGATATTTCTTATGAACAGCTTTCCAAGGCTGTTTATCCTATCCAAATCTGTGAGCCCATTGGAAATCAGTTCCTTTTATAATAATCACATAAACAGATTCCTTGGTCAAAGTCACAGGCAGACACCAACTGATTGTCTCGTGTATGTAATGAAGTATCTTAAGGAGCACAAAGCTGAAGAGACTTACTGTATACACCCTGCATCAAGATTGTTTCATTTTACTGAAAACTAGAATGCATCTTAGCTATGTTGACAGGGTTCAGCTCTGCGGCCTCACTGAGATACTTTTTTTTTTTTTTTTTTTTGTGTGTATTTACGTAGAAACATTGTAGATTCAATGACTTACCATTGGATTTTATTTTATTTATTTAATTCAGATTATGTATTTCTATATCAAAAGCTGGTCTCTGATATGGGTGCTGTTAGGCTATTGTGAAATCATCTTTTTAACCTACTTGAGGAATAAATTCAGCCTTTTAGGAAACAACTTTAAGAGATATTTTTCTGACTTTGCAACTTCTCTCTGAATCCTCTCCACTCGGTAAAGCTCCTTCCTTAAATGCAGTTACAGTGCTTGGCACTGTTGTGCTACAGTTGGACTGTAGTTCTTCTAATACTTATATAAAAATGCCTTATTCTTAACCTTTATGGGCTTAATTTTCATATATTCTTCTTTATAACTGTCATCTTCACTTGCTTTTAATTGCTGTCAATTTGTTGTGTATATTTTCCATTTATTATATGTTGGTAGGATGGGGTGTTTGGTTTCCTTACAGTATGCACTTGCACTCAACAAGTACAGAGCTTAAATTAACAGGGCATTCTTTCTCTTGCATGTTAAAACATTTTCAAATAATTACCCTTTATCATTCACATTTATGTATTTATACTTTTTGGACCAGATGATCTCTAAAAATCCCTTCCAACCTAAGCCATTCTATGATTTTCCTCCTTTTCAGTATTTTGATCTTCTTTTTCATGGTAAAGGCTTTTCTATTTCATTTTATTTACTTTGTGTCTCATCTTTCTAAACATAAAATAAGCCATATTCTTTACATTCTACTGAACATATTAGAAGCCAGTTTTCAGTCTCTAGATGCAGCAGCTGGATGTCAACATATGGGCAATTGGAGTAATTATTTAACAACAAGTGATTATTATCTTTGTCATGAACATATGCAGGAAAATGCAACAGAAATAATTTGCTGGAAATGCAAAATATATTTAAGAGGGAGAATTAAAGGTTCAACCCACCTGTCTATAAATGTTAATAAAATTGCCAATATGCTGCCTGTTCAGAAAACAAAAATCAGAGTTGATTGCAGTCATTTTCATCCACACAGTTTGCAGTGACAGAAAAAAATTACAGTGAAGCAAAGCCTACAACAGTCCAAATGCAGTTTAGTACATATAATTTATCTCTCTACCCACACTCAATTAAATAGCATGCTTTGAGGTTCATCTAATTTCCTTGCTCCAACACACAAACACCCACCATTGAAGTTAATGGTTTTTATTTTATTTTACAAAGGTTTTCCAGCTATGCTAAATTAGCAGGAACATTTTAATTAAAGCTTGCAGTGGATAGTCCCTTGCCAGTTTCTGGGGAACTACAGTTTGGTGCATGCAGGGAGTGTGTTTGCTTAAAGACAGCTATGCACAGATATCTGGTCGGCTCATCACATGAACAGAGACAGACTGGTTGAACCATATTACTTGATCATAGCTCTGACAAGCTTCAACTAATATCCTGAGAGGACAGCTGCTACTAACCATGGCAGGGTTAAGTTACAATTGGATTATTTTAAGAAATATTCTGAAAGAAAATAAATTACAGCTAGTTACTACCACAGATCTCACCACTCACTTTGCAATAACAAGGTGGATTTCTTTGATTTTGTTCTCTCTATTATAATGAATACTACGACTTTTTTTTTTTTTTCCTATAATACATAAGAGAACTTAATGTTTTGTCTTACAAAACAAGAAATCAAGGAATACTCTATACCTGATATAGGCAATGCCAGAAGATAGGATGATCTGACAAACAATAAGTGATATATGCCAGCCACAGTGTGATTTTGAAGTATCTGCCTTAAGTATTGTGAGATGCTCCTTGTGAGACTTACACTTTTCTCTGCCTTTGTCATTTTGGGTACTGTTATAGGACATGCACTTAGGACAGTAAGAATACTAGATATTGGATATTCTACTGGCTAATGGGGGAGGGGGGAAGGAAGGCAGGGCATGGAAACGTGCTTCATATCTTTAGTACTTTATCACTGCTCTTCTGTGAGAGAAACTGAGCCTTAACTTTGTGCTTACAGAAATGTTACTTAAGAGGGCCTATGCAAAACAAAATATTTAGTGCAGGTGTTTGCAGTATAATACCACACAGTTTCTACTAAGAGAGCTATGAAGAAAATTAATGAATATTGACTAATTTTCTGTTTCCTAACATCATTCTACAAACACCAGTTTTGGCACCTCAAGCAAGTAATAACAGCCTTTAGCCTGTGTGGGAGCACATTTGGCTTTGATGGCACTGTTGGATGCCAGAGAGTATGTTTTGTCCCAGTATTATCTGGGTCCTTGCTTTGCTCTTTGCCAGATTCTAAGAGGGAAAATGCTGAAAATGTTGAACAACTTCTGGATCTAATGCAACATGTTGTTTCTTTCATCTAGAATTTGTATTAGCTTTAAAAAAAAAAAAAAAAAAAAAAAAACTAGTTTAAAAACAAAAACGCTTTAGTGATGCTTTAGATAACTAAAGCAGATGGAGGAGACTATGTGTGAAGATTTTGTTTATACATTTTGAAAGGCATTTAAAACAAATCAAATGTATTTCTCCATACTGACCTTCTAACAAGAAGAAAGACCATTTCTTTTCTCTGCCATAAGATCTCTGCTGGTTCCTTCTCTTAATATATAGGAATGGAGTTTCATTGCAAAAAAAAAAAAAAAAAGTCATGAGAAAAGAAGTATTTCAATGGAATTTCTCATATTGACGCAATATTGACTCAAAATATGCTTCAAACTTGGGTTTTACCAATATTTCCCTCTGGTTGAGCTCTGGGAGGATGTGATGTGGATTGAAAATAAATTTTGGAATTTTCTGGGGAATGGAATTTTCATTTGTCAGTCACCTACAAGCCCATTGCCTCCTCCACACTTCTCCCTGGTCACATTCTGAGAGGGCTTATTTACCCTCCCACATTCTGAGAGGGTTTATTTATCAAGTTGCATAGCTGGATCTCAAGTGGTGAAAATTAGCAAATTGCAAGCATTGTAACTAGATTCCCAAGTATAGGAATTGTGTCTGTTCTTGAACCCAGGAATTCCCATGCCTTGCACATTTCATATACCAAATTGTGCTCTGACCTCCAAGTACAGCTATTTGCTTGTTTCTTTCAATTACGTGGCCAGAGAAAGCTGCTTCCAGACCTGATCCTTGCTCCTGTCCTACCTTCTTATTTATACTGTAAGGCGAAATTGATTTTTGAATCTATTTTAACCTATCTCTGTTTCTTTTTTATCACACAACTCCACAATCAAGCAATGATACTGGAGCAGTAGTTGACATGGTTTTTAAAGAAATGTAAATCTAAACGCATGATTTTTTTTTCCCTTTGTCATGATGAGCTGGGTAAAAGTGCTTGAAGGTCTGCTTAACCTCTCTGAAATAATCTTTGTGGGAGCTGTGAGCTGTTAATTTGTTTAAATGAGACACCAAGTTTGAAATCTAAAGATGTTAGAGTGAGAATTCAAAGTGCAAATTGCTTCATCACTTCTTATCCTAGCAGAAAGCAGCTGTCTAACATGATTCCTTCACAATCCTGCACTTCCACTTCAAGCATTTGGAAATCAAATTCACATAAAAAGTTCAACATACATGTAATTACCAAAACATTCACAGGTCTATGGATATCAATATCTATTGTCATTGGTTTCTCTCTTAAGCATATTAATATTTGTTCATGGCAGCTTCTCTCCTAAGCATACTTTTATGCAAAGATTATGGTTAGATATTGTCCCATCCTGACATTACAGAAATACATACTAACCTTATGAGTAGTTCTTAATACCTTAGTTTTCTGTTGCTTAATATGATATTTTTCTTTTGTTTAGTTTCCTCAGCTTTTCTGTAAATTTCATTAGGAGAAATTTCTTCTCAGAGAGAGCAGTTAGGCATTGGAACAGGTTGAGATAAGGACAGCTTAATAAGACAGGTAAAAAATAAGAACTAATAATAATAATTATAATGATAATAATAATAATTTAAATAAAAAAAAAAAGTGATGCACAATGCAATTGCTCATCACCTGCTGACCAACACACAGCCGGTCCCTGAGCAACAGCAGCAGCCCCGACCAACTCGCCCCTTTTTATCATTCCTCGTGACACTCTATGGTATGGGACATCCCTTTGGCCAGCTTGGGCCAGCTGCCCTGGCTGTGTCCCCAACAACTCCTGGCACACCCCCAGCATCCTCGCTGGCAGGGCAACACGAGGAGCTGGAAAGGCCTTGGCTCTGTGTGAGCACTGCTCTGAAACAACTAAAGCATTGGTGTGTTATCTGCATTATTCTCTTCCTAAATCCAAAACACAGCACCTTACCAGCTACTAGGAGGAACATTAACTCTATGCCAGCTGCAACCAGGATAAAGAAGTACAATTATAGTTTTCAGTTTTGCTTAATATTTATGGCTTTCAATAGATCCATTTATGAGCTTGGAACAAGAAACTATCAAAATTATTTTATCTCTGAGTTAAAAAGAGCAGAGAAAGAAACACGTTTTGAAAATAATTTTCCACTTTTAATATTTTTTTTCTTTGTCTGTATCCAATCAAAACATTTTTAGGCAACTATGAATGGTTTTCAACACAAAGAATTTAAGCTGAGACTCATTCAGAGCTGAGACTCATTCACCTTTAGCAGTGGCAGAGTCAATATCTGGAGAGAAGATAAAACATACTTCTAAATGGATTTTAGGGTGTGTGTGTGAAAAATGAAGACAGCCACTTGCTACAATTACAGTTCAACTTTTTAATTTCTCATGATGTGTCTGCTTTTGAATTTACAGGCTAGATTGAGGCACTTCCATGCAGGCAGCAATCTGGAGAAGAGTAAGTTATGGGCTTTGGTGGGCCCACTTGCCCAATACCACTTTTACAGGAGGGATTTCATTAAGTAGTTGCTCTAGCACCAAAACTAATGCTGTTCCTTCACCATCATTTTAGGTATTTCAGTAACTCAAACAATTTTTTCAACTTTTAAATGTATCTCCTATTAGCTTGCTAAGTCAAGACGTTGGGTCTAATGAAGTGAACGTGCCTTTTACATCACCTGGAAGAGAGAAGCAGCCATATGGTTTGTTGATGTGAAGTACTGATTTAACAAAGCTTATGTGTTTTAAAGATTTGACGATGTCAATTTGTCTATTTACTGCATAGAGGATAAGAACAGACAATATCATCAGGGAGGCCCTGCCATTGAGTCCCACAGTTCATAGTGCACCCCCTTGCTCTCTAAACTCCTTGAACCAAGGAGGTAAGGAGCATAGGTACAGCTAAATACAATCCAAGTACCACACTTGGTCAGAGACTTATGTCTGAAGGATTATATATGCACAATCTATCCTTTCTATTACTTAGAAGTGTGGCTCTCCCATTTGGCACATTTCTGTTGTGTGATTTGGCTTTTCAAACATTCCCTTTCAAAGCAGCAGTTTGGAACTGGAATTAAAATGATGGCAAAAAGCCCTAATCAGAGCCCAGGGCCTCATCCAACTTGGCCTTGAACATCTCCAGGGATGGGGCAACCACAGCTTCTCTGGGCCACCTGTGCCAGTGCCTCACCACCCTCTGAGTGAAGAATTTCCTCCTAATTTCTAATCTAAATCTTCCCTCTTTTAGTTTAAAACCATCCCCCCTTGTCCTGTCACTGTCTGCCTGTGCAAAAAGTTCTTCCCATTTTTTTTATAAGCAAACCCCCGTTAAGAATTGAGAAGCTACAATAAGGTCACCAAGGAGCCTTCTCTTGTTTAGGCTGAACAAATAGGCAAGAGTGTTTTAGTAAATTAAAGATTCCTTTTAATTGACTCATAGTTGTATTCTTTTGCACATGCTCCACTCACCCAAGATGTCTGCAAGATGTCTGTCTGTCTGTCTGTCAGCTCCTCCAGCGCCCAGCTTGAGCCAATACCATGGTTGCTCTCTGCCTGAGCAAGGCCTCTGGTGCGGCCAGGACACTTTTAGAGCAAGGGAACAGCCAGACCAAAGTGGGGGTGGGAGCACACTGTCACATTTCCTTCATACATACACACAACATGTTTTATTTTTCCATGACCGTGATCTCATCTCCTGCAGGATTGCAGATTTTTGTAGCCTGCACTGTTTCAATGGAAGATTATTTGGGTTAACAACCACTTGATGTTGCTATACCAACCCAGCTGATGGTGATGCTGAGCAGCTGGCTTGGTACAAATAGAGGTTTTACAGGCTACAACTCAAGCAGCTGGCTCCATGGAACTGTTAGTTAGGCTAAGGCAATTCCCTAGTGAAAAGCAGATAGATCCACGCATTAGAAAGACAATACATGCTGCTTATGCCCTACTGCTAGCACTGATAACACTTTGTGATTTCTGAGGTCAGGCACAAATTGTGAACTGAAAGCAGGGTCCAACTGTTGAGCAGTATTTTATCTTTTCCCTGGATGGTATAATTTGGACTCTCAATTTAAGGAGACAACATTAAAAACAAAAAACAAGTACCAGCGACCAGTAGGATTCAAGCTTATGGTCAGAAATTCAGTGCAAAATATATCATAAGAAAAACACAGATTTAAGAGATTTTAGATTTTTCTTCTGTTCAAGAATATTCAGTTCAGTACTGATGATAGTTTAGTATTCTTAGTATTTTTAATCTTCTACTGTTTTCTTTACACAGATATGCTAAACATACCATTTAACTGCCATGACATCCTCTGTGAGAAAAGGTAAAGACTGTGAATATTTAGGATCTCATCAATGCTTTTCTTCTAGCAGTCCTGAGAACTGGAGCAGGTAATGTGACCCCATATGACTCCAGTGTGCTTATAAATGTATAGGTCCTCTTCAGACCAAGGCAAAACCACTGGTGAAGGATTATATTGGGGATGTACTCTTTATTTTGAGAAGTAAATCTGTTTTGTTTTCAGCATTTTTTTATATCTTCACTTGTTAAGTATTTCTTCAAATTTAAGTTTGCTTTTGATAGGCAGAGCAGGCTACCAAAATAGGCCCAGGGTGCACAACTCAGCCAGCCTCTGTGCTGCAGTGGGTGCTGAGGTGCTAGCTGTGGACCAGTAATGATAAGAGCTATGGTCTGAAAAAAACAGTGATGAATTCTTTATACCACAAATAATAAATATTGTTGTGGTTATTAAGTCTCACATAGAAAATAACCATACTGATTGTATTTAGCTCAAGATCAAGATGGTTGTTTTATTTATTTTTTGTTTGTTTGTTTTCTTTTTTTTTTTTGTCATGTAATGTGTTTGTTTTGACTGAATGTGAAGTTGATTAGAACTAATAATTCCCTCATTCTTAACTGTGATTCATGAAAAAGTCTGGAGCGTTTCCAGAGATTAGCTCACTGTTAAACTTCATACCAAATGATTTAATTTAAAGATATTTACCACACAACTCATTGTTTGAACTACTTGAGGTAATGCAGAGAAAACTGATTCTGCAACCACCACTGTATTCCTGTGTAATTACAGCAAAATATTCAACATTCTTTATCTAATTCAACTTTTTCATCGATGTGTTAACCTCAGTCTTTTTCTTTCCTTTCATCACAATCAGAATCAACTTCAACAAAACACTCTAACATCAACGTGATTGTAATGCAAAATCCTTCCTCTTTGAAAACAAAATTCTAATTTTAAGGTAAGCTTTTACTCTTGTGCTCTTTTTGTATGTTAACAGTTCAAACAAGTTGTTGGCAGATTTGTCACCTCAGAATTGAAATCTAATGTGGCTGTTTGAGGCTTGAAATTTATGTGAAATTAATTCTGTTTTGTAAGCTTTCAGCAGTACTGCTTGGTCCAGGTCCCTTATTAATTCTGACATTCAAGCACACCTGCCTGACAGCAGCAATGGCAGAGACTGGTGAAATAAGAGGAACAAAAGAGAAAGCTGATTCCGCTTAATCTAAATATTTACAGTGCTATCATTGCTGGGCAAGCAAAGTTCAAGTTTTAAATTAGCAAGTTTAAATTAACAAAATAATTTATATTTTTATTTTAGTTTTTATATTCCATATGGGATAGGAGCTTTCAATTCACTTTTCATGGAAATGCTGGAGGGAGAAGAGTCTGGAGAGAAACATCAGCAGTGATTTCCAACATCCAAAATGAATGAAGAAATGATGCTTTCCCCAGTCATTTGTTTGATTGTAATGGCTGATGCAGTTTTATTATTCAGACCATGGAAATATCTCTCAAAATGCATGAGAAATTTTTTTTTGAGAAAACAATGCCGCTAGAGACAGGGTTACTATAACACATTAGAAGTCAAATAGCTCTTGCTATTTAACCACAGAACTGGAAAGGAAAGGATGCATTCTGTGCAGTAGCAAGTTTGCTGCTTTGTCATCAGAAGATTATTAATGGTTTAAAAACAAGGCATAAAAAACAGTTTTGAGCTTAGCTTTAAGTTATACATTATTTAAAGCATTTCTTATTCCATATCTAAATTGCTCCTACACCTACAACAACATTATGTCAGGAATGTCTTCAGTAGAGTCCTTACCAAATGCTGACACAAACTTGTCAGGCTGTATTTTTATTTCCCACAGAAAGTGATTTTTTTTTTTTCCTGTCTCTGTTGGACAGGTTTTCCTCCATAAGTCTGTGGTACTTGTTGATCTTCAAAAGCCACAGGGACGTGATTCTGGGTCCCCACTCAAGCAGCAGGGTTAGACCAGATGACTTCCAGGAGTCCCTTTCAACCTCAACCATTCTGTATTTCTGTGGTACAGAGCTGATGCTGATAAGCAGTGTTGAGTAAAAGGTAATTAATCCCAAGCAAAAAATCACTCTCAAAAATCATTTGCTGTCTAGCTTGTGAATGTTGGAGACTTTACACAGCCATATTTTCACCTCAGCTGCCCTTGCTGTCAAGAGGGCAGGCTTAGGTGCTCACTGTTACAAGCACTGGTGACATGTTCCTTCCCCAGGATGAGCTCTTTACCCTAAAATTGAGTGAACAGAGACTGAAATCGACTGAACAGAGATGTTTTCTTCTAGGTTACTAGGACTAGGAACAGAGGACTGAGGACTGACAAGGAGCTTAAAGACATTATTTTTTTCCTAAGGATTTGCAATAGGAAGCAGTTTTATTTCTATAGTGGCAGGGTGCACTTCTTATTACTGCCTGCATTTTGGGTCTGCTTTTTGCTCAGACTAACTACATGCTGTTTGCAGGTGCAAAAGTCCAGCTGAGAGGTCACAGGGAGAAAACATCTTTTATTTAAACAGGTGCAAGCCCTCTGTGTAAACTGCATTGCCTTCTGCGGCTTAGTGCACAGCTTGCCTCTGAATAAAGCTAGACCTGGGAGGGCTTCTCTACGGACTCACAAACTTGTGAAATAGCAGGTGGTTTGGAAAGACATCTGTGTGTTCTTGGAGTTTCAGTTGCTTTTCAGAGAGAAACATGTGGGAGCACTGGCTCGGTTTGACAGATTTCATTCTGTCTTAAAGTTTATTTGACTGAAAAGAACCAGCCCTGTCTTCAGTTTTTCCTCTACCTACATTTATCAATTGTCATTTTTTGACAGTATACTATTAACCATAATATGACGCTAATGAAGCAATTCACTTATAAATTTGGAAGTATTTGTTGTACCACAGTAGGAATATGTCAGACATGAAGTACTATCAAGACAATTCATGCTGATCTTTTGTATTCAATATACTTCTATACTACCCTGAAACCAATGAAATCATGTAATGTTAAAAAAGGCATGTGTTTATTCATATGTTCTTGATTTAAACTCATTGAAGAAATCTAAGGTAAATCTGCTAATTTTCATTGGCTGTAGACCATGCCTCGTATAGAATAAGCACTATCCTTAAGCATGATACAGAATAAACTTTTTGCTTGGTATTAAGACAATCTCTGAGCAATGAGTAGACAGCTGACCACAGTTGCATTCTCAATAAATATTGGGTCTTAAATTTGCTATATTTACATCAGAATATCATAAAGAACTCCTGCTAATTGAGGAGTAACTAATATTCTGGGATGATGACAGAAATCATGTTTCTGCTGATACTCTTTTTATTGACCTTCCAAAGACTTGTTCATAACGTACCATAGAGAAAGCTATAAGACCAGTCATGGTTGATGGGCTCAAATTAAAGCAACTGTAAGCATGTGAAACTAACTTGAATTAATCTTGTGCAGTATTCAGAGTTGTTGGTATTTTGTTTACAGTAAAATGTGAGCATTCCAGAAATTCTGGCAAAATACTTCTGCTTCTGTGCTCATATGAAGACCACAAAGCATTACAGTTTGATGATGAACAAAGTAGTTTACCACTGCTGTGAAAAACAAGCATATTAAGGATGCTTTTGACACCTTCTGTCTCTTGCCGCTACATGAATTCATATTGAATATCATGACTTGCAAGCTGAGCATATGTCCTCTAAATTGCCAGCCTTACAAAGGCAATGGTAAAAATAAAATTGTCTTCGTTCTGCTGCTATCAGCAGAAGAGATGTTCATCGAGTCAAATATACAATTAAAAAAATCTCCTTTTTCCTCTTCCAGTTGCAGAATTATAAAAACAAGATAACGGGAATGACAGTTAGAACTTAAGCCCACAAAGAAACATCAGTGTAGTGACAGGAATTGTTTCAGTTGTGGAGGCTGGCTCTTACAGAAGAATTTGCTTAATTGAAAAGGAGGTCTAAATTCTCCACGTAGTTTACTAATAGTAAATTTACTAGTAGTCTCTTATTAAAACTTTATTATTAAACTTTACTATTTATTAGTAATAAGAGACTAAAAACCAAGAAGAAAGTCCTAGAATGCAAGATACTGAGCTGAAGGGACTGCTAAACCAGCCAAGAAGAAATGCCAGGCAGAAATCCTATCTTATTCTTGATCTAAACATTTACCTGCACCACTGAGATCAAATTCACAGTATCAAACTGCTTCTGAATTTAGATGTGTGAATTGTTCCTTTGAAAATCCTCCACTCATTTCTTACAAACAGCAATAATGCTTGGGGGGGGGGGGGGTTGAGAGAGTAGGAATTTATAACGTATCTATTTGCTGGAAGTTTAACATGAAATCTAAGGAGCATGAAATTTGGCCATCAGCTGGAAGAGGCAGTGAGCACTACAAAGATGCTGACAGCACTCACTTTGCTGGATAGTGTCTGGGCTGCCTATCAGAAAAAAAAATCAAAAAAAAAAAAAAAAAAACAGAAATGAAAGAGATTTAAGAACAAGTAACAGAAAATGACAATCATAAGACCTCTCTCTCTCTCTCTCTCTCTCTCTCTCTTTTCCCTTGCCTTTTGCAGTGAAGGATTATTAGAAATCCCTGGAATTTGTGGGAAGTCATCTTTGAAGCCTTTGGTGTAAATTGAAAATTTTCATCATTTCAGGAGAGACATTTATCTGATGATAAAGTGCTTCTTTACAGTCTTGGGAATTACCCTTGACATTATTAAGGCATAATATATAGAAAGTGAAGAAGCAACACTTCAGAAAGGCTATCCTGGCAGGCAGAGCAGATGTCGTTTTTTGTCGTGCAGATTTCTATTGCACATCTCCATTAGACCAGGAGTCTTGTACCTGACGGTGCCGAGCACTTAAAAGTAATCAAAGTGAGGTCTGTGAGAATGGGTTTTACACAAAGCTGAGCCCTGTTCTGACCGACTGCAGGGCTGGTGCTCCTTGAAACCTCATTTCTGGATAAATTTGATCAATCTTAGTGGTAACTTTCATAGCTCTGTAGGTTTCTTTTCCAAAATGATGCAGGAGCCAGAATGCTCCTGCCTTCAGTGATTTGCATTGCCAGGTACTGATGATTATGGGATTTGGGAAAGAATATTTAGTTTGAATATTAACACCCGTTTAAAACTTTTTTTTTTTTTGTGATAATAAGTTTAAGTTTGCCTTCAGTGTAATTCTTAAATTTTGTGAATAATATATCCTTGATAGAAAAGATTTACAGGAAACTATATTTGTTTGAAAAGATTAACTGGTAATGAAAAATGCATGTGTTGTTTCACTAAGGTAGTACTTTGGCTAAGAGAATGGCCTGCTTGAAAATAAAGAATTTGCATGTTACCAGCAAGTTCTCAAGAACTATTCAAATATTTTTGTACCACTTAAAAGATTTAGTCATCTCTACTTTAAACCATGCAACTCCATGTTCCTTCTTCGTTGTTTCTTCTTTTTTTTTTTTTTTTTTCTTTTTTTAAATGTAGTATGTTCATTTGGAATGGTCAATCTTATTTCCTGAATATCTAATATCATATTTGATTGTGAATGTATTAATTGTATCTACTAAAACAGGCTTTACGAATCTGTTTTTTTAGGTTAGGCTAAAAAAATATGGTGTTCAGTATAAGCAAAAAATTGTCTAGTCTCAGAATAAAAATGGTAAAAAAAAAAAAAAAAAAGGTAAATCAAGTGGTAAATCAAATTTTTACATGGTAAAATCAAGGTAACATTACATTTTTATGTTACAGCTGAAGTTCTATAATGCAAAATTCTATACTGCAAAATATCTAACTCTAGAAATAACATTAGTGGTTAATCAACTGTCATAACACATAACCTTAGGAAATGTTTCTAATGATGTTCTCCTTCAAATTCTTGTTTGCAATTACTATCTTCCACTGTCATCTAGTGTCCAAATAAACTTTCTGCAAGTGCTTAGTGATTAAACAGAAAAATGAAATGCTGCTTTTTCCCAACTTAAATTGAAATGAAAAAAAAACAAAACAAAACAATCCACAAACAAGCAAACCAGACCACAACAAACAAAAACAACTAACAAACTAATCAAACAAATTTATTCCTAAACCTTGGGTATTTTCTTCTGTCTCTGTAGTTACTCAGTCTTGAAAAACTCTCTGTAGCTGAATATGCATGTCCAGCAAAGAAATGTGAAATGGAGAAGCAATACAGAGCTTTGAAAAACAACAGCATTACAAATGATAGTTGAAGGAACAGGGACTGCAGGTCCTCCTTGTGTCTGAGCTTGAAGGGAACTAGAAGAATGTGGGCTAGGAGAAGGCACTGTCAAAATGTCTCAGCACAATTAAACATAAGAAGTAAATAAACATATCTAGTGAATAAAGATATTAAGATATTATTGAAAACCAAAACAAAACCACAACAAAATAACAACTAAAACCCTGGCAAAACAAGAACATGCATTAAATATATTCCATGCTTTTCCATGGAATCTGCCTCTTTCCCACATAAAGTAACAAGAAAGCAGACGTGGCAGATTTGAGACATTCCCCAATGCATTTTTATGGTATTTCAGTGAGCACACTGCCAGTACGGTGCAAAATTGAGCCATATCCAATAGTTTCCTCTTCATAAACACCCCTGTCTATCATTCTGATTAGTATTTCAATAGAACTTGTTAAAGTATTGCACTGAGAAAATTTGACAACCATTTCACAGAAATACCAATTAATTTTCAAAGTGAAAGATGATATGAAACTTGTTTCTCCTTACGTGTATTTGCCACAGCCACCTGACCAAATTCAGTTTTCATTTCACAACATTCATGTAGCACACAAGACATTCTCGGAAAAGGGGGGGGGACTGTGCTCACATATTGATAAGAAAATAGGATTTAAAATAAACTTTGATAACATGAGATGTCATATATGTATTTAGCCTTGCTAGAATTAGCTTCCAGGAACCACAGCACCAGACTCTAACAACAAACTTAGCCCAGGGCATTAATATCTGTTTTTGAATGCAAGGTTGCTGCCAAATGTGCATTACCTGTTTACTTCATAAATATAATTCCAAGGGCAAAAATAGAAGTATATTGAAGTTAAATAACCCAAGGTGACATAAGGCCCATTTATTATTACATAACATTAATAAAAGGCTGTTAAAAAAAATGTAAAAAACTTGCTATTCTCGATTAAAGTACATACTGAATTTTAGTAGGTAAGTGCAATAAAAGTTTTCATCTGCTTAATGGGATTTTTCTTAACCTTTAAGTTCTTTTCCTGTATTTAGTAAATATGTAAATAACCTACCATGTTTACCTGTTTTTAGTCAGAAAGAAAGAACTTACTGTCACTCTCTTTTAGTAGGTGATTTTTGTCTAATGTTAAAATAAGGTTATTAGGTTATTATATAGCCTGTTAAAAAGGCTACATATTAAGTCCCAGTATGTCCTTTAGAGAGGTCCATATGGAAAATGCAAAAGACACTTGGAACCCAATGAAATAAGTATGTGCATTATTTATTATCCTGTCTATTGCCTTACCAAGTAACTAAGGAAATTTCGGTAGCTTGGAGTTCTGAAAGAGCTTTAATGCATTTTCTATAGAGAAAAAAAATATTATTCTATAAATCTGAATGTTAATTTCCTTGCATTATGGTGTGCAGAAAGAAAATCTAACAGTAGCTTTAGAAGTCAATAGAAAATACTATACCAGGGTGGCTGTCCCATCTGCAATGTTGCTTTAAGAAAACAGAAGAAAAAATGTTCCAAAAAGTTTTTTTTTTTTTTTTTTTTAATATGAAATTATTCTTTATTTATTTTTGAACACGGTAAGCTTCAATTGAAACATAACCTTGAAACCCACTAAGCAGCACAATACAACTTCAGTCCTTTGTGAAATGAAGTCTCTGTGTGTCTAGTAAAGTATCGAAGTATTGGTACTTGAACTTTTGATATTGTGCTATATTGGACCTGCTCTTTGCTAGAATATTAGAAACATTCAAGGACATGCCTTTTTGCATAGAGTAAATGACATTCAGACAACTTTGTACTCATCAGACTATAAAAGAAACAGAACAAATATTAAATTCCTTTCTGAATCACTGCCTAACCTTAGCAAGCATTCTACGTGCCAGAGGCAGCTCAACAGTAATTCCTAATATAAGTCTTTAATGAAAAATATTAAAATTCACATTCAGGCTTGCTAAATTAGATATTTGGAAAATAATTAAGAAGCAAATAGAGAGAAAGAAATAAATCGTGTAGGACTGACATGCAGACATGCAGGTTATTAGACCACTGTGTTGGTTTTAATGCATATATTCACTTGTCTGTTCTGGGACTGATGCTCTACTCATTTGATTAAAAAAAAAAAAAAAAAAAAAAAAGATTAAGAAAATATGAAGCGTGAAAACTTATGAAACCATGCATCACGAGCGGGTTTGGTTCCTAAACATACCCCTCATTATATACGTTTAAAGAGAAAAACAGTAACTCAGCTCTGAGAGCTCTGCTTGCTTTCAGGCAGAATCAACGTGTAAAGACTAACAATGTCCTCTAGCGTTGCTTTCTCAGAACTGCAATATAGTGTTGCCAGCAATAAACCACAGCATCCATGAAATAGGTAATTCTAGACTGTATTCAACTATGTGGTGTAATGCATAAGATCTTTGAGAGAAGAAAAAATGCTTATTCTATTAAATAAATACACCAGCAGAAGTACTCTGTCGCTTCTCTTAAAAGCTAGTAAAAACTTATGGAGCCCTGTTTGGATTGATAGCTCCTGTTTCTGACTATAGTAGGGAAAAAATTTCTGTGCTCTTCTTTGCCCCTGGATGGGGAAGAAAGACAATGGCTCAGCTGAGAGGCTACTCCCTCTGGCTCTCAGGACAGGCAAGACAGGAGGAGTAGGAGAAAATGAATTAAACCCCAACAACAAAAGCAAGTGAAAGGCTATTACATTTCATACTGTTGCTGGCTATGCATAACATCCTACAGAGCTTTTGTGGGGAAATGATAGAGAAGCAGTGCTTTCTAAGACAACCTTCATGCAGGGATAAGGCTGTTACTGTCCCCTACGCAGACAAATACCCCTGTTGCATATTGGCTTCAATAGCCATGAGCCTGAACAGAAAGAGCCTAGATACACAGACGTGGTTAGAAAAAGACAGTACTAGTATGTAAATTAATTGCTCGTTTGGACTTGAGAGGAAACACAATACTTCTCTTTGGTAACATCACAGATATGCCAAGAATCTTTGGCCTTAGTCCCACAGCCCAGACCTTGCTTTCAGATCTCTGGTGCATCTGTTGGAGAAGTGAGATCCATTCGGTTCTATTGAAAATACCAACTGCTTCAGAGTAATTAAAAAAAAAAATAAAAAATTGTCTTTAGGGACAAATTGCCAAAGCAGGATGGTTAAAAAGATTAATCAAAATCTGTGGAAGCCATCTTACAGAAGGACTCCAGAGACCTTCATAAACACAGCTGAACTGAAATCACAAAATAATCTTCCAGGGTTCTTTCAGAGTTTGCTCTGGTCAGCAGGCACTGAAGAGTGCAATGTTTCTATGTCTAATTCCACTTTTGGGTCTGGCTTGCTCTCACTTGCTCCTCATTTTTCTCCTTCTTAACCTTTCTTCCTTTTCAATGACAATATTAAGCACACCGCTGAGCTACTGCTTGTATCTGCAAGACATATATATTTATATAATATATATACATATTTATATACATATAATATATAAAATATTCTATATAATATATACTATATATTAATATATATTAAATTTATATGATATATAGATATATAGAATATAAAATATAGAATATTTTATATATATATAAATATTCTATATTTTCTTTAATTGCCTTTATTTCATTGCTACTTGCTGTGTAAACAGATGTGTGTTTTTTTTTGTTTGTTTGTTTTTTGTTGTTTTTTTGTGTGTGTGTGTGTTTTTTTTTTTTTTTTTTTTTTTTTGGTTTGGCTTGTGGATTTGTTTTTTGTTTGTTAGTTTGTTGGTTTTTTTTTTCAGAGTACACCTATGCAATTCTCTAGTCGATCTATATCTGCAACTTGAGATGATTTCTATTGCACAGTTTAAGAAATGTAATCCTGCCATTAGAGAAAAGAGTGACCGTAAAGCCTACAGGGAAAGGTTTGACTCTGCTAGCCCTCAATGGGTCACAGCACTACTGGTGGCATAGCTGCAGCGACACAGAACTCAGGCTGGGGTAGCCAGTTGTGAATTTCCCGAGTTCACAAAGCAGTTTTGCAGCCACGGCTGGGCAGGTGATGCTTCGGCTGTGCTATCACTAATGAAAGACGCACATTTCATGCAAGTTCTGCTCCACATCTGCGGCCTGAAATCCAATACAGAGCTTTGGCACTGTGTGCGAGTTGTGGGACGAGCTGTCTGCAGCAAAATCACAAAACATCCTGGCACGTGCTAGAATGTACCTCACAAAATATTAAAAGGGACAATGAACTTAGGAGGGTGTGAGAAGCAATGGCTTTTTGAGATGGTTGTCTGGAGTATTTCTGAATTGAAGATAACCACAGGAAATGCTTGAATTTCTATATGCCTCTGGAGAGCCTGATGCAAAATCAGTCGTAAGCACACTCAGACTATAAGAAGCATTTGGAAAAGATTGGGCTTCTGTGCTCCTATGAACTAAGTAAACTGAAAAGTGGAGTTACTACTTGGAGAAATAGTAAATTAACAAAATTATGACAGTTTATCTACCTCTGTCTTTCTAAAATTACCTTTTTTTTAAACCAGCCAGAAATAAAACAATTCCTCTTGCAGATAAACCTACATTATTCATCAAGTAGAATGTGTGGCTGTTTAGTGACCACCAATAGTTTGTCTCATTCAGAATGGGTGTACTTTGGTCAGGTAAGGGGACATAGATAAACTTGGCAATTCCTTTTGCCTAGTCTTCCAATGGGAAAGGTAATGAGCAAAACTGGAAATCTGAAGTCCATAGCCTGTCAAGGCATGGGTCAATCACTCTTCTGTTCCCCGAATCCTAGAACTAACACTAAGCCCATAACAAGCTGCTGAAAATGTTAATGACATAAAAATTGTCTAGTGCTAATCAAGGAATTTACTAGAACCTGGCTAGGGATTAATAATTTGAGTGAGTAAATCCAGGTAATTTGGAGTTCTACACTGTGGTCAATTAAAGTTAATACAATAAAAATGTGAAAAGCAGGGAAACTTCAGAAGACTAAAATGCGGAGTTCTAAGGTCAAGGCAATTTTTGAAAGTTGCAAATGGATAAAACTAGTTAAAATCTATAGTTTGATGTGACACCTAAAGAACACATTTTCATCATGATGTCAACAGTTTAATTCAGTTAAAACAGCTAAAAGGATTAAGAATAATGTTAATACTGCTCAGAATCCAGGAAAATGGATCCAAAACGGTAAAACTTCATTGACTCAGGCTATATATTAGAGGAAACAATAGACTCACTGAAGCTCATTTCTTCACAGTTAAATCATGAACACAGAAAAATTCTTATATACCTAATTTTGTATATATTCTGAAAAAATAATAATTAAAAATGAAACACAGATCCCGAACCAATCTTCAAGAAAAGAATCCTATTCAGAATTTGATGGTGGTGAGATTACAGTTTTGACATAATTTTCTTACTTTCCTGTGCCCAAATGATTATGCAGATAGTGATCTGCATTATCGCTAGTTTTCTTATTTCAGCAGAAAACATTAATTTGTTCTTAGTAGAGATTTTTACCCGTTAATCTCCATTTTGGTGTCCTTCATGCATTGCTGCATAAATATACTAAATTCAATCATTTTAGAAATACATTCTAGAAAAATATTCATTTTATGATATTTGAGAATTTTTAACTGCAAAACAGCCTTCCACAATCTCTATCTCTTTAAATAATTCCCTCTCTGCACTGCTTCAACAATCTATACATGTTTTTAAAATGCATAGGGAACATAAATGATGCAATGAAACCAGCAGACTTCAGAGTTGCTGTATTGCAAAGCTCAAATGCAGAGCAAATTCCAAAGCTGCAAAGCCCTGAAAGAGGATTTTGCCAGCACCCACGGCTTATCTCATCAATGAATATAAAAAAGCTTCTAAGAATGAGTAATGAATGCAAGTACACTAAGAAGTCAGATTTTTATTTTTTTATTTTTTGAAAATGATTTAAAATCTAGCTTAAATTAGTCTACTCCTACAGTATCTTTTAAAAATACTTTAACTAGGTGCTTAGGGATGGTACTTAGGTATAGCCTCTTCTGGTGATACGAAGAATCACCACTTCAGTTTATTCAGTTAATTGAGGTCAATGACTAATTCTTTGCATTAAGAATCTGGGAGCTAGAAGAAAATGATGGTTTTGTTTCCATTCCATTCAGGAATAAAAATGAATAAAAATGAAACAAAAAGCACTGAATGCTACCAGACCAAAGGAGGAAAAAATAATTCAATATGTTAATAGGTGATATTTTCTCTTCATAACATCTTCATTTAAGCACAAAGTGGGTTTTATAAATTTGGTTTGAGGATCTTAATAATCTATTTAAATATAAATAATAAATTATATCAAATGAAGAGTTTCTGCACTTTGAATTTCCAGTTTGTGTAAATAGAAAGCTTGTGGGTGGGGGGAAGTTATACGCTAATATAAAATCCAAGCAGTCCTTTTTAACAACAGCAAAAGAAAACAAACAAAAAAATGCCCAAGTTACTGACTTAGATTATATGTAATCATACTTTTTCTTGCCTTTAAAAAATAGAGTGCCCATTAAAATCTAAACATAGGAGTGGACATGATCTAGAAGCATATGAGGCTATCTCAGGGCAGTGCCTGCTGAAGGGCATCTCCAGGCTGGGTGCTGGGAGGTTGGTTAGCTTGTGGCCTGGGTTTTCAGCTGGGTACATCCCAAATCCCTTTTTCATGAATAATGCCATTTGAACATGGCTTTGTGTACTGTGCCAGGGTTATAGTGAGATACAAAGTTCACTGCTGGGGCTGAAAGGAGCCTTACCTCACAGGTAAGCCTGCACCCCTTGGTTTGTGAATTATTTCTTTATGGTCACTGATTCAGGACAGGGACTGATGCAAGTCATGAGAGGATGTGATCTGTGAACAGAAAGACTATCAGGTATTTAGAATGATGTTTTGCAAATGGGAACAGTGTATCCCATGCCATAACTCTAGAATGAAGAGATGTCTCCACAGCTTTCTAGCAACTTAGGCCAAACTGAATTCCTGGGATAACTTCTTGAACCCAAATATCTGCTTATATAATTAATTTTCTTGTCTGTGGGAATTAGGTTTAACATTTAAAACTATCATTGTATATGTGAATGTGACTTAAGTGCTGTAAAAAAAAAAAAAAAAAAAAAAAAAAAAAAACACAAAATAAACAACAAGCTGTTACACATTAAAAAGTAAATTCTATTTCCAGTAACATGAAATAGAAATACTAATATAGCAATGCCTTTATATAATTGTAATTATTATTACTGTTGCTCTGTGTAGTCTTTAATGCCTTACTTGTTTGGCCTTGTGTTCAGTATCCTCCACGTGTTGTGGAGAGGAGGTGGTGCAGGAAGGTCTGGTTGTTACATTACGTACAAACGAGGTCTCTAAATCAACATGAGCAAAGAGGATTTTTATATGATTATTCAGGTGGCCTGTGTTCCTTTCAAAGCTCCTGCTCTTAACCACTTCTGAAGGTATGTCCATTCTGACTATTTTATCTGAGGTTTAAATGTCATTTGCATGTTTCTGCCCAGGACCAAAACCTACCTGATCGCATGACCTAAATGTTAAATTGATGCTAAATAATTAGCTTCCTGCTCAGAGCTCAGGCAATGAACACAAAAAAATCAAGTTACTCACTTATGAATTCAGAACCTGTGTAGTCAGAATTACAGAAATATATTGGGAAGAGTCACGTGGTGTTAAAATCACTGGTTAGGAATGATCCATAAAAGGGTCAGAGGGAGTGGTGTGCTTTCAAAAATGGCATCAGCTGCTCCTGAGTCATTGACCATTCAAAAACAAATTACTGAGAGCTTATGGACCAGTCTGTGCTCTGGAAAGAAGCAAGAGATGGGACGGTATTTGGTGTTTGCTCTGGAGCGCCAGGCTCCATTAAGGGATAATCAATGTTCTTGAAGCCTCTCTGCCTAATGTAGAGGAGAACTTGTGTTGTAGGAGGCTGGTATTTACTTTGTACACTCCAGTTCAGAGCAGAAATACACTTTGTGCTTTAAAAACCCTCACTATTTGAAAAAGTGATTAACTTATTTTGTTGCAGGAAAACTTAAACTGAAAACAAATACTTGTTCAAGATTTCTCTAATAAAAGATGCCACAAGGACTCAATGAGTGTGAATGGAGAGACGAGGAACTTAGGTATAAAACGTCAGCCTGGCTCAGCAGGGAAGGAAAAGCAGCTATCTCCATTATCCACCCCATCCCCCTAGCCCCCCAAAAAGACAAAATTGAAGGGAAGTTTATAAAGATATCAAGTGTAAGGGAAGCAGAAGTACACAGGGACAGTTATGGGCAAGTAGAGCTAAAGAAAACAGGAAGATGTGGTTTTTCAAGTACATTTGGAACTGAATAAATACCAAACAGTATTGGTCTATTACTGGCAAGGCAGGTTACAACTGCAGATGAAAAAGTTACAGAAAGATTGATATGCTACTTCCCCATTTGATACTGACCTAGTGCTACCAGTTCAAAGCATATGCCTGACAGAAGTGTTAGGGATACACTATGGGAATAAACACTTAGGAGCAGAACTCGAGGAGTTAGCTTATTTGGTGTTATGGAGAAAATTCAGAGGTGCTAAGGAATCATGTGTGAACAAACATCTCTAGAAGAGAAATATGTAAGAAATTAAATGGCTGACAGTTAAACTGCCCATCTGAGGTAACAATATGATGCTAATTAACCACTGTAATCACAGAAAGTTTAGATTAACACTGGATGTTTTTCTTAAAACACTGTTATTCAAACAGTTTTCACAGTCTTGTCTCATTTGTTTTGGGAGTACTCAGACTCAGTCATGTCTCCTAGTTTTCTTTTGGAATTAAATTACATCAGTATATATATATATTTCTCTAAAGCATTTTCACTCAAAAAGCATTCTTGACTTTGTGAAATTACAACCCCTATAGTTTGTAGTAAGTAGCTAACCAACCTCTCTTCATTTTTTTTCTATCTATAGCTTTGGCTTGCAACTGGAATTTTTAAGTATAAATCACATTTTCAGCACATAGTTTAATATACACAATCTATTACAAAGTGTGTACTTAAACAGACGTTGCAGAAGGCTAAATGGGCTAAAAAGGCTAATGTTGTCTGCAACAGCTAAGGTAAAACAGACTACCTTTTTTTTTTTTTTTTTGTATCTACACTGTGTTTCAACTTCGTACATAGGTCTACACCCACTTATGGCAGCTGTCACGGCCCTCAAAGCACAAACAGGCTGTGCAAGCCCTTCCAAGGGGCCTGGCTGTCCTGCTTGAGGCCCCTTGTGTCATGGTGTGGCCGTGGGGACCTGGTCAGGCTGTGTGGGTGGCCCCTGGGGTCTGCTCCCCTCTGCTCAGGAGCTGCATTTACATTTCAGCCCTTGGCCTCGGCCTTTTCTCGAGCTGCACTGCAGCTGTGGCCCCGCGGATCCTGATGCGCTGTGCTGGCTCCACCCCAGGCCTGCCTTGTCACCACGGATTTGCCTCCCTGCCATTGACCTGGTGGCTGAACCAGGTTTTTGTCACCAGACCTCTTTCTGTTACAGTGGGACTGCACTATTTATTCACAGACAGTGCCCCTGCCAACCTCGCCACCAGCCTCAGCTGCCAGCTTGCCTGCCCTCGCAGAGCACCGCTTTCTTTTTGGTCCCCAGCTACAGCTGCATGAACATACAACTTAAGAGACATGTTCCTTGGTACGCCAAATTTAGCTCCCAAAATTAAAAGCACACAGTGAAAAACTCCTTCAACCTCGTTGGCTGTTTTACAGAATGTGAAAACAATGTACCGGTGAATCCTGAACAATAAGTTGAAAGAATAATAACTTAAATACAGCGCTTTGGAAATGTGAAGAATTATCAGCAACCCCAAATTAAAGCCTTTTATATATATGTCCTGGAGCAAAATAGTCTTCATAAAATACAGCTTTTCAGGGCAGATGTGCTAGATATTATGTTAAACTTTTGCTTGTTTTTGTTCAGACAGGTTCGTGAAAAAAAAAAAAAAACACACACACTGTAATTAGTTGCTTGGCATGAAGTGGCTCTGGATCACTTTGAGAGGAAGCAACATAATGAAATGTTACAAGATCAAGCCAGACCAACCTGCTCTGCTAGCAGTGCTTTGCTTACTCCTGTTCCTGCTTCAGTCCTTCCTGAGCTGCCCCTGAAATCAAGGTGTCCTGCACGTGCTGGCAAAGACTGTACAGCCCTTCTTCAGTGCCTAGAGCCTTTATGCAATTGCGGAAAGCCTGAATGGCAGAGGTTCTTTGTTAGGAAACTACCAAGCCTGTTGGCACCGCCACTTCAGTGTCTGAGTATCTGCTGTTGCTTCTCTCATTGACCCTCAAACTGCAATAGGTAACTCCCAGTGGTATCTCCTCCAGATACTTGGCCAGACAAGTTCAATGAGGCTCTCTGGTGCTTCAGGCTTACTAAACCTCAATGTTTTTTTGTTTGTTTGTTTGTTTGTTTTTAACTTTGGCTTACCTCCCTGTTTAGAGTGTATATAGCACTTGTTAAGTTCTAGCTGGATGTCGTTCCCTTCACAGTACAGAAGATCAATCCTTCATCGCATTCAATTAATTTATGAAGGAAAAGACCATTTTTGGAGATAAAGTTAACTTCTGTAGAACACTTGACTGATGTAATCACAGTTCAATTACCCAAAGCTGCCCTGAATTGCTCAATTGCCCCGATCATATTTCCCATAAAATCACGTGTGCTCATTTCAGTAGCAATGCCTTCTCCGCTCCAGTCACGGTTGTACTCCGGAGTGCCAGAGTTGTCTTCCACAATGTGGGTAACTAGGCCATGTATCCCAACAAGCTACAGGAGTCAGAAAGCACCGGGTATCAGGTGCCACAAGGTGGCAACTGGGGGTAGCAAGGCCTTATTTACTTGCAAAATCCCATAGCAGTGGTGTTTTCCAGGAACAAATACCTGTCTGCACAAGCTGTGGCTGTTCAATGTTACTTAACATGACAGGCAGGCAGCAAGCTCTTCAACCTGACAGAAGTAACTACTTCAGAGCTTACTGCGAGAACCATAAGTCTGGTCTAGCTTGTAAGAAAGTGTGTTTTCTGGCTGATGAACTAAAGAAAAAATAGAATTGGGTGAAGGGCCGTGCATGTAAGATTTAAACAGGCCTAAGAGGAAACCTCAGGTGAAGGGAAGAAAACGCGCTATATAGTGCCCCTAGTTATTTTATTAAATGCATCTGTCCTGCAGGCTGAAAATGAGATGCCTGTGCTCTTGCTTTGCATTCCTCCTATGTGCTTGCTTCCTATTCTGACCGGGGCATCGTGCTTTGAATATTGTCTGTTCTCTGACCTGCTGCCTATGGTACATGTTACAGGAGAGGTCACGGTGGTGCAGCACAGAAGACATGACCCAGCAATACGCAGAAAATATAACACAAATAACATGATATGGAGAAGGTATGATGCAAGGGAGCCTTGCTTCTTGTGAGGATGCCTTCAACCCCGGGCAGGCAGCCGAGGCCGAAGCCCCTTCACGCCGCCCTCTGCCTCGCTCTTTTGTGGGTGACCGCACCACCGGAGAAACCAAAAACAAAAGGGAAACCCGAAAGCGAGGCGTGCAAGGTTTATTTTCGCTTTCTCAGCTCAGGAGCGAGAGACCAGCCCCCGAGGAAGCTCAGGGGCTGCTTCGTACCAAAAAAAAAAAAAATAAAAAATAATAATGTCATGAGACAACTTGGGGAGGCGGCAAGGGGACCTGGGGCGGGCAGACGGGGCCTTTCTAAGCTCGGTGAGGGCTGCAATGAGCCTGGCGGTGGCCGCCGCGGCGCAGCCCAGCCCCGCACGGCCCCGCCGCTTCCGCCGCCCGGTTCCTCCCTGCCCGGGGCCGCCCCCTCCCGGCGTCCCCCGGCTCCGGAAGCGGCTGCCGACAATAACAAACAGCGGCGGCGGCGGCTGCGCCCCGGCTCCCCCGGCCCCGCACCGCCCGCTCCCCGCCTGCCTCCAGCGCCCGGGGCGGGGGGCGCCGCTGCCTCCCTGCCTCCCTCCCTCCCTGCCGCACCGTGTGTGGGGCTGCCGCCGCCGGCCCCCGGGGTGAGTGGCGCTGCGGGGGGGGTGCGGTGGTGGTGGTGGGGGTGGTGGGGGGGGACGGGCACCCCCGGGTGGGTTGGGGCGCTCCCTGCCCGCGGCTGGGCGGAGGAGCCCTGGCAGCGAAGTTGGTCCGAGGGATGACTCAGCCGGCCTGTGCCTCCCGAGCAGGCAGGCAGGGTTAGTGCTGGTGAGGGCTGACCGGCTGCCGGCTCGCCCCTCGGCTGCTGTCTGCTCCCCTGGGGGCCAGCCGTCCCCTGGTTGTGACCCCAGAGTTGTGCCGGGGGTGCAGCTGCTCACCTGGGTGCCGGGGGGGCAGAGCCTGGCGTCGCCGTCTGTCTTACCTTATCTAGAGGTTAAAGGAAAACAAACCGAGGTGCTGAGCAGTAACCTTGGCGTGTTAGTTTAGCCCTCTGTTAGCCCTGGTTGTTTTTACTCTGCCGTCTGTTTCGTGCCTGGAGTAACCGAGCGGTGCCCTCGCGTTGGAAGTTTCGCCTGTGTTTCGTTTTGGGAGGTTGGGTGGCTTTCCCACCCCTGCCTAATATTGGGAGGAGGTGGTTGGCGTGGCAGGCTTTCTGGAAGAGCTACCCCTCCGAAATCAGTCGGTTGATTGTGCAGTAGGATACCCCATGTGTGTTGGGGAAATCACGAAGGTAGAAGATGAATCTTAAGAGTTTGTGTAGCTGGGCAGTGTTATGAGGAGTACTAGATACTAGAAACACCTGATAACAATTAAGCAATCTTGTGCACTCCCATGATACATCCAAGCTGTGAACCTAAAATAAATTAATACCTAGTACTTTAGGATGTTTTCAGAAGATGAAGCACATCAAGAAGGGTTTTTGCCATTGGTTAATGCTTTCTCATAAACTTTAGTGCCAAAGAGCAAACACTAACAAGAAAGAAATTGGTTGTATAAGTCATTGTATTTAGTATAAAAGAAAGCATGCAGAGGATACATTTGTACTTACACTAAACACCATCTAAAGGTCCAGATGGTTTTATTTTATTGGGAATAGTGAGGAGAATTTACCTGAGGGCATGGAGAAAGGGACTTCAGGAGGGCCAGTTATAGAGCCAGAAATAGAAGCAGGAACCTTTGGGATAATGGATTAGTGTAAGATAGACGTAACTGCACTTTGGAGGTATGTTATCATTCTACACTTTGTATAAATAGCTGTACGCCTTGTAGGTTTAAAAAAAAAAACAAAAAACAAAAACCAACCAACCCCACTATATGTTGTGCTGTAATCTGTTGGTCTGGCCTTTTGCTCGGCGCAGATTTGGGTTAGTAGTGTCTGAGATCTTCCTCAAGGGGCTGGCTCTCTCCCCATGTCATGTTACCATATTTATAATTAGAAGTGCACGAAGCAGATTTGCGCCTACTGGAGGAGAGGGCAACGGTTATTTTGAGGTCTTTTGTGGTGTCTGTTTAAAGCATGGTTTGTCCCTGCATGTACTCCAAACATCGCTGAGGTTATGCATAGCTTTGCAAAACTTGAAGCGAAAAGCATGGTTTCTAAGCTATTTGCAAGTTTCTTAGAATTTCAGTTATTCTGGTTAAACTGGAGGTAGGTTTATGTGAGAGGATAGGAATGGTGTGTGTCCTTCTGCTCCTTTTGATATGAGTGACAGAGCAGGATCATTGGAGAGTTCTCCTTACGTTACCCCGTGGGGTTGGGTGTTATCAGCGTGGTCTTAAGCATTTGTTTTTAAAGTAATAATTTTAGTGGACGGCTGGCTCTGCTCTGTGAGGATCTTGAGGTTTGTATTGCAAAGTTTGGGTTTGCTCACGTACTAAGGTAAAATGAACCAGGGGGTTCATTTTGTGTGAGGTGGGTACTCTGAAAACTATAGCTTGCATACCCGGCTGTCTCATGAGCTGCTCCAGAGTCATTTGGACAGTGTCCAGGCTGCCGTGCCTCTACTTCTGCATGTGCATGCCCGAGAACAGTTATGCTCCTGATGTTGGTCTGCAGCTCTATGATATTACACGAGGAGTTTCCAAAAAGGGGGAGGAAAAAAAAAAAATCTAATACCCTACCAACTTTGCACCAGAGCATTAGTGGTTAGTGGGGTCCTTAGAAGTAGTAATCTGTGAAGAAGCAAAGCTTGATTACAAGATGCAAGCTTACATAATGTTGCATGATACTGCAAGGCCTGGTTGAATGCACTGATACCAAGCAGGCAAAAAAAATAAACACCAAAACATCTAAATTACTAAGCTAGTTGCTAGAGGTCATGCGTGCGTTTTGTAGCCAATTTTTCAGAGTAATAATTTCCGTGTACAAGTTTTTATGAACTCTGTGTCATAAAAGCTTGCGGTGCAATTGATGGCGATAGAGAAATCACTAACAGTAACTTGTTCTGGGAACTAGTGAGGGATTCTGTGGTTGTTGCGAAAGTCACTTGTCTATGGGCTAACTCATATCGCAGATGTGCTTTTAGTTCAGTTTTTAGCTCAGTTGGAAGACACTAGCTCTGTATCAGCTGTTTCCCTTTGTAAGCAGGGTTGGCAGTGGATGTATTTTGATGTTTCCTGAAGATAATGGGATTTCAACATATCTGGATTGTTACTATCTAAATTAAATTGTTGGCAGTTGTTGACAGAAATATCAAAACAAATTTATTGATATAAAAACTTTTGCTCAGAGATTCAGGTGGGGCTGGTTGCTTTTGGCTGTTTAGGAGAAGCCCCTGGGGTATCGGGAGAACTCTCGCTTGTCTTCTGTCCATCTCCAGGTGTGTATTTTCCTTTTTGTTGTTGGGGATTGCAGTTGGGGTTTGTGTTGCCCCAGAAGGGTTCTGAGCTCAAGCAATGACAGTTGCTAGTGGAGCTTTTTTTATGTGCATCCAGGATGCTGACAGTTTCTTCTGGGAAGAGATTTTGCAGCTGGGCCTGCTGCCTTTATCACATCAAGGTAAAATGATTACAGGATGCTGTATGTAAGTCTCTAGTAGCTGGTGTACCTAGAAAATCAGCTGTTGTAAGAAGTGGTAGCCTGCTTTCTGTGACTTGAAGTGTTACATGAATTTTTCTCCAATATGTATTGATTACCTGTTGATTGAAAATAAAATGTAAAGCTGCTTTGTTGGCTAGGTGGGGTCCAGATGTCTTGCTGTGTTATGCCACTCTGACTTTAGAACTTTTCTTGCTATGAATAGCTTTTCTTACCTGCTGAGGATTATTTTTGAAACACTTTCTGCTTTTTTTTTTTTTTTTTTTTTCCTGGAGACTGGGAAAGCTTTGGCAGTGTGTGTGGGAGTAGTGTGTTCATTATTTGAATTGCCCGTTTTTTATTTGGACAGATGAGTTGGAACTAGTGTCTATATGATAGAAACACAGTACAGCAATCTTCATTACTACTCTTAAAGATGTGTTTGAAAGGCCAGCATGGTGTTTTCAGTTTGAACAGATTGAAAGCAATGTGTATTTTTGAGGTAGAAAGTGGCGCTGGAGAAGTAATTAAAGGGCAAGTTTGGCTTCCATCACGAATTCACAGATCAGGCCTCTCTTAGCAAAGCTGCAATATGAAATCTGTTCAGGATGGCACTTTGCTGAGACCTGATTTCCATGAACATTTGAGATAGCTGCTTCTAAATTCCCAAATTTTGTGTTCACATTCTGTTTCGTAACTGATCTTATCTTGTAACTTATCTCCACTTTTTATATGGCTGAATATGTTTGTGCTCCATTCTGTAAAATATGCTCTTGTCTATTGCATATGTTGCAGAAATGGCTGCAGCAATTTTTATTCTTTTTCCTTTTTGAATGGCAGTGTTTCCCTGATATTGCAGGGATTATAAATGTCAGTGTTTTATCTCAAATTTTATTTTGGGTTCATTGCTGCCTACTAGCTGTGATGGTACGTCAAAAGTATGGATATTTGTTTCTTACTTAGTGTAGTTGTGCTTAGGTTAGGCAGTTTACACTGATAAAATGGTGCTTGTATTGTTCCAGTTTTCCTTCCATCTTCCAGTGTGTGTATTTCTATTAAATTCAGATGAAATGAAGGTGGTTATGTAAGAATATATTGTGTAACTGGACTAGCAGCTCTTTTACAGTATATTATGCTTATGTCATTGTTATATTGCAAGTATTTTACTAGTAAACTCGAGATGATTTGTCTATTGTAATTAAAAATATTCTGTCCAGATACTTGTGTTATGTACTAATTGGAAGAGACTTGATGTAAACCCAATGAACACTTCTTTACACAAAAAAAAAAAAACACTAAAATATCACAAAACTTCTCAGATCTCAGTCTGAGCAGAAAGAGGGGGTGGAGTGTGTAAATTTTTCTTTACTTATGTGGAAGACTCAGAGATAAAATACACTTTTTTTTTTTTCAATTTATAGGCATATGATACAACAAAGCAATTTCACATTAATGGTCTGTCAACAACATGACCAGGGTTTAAAAAGGTGGGGGTGTGGTTGTCATATATAAAGAGTTGTGGGTTGGTTTTGTTGTCTGTGTACTTTTTTGTCAGAGGTTATCTATTTCGTAAGTTGGTGATATTCCACGGAAGGAATTATTGATGCACTTTGTTAGTCGTTTTAAACTGCCAAAGATTAAGCCAAGAAAGGTAAAGAGGCTAGTTGAAGTTAAATTTAACTTCAAGAAACTGTTTAATAATATTCTTCATACCCATCCTGCACTTCTTCTCATTTTTTGATACATTAATGTTATCTTTCAGATTGATTCCAATGGAGACCTGAAGAAGATTTGTAATTATGTAATATGCAAATAGAGCAGTAAGCTGGTTTGCCAAAAATCTAGATGTGTTTTTTTTTGAAATGTGTTCATAGGGAGGATATGAACTCTGCATGTTCATAACTATCCATATGAGGAATAAAAAGTTTGAAAACGTTTTGGAAGTTGCTGATTGTTTGAAGAGTTTACCAAGGCTATGGGAGTATTCTTTCTAACTTGCTACAGCAAAGTAATCCTGTTTTCTGCATCTATGGAAAGTTGCACAACTGAAAGCTGATGCAGGGAGAGGAGCAGAAGGGCAACTGGCTGAGGAGAAGGGACGCTGCTGCTCGTGCTCTAATCAGTGTTTGTGATCATGGTCTTGGTTAGCCAGAGGGAGAGTGGTAATGAGGCATTGGTGCTGACTTGTCTGATTTTGATGTAAGAAGTAAAGGAATTTTTTGTTGGCTGTTTCTTACAGAATTGTTTGCAAACACTGCATAATTTTCATGCTAATTATTTTTAAAATAGCTTGTTACAGGGAAACCTCCCCACCAGTATGGAGTCAGTGAGTAACTTGAATAAAACCACCTGAAGCTCTACATACCCAAAAGCACCATTCTTTGCAAAGTATTAATCTCCATAATTGGAGGGAGATGTGTAGTCTGGCAAAATTACACTTAAAAAAAAAAAAAAAAAGCTGACTAAACCTGCAGTTAACTTTGCTAAAGACAAAGTTGCAGGCAGCTGTGCAAAGACTGTTTTCATCAATTAAAAAAAAAAAAAAAAAAGAAAAGCACTTTTACAAGCTGTGGGCTGTTTCCTAGCAATAAGAATGTCAGAAAACCTTGGTTTGTTTTCCAACTTGTTAACCGAGGCACAGAAATTTCACTTTCTGACAGATAAGAGATGTGGCGTTTTGCAAAAGCCAGTAAACTTTTTTATTTTTTTTTAAACTGTTGGAGGAGAAAAACTTTTGCCTGATTCTTTATGTGGATCGTGTTTTGGCACAGATACAGTGAAAAGAGTAATGTAAATAGACGCTAACCCCTCACAACTGAAGTTTTATAATTATATGCATACAGAATCATGACATAATGTCTAATCATGTACATTTTGCCTCATAAAAGTGCTTGAAACTATTCTTTTCCTACAGTTCCTGGTGTGAGTTCTGTCTGAACTTGAAAGAAGCTGCATTATTTGGGCCAACTCAATTTTAAAGCTACTCTTTGAGGTGTGGTGTGTTCTTACCTGCCCAGCTGCAGTCGCTTCGGGTCTCGTGCTCTTCCACCCTCGGTGGCGCTGGGGACCTCTGAGGGTCCTTGGAGAGCAGAAATAAAAGTAGGAATGGCTCTTACACTCTGAGTTACCGAGTTCTGAAACTCCTCTCCAGTGAATTGGGAAGTAGGGACTCGGGCACGTTTCCTGCTTCCTGTGCAGGACTGCGGCTCCTTTCCTGCGCTCGGAGAGGAAGGGACTTGCTTTGCTGACCAGCCTGCGGCTGTGAGGGCTGCTAACAGGGCAGGGGCTGTTGGAGGCGCTTTAATTAACTAACCGCTTCTGTGCCTGACGCACATCTCAGCACAGTATAAATAGAGCTCCAGATGGCACCTTGCAGATGTCAGGGATTGACAGCCTTTCTCGAAGACTACTACGCTCTGGCTTCAACATGAGTTTTTTAGGACTTGTTGTAAAGAGGCCGTGGGAGATAGGATCTCCACCTGGAGTAATATGCATCTTGGGCATTAGGTGTGGCCTGGTTTAAAACTTTGAAGGGATGGGCGATGAGGTTTCTCTTCACATCTGGGTCAGGAGAGGCCCTGCTGTATATTCATCAGGCAGCACAGCCAGCTGTATGCTGGGTGGCATCGAAAGCAGCATAGCCAGCAGGTGGAGGTGGAGATTGTGCCCCTCAGCTCGGCTCTTGTGAGGCCCCACCTGGGGTGCTGCATCCAGGTCTGGGGCCCCCAGCATAAGAAGGATGTAAGGCTGGTAGAGCAGGTCCAGAGGAGGGCCATGAGGATGATCAGAAGGCTGGAGCACCTCTCCTATAAAGACAGGCTGAGAGAGCTGTGGATGGTCAGTCTGGAGAAGAGAAGGCTCTGGGGAGACCTTACAGTGGCCTTCCAGTACCTAAAGGAGGCTTACAGGAAAGCTTTGGAGGGACTCCTTGTCAGGGAGTGTGCTGACAGGACAAGGGGTTAATGAATTTAAATTAAACAAGGGTAGTTTTAGACTGGACATGAGGAAGAAATCCTTCACTCAGATGGTGGTGAGGCACTGGCACAGGCTGCCCAGAGAAGCTGTGGATGCCCCATCCCTGGAGGTGTTCAAGGCCAGGTTGGATGGGACTCTGAGCAACCTGGTCTAGTGGGAATTGCCCTTGCCCACGGCAGGGAGGTTGGCACTAGGGGATCTTTAAGGTCTCTTCCAACCCAAACCATTCTATGATTTATTGAAGAAGTTTGGAATTTGTTTTTTGAAGTGCCTCTTAAAGCATGTTTCCTTTCAGTTGCCCAGATAAGGGTATGCATTTGCATTGTGTTTCAGAAATGAAGCGGTTTGTGTTGCTAAAAATATTAGGGAAGAATGTTGTGAGGTCATCCTGTCTGTTTTTCTGGATAGTTGCAGTGGTCTTTTGCAAAATTAAGAGGTTTTTGGTTGCATTGGTGGCAATAATGAGGAAAGCTCCTTGACGTCTGCTTTTAGAGATGATCTTAACAGTATGAAGAAAGATGTTTTTCTCCTTAAATTCAGCTTTAGTCTCTGTTCACTCTCCTTTGATATTAGGAAATGTGATGTTAAGTCCTTTGCTTCTGAAGTGAGGTGTGGAAGATCAAGAGATTTTTATTTTTTTTTGAGAAGGGCACCAGAAAAAAAAAAAGCAAATAGAGGCAGAGATTTGTAGAAGAAAGCAAATTGAATTGGAAGGAACATTCTGTGCTAGTCTACTACTTTGTCTATTATAGAGTTGCCTAAGTTGAAGTGAAACAGGAAATCCTGCTCAGAGGAGAGCAAGGTGAAATCACAGGAATTGCAGCAGCTCAAAGGCAAAATTTAAATTTTTGCTGCATGGACATGAAGGGCAGCTTAACAAAATGATAATGTGCTCCAGAGTTGGTTCTCAATCCCCAGAGGTAACAAAGGCATATCCTTCTAGAGGAGAGAAGTACTTCAAATAAGATGCTCAGTGAATGAGGAATACATCATGAGTCTTTTTAGCACGTGACAGTCTTGTCGGACTCTGCCTCGGATGAATTGTCCTTGTGGCAGGTAGGAATTCAACAGTGATCTCCAGTGAGAATCCAGACCCTTGTAATCACAGGTAACATTTGTGACTCATATTGGAGGCAATATCTATTACCTGTAACGTAGCCTCAGTAAGAGAAGAGAGCTATCCTTTATTAGCTTATACAGATGATGTTCATAAAGAGCTGTTACAATGTCTAATAATTAGCAATGTGGATAATTTCAGGCTTTTAAGTGAATAACAAGGGTACTGCCCTGCTTAAGCTAGTTCTGTCTGATTTTAGAGTCATGCTCCTTCCTACCTGGAGATAAGTATGGGGGCAAGGAGTTCGGTCTCCTTGGTCCTCTCTGACCTTGGTGGTGAAGTAGTGTTGAGTACAGCACTTGCTGTGCAGATATGAAGTAACACTTCCCCACTAAAAGAACGGTACCCTATACTGCTGACATGTTGCTGTTCCCTCTTGAACCCGTGGGCTTTAAGGGAAGCCATGACTTTGGCATAATTTAGATTAAGTTCTAGGTGCTTAAATAAAAAATGATTAATAACTTGGATTACAGATGAAACTTGAAGAACCCAGTTTATAAAGGAGACATGGAAAATGAGATGCCAACAAACAAAAAAAAAAAACACACAAAAAAATACACAAACTGAAATATGAAAATACATTTTATCGGGTATCCTTTATAATAAAGTGAAATTGATGATGCCCCTTTAAACACAAAGAGCAAAGGTAAACATTGGTTGCTGTCTTTGTCACACCCTGCTTGCTGTATTTTAGTGTTTGGGTTAGTGAAGTTGGAAAGAATTGTTCTGTGAAGCAGCGGAGCAGTCGGTGGGAAGGTGGAGCAGGGATTCTGCACTTAATGGGAGATGTGGATGGTTAATGTAGCCATAGGATTATATGTGGAGTGCTGTGAGACCCATGATGTCTGTGCTGTAGTTACAAAAAGGAAAGGTCTGTAAACAGACATTCATTTCCTTTTACAGATGTAGAAATAATAAGCATATTCTGAACTAAATAAGCAACATTTTAAAATTTTTAAACAACATACGTTGAAAGTATTGATCAACACAGACTTCAAAAGTTCTCGGTTGTGTTTTGGAGTTTATATTGGATAGGACAAGCTTGCAATATTTTTGTGAAGTGAAGCAGATGTAATTGTATTGCAATGTAAGCACAACATAGAGCAGTGAAATAAATATTATATTGTCAGCATAACATATTCCCAGCTGGTTTTGGTGTTAGCTAATGTTACAAAATACACATCTGAGTTACTTCATGAAGGTTTTCCTGCTTTGTGCTATTTTCACTTCACTTTTTGTCATCTTAATCTTTTTCTTATATTAATTTCTACCATTTTCTGTCTGCTCTGGCAGTTATTGCTCTGACAGCAATTCTTCTTTTCAGGCTTCTGGCTTTCTAAAATGATGTTGTTAATAACTCCTGGGTGCTGATCATACAAGCTTCCACCCCATGACTCGAAAGATCTTATTTCTATGATAGCATTGACCTAATAGTGCAGGCAGGTCATGCAGTTCAGACAACAAATCTGGGTGGATGAGTCATTTCGTTACAGCTTCTAATTACTTAATTAGAAGCTTTGAAGACAAGTTTTTTTAACTTTGTTTTAACAAGTTTTTTTTTTAACTTTTTTAACTTTGAAGTTAAAGGCTTTGTCTTCAGTAGTTGTCAAACTCTGTAATTTTTCAACCTCTATCAAAATGGCTGAAAATAATTTAGCAGTGTAGCGCTAAAAAGCCTAACTAACACTTGTAACACTATGTAGAAGTGTAACACTAAAGATTGTGAAATTCTCTTAACAGCCTATTGAAGTAATGCCAGCAGAAGAGTAATAAAATGTATTTGTTTATGGGTATATTCTGTTGACAATTGACTGTTCCTGTTTTTTCACTCCAAGCTTACATTAAAAACCTGTGTTGCTGCTGAATCATATTCTTGGAATCGTATTCTCGAATTCTAGGAACAAACCTAAAAGCTAATTTGTGGAATGGAGCTGACTTTACTTGTGTTAGCCTACTTTACCCTTTCTGAAGAAAAAAGATTTAGGCACCTGTGACTGAATTTCATCACCCTTTAACTAATCTTGGACATTGTTGGGCAAACTCAGGCAGGCATTATCCAGAGATGCAAGAGTAGTGAGAGCTCTCAGTGTTAAGTTTCTTCAAGTGTTGTGAAAAGAGGCAGCTGGGGAGACTCTTGGTGTCTTGTCTTCAGCTGATGCCCTTCTGCTGAAGGGAGGGCCGCAACCTACCTTTGTTATTCCTTAGGGAAATATTGCAAGGAAACTCAACATTCAAAGGATATATTTTCTAAAACCTTGCCTCACATGACTCCTCTATTCGTGGAAGTACTCACTGAATTTTGTGGCAACCTTGGGAGTGGGTAAACTCTACTTTTTTTTTCCTTTAAATAGTAACCTAACAGTGTGAACATACAGATTTGTCCTGCTTGTCTGAGCATAATTCTGTTCCCTCAGGGTTGTTTGTTAGCTTGTCTGTTGAAGTGTTGGGTGGAAGAAACAATACTTGGTTTCTGTCTTCTGAATGGTCACAAAGGAATTAGGATAAAGATTATAGTACTGGGGTCCTTCTTTGTGGTAGAAGTAGTTTCTTATGACTTGTGGTAACACCCATTACTTCAGTCTAAAACAAGTATTCCTGAATTTATTTTGCTTGAGTACAACAGCTGATAGCCAAAGGAGGATGCCTCAGTTAGTACTTTTCCCAATGGTGATACTTCAGCACATTGCTTTTTTTCATCTTCTTGCACCTTTACTTCTGACTCTGTGATGTGTATGCCTTTGAATGGGAGGAAAGAGGGAGTGTGCAGGAATGGAGGAAGATAAAAGCTCAAATAATGAACTGCCTGACAAACTGCCATCTGTTCCATGCACGTAAAATGCAGTTGTGTAATCTTCCCCTCAATCACAATGTTTACAAATTTAGGATGAAGAGAGTTTGTTTCCAATTTACTGTTAGAGGCATGAGTTGTGTAAAACAAGTTACATGTTCTAATGGTTTTGGGGCTTCAGCAATCCTATTTTTAGTAGTGGATTATCACCCTTTATAGTGCCTGATCATCTTCTCAGAGAGCTTGCTAGGGTATTAACGTGGCAGAAATAATGTTTGTTTCAGTTTGATTGTGCACTTTCCTGACTGCTGTTGCACCAGTTGAGCTGAACGGGTTACTGAGCCCAGTTGCTTGTCACCGCCTCCTTGCCAAGGGCTCCTTCTCCTTCAGCATGCTATCTAACTGATAGCAGTTAAAACGAACTTAACTGGCTTTAAAAGACCACTTTTGCTGATCTGGCTCACTTTGATTGTTGTATTATTAACAGTGTTTCGGGGAGAGGAAGCCCCTGGCAGAGATGCCAGTGATGAGCAGCTGGATCTGGTAACATCTTCAGTTTAGGGAAATGCCTTTTTACTCTGGGTTTTCTTAGATCAATTGCACGACATTCTGACTTACGTTGCTCTTAGCATCGTATCAGCATTTTGCACCAGTTCTAAAAAAAACAAAAACAACAAAAAAAAAACCATGCTTTTAGTTAATGGAAATGCAAGCAATTCTTTTTAGTGAACCAGCTCTACCTCCTTGTAAATACTGAAAAATGTTGCGATGATGTTAAATTGAACTAATGGGGAAAGTACCAAGGTGTGTAATAGCTTTGTGTAGACTTACAACTTGATGTCAATGTTTAAAAAAAAAAAAAAAAAACCAAAAAAAAAAAAACAACACAACACTACATAATTCTTTCTAGTATTGGCATATACATTGGCTTCAGTGTTAAACACTGCGATAACCATAAAATCCTGATGTTTTCATGGTGCTAGTAATTACGTTCTGTATCTTTTCTTTACAGATCTTCTCTGGTTTTGAACAGTCATGCTACTCTGTTGCCAAAATCAAGTAAAGCGAGCAGGCGTCTATTCTCCCTGTGTATTTGAAGAAGGTGATAGCTTTGTATAGTGCCTGAAGGTAATTCTTTCTTTGCTTGAAGTTGAAAAGTTTGAGACTGTTGCATGCGTGGCGGATGCTGTCATAAATATTTTTGATCTTGATGCTGTTTTTTCTTTAGAACCTTTAAATGGTTAGCCACAGTGTTAAAGATAGGGTGTATCAATTAAAATTTCACTTTCTGTACATGAATAAATGAGGTTTCAAGACAAATTGTCTATTAAATACCACTCAGGCTTGCAAAGTAATGTTTCTGTAAAAACTAGATACTAGACAAGTATTTTACTCTGTTTAGGTGAGAAAGACAAGAACAGCAGCTTTTATGTGCTCTGTGGTACTTGTTTTAAACGTTGTATTTAACATGTCTATTTCTAATTTTATATGGACCATGGTCACAAATAATACCATTTACCAGATGAACTCACTCTGTGCTTGTGAGACTGATTTAAATTCTCTGGCCTAAGCTATAGAATTATAATGAATTACTGCTAATATGTTCTTGAGATTCAAGAGTTTTTATATGTCTAGCATGTGTCTTTATAGAGTATATTCTTTACTGAGGCTTTTTTTTTTTTTTGACAGTTCTCTTTCTAAGCCTTGTTGTTAAAATGCACCTCTTGACTAGTTTATGTTCATGTGTGAAAGTGTGCAGAAAATCATTCTTGAAAAAAAAGTTGTTATGACTTTCTGGAATTGTTCTTCTGGTAGAACTACCTTCTGACCCCTCACACGCTTTAACAGTTTTGTTATTTTTCTTTGTGGTCTGTCAGGTTTTTTGCCTGTGTAGACAAAGATAAATGCAATTTCAAACTCATTTTAAAATAATGCAAGTAGCTGTGCAGATCTTGTGCGTTTTCCTCTTATTTCAGGGAAAGAAGGATGACTTACTCTTCCTGTGAAGTAATTTAATCAAAAAAGTCATTCTAATAATGATGTAGGGGTATTGCTGAGGCTAAAGCATCCCCGGTTTAACTTTTCATTGCTCTTTCCACATCAAAATAAAAAAAAATAAAAATAAAAATGCATTGCATTAGTGGCTGCAGTGACAGTGTGCTTTTGCAGCCACTCTGTTAGTGTAGTGAAAAAGGCCTGGAAGGATGGAGTATTTCAGGGGTAGAATATCAGATTAGATCTCAGAATGTCTTGCAAAGCAATTAAATGTTTTTCTTCTATTATGTACTCTGGAAAAACATGTGCGTGCTTATAGTCATTAATCCAGAAACTTGTAGGGTACATGACTGAAAATGTCCGATGTTTCTTTGATCACTCCATAGTGGCTAGTAGTGACTAAGAAGGTAGCTACAGATTTAGCTACTGAAAACAAATGAAAACCTGTAGGGTTTTTTTTATGTCTGTAATTACCTAATAGTTTTTAAAAACTAGTTTCAGCAATTTTTTGTTTGATATTGTTTCTATATATCTGAGAGGAAAAAATTATGCATAGGGATAAGTAAGCTTTGTAGGGAGTTGTAGGTTGGGGAATGAATGCTTACAACGTAGACCATGCTGCTATTTGTAAAATGTAGAAAAGATAACTGGAAATGACTGTATCTGGGGATTTAAAAATGTATTTCGTATCTGAGAAAAGCCAGGTAATCATCTGAGATGATGGCCTCTGCAACTGAAAGTTGTCTTCACCTCTCCTTCCTGTCTTTCCCCAGTGTATACTATGGAAATAGTATGTGTTCTGTATGGGCTAGAAATGTGTTCTAGCCCATTCGCATATGAGAAAGCCTCCTGTGCCCATGTTTCTCGTAAGAGAAGCATCTGTATGTGTAGTATCAGCTAAAGAACTGCGGAATATGAAAGCTGATGTGTTAACCCACTATATGTCTGAAAGTATTTCTTTCAAAAAGCATGTACGTGCTTTTTCATAACTCATATGTGAAACTAACACTTTAATCTTTTTTCTTTTCAGTTTCTAGATGATTTTAACAGTGGAAGTTATAAACTTCGGAGACTTAAATAAATCATCATGAAGCTATATGTATTTCTGGTCAACACTGGAACTACCCTAACCTTTGACACAGAACTTGCTGTACAAAAGTAAGAAAGTAAATTCATCCCGTTTTATTTCCTTAATAAATAAGTGGTATATGCTATGTTTTTTAATGAGTTCTTGAACGTTGATATTCAACTGTTTGTTGTGTATGTCCACATAGTTTCCCCCTAGGTTTTCATGTATTTCAGTGAATTGGGGATGTTTTTTATTAGCATTTTCAATGCCTTGCAGGTAGTTGTGCTTCTCTGAGATCCCATGAAAGAGCGGGGAGGTTACTTTCTGCAGCAGTGACATAGGATGTAGGTGTTATTTACTTGATCTTAGTGCAGTCTGGTGTTATACTTGGGATTGCGTTTTGGAAAAAACGTCAGATTTACTTCTGGTGTTCTGTGATCTTTTATTGAACAGCATTTTTGATTTTTGCTTATTGACATCATAAAATAAGTTCTGTGGATTGCTTTTTCTACTTGCATCCTTAGGAAAATGTGTTCTAGATGCTGAAGAACTGGAATATAATTTTTTGTCTTATGTCCAGGATGGGAAAAACTTGGTTCTGTCATATGTTATAAGGCTCTAACATATCTTACAGCATTCTTCCTATCAAACAAACTTACAGACTGTGAACTACTTGAAATGTGAGCAGTGTTTTAGGTTCCCAGTTAAATCCCAGCGACTTCACAACTTCTTGTTTCACCACAAATTAAATACATCTTGCAACCTTAATGATGCTTTAGAGAGACCTAGATATACTAAGTGTATTGTAACATCTACCCTTGTTCTCATGTAGAATGCTGATCTAATACAATAAATCTTGTATAACATCATCATAGCCCATGTGCACTGGAGCTAGCAAGAGCCAACCTAACCTGCTGTCTTCATATTCGATCAGTGGTGAATGAGTTGCAAGTGATTCATGTACATGCTGTTACATGTGTTAGATAATGCTGATCGAAAGACTTCCATGGATTTTGTAATGGAGTCCATTGTTTCCATACTCCTGAATTTCTGTATGTAACTTTCCAAATTCACTTGTTGAGTCAAAATTTTGAAACTTTTAGGCTGGAAGAGCCCTAACACTGTGTGCGTTGAATGATTTTGCATGCTGTCTTGCAAAGCTAACTGAGGATATTATTGAGGATGAAATAAAATACCACAGCCATTTTGGATCTACTGAGTCATGAAGCTTGTGAAGGGACTAGAAAATAAGATATGAGGAGTGACTGGGGGAACTGGGGTTGTTCAGTCTGGAGAAGAAGAGGCTGAGGGGAGACCTAATCGCTTTCTACAACTACCTGAAAGGAGGTTGCAGCAAGGAGGATGAGACTCTTTTCTCAGGTGGCAACACAATTAAAATGGCCTCGGGTTGGTGACACAATTAAATGGCCTCAGGTTACTCCGGGAAAGCTTTAGATTGGAAATCAAGAGAGGGTGGTTAAGTATTGGAACAGGCTGGCTAGGGAAGTGTCACCATCCCTGGAAGTATTTAAAAGATGTTCTTAAGTACCACATCCACACATGGGTTAGAGGTGGACTTGGAAGTTTTAGGTTGATGGTTGGACTTGATCATAAGTGTATTTTCCAACCTAAGTTATTGCACGATTCTGTCATTTGCAGATGTGTCAGTACCTCTTTGTGTCATCTAGTACATTGAGATCTTAAAATTGCCTAAATCATGGTGAGGTACAGCATCTGAACTGCCAGACAGGGTATCTAATAGCATGGCATGGACCAACTTTTTGCTCTGTCTGATATTTTTTGAGGATAAACTGGTGGATGAGACAAAATACAAGGCATTTCAGTTGAGTAGTTTAACTTTGTATTCTGAAAAACTGTATAAACTTGCTCTTTTTAGCAAGACCTTTTTCTTGGGTTCTTTGGGTCTCCTTGTATGTGAACAGGCCAATCAATTTTCCCAATGAACATGAGAATGATAGGTGAGTTCTTATAACACAGCTAGTGAGTATGAGCTTGTGTTTGAGGTTTTTGTAGTGAATTAATTTTGTCATCACAGCTATTTTAGGTAATAGATACCTCTTTTTTCAAGTACCTTATAGGCAGTAACTTTGTTTTGCTTCCTGCTAATTATATCGAAAACAGTGATGCTTACGTTGATTATTCACTTGATAATCTGAAGCCTTTCAGTGCTTTTGCACAGTTGTCACCACAGTGTATTATAGTTTTGGTCAGTTACTGTATCATATTAATGAATTCTTAATTATTTGTTTCTTGGAGATAAAGTCTAGAATTGTTCAAGTAAGCAGTGTCATAAAGATGTCATCACCTGAAATTGAAGCTGCTAGGATGGAGGACGAAAGTAGGGATGGCTTATTGGTCTACTGTTCTTGCATTAAACATGTCTGCAATGTTTATATGTGTTTGTTGCGTATGCATTGATTGAATTTCCTGTAAGTTGAGCATTATACTGCGCTTCATGTACTGTAAATCAATCAGAGTTGATTAAGTGGAAATGTGTTTAAATTAGGCTTAATGAAGTGTTGAGTATTCTTGTTATATTATAGAATTTCATAAAGTCATTTGTATGATCATAACGTAAACATTCGAAGAACATAATATGACTTTTACAGGTATCCTAAGTGCTTGATTTGATCTAGTATTTCAGCACATTATCAGATCTTATTGGAAGAAGATTACTGATTATGTATCAGTATTCTACAGGCTCTACTCCGTTAGCTGATAGCTTGTTAGGTGAATATCCAGAACACAACATGTTGCAGCCTTTACAGACTTAAATATTTCATTGTGCAGAATGCAAGTGTGACAAGTGCTGCCTTGAAACAGACAAGTTGCCTGTCTATATTACAGGAATATGTGAAATTAGCTACACATGTTATTGTCATCTTCTCCCCCATTTTTTTCAGCGTGGCTGATCTGAAACATGCAATACAAACCAAGTACAAGATTGCCATTCAGCACCAGGTACTGGTCGTCAATGGAGGAGAGTGTATGGCACCAGACAGACGAGTGTGTAGTTACAGTGCTGGAACAGTAAGTGCATACTGCATTTGTCATCTGAGCTGTGATAGGGGAAGAAAAAACTATTTTAGTAAAGGATTTTTAAGTATTTTTCTGTAGTATACCTTGTTTGCTGATTTTTTTTTTCATTTGAGATTTTTCTTATCTACTTGGTTTATACATGTGGATTTTGACATGGTCTTAAGACATATTACCCATATGATGGAATAATTGGTGATTGAATGGTACCTTTACTAAACGTGTGATTTCACTTTCTTCTTGAGTGTAGGACACCAACCCAATTTTCCTATTCAACAAAGAAATGATCTTGTGTGAGCGTCCCCCAGCTATCCCCAAAACTACATTTTCAGCGGAGAATGAGATGGAATTGAAAGTAGAAGAATCTCTAATGATGCCTGCAGTTTTTCATACGGTAGCATCGCGGACACAACTTGCTGTGGTAAGTAAAGTTGTGGTGTACTTGCGCACAAAAGGACAATAACCTTTTTATGTCAGAGAGGTAACTTGATGTAAATTTTGAAGTGGTTTTGTCAGAAGACAGTGAAAATGGTATACTATTAATGATCTATTCCTTGAAGCCTTTGTCCCTAATTTTCAAGGTAGGTACTAAAATGTGCTTCTGTAGCATTTTCAAAGCTTCTTTCAAAAACAAAATGCAATATGGCTTTATGGATGCATATGTTTATAACATTGACAAAATGAAAGCAATTTGGTTTCTTTGGACTCGCGCCTCAATTCCCTGCCTTATTTTTAGTGACTTCAGTCTATTCCAACCAGAAGACAGAAAAGTTTGTTAGTTCAGAAACAGTGTTAACCCAGATTGAAACAAATTACATTGCAAATTTTCTAAGTACCTTTCTAATCTCTTGCTTCCTCTTATAAATTTCTCACCAGTTGTTTAGACGTGTAAAACTAAGCTTCATTTTCCCAAAATTTCTTTCAGGTCTTTTCTTATTGTGTACTTATTGAGTGTTGGCTTCTACTTGCCTGAAAAGCAAACATGATCTAATCCTATTTGATTATTTCATATTGCTTTGAGGAGGGGGCTACCCTGCAACAAGGGTGGTAGAATATCAAGTGTGCATGTGGTATGAATGGTGGCCGCGTGCTCTAGAATGTAAGACAACGCGCGCAGTAGCTGAACTGACTGCGTTTCGTGTTACAAAATGCTGTCCTCAGTCTCCTTTTCAAATTTTACGTTCTAAATGCATTAAATGTTTTTGCTGTCTCTAATAATTAAACTTCCTTCTCTAATTATTTAAATTTCCAAGAGTTAGGAGTGGGTTAATGGTTGTGTAGCACTTAGCACAGACTGAACAGTAATTCATGATTTTAGCATGTTGTCTTGGTAATCGTTTCCAAGTTCCAGTAACAACGTTAAGGCAGTCTCAAAGAACACTTAGTGTTTTAAGTGACGTACTTCTTAAATACTGTACAGCAGAATTGGGAGAAAAGTGCTAAGTCATGCATATAGCACAGACTTTTGTTTTGCTTTTTTCTTCCTTGGGCCTATCAGGAGTGAGGTTAGCTTGAATAATCTAACATTGACATACTGTCTAATTTAAGGCAAGGATCAAGTCCAATAAACACTCTTCTTCCCTCTACCACCTGTTGACAGTTATTGCTGACTTAGTAAATAAGACCTTGAGTAATTAGGGATCTGTGAATCATATGACTGTCAGACTGAAAAGAGTAGATGTAGATGTGAATTCATCTAGGAGTAGGAGGTTTTCATTTGTGCTCCGTACTTGAAGAGTGTGAAGATTGTTTTTTCAGCAGCTGAGACTGAAATACTGATTTTTATGAGGTGTTAAAAGGATTTTATAGAAGTCAGTAAGACTAGTATCTGTTAAATGCTTAATATGTTAATTGATTTAACATGAATGGGGGTTCTGGTATTCATGTTTGAACTTCACTTGAGAAGGTGGTGTTAATAAGTGTCTTGTTTCTAATTGTTGATATTCTCTCTTTGCTTTCCCCATCTCTGAAGGGGAAAAATTAACACAGCAGGTATTCCCAACTTTTGTTTTGACCCAGTGAAGTTACTATAAATTGATAGATAAACAGATTTAATTCCTGTGGAGTAAGTTTTTGTATTCTAGGAGTGTTTTTTAATGTATATTTGTACTTGAGAAGGATTGTTAGTGCTACCTTCTCTTCCCCCTCAATTCTGAAGGCTGTATTATTACACAGAGCAAGTAAGTTTTTTCAAGTGTTTCTGCTTGTAAATTATTTATATTTAAATGACTTGTTCTGGTGACAAGTCTTCTGTCAGGGAAATCCATATTTCAGAAATACTCTCAAAGTCCGTGTGAAGTACAGCATTTAGTGGACAACTGGAGCAATAACATTTAGCGTAAGACTGTGAAGTTTACATAGAGATTGATCCTGAACTGATTCCCAAGTAAAGAAATCTTTCCATACTTGATGGAATCTATTATTATTGTTGAAGGAGGGTGGATTTAGAATGTTAAAGGTGTTTAAACATCTATTTAAGTGGAATGGAGTTGTTGTTTTAGCCTGCACGTTGATCTTGTAAAAGATTGTCCTATGTGCTACACTTCTTCCAGCTCTTCCCTGCTGGGTAACAATGGTAGTAAGTTTTTTTCCTGGAAAAAAAAAAAAGACTGAATAGCTAGTTATGTTCTTAAATCTGATGTGCCTTTATATCATCAGTTAGCTTTGCCCAATATTTTAAGTATTTCAAAATCATGGGCTCTATATTTGGCTGTGAAAATGCTTTGGGTGCTTTTCTGAGAGTTGAGAGTTGAATGCTAAGAAAACAGCTCTGTATCATAGAAGATGAGTAAATAGTCTAACCTGACTTGAGATGTGCCAGGGTGTGAAGACTTTATAAAGGACTATTGCAGTGTTTCTACAGCCTTTCATGATGCCTATTTGAAGCACATTGAGCAGTAATTCAGAATAAACTAGAGAGGCTAGAAATGTGGTTAAAACGTTAATCTTCTTCAAGGTTCATTGTAAGCCTCTGGTCTGGGAGAAAGATGGAACATGGGAGCATTAGTCCTCAAAATTAAGATCTGGGGAGAGGAAGTGAGGCTCTGAACCTCTATAGTTGTGAGAATGATGCATCCAAAGCCACACTGACGATACTGTATGCTAGACTTCATGCAAAATGGTCATGAAAAATCTGCAGTATAAAGATGGAAGGTTTATCTTTTAATTAATTTTAGAGAGGCAGTAATTTGTATTACTAGAAAAACAGTTACAGTACTTGATAGTGGGATAGTGGTTTTGCCTGTTGTAATTATTTAGGGAGCTTAAATAATTATCATGTATTAATTACATTTAAAGATGTTTTGTATTAGGAGAATAGAAGTCTCAGTCTAAGTTGTTGCTTATGATTACAAAATGTTACTGTCAGGAATAAAAAACAGTGATGTGCAACTACTTAAAAGTAGAGGAGAATGTCTGATAGCTGCCAGTTTATATTTAATTTGCTATCTCTTCTGCCCAGAAGATATGCAGTACAATTTTAAAATCAGATTTTATAAGACATAGTAACACAGTATATGAAATGGTAAACCCTGCTTAGAAGGTAACTTTGAATTTACTGTGCAGGAGTACAATTAGTATTCTTGGTCGTCTCTTGTAGCTTGTGGCCTGCTTCTAATTTGGTAATAGGTAAATGTCTTTTCTTGTATGGAGTGTTATATATGCTTCAGGGTGTAATGGCTTTTGTTGTCATCTTAGTTTTCCCTTATTTTAAGTCTTCCTGAAAACCTTTGAATTTGATCAGTTTTTCCATGGGTCGTATTATGCTGTAGAACAGTGTGAAAGGGTATTTTTATCTTACCTTATTTTGAAGTTTATTTGTGCTGTAGAGGAAGCTGACAGATGCTCACTTTCTGATACAGTCTTTTACAAACTACTTTTCAATAGCAAGTAGTTCTACGTTTTCCTTTAACAAGGATTTCTCTTAGTCTGTGTACATATATTCTTCCCCAAATTCTTGTTTTGTATCTTCCCTTTGTTAGATGAGCAGCAATAGCTGAAAATACAATTTATTTTTTTTTAAAAACAAAAGTTATCTTTTAGTTCACAGTGGAGGCCATTTTTTTCCTGTGTTGTAGGTAGCTTAAATCTTCTGAGTTGGGTAAATAGTTGTATTCTCTGCATTACTTCAGGAACATAGTTATAGCAACATAATTATAGTTGGAATTATTGTTAAAGAAAGACTCTTAAGAAATCTGTGTAAGCTTTGCTACTTCATGGCTCTTTTTTTTTTTTTTTCTTCCAGGTCAGTAATCTAGAATCATGGGGAGGGAAAAATATGCAGAACTGTAACATTTTTGAGGAAGACTGTCATGGCTTGCATTTTTTCCCTTTCAGATGTTTTCTCACCTACATTACTGAGCCATTGTCACATGAACAGCTGAACTGCTTTTGAGACTTGAATGAGTCAAGTTAATTCACTTACAAATATTTTTTTTTTTATTGAACAGGGACCTTTAAAAGCCCTATGGGGATGTTTGCATTCTTGTAACTTTTTATCCACATGGTATAGAGATGTGTAAAAGCAGCAGATATTGATTTTCTTATTTACTGATTGGAGCTAACTTCATAAATTTACATTTAGTCTTTAGGTTTTAATACCTCCTAACGAAAAGTCATTCCTATGTCAAGTTTATTACCACCTGTTTGGTTTTCTGCTGTAGTATAACTCATATTCAATTCATATCAAGATAAATTCTTTTTGATTTCCTGAATTTAACACTTAAACAGATTTCTTTAAGGTGTGTGTTTTTTTTAAACTGGAGATCTCATTACATAAAATTCACAGTATAAAGACTTTGTAGCTTTAGAGAAGCTATATCTGTTACCACAACTTGCTCTTTCACTGACTAAACTGAAATTCTTTCCATAGCTTTTTGTCAAATGTGTTGATGTCTTAGTGTTTTGAACTTTTTTTTTAATCATCTCTTCCTTGTTCAGTGTTTGTTTCATCTACTGTCTGGCTTTTAAATAGCAGTTAAAGCAACTTTCTAAGCCTATTTTCATTTTATGATGTCCAAGTATCCTGGTTTTCCTCTGGCTAAAAATCTGCTGTTGAGATGTAAGTGCCTGAAGTGTTACAGCATGCTTTTCTACAGCTACCCTACTTTCTTACTTCTCTTCCAGTTCAGCAGTTCTGGCCTTGAGCTGCAGAATGTGGACAATGAGGTGCACAGTGTGTTTGCAAAAAGTTGCATCACATCAGCTTAGGAGAAAACAAGCTGTTCTCTACACAATGCATTGCGCAATAAACTCTGTTCTATGAATCTTGTCTAATCTTTTGGTCTTTTAATGCTACTGCTAAAAAAAAAAGAAAAGCATAACTGATAGTTTATCTTTTAGAACAGGATTTATTTAGTTACTTTTAAGCAATTTAAATGAAATTTCCTTATTTTAACTGAATTCCCAGAAAAGGTTATTAGAGGCTTGGACTTTTGGTTAGTGGATACATTTCACATCTCAAGTGATACTGTTGCTGACATCATCAAACTGTCGATTCCAGTCATTTTTTCTTTTAGAGATAGGGAAGACAATGAGAAATTGTGTGGTTGTTCCATATGGCTAGATAAAACTAACTGTAGTCATAGTACCAACATCATTCTTGGTTCAGTTCCAAATGCTTTCAACTCTAGTGAAGATGTATAATCATGCTTCCTGAAAGCTATGTAACTACTATTTAAATATGTATGCTTTCACTTTGGCTAGAAAGCTGCTTTGAGACCCAGTGGAAAACAATTATTTAAAAATGTTGTGTTCTGAAAGCATTTATAACGATTGTAGCAATTGTGTGATTACATTGCTATTACTAGTTCATTTTTACTAAATCTTCTAATAGCAAGAAACACTTCTAGCTCTTCCACAGAAGTCCAGACTTCTTTAACTTGCATTAATGATGAATCTCATCATCTTTGAATGTCTTTGAGCTGTGAAAGGTTAAAATAGAAAAGCTCTTATGATTAGATGGTTTTTGGTTGGCTTTTGTGACCAAAATCGTTAGATAAAGGTTTTGGAAAATTCACCGGGAGTGTTTTTTTTTGGATGGCTTGGAATCAAGCTAGTGAAAATTATCACTTACCTCATACCCTGCTTTGATTCATTGGCTGGTTGTTTTATATCAGCTTCTCAGTGTCCTTTTTGGTGGTAAATTCTGTCACTTGACTTCTCTCAGCTTGCTTTTAGGATCTCAGCCAAGAGCTAGTGAAAACAGGACTGAAGAAAAAGTCACTAAGCTATGAATAGCGTGGTTCTGTATCACACTGATGAAATAAATACTTAATGAATATGTAATAAGTCATGAACTGTGTGGACAAATGTCCAAACGACAGTCACCAAAATTGATCAATGTTAAATGAGAGTGGAATAATATTCTGTCTAATGAAAGAAGAGAAGTTATAATGAAATCTCAAGTCTCCCTCACAGTGAAATTAACTGTTCAACTTCAGGTTTTAAAAGCTGAAATCTTGAGAAGTGGTTAATATAATAGCATTACTGTTGTTTTCAGTTGAGGTGTATAAAAAGGGATATTGGTCTTAGTTCCTGATACTGGTAACTAAGATATTGGTTACCTTTTGTGGAAGTGGTTATCCTCTAGTGTAGTGTATGGTGTAACTTCACTTTCAGGGATCCTTTTTGGTGGCCTGAGGTTGATTTTTTTGTTGAGGATGACTCAAATCTATAAGGAGTCCTTCTAACAGAATTTCAGACGCATGGCAATAGAGGACTTTGATGCCTTGTTTCCTTTTACCACAGGGTTGTAGAGAATGGAAAGAACCCTGCATTTCCTGAAAACTTTTGCTCTTTAGAGGTAAGTCCAAAGAGCACTGAAGACAAATGGATCTTCCCATGATTTTTTTTCCCCCGTTCAGATTAGCAAAATTAGGGTGGTAGGATGCAAGGGCAAAGTCTTGAAATGAATGGGAAGCACTTTACCAATTAACAAAATACATTTTATCTAAAACAATAATTGTTTCTACTGATTTTGGGTGCAACTGACTAAAATGAAATAGTTGTAATCAAAAGAATAACCTATGTTTAAGTCATGCTGATGGAATAAAGTAATTCATGTAAATATTCTGTTAACACATCTAGACAGAGATAAAGGAAATCTTTCTGGTGAGCCTGTGGATTTTTAGACAAATTAAAAAGTCAAGATGCCTTTATTTGCTCTTCAATGTAAATGGGCAAGTTGAGTTTGTCTAGTCTTGTAGAGGTGCTTTTTGAGGTCTACATTCCAGTGGTATCTTGAAACTCTGTTCTAGGTATATTGATGTATTTGAGTAAAATTAGTGTAGCTGTGCAAGGCATCCAGTTTTTCATTTTTATATTCTGTGAACCATTGGGTGTCTGGAAATTACTCTGAACTGATCTGTGGAAGAATCAATGACAAAAGCATACCTGTTGTTAGGCAGGCTTCATTTTCTGTGCTGGAGCTGGCAACTTTACTGAGAAGTGTTAAAACATATGTTGAACTGCAGGTCTTTATATGCCTACAGTTTTAGATGTTAGTCGTTTGGAAGGGAACTGCTTAATTCTTCATGCAGGCATACTGATCGTGGAAAATAGATTGGTCTTGATCTTCTAAAGTAGCTTGATGCCTCCCCCTTAGTATTGTTTATAGAAAAGGCAGGAAAAACAAGCCCAATCACTTGAAGCTGCATTAAGTAGTGATGGAATTATAAGAAAGATGCACTTGTGCAGATTTTAATTGAACTACTTCTAAACTACATATAAAATATCTTTTTGTTTCAGTATCATATTTATAGTTCATTTCATAAGATTTTCATGAGATTTTTTTGTTTCAATGTTCATGTCTTCTGTGTGTATGTCCACCAAAGAGCTGTAGTACACTTCACACTGAAGATGAAATTGGTTGAACAGTTACATGGTGCTGGGGTGTTTTTATATAGCAGTTTCTTTGGGTCTGCCTCTATTACATGACAGATCTTGACAGTTACTAGAATGCCCTTCTGTTATGTGGTTGCTAAAAAGTAGTAGTTTGCCTCTGTGGGAAATACTGTTCTTTACTCTTTCACTTTTCTAGGACACAAGTTTCTGACTCGGATAAGTTTGGATCATGGCAGGTCAGATAAAAAGTGTCAGTGCTGGTCATCCGTAGTGTAACAAGCAATCTCAGTTGTAATGTTTTTTTTTCCTATTAAAATTTGATAACTTGCAGTTTTTGTTTTTAGCTTGAAAGTGTTGTGACAACCTTGACAGAATTAATGTCTTAAGTTGACAACATTTAAATTCTCCAGGGAGTATCAAAACACAAAACAAAAAAAAAAAAGACACACAAAACTTAATAGAACAAAGCTAATTTTGTAGCTTCTGACTCCTATATTGAACGCAGTAAATAGATCTAGTTTAAAAAAAAAAAAAGTGGCCTGAGTTGGGAGTATGTTTCGGGGCAGAGCATCTGGTCTAATCATGCCTAGTGTATGCATCTTGTCATTACACAGTTGATCTGTGCTGCCAAGTCAATTTGTCCAAAGGAAAATAGAACTAACAAAGGCCCCTCTGCCCAAGGCTTTTAAAGAAACATTTTAGTTAGGTGGTGGGATGAATTCAGTCTTTTCCCCAATACACTGTGATGATACTAGCTTGAAGACACTGCTGCATAAAAAGACTTTGAGATCAGTTTAGATTTTGTAGATGGCTTAAATCGTTTTAGTCTTCAGACTAATGTGTGGTTTCCATATTTATAGGGTTCTTGCCAATAGGGTGGGAGCAGGCTGACTTTGGGAAGGGAGTAGTGTTTGTCGGTTGAAAGTAGAATGCTCGCTTACTTTCACAGGGCATACATTAGAACACAACAGAGACATCCAGTTGCCTTTCAGCTTTATATTGTGGATATATCTTCTAGTATACTTTAGGGTAGAAAAGTCTGTTCTGGTTTTCAGTATGATAATTGAGAAAGCAGTAGTTCTTTTTTTTTCAGCTGATACAGAATTTGCTTTAGCAATTTGTATTCAAGAATGAATAATAAAAATTCGTCAAGTTGTCAGTATTGCTTTAGTTTGCAGGTATATATTTAAATTGTACAGAGAGGGACTGGATCTAGTATTAAGATAATGACTTGAAGATGTCAGCATAACCTGGATGCTGTCTAAATTGTGTTGCTAGTTTTGATTTAGGAAGTGAGAGCTCATACTGCAAATAAAATAACTGTTGTTCTCAAAGTAGAAATTATTGATGTCCTGTGCGCAGAAGGTGAACAAAGTTCATAAAACAAGACAGAGTTGGAAAGACAATACTAAAGACAAACCAGTGTCTGTACTATGAAATGGTAGAAATTTGTAATAGCTTTTGATTTCCTTGGGTTTCATGTGTAAGTAGTTATCAGCATGCAAACAATGGATATATAAGTTAGATAAGTTAGTAATTTGAAGGATGATGGAATTTTGTGATGCTGCTGGAGACTTTTTTGTTTATTTTTAAAGGGGGTTCATAACTTAGGCTTTGCTAAGATTAATTCTGAAATGTTCAGATAAAATGCTCTGCAGTTTTGTGATTTATTTTGAGAATATAAGTGTTACCTTTAGAAAATTTTGGGTTTGAAAATATGTGCTGTTAACCATGTGGTCAGAAGTGAAAGTATTTTATAATATGTTGGGGTTTTAACGCTGCTTTTTCACTGTACTTAAATAATGTAAACTTGTTTCTCCATGTATGCTTTTCCCACATGCACTCTAACAAAGATATGCTTTGTTTAGTTCAACACTATGAAAAACATGCAAAAAGTTGTAGGATTTTCTTCCTTGGTGGATAGGCAGACACTAAAACCAAACATCCAGGTATTCTGAGGAGACTATTTCCAATGTAGTATGTTATAAAGTATTGAGCTGAAGGATTAAGTGTGACTTCTATATTATTTTCTTACTTGGGTGTTTGGGAAGTAAGAACCTTGGGAGTAGTAGGGGGGATGCAGTCTGCTTCCTTAAGTTAGTATACTTTAAATAAATGTTCTACTAATAGTTAAAATTTTGGAATTGAATACAATAAGGCATTGCTATTAGTGCACTTCTAATAGGATACGGTACTTGCCAAATCTAGGTCTCTGTTTTAACTCTACTGAGTTGGGTGGTAATTAAATTCTCACCCTCTTACGGGGGTTAAATGTTTGTTTCATCCAGTTATTTAACAGAAAAGCTGCTGTGTTGGTTTGCGTGCACCAAGTTTCAGGTGTGTTAGAGTTTTGTATGCTCTCTGCACTGCTCCTCTGGTTTATTAATTGCTAGACTTCAGTGAAGTATCTACCTACCATTTACATTATGAATCTCTCCCTGCATCTGAACTACCTGTGTTTCTATCAATGGATACTGCGATTCTTTGTCTTGTTCTGAGTTTCTGCTTGGCTCTTCCTCTTTAATCTACCTTGTTTGCCAGCTCCTTCTGTTAGATTACTACAAGTATTATTATTCACATATGCACTATTTCATTTTAGCAGAATTTAATTCTATGAGTTTTTATTTTGATAAAAACTCATAGAATTAAAATCTGCAACTTTTCATCTGCCTATTTAGAAGAAAAATAACTCAGTAAATATCTCATTTTTTTTCATCCTCTGTTTTTCTTTTAAGAGTAAAGGAAGTTGTTATTTTTGGTTGAAGTTTTAAAAGATGTGCAGCTTTAGCTGTCACAGTTTAACACTTTTTATCTTAATATTTTCCAAGTGTCTCACTTTTCTATGGTAGCTATATAAAACATCACAAGTCTGGCTAAGTGACTTTCATTTTGTTGTTGGATTTTTTTTCTTCCAGGAAATGTATGAAGTTGCCAAGAAGCTTTGCTCGTTCTGTGAAGGTCTTGTACATGATGAACATCTTCAGCATCAAGGCTGGGCTGCCATAATGGCCAACTTGGAAGATTGTACATACTCTTACCAAAAGCTACTTTTCAAGTTTGAAAATGTATATTCAAGCTATTTGCAGTCCATAGATGATATCAAGTTGAAACTCACACAGTAGGTTTGCCATTAAACTTCAGTCTCAATCTCCAGAGCTTATTTATGTTTTTTGTGTTTTAAGTAATCAGGCATGTATTGTTTGATTTTTATGTCACTGAAAACATTATTTCTCTTCTATGCTAGTCTTTTTTTTTTTTAATTGACTTTTTTTTTTCATTACATTCATCAGCACACAGATACCTGTACTGAATTATCTGGAAAATTATGCTCACTACTGTGAGCTGTTTAAGAGCTGGAGTCCTTCCAAATGTACACTAGAAACATCTAAATAATAAATTTAGTCATTAAATAGTATTTTGAATACATATTTGCACTTCTGAATTAATTACTTCTGAATACACATATTAAGAATGATGATTTATGTTGCAAAATTGAAGCTACTTATAACACAATCTTGGTGTGTGTAGACATACATCTTTGGGTGTACGTATATAAATGTATACTTAGAGCCTTGCAAACTTTGGATGTTGCTTGAAGGAAAATATTTTTTTGACGTCTTTCTGGAGACGTTATATTATTGTGGTATTTCTGTGACTGATGTGCCTAATAGAATTTCAGGTACTTAGAGAAATCAAGCAGAAATATGGTGTACCTTTTTTAATAAAACAAAAAATAAGTTGAATTTCATAGCTTTTACCAAATATGTAGAGAGCATTCAATCTCTGCAAAAGTAGTCAGCCAGAGGGCACTCAGTCTTTGCTAATAAGCATTGATGTGTACCTATGCAGAATGCAAACATGCAAGTCCTAGTTGTGTGTTTAAAATATGGACATGTCTCAGTTTATCAAACTGTTGTCTTTTTTCATGTTTTTGTCATTGCATTATAACTATAAGCTTACCTTGAAGTTTAGAAGAGTTCATATTGAGCAGTGGAAGAGCAAAAATTTCTCTAGCTGTGCTCTCATAATGTTGTTACTGAACACAGTGCTTTGAAAGGGTAATAAGCAAATTCATTTTGAAGTCTGTTTCAGTTCTAAAATATACAAATAGCACTTCAATTATGAGTGGCTTGTGTCAAAGTTGTTATGCAACTGGCTTCTGGATACTGATGGCTTTTTGTTTTCACCCTTTTTAAAAAAGCTTGGGTTCTGCTGTTTCTATCATGGCCAAGATACCACTGCTGGAGTGCCTAACGAGACATAGTTACAGGGAGTGTTTAGGAAGACTGGATTCTTCAGCTGAGCATGGAGGGGCAGAAAGTGAAGAAACTGAGGATGGGAAATCTCCTGAACTGGTGCTTTATTCTGATGTATCTAAAGTGAACAATAAATCAATGTTAGCATCATTTTGCAAGTCAGTTGAACATTCAGCTTTGGAAGGCACAAATCCTGAAAATGTAAAAGATGATAAGGAGTCGGGTCAAAATGCTACTGTCCAGGACAATGAAACATCAGTAGAATTGAAAGATGATGACCAGCCTTCATTCAATGTGTCTTTATTAGACTGGATAAACGTTCAAGATAGACCTAACGATGTTGAATCGCTGGTCAGAAAATGTTTTGATTCTATGAGCAGGGTAAGTTAACTTTTTTTTTCCTCACTCAAATTATATTGGAAATTTGCTATGGGATGATTCTTTTTTTCCAGATGCCGGTTCTTTTGAAGTGATTCAACTTTCTATAGGTTGTTTCTCAAATAACTTTCTGAAGGGGAGACCAAAACAGAGTGGGGGCGGGGGAAGTATTTTGTGAATGAGTTTGAGTTTTAAGAATTTGACCTTTGAGAAATTTTATAATGAACGTTTATTGTGAAATATTGTGAAATTGTCTTGGAGGTTTTGTTGTTGTTTTGGGGTTCCCCTGCTTTTTTTTTTTTTTTTTTTTTTTTTTCGGAAGTCGCCACTCCTTCTGGAAGAACAATAGTTCCTTGTATCAAAGCAGCTTCTACTCTTAGTTGATTGTGGATTTGTGCTTATAATGAAACTAAAATTTTCCTGGACCAAACTCACTGTTAGTATGTGTTTTAAAAATACTGACATTTATTGAAACACAGATCAAATTCATGTGGTTAATCATAATATTTCTTCAGTCTTTATTAACTGGTACATGCTCATGTTCTTTCTGAATCACTGCTTTAACCAATTATAGCATAGTACCCTTCTACACTGAGATTTCCATCTTGCTTCCTTGTACATTTTGCTGTAGCTTATATTTCTTATGTTGTGTAACCTTGTTTGCATATGTATATATGCAAATTATATGTAATATAATTCAATGTACCTAGAACAAAGAAAATTTCTATAGCCTTGGACACTGTAAGGTAAGACTGTAAGACTCTCAATTATGTCTAAGCGTCATCTGTTATAAGGAGTGTTACCATGTGATCAGGTTTATACTTTTTTTTTTAATTCTGACTTAAAAGTAAGTGGAGAATTGAGAGTAATATTAAGGGCTGCCCAAGGTTTTGAGCTGTCTCAATTTTAGTACTGTGCAAAAGGCTGAGTGAATGACTGTACTTCCCAAGTTGTGACGCTTTTATTTTCCTTTGCCAAAAATAAGTATATTCGGTGCTGTCTCTGAAAAACTTTTGTAATTGTCAAAGTCTGAGACAGTCCTCTGTTTTGTTTCTTTGATAATGCTACAAGGTGGCTTCTGATAGTTTTAAACAAGTAACAAAACCTTGTAGCTCAGTTTGAGAGAGAAGAAATTCATTTTGTTCGTACTAGTTAAAGTTGTACAGTGTTATATCCCTATATCTGTCAATATTTTAAGAGACAGGAATTAAAGAGTTGCTTCAAAATACACTTAGTGATGCTGAAGAAAAAAAAACACATTTTAGTTGAATACTTGTACCTTTTTCAGACCAGCTTGTAGACTTATTTGACCTTTTCCACATGTTTTGAACAGGCTATATTGTAACCGTGTACTTTTCTGTCCTTGCTTCTCTTATCTAGTTGTTTGTTTGTTTGTTTGTTTTTTTTTTTTTTTGTAGGGGGGAAAAAGGGGAAATTGCCCCTGCAAAGTTTTGTTCTTGTTTTCCTATCATAATTGGTAGATACTCCATCTATTCTGGCTACCACCAGACCAACTATAAGTGATCAATTTTGATTTATTTTCGTTTTCACAAAAACTCAAAAGCTTCAATATGATAGTTCCTAGGAAAACATTAATTTACTCTTTTTAATGCAGTACAGACAAACGATTCAATCTTTGTTTACCATTGATTCAATCTTTGTTTACCATTGATTTAGAATTATAAAATAGAATTAATGTGTAGCTGGAAAGGAAAATCAACCAAATAAATATCTCACAACACAGTTGTCATCTCAAGTAAATACTAAGAGAATGCTTAAATGTGAGAATACAAAAGCCAATTTTTTTTTTTTGTTACTGTTCTTTGCTGTTCTTCCCCTGCCCTTTCCTTCTTGGAAATATGAACCATACCAATGGCTTATTGCAATTCTTATTTGAAACTCTGAATTCAGGTAAGACTTTCATTGAAGTGTAAGATCTCAGAGTATGAGATTTGTAACAGAATGAAAGTATTGCATAGGAAAGCTTTTATACAGTCAAATATTAGATTAGGGGAAAATAGATTTTTTTATTCATGTTAATATTGATACATGTAAGTGGCTTCTTTAGAAAGGTGTAAGTACGCTTTGTGTTGTGGGTTGATGTAAAACCTGCATATTAGTGGAAGAAACTAGTGTTATGACAGCTCGTATGACCACATACCTGTATATTTCAGAATCATTAGTTTCTCACATAATAAAGACTTCTAATTGGTTTTGCTGTTTCCTTAGTGAAACTTGAAGAGTTACCCTTACTGTCTGTGGGTGTTGTAGCCTTTTAATGTTTCACAGTTTTTTTGTTTCCTAGATAATGGATCACAAAGGAGTAAAGTGAAACAATTGTATTAACAATATGTTATAAAAACTAATAGTGAAAAGTATTAGAAATGTACTATTTTTCTGTAGCTTGTATTCCAGTTACTAGTACTGATCTGCTTATACATGAAGCCATCAATTAAATGCTTTCATTTAGTGGGAAAGTGCTAATGGATCTTGCAGATCTTTCCTACCACCCTCCCTGTTGCACTCCCTACTGAGTCACGTTTGTCATTTGTTCTGATTATAGCTGTATAGACTCTATTCTAGTGTACACTATGTCCATTGGCTTTAATCCTCACTGTCCCCTCATTGTCCCTTCCCCTTGCAAGGACCTGATTTGTATTATGATCTGGTTGGAAAATTTAAAAGAAGTTGATGCGTTGATCAGAAATTCACAGTCTAATTCAGGATTCTGAAACAAGTGAAAGATGTAGGCATGCCTTTGATTCAAAGAAAATGCCTAGTGGAAATAGTATTAGAAATGATAGAATATAACCTTAAATATTAAGGTTATAAAAATTAATGTACCTATTTTGTGTTACCTTTGAATACATCAAGTGCTAACTTTTTCTCATTATTTTATTTCTAGCTCGATCCAAGGATCATCCAGCCCTTTTTGGCAGAATGTCGACAAACTGTTGCCAAACTAGATAATCAGAACATGAAGGCTATTAAAGGCCTTGAGGATAGGCTCTATGCGTTGGATCAGATGATTGCAAGTTGCAGCAGACTGGTGAATGAACAAAAAGAACTTGCTCAGGTAATACAAATGTATATTTGTCTGTGACATTGGAAGATGGTAGACTTTTGATATGTGTATGCTGTTAAAGATTATAATGAAACAGTTGCATGTCTTAATGCAAGATAGTTTTCAATGTGTTACAGTAAAGTGCTGTATTTATAATAATTTGACATTTAAATATTTTTTACACCTTATGTTTTCAGTGCACAACTGAACAACTGATTATCATATTCTTTTAAATATTTTAAAGTGTTCTTTTTTTGATCTGAGAAGAGGAGTTACGACATCACTGTTGTATACTTCAGGAGTTACAGAAGGTCTGTTTACCTTCAGGTTTCAGATATGGAGGGATTTACTGTTTACCGTTACCCTTTCCCTAGTTCTAGGCAGAAAACACTAGAAAATCAGAGCTTGAGTGAGAAATACAGAATAAGAGAGAGACAGATTAATTTCTGTTTTTGAAGGGAAATGCTTAGTCCTTGGTAATTGTCCCTCTATAAAAGTACCTGAGAAGAGGTAATGTGCTTAATGGTTAATCACCAAGCTTGTAGTGAGGAGAGAATGTAGTGTGCCTGTATTAGACAGTGTCATTTGAAGTGGTAAGAAATTGGATGTAAAGCTTCTCTAAATATTAAAATATACAAACACATGAGCTGTACATTTTAAATAGTATAATGCTGTAGTAAAGCTTCTTCATTAAATACAGCTTCTGTGAAGAGCTTCAGGTAATTTTATACCCAATTGTCTTTTTGAAACTCAAAATACATTAAGAACCGTATGTGATCATTACCTGAAGTAATAGATGTGTAGATTTTCACCATTGCATCAGAATAGGGACCATAAAGAAACAGACAAGTTTCTCATTTCTGCTTGCATGGTGGTATATCATTCATGGGAGTAAGTGGGCAGTGTTCTTCCCTATCTTGCTGGTCAGCTGGGTAATCAGGGGCCCCTTTCAAGGCCCAGGGAAGAATTGGACTGGCAGTCATATAGGACCCAGGTGTTCAGCTGCATCCTCTGGCTGGTATGTAAAGGTGGGTGCTACTAGCACTTCCAGCAGCATTGTTTAAAAGTGTAGACTGTTCTCCAATACTTTCAATGAGGAAGTCCAGGCATATTTTTTTGTTAAATCTCAGTCTTGCATACATGTTATGTTGTAGGCAGGTGCTAAATCCAAGAGAAATTTAGCATGGTAGAGAAGCTATTCTTGCATCTCTCTACTTGGTTGCCCAGTGCTGTTGTGGTCTTAGCTGTGTTCTCCCTCTCCACTTGAATGAGGAATGTACCTCAAGTTTACCAATTCTATTTGAGTGACGTGCCTAAAAGTCAATTGGAAAGATACTTGGTACCTTTTTTTTTTAAAATACCTCTGTACATTTTGATTTTGTGCCTTTTGAAGATTTATCAGACTTAAAACTTTCAAATCTTCATCTTGTCTTTTTTTTTTTTTTTTGTAAATTGGCTTTTCTATGTGTATCATAAAATACACAAGTTTGTTTTTAAGAATAGTGAGATAGAATGGTTTGAATTGGCAGGTACCTTAAATGCTATTTTATTCTGATCCCTCTACTATGTACAAGGATACCTTCCATTAGATCAGGATGTCCAAAGCCATATCCAGCCTGAGCACTTCCAGGGTTCCACAACCTCTATGGGCAACCAGTTTCAGAGCCTTATCACCCTCATCATGAAGAATATGCCTTATCTTATACCATAGATAGGACAACATTATTTTTTTAATCAGTGAATTGAATGCTTGTGATTAAGTACGAAGGGTACTACTGGATAGCTTTATTCCTTGGTTTTATATGGAACCATTTCTGTATATGCTGTATATATGATGGAAAAACCTCAGGAAGCATTTTCTAATCAGATGTAGGAAGACATGGTTTTTCATTTCATATACTTATATTATTTCATCTACTACATTTAATGTAGTTGTTTAGATACTGTTTACAAAAACTAGATGCTTGTAGATGCTTAATGTGAGATTAGTTAGAGCTAGTATGTTACACAAATGATAGTCTGCATAGAAATATTAAAAAGAACAGCTAGATTCAAAGGTTTAAGTTTATTCATATAGGCAAAGACTTGGGTATTTTTAAAGGGAGTGCTCAAAATTTTTGTGGTAACTGTTGATATTTGGTGTTACTAGAAGAAAACTCTAAATTTTCCCTTTCATCACATTTTTCAGCAGTGAACTATTTCTGTTCATAAAGAAATAGCAAGTGGATGCATTTTATGGAACAAGAATAAGGAAGATGTAAATGGCAATTCCAGTGGCTGTATATGTATTGGAAGCTGTATAGTTGTCTTTCCCAGGCTGGAGAAAGCTATGTTCCTTCTAGAATTTGACTTGACTTTCTATTCCAACTTAGGTTCTATTACTGAAATTCAAAACAAACTTAGCCCAGAGAACAGTCTGCTAGAAGTCCTCGTTACTTAGATAATTTGTTTGTCCCTTGGACTGTCTTAAGAGTTATTTTGTCTCTGGTTAGCCTTTTCTGTGAACTGACCTGACCCTTAAGCAGCCTTTTATATGAAAATTACTTTTTGATTTATGTACTTGAATAGTAAATCTCTAGCTGTTGGAGCAATGGAAAGCTGCTTTGTTAAATTCAAAAACTACTTTTCTCTCTGGAAGCTGGGATTTGTAGCATACGCATATATAACTATGGTCAGTAGGTGGCATTATGTAATAACAGTACTCCTCTAGAAAATTTGGAGCCTCTTTAATCTTTCAGTATGGTTCTGTCCAGTAGCTTGTCTTTTACAGCATTTTCTTGTATTTGATTTTTTTCTAAATTTTCTCAATTAATAGTTGTAGCTCTTTAAAACATCTTGTAACATCAAAATTCACTTCCAGAAACTAGATTCATAGAAGTATCAGTCTTCTGTTAGTTCTGTTAACCGTAGCCAACACACAGATTTTCAGATGGCTTTCTCGGTTCTAGGATTCTTCTGCTTCTCTTGAAGTTGATGAGAAAAGAACTTTGACTTAAAAGGGGGAGAGTTATCCATATTGTCCGTGTCATATTCTGTACTTTTATATCCCTTCTACTTCTTGACATCAGGGGGAAAAATCTTATTTTGTTTGGTTTTTGGGGGGGGGGATTTATAGTGCTTTTAGGTCTTCTCAGCTGTTAAGTACTGCACTGACTGCCACCTTTCCCTATTAACTATTTGAATTTAAGTCTAAAGTGTTAAATATTCTTTCTTGTCGCTTTTTTCATTTGGAAATAGCCACTGGGAAAATCAATGAAAGCACTATCATATCTGTTTTTCAGGACTCTTCTGAGTTTACCTTTGAAGCTCATGTTATGAATTCTTTAATTTTCTCAGGACTAGAAAGGCAGGAACTTGTTAGTACAATTGATTACTCACGTCTTGGATTTCTCCAATCTTTGTTTTCCTTTCCTTTTTCTTTTTTTAAATTCACTGTAGTTTTTCTTAACTAGCTGTTGTGGTTTAATTCCCAGCAGGCAGCTCCGTGCCACACAGCTGCTTGCTCGCTCTCCCCAGGTGGGATAGGGGAAAAGAACTGGAGAGGTAAAAGTGTGAGAAATCATGGATTGAGATAAAGGCAGTTTACTGGGTAAAGCAAAAGGTATGTGCACAGGCAGAGCTAAACCAAGAGTTCAGTTTCAGCCACTCCCAGGAGATCAGGGCTCATCACACATGTTTTCTTGGGAAGACAAAAGACTCTGAACATCCCCCTTCCTTCTTTACCCCAGCTTTTATTACTGAGCATGATGCCCTATGGCATGGGATATCTCTCTGGCCAGCCTGGGCCAGCTGTCCTGGCTGTGTATCCACCCAGCTCCTGGTACACCCCAGCCTCCTCACAGCATGAGGAGCTGGAAAGGCCTTGGCTCTGTGTAGGCACTGCTCTGCAACAGCTAAAACATTGAGGTGTTATCACTACTAGTCTCATTAAAAAAAAAACAATCCAAACCACAGCATTATGCAAGCCTGTACTAACTCTATCCCAGCCAAAACCATGATATTGGCTTTTTTTCTAGTATGATCAGAATTTTATTTCTGATCTGCATGCTATGAGAATTTTAGTTTGAAATTTATTTTAAAGATGGATTCACAGATCCAAAAGGCTATCCATAAGTTTGAATATCTTTTGCAGTTTTTTTGTAACTGAGAGTAAAACTGGAAGGAATTTTCTAGCTCAGTGCCTCCAGTTTTGTGTAATTGCAAGCTCCATACCATGTGGTCAATTTAAAAAGCTTACTGAGATGCAATTTAAAAGCAATTATTTTCTTGACTTCTGTACATGTAACAACTTTTTACAATCTGTTCTAAAATGTATATACATTCTTTCATCTCAGATCTGCATGTATTCTTGTCTAGTTCATATCTGTATTTTTTTTCATGCCTAATCCTGTATTTGATTTTGGTACTTGGCGATTCCCTAATGGTTACCAGAGTATGTGCAATGTCTTTGTCTTCTGTAGCTAAACAATTCAAGTTATTTTGGTGAGACTCCTCATCCTGATCGTCTTTAACAATTCTTCCCACTTTTTCCAGTCTCCATTCACTTGGGCTGAATAAGACAGGCAGTTAAAACGCTGGCAACCTGTTTTTGTTTCCCAAAGGGTCCTCCCCCGTTCAGTGTGGAAGTTGCACATAGTTCAGTAACTGCATAGCTCTTCCGTGTTCTCTTCCATCTTCAGTGTTCATCTTTCATTTTCTTTTCATTACACTTTTATGATATTTTACCTTTTGATTTCTGTGCTTTTCTCATAAGGATGCAAATACTTATTGCAGGCTTTGTAAATAAGCTTTACAGTATTTTATGTCAAGACCTCTTCGCTTTTAATATCAAACCAGCAATGACAGTAACTTCATTTGTCACCTGGTATATGTAATTCTATATGGCTTACTGTTCTCATTGACTTCAACATCAGAAACAAACACTTAGAACTAATATGTTTTTTATTTCTTTATTAAGAAAACAAAGGGTTAATAAGCTTATGGAAGCGCAAATGTAGTGTCCACTGTGTTCAAGCAATGTGTCAGATGCAACATGAAAGTGCCTAGCTGAACTTCCCATTCTCGTTGTCTTGCTGAAGCTTATTCCTTTCCCTACTTCCTCTTGTTCCACTGGTTCACCAGAAACAAGAAGAGTTTAGAGCAAATGTTCACAACTGGAGAGACTTATCAGCCCTCCCCACCATGATGCGTATGGATTTGCTGGAGACCCTGTTGCTTTATGGGAGGTGTTTTGTAACCCTTCACTGTTTGACTTCACTACTTCAGCTTTTTAAATATTTTTGTGTCTTTCTGGATTATTGAAGAGAAGTCGGTGGGGAGAATTTCCTTACATGAAACTTCTTCCACCCTCAAATATGGCGTTGATAGGGTGTTTGCCAACAAAACTTTCTACTTGGTTCTTAAGCAAAGCCAGCACCCTTTACAGGAATAAAAGAAAAAAGTGTTGCTGATAGCATTTGCTGTATTCTCAGCCCTGCAATTGGTAAAATGTTTCAGAGAGTCTGTAGTGTGGTCTAGATTCCACAGAAAATCCTGGTCATAATGCTCTTTTGTCCTTCGCTCTTTCATCGCATTTTCTGACACCATAGAGAACCAGGGTGAAATTCTAATTCCTGCCCCATAATAGGAAAGTTAATACCTCTGAGTAAAAACAACTATAAGAATTTTAACATCTTGCAAAAGCACTTAATGTTCCTCAGGCTGTTTTTTTTTTTTTAAATGCTTCAGTATTTGACTTTTCAGAAATTAACATCAAATTCAGAAATTTGTGAGGAACAGTCTTACCAAGTAGAATACAGAAGAGCTAATGCCAGGCAGTTACATTTTGGAATGATTAAGACTAAGTGAAAATGGATGCTCTAATAAAGAGTATCAGGCATCCTTAATTGTCACTGCATGCATTTACTTTGTGTTTTGAAGGTTATGCATTCCATACTGCATAAAGAAGTTCAGTAATTTGTCTTAGATAAGCCTTGCATGGCTGAAAATTTCATGACAATTATGATGTACTTCCTAATTGTCAGATAATGAAGATGATGTTTAAATTTGTACATACTACATTCTGAGGGTGGAGGAGGGGAATTGTTTTCATACATGAATTTGTGGTTCAAGAGGTAGATTCTTTAGCCTGCAGTAATAATACTGGATATGCTATGATGTTAAATCTTGGATATGCCAGAATTTAAAAAGCTGTTTGAAGAAATTAGAATGATGGTTGATTGCCCAACTACTAGTATCTACTTCTTTCTGCTGTATTAAATTTATAATCTTTCACTTGTGCTAGTTAGTTGCGTGAAGTTCTTAAAAGGTTGTGTTGGCACTGTTTGGAGATTAAATCTTAGGTGAGATTTATTTGGTATTATAAAATGGAAGTAACATGAGCTTGACACTTGATTCCTCTATGTAGGATTCTGTTATACCCTTCAATAGTTACAGGAAGTTTATTAAGTCTTGTGTGGTTGCTGCACAGTTGCTTGCAAGGTGGTTGCTTCAGTGCTTTTTGATTATTACAGACTTGTGTAACAAATGTCTTTTTTCTTCTAGGGATTTTTGGCTAATCAGAAGAGAGCTGAGAACTTGAAAGATCCTTCTGTTCTGCCTGACTTGTGTTTAAGTCATGCAAATCAGCTGATGATCATGTTAACTAATCACAGAAAACTGTTAGATATTAAACAGAAATGCACCACTGCCAAACAGGAGCTTGCAAATAATCTACAAGTCAGACTAAAGTAAGTTACAACTTCTCAACTTGGTATTGCAAATTCCACTTGCACTGATACTCTTAAAAAGTGCCATAAAGAAATCTTCAGTAATGCACAGAGGCTTTTCTTAATGGAAGAAAAAATAAAAGTTGGATTAGTTGAGTTTGTATATCAAGTCATCAGTAAGTATGAAACAAAATATTACTTAAGCTTCAAGAAAAAAACCTCTTAATGACCTTCATATCAATAAAACAATAGTGTTGAACCTACAATCCCCTCTCCTGTCAACCTTGGAAGCCATCAATTTCTTATTTAAAATTTGACTGGCAATTGATGTTTTCATAAGAGTGTAATAAATATAAGTAAAACGTTCTTCAGTAGCTTGTGATTGTATCAAAGCAAGAAAGCGTGACATTAGTTTGTGATTTACTTGCAGTTAATGAAAAAGAATTACATGTACTGACATTGAGAACGTCATTTTTTTTTTCACGTAAGCATCATTGCCATATGCCATAGAAGGCAATAAGTAGTCTATATTGCTAAATGGAAAAACAGTTCTTTCCACTGTTAAACCTAATCCTTAAGCTTTATTTAATGTGATGTCAGATATATAGGGGAAGTGTACAGGCTTGTATCATTTCTTCAGAAAGGATTATGTTTATACTAGCTGTTAACAATTAGGCAATGTTCGTGAAGGGTCTAGAGGGCAAGACGTATGAGGAGTGGCTGAGATCCCTTGGTTTGCTCAGCCCCGAGCAGAGCAGGCTGAGGGGAGGCCTCATGGCGGCCTGCAGCTCCCTCACGAGGGGAGTGGAGGGGCAGGCGCTGAGCTCTGCTCTCTGGGGACAGCGACAGGACCCGAGAGGACAGCATGGAGCTGGGACAGGGGAGGGACAGGCTGGGGGTCAGGGAAAGGGTCTGCACCCAGAGAGTGCTCGGGCACTGGGACAGGCTCCCCAGGGCAGTGGTCATGGCACTGAGCCTGTCAGACTTCAAGGAGCATTTGGACAATGCACTCAGACATTTGGTTTGATTTTTTGGGTTGTCCTGTGTGGAGCCAGGAGCTGAACTTAAGGATCCTTGTGGCTCCCTTCCAACTTGGGGTATTCTGTGGCTCTACAAACACTGATTCTGTTAAGACTCTGCTAAACTTGCACACTGGATCCATCAATCCATCTTTTTTTTTTTTTTTTCTTCTTGAAAAGATTACAGTTTGTGTGAAAAAATTTAGTTTAAAGATTCAGGAAAAAGTAAAGCAGAGTCAGCAGTGCAGTAATGACAAAGATTGTGTTTGTAAGATGAATTATTGCTAGGGAAATCAGAATAGGAATTGGTCTGTCTTCAGTGCCCATGCATCTTCTCTTACCCTTCTGAAAAGATGTTTTTTTTTGTTATTTCACCATTTTTCACTAGTATCAAGGGTTAGTATGTAGAAGCTAGCTTACCATAAACATCAATTTGATTTCCTATATGCTGAAGTATTGGTGTAGCTGTGCACCTAATTCATAAGTTACTAGAGGAAAAGAATTGAATCCCTTTGGAAGGAGAAAGTGAGGCACAGAGAATGAATCCGAGGAGGATAGATCTTGAGAAGAATAAAACATAGACTTTAAAAAAAAAAAAAAAAAAAAAAAAAACACTTTTTTGTGTCAAACCAAAGGTTCTTCTAGATTGCCTTCATCAGCAGCTAGTAACAAATGACTAAAACAGGAATGAGGAGAATGCATAATATTTTCCTCTAAGAATATTTACATACAGAAGCAGTTCTGTGTTTAACTACTGGTTAATTAGCTTAACTAGTTCTTTTGAATCCACAAAATCCTCCTGGCTTTTGTAAGTTCAGCAGCATAACTGTTGTGTGGAAAAAGTACTTTTTTAGTAGTGTTACTACTACTAGTGTTGACTTCGTTGTATTTGTCGCTTTTACTTCACTTCTGTCAACGAAAATTTCTTTGTTACTGCAGGGGTGTAGCTCCATGTTATGACTTTGGAAAAGTTGCTGTAATGTTTCCACTCAGACACCAGTTTATCACCTTTTCAGTAGCTAAGCTGTGGTTTAATTATTATGGTGTCTGTTTGAAATTAGTGTATTGACCAAGAAATACATGTGTATATTTTCAATAAGGTAATTGGATGTGTGGTTACATAAAATGAGAACTTGCATGTTAGCAGGGTGGTTATTTGTAGTGAGTGAGTAGATAGTGTGAACTTCTGGGCAGTCTTTAGATCTTCTCTTTGACAGTATCGCCACCCCTGCTATTTCTGGATAATGCTTTTCAATGTTTTTAAGACTTATAAACAAAGACTAGTGTCATATTTGCTCTGGCTGTACCGACTTCTTTGTTAATTCTTCTAGAGAAAATTACATTACTATTTTAAGGTTATGTATGTTAAGAGTATTACTTACCAAAAACAATACCTTAAGTGTTGGTGAGCATTAATTTGAGTATTTATGTGGATTTTTTACTCTGAGAGGTTCATAGGGAAGACAACTACTGAATTCTGAATGACTTGGTACTTACAGATAGCCTGTTGTTGACCTGTGTAAAATAATATAATTGTTCCGTTGATCCAGAGATATTGCTAATTTTGGATAAATTCAAATGCAGAAGAGATGACTAAGTTGCTATCTTCTAAAGTGTAACCTGCTTTTGTAGGTGGTGTTGTTTTGTAATGCTTCATGCTGACCAAGATGGAGAGAAACTGCAAGCTTTGCTTCGTCTTGTAACAGAGCTGCTAGAAAGGGTCAAGGTTGTAGAGGCTCTCAGCACTGTTCCTCAAATGTACTGTCTAGCTGTTGTTGAGGTTGTAAGGAGAAAAATGTTCATAAAACACTACAGGGAGGTAAGTAAATGCAAAGGTTTGGTCTTGACAGTTTGTCAATGTATAAATTAACTACTAACTATGTATTTTTCTTTCTGTAGTGGGCTGGTGCTTTAATAAAAGATGGGAAACACCTATATGAAGCTGAAAGAGCAAAAAGAGAATCTTTTGGTAAACTGTTCAGTAAGTACTTTCTCTTCTGTGAATTCAAAGCTATGGTTTAGTATGTACTGTTGTCTTTAAAAGTAGCTAAAATATTTTAATTATGTTGTAATTTAAATACCTTCATGTTGTTTTTTGTTGCTTAAAAAGGGAACGTACGGTGTGCCAGGAGGTACTATTAGTAGCAAAGTTTGTTCATAAGTTATGTTATGATTTAACAAACTATTCCGTATAGATTACCCAAAATACTGTGAAAGTTCTAATTAGCTTAAAGCTTTCAAAAGAAAAAAATTCTGATTACTACTCTTAAATGCAGTTTCTGCTTGAACATGTACAAGCTTTAAATAGCACTTGTGAAACCATTACTGAATATTTGAGTATTGGTACAGCTTCATCTGTAGTTCTTCAGGAAAGACAAAAACTAAAGTTTCACGTATATAACACTTGACCAGAGGCTTAAAAAAAAAAGTATGAAGTTTGATTAAAAAAAATAAATCAGAGAAACTGGATTTTTCTATTAAATCTGCATCCTATGTTCTAAATGAACTACTAAAATAAGAAAATTGAGTAAAAGGTTATCAAAATTTTGGGAAGGAGATTTGTAAGATTACAAAGAAGAAAATTTGAAAAACAACTTGAAGATTTTAAGAGGTAAGCACTAAGGGAACTATCTCAAATGGAGTGCGAAGTTGTATTTTTCATGGTGGGTTTTGCATGATGTTCCATGCAAAAAGTTTCACTTTTTGTTGAGAAATAGCATGGTTGGTAATACTTTCAAATTTAGTTCAGTTGTTAAACTCTTTCTCTTGAGGCAGTGTTTGTATGTTGCATTTATTTATTTTGCAGTTTAAATAACCACTTTTTTTTTTCTTTGCCCAGGGAAATCTTTTCTAAGGAATCGCTTGTTTAGAGGACTTGATTCCTGGCCTCCGTCATTTTGTGTATGTACTCGGCATCTTTGTTTCTTTCATATTTGTAAACAGTACTTTTGTAAATTAAACTAGGCTTAATTCATGTGATATGCCTGTCACATTGCTCTGACACAAAAGAAAGAGCTAGAAACTAGCACTTTTTTGCTATTTAAAGTGACCTATATTAATGTCGGTTCCTAACTTGCTTTGCAGTGGGAGAGGAAATGTCAGTTTGATACTCCTTTTTAACAAGGAGTCTCTGAAATTGAAACAAAAAAAAAAGCTGTTGATCGGAAAGCTGAAGCCAGGAGGGATAATTTACCCATGTAATCCAATATTTTGAATAATACGGCCATAAAATTAATCATGCTGCGAAAGCAAGTAAAAGGTTTTCGTGTTTTCCCGTAATTACTAGACGAGTGGAGCAGAGTTTTCATCTCTTCATTGGTTGATAACATGATGGTGAAAAAGTGTAGCTATAATCAAGCATTGTCTATTAAATTTAATTTCACGCAGACTGGTTAATTCAAGTAAAATCTATCTCTGATTCTAATGTTGCCATCTTATTTTGCCTTGTTTACTCTTTTCAGCTTCTATTTTGCAGCTTTTTTTTTTTTTTTTTTGAAAAGATGCTGGGAAGAAATAAAAATTGTACTTGTCTTACTAAACACTGAACTGGATTGATAGTTAAATGTCTGTTTAGCAGCACAATAAGTAAAGTTTCAGTGCCATCTCTTAACTTCTTAAATCAGTAATGTTTACAAAGCTTGGTAATAGGGAGACAGTATTGATGACAGAGGCACTATGGATAATGACTGTAAATGTAAATTAATTTTTTAGGGTTGTTTGGGTGAGGGTGTGGCTGGACATGGTTCCCTTAAAAGGATACTGAATTCTTTTGTGAGATCAGTTTGTTAAACTTCTCCATTATGAATTAGGCTCCTTTTTTGAGTCATTCCTTAGTCATCTTGATATCACCTTCATAACAAAAATCAATTAATTTCTTCTTAATACAGACACGAAAACCTCGCAGATTTGACAGTGAGCTTCCAGATATCTCATTAAGTGACTTGCAGTTTTTGCAGTCATTTTGTCCTTCAGAAGTACAGCCGTTACTCAGGTAAATCACCTTTTTAAACTTTGTGCAATGTGGGGGTAGCTTCCCTTTCTGTCCTGCTTCCACCTCCAATTTATTTCGCATAAGGAACAGACAAGGATATTTTTTTAAACTGATATTCTTAAGCAATGCTCTTTTGCCCGCTTACTGCAGATGGATGTTACTTACATGCTTATACACAAGTTCAGATGACCTGAACACATGTATGCCCTATGTATTCTGTATGGAGATGTAGAGTATGTTGGACATTGCTCTAATAGTTAGTGAGCTTTCAATTTATATGTCTTAAACATGTTAAAAAAAAAAAAAATGTACAAAATAGGCAGGAGCAAGTCCTGTGTAAGGTCCTGTCTAGGATGAGGTCTATCTATATCACCATAATCAGATGCTACAGGTATCTATCATCCTCTGTTCTAACAAACGTGGCTGTAGTTAAAGATTTTTCTCAGATTTCATTTTCTAGCTCCAACGCCATAATCCCACAAAGAATGGTAATATAAAAAGGAGTTGCTCCAGTGTCATTTGTCAGGTTCACCAACAGTACCAACCTGCAGCCTGTTACTGGTGCACGGTGCAGGAGCTGAATTGACTGCGTTTTTCACTTTTATGTTTACTGGCATTCTTGTTAATTCAGAAGTCCTGGAAATCCTCCTGGTGCTATGGCAGCTGACGTTAAACAATAAGTATAGTGAGCTTAGTGTGCTTGAGAGTGAATTTGCCATAGATCACAATGCAACTGATAAACCATTCTAATTTCCTCTTGTTACACTGTTAAGTTTGCTTCTGAGTCACTGTGGAGATAAAATGAAAACTATTATAATATGTATTGCTGATATTTGCTGTGAATTTTACAACCTTCCTAGTAAATCCAGACTGAGTTCAGGAATAACTTTGTTTTTCTATTGTCAGGAAATCATCAGTAACAAAACTGTTGTGGGTTACTGATGTAATGATAGAGCTTTCCACTTGATGGCAATAGAGGTGGAATTATGTCATGTTCACTCTGTTTCGTGTTTACATTTGGTGGCAATGTTGATGACAGTGGAGGACTTGTAACTTGAGTGGGCTGAGTACCCCACCTGGGTACACTCTGAACTTCAGAACAAACTTTAGAGCAGTGCTTTGTCTGGTATTTTCATTTAATATCAAAAAACAAAACAATCGGCAAACTAGCAGTCTGAAACCTAGCACGGAATCCTCTCCTATCATCACCAGTCCCCTGAGCTGCATAATTAAAGGCTTCTGTTATGCTTTTATTTACTTAGTGTTTCAGTCTTCTCAACTGCTAAATTTAAGCAATTAATGAAATCTTAATTCTATAAAATTCACTAGATGCTACGTGCATCTACTACATAATATTTTTATCTAGTGTATATATACTATTATCTAGTATATTTGAATAGAGAATGCAAAATACAGTGAAATATAATCTGTTTTTATTATGTTGCTAGTCTAAATTAACTTCTGCTTCATGACTTCAGTGGAGTAATTCCAAACAAATAGCGTGGAGGTACAGGCTCTCAAGAAAAATGGAGTAAATATTACTTTTATGGAGGTTTAGGAAACTTGCAATTGAAATCTTACAGTGCAAAACATGCAATGTGATCACAAAACATTATTCAGCCTTTTGATCTATCGTTGACAAAGAGTAATTGAGAATTAATTGTTGCTTCAAAGGAAGAGCTGGATTGGAGTGAATCCAAGAGAATAATCGAGTCATAAGTGCTTCAATTACACATCTAATCACCATCAATTCTCTTCTGTTAGTGTTGTTGTAACTCTAGGTACTAGTGGTAAATGTTTTCCTCAGAAGGAAAAACTCTGATACATTACTTCCCCATTACTGTGTTTACAGTTATTTAGTACTTAAGAGCTATTGAGTTCTTACTTTAAAGCACAAATACCGGGTGTTTCTGTGGATTTTCCATGTAAAATAGATGAAACGAAGAAAATATAAACTTTATACAGAAGGAAGTTCAGTCTTATTGAAATATCTATATAATATGTTAATATATTTGAATATTAGATGTAACAATAAGGGGGAAAAGGTAATCCTGTACTGTTTTTAAGGGTTCCCATACTATGCGACTTCGAACCTCTTCACCAGCATGTACGTGCTCTACATAACCTGGTAAAAGCAGCACAGAGTTTGGATGAAATGTCACAAACCATTACAGACCTGCTGAATGAACAAAAGGTATGTGCTTTTCTTTTTACCAAGAAAATAGAATACTGGAAAATAGTTGTATATCTTCATAATATTGCTTTAGCTGAAAGAAACTTTGTTGTTCCAGACATGATTAGCTTTTCTCATAACTGCATAGTAATTGTTTCCTTTCTGATGAGTAAAATGAGCCTATTTAGAAAGCAGTCTAAAGATACTAAACATTTATCAGATGTTTATATTTTACAGAAGTTTTAAAACTAGGAGAATAAATTAAAGAGTCTAATAGAATTATTCTGTTAATATTTTTCTGCCTTTTGTGAGCTTCTGTGTGTGCAATGTGTATATTTTGCCTATGTTGCTTTAGCTTGTATTTAAGTTTGTTCTTTCTCTAGATACTTGCATTGCTTTTTAAGTCTTTCTGGCACAAACAGGTAAGGTAGAATTCAGAACCTTAACTGGTTGGCCCCATTAATCTGCATATTGATGTGTCATCTACTCCTTTTGTTGCAGTCCTGTTTCCTGGGGAAGTAATATGTGCAGTTCTTCTTTGAGTATAGAAGAAATAGATGGGAAAAACTTCTTCCTCATTTCACTCTACTGTTAAGCAGATACTTTGCCCTAGAAACTCTTCCTGTCAATCACTTTTGATTCTACACATTCTGCCTCTAACTTTCATAGTGTGCTAAATGGAGTCCTTTTTGCTTGTTACTGTAACCTGTCCTGTTGACTTCAAGCAAAAGTTTACACATCGCTTAAAGTTGACTGCTTCAGATTGGGCTTCTCTAGTAGTTGTATAGAATTTTTGCAGGACTCCATGGTATCTACAGTATGTGTTCAGATACATTGTGATGCTGACTAGAAGCAATTTTTGTATTGAGCCTGTTCTAGTCCAACTGAAATTTAAGGTATATGCTTCAAATAGGTTGTTACTATTTTATCTTCAAGATCATGTGCATGTTCAATTTTGAATTAGCAAATTCCTGCTTAAACTATATGGATGAAGTTCTCTTCTTTTTACTCCTTTGAAATCTGAACAAGAGATTTACTGGAAGTCTTCCATTTATATAAAGTCTGAGATCTGTGCTGTTCTTCATTCTGAAATATAAAAAACGGGATGCTATTTGTCAGCTTAGCTCTTTTCTATTTATGAAGATTGCTTTCTCTATGAGCAGCTGTTATGGACAAGAGGGTTAGGGCCTGATTGTATTAGAAAATGGAACGACTAGGAGTAGTATAACTTCTGTGAAGTCTGGGAGTTTTCTGAATATACTCTTCCACCACACCATGCTATGGTATGTAGAAGTCCACCCCCAACTTGGAGCATACTGAAATTTATCTCTTAAGAAACCAAGTCAGTGACAGGGGTTCTAGGGAATTCTTAATTACTGAAGTTTGCAGTGTCAGGATAGCATAAAATAAATCAAGAGAGTAACTTTTAATCCAAGATGTACATAACAGTAGAACAAGAAACAGGAAAGGTGCCTTGTTCAGTCTTGATCATAGAATCATAGAATTGTTAAGGTTGGAAAAGACCTCTAAGATACCTGATCCAACTGTCCCCCTATCACCAATATCGCCCACTTAACCATGTCCCTAAGCACCACGTCCAACCTTTGCTTAAACACCCCCAGGGATGGTGACTGTACTACCTCCCCAGGCAACCCATCCCAATGCTTGACTACTATTTCTGAGAAATGTCTCCTAATTTCCAATCTGAACCTCCCCTGGCACAACTTGAGGCTGTTCCCTCTAGTCCTGTTACTAGTTCTGTATGAGAAGAGGCCAACCCCCTGCTCCTCACTTCTTTTCAGATAGCTGTAGAGAGCAATGAGGTCTGCACTGAGCTGCCTCCTCTCCAGACTAAAAAACCTCAGTTCCCTCAGCCACTCCTCATAGGACTTGTGCTCCAGGCCCTTCACCAGTTTTGTAGCCCTTCTCTGGACACATTCCAGGGTCTCTGTACTTCTTTTACTGAGGGTCCCAAAACTGAACACAATACTGGAGATGCAGCCTCACCAGAGTAGAGCACAAGGGGACGATCACCTCCCTGGTCCTGCTGGTTACGCTATTCCTGATACAAGCCAGGATGCTGTTGGCCACGTGGGCCAAGGTGCTCATGTTCAGGCAAGCATCATTCAGCACCCCCCAGATCCTTTTCCTCTGCAGAGCTTTTAAGCAACTCTGTCCCAAGCTCTAGCACTGCATGGTGGTGTTGCGGGCAAAGTGTAGGGCCTGGAACTTAGCTATGTTGAACTTCATCCCATTGGCCTCTGCCCATCGACCTGTCCAGGTCCCTCTGCAGGGTCTTCCTACCCTCCGGAAGATCGACGCTTCCCCACAACTTGGTGTCATCTGCAAACTTACTGAGGATGCCCTCAATTCCCTCATCCAAATCATCAATAAGTATAAAGAGGATGGACCCCAACACCGACCCCTGGGGAACACCACTGGCAATTGGTCACCAGCTGGATTTCACTCCGTTCACCACCGCTCTCTGGGCCTGGCTGTCCACCCAGTTTCTAACCGAGCAAAGTGTGTACCTGTCTATACCATGGTCTGCCAGCTTCTCCCAGAGCATGCTGTGAGACCATGTCAAAGGCCTTGCTGTAGTCTAGGTAGACTACGTCAACAGGCTTTCCCTCGCCCACCAGGTGGGTTACTTGGTCATAGAAAGGATAGTTTCTATTGCTCTGAAAGTCCACCTAAATATTGGTTCAGACTTTGTTTATCTGAGAAATTTGTATCTGTATCAGGCTTTACAAAAAATACTTGCCAAATCAGGATCTGTTCTATCCACATTTTTTTTGCTATTCTGTGATCAGTTTGGATTCTTGGCTGACTCAAAAATGTCAAATGCCTAGGCAGATTTGGATAATTCTCTCTTTCCTTTAAGTAAATTAAATTACACAGTCAGAGTTGGGCAACTCGTGATGTCATCTTGAAAATGCCCATCTCTGTATGTCATTTCAGTGATTCATTTGAACATCTTTTTAACTGAAGCAAATAGGTCTGTTGAAGGCATTTTTCTTTGTCAGTGTTCCTGTTATCATTTGGTAGAAGATTGGGCCCTTTCTCTGTGTCACTTTGTTTTGCAAATGATCTAGAAGTATTTTTTATTTGTTTTAAGTCACAGAGCATAATCAAGGAAAGGCTTGGGTTGGAAAGGACTTTAAAGATCACCTAGTTCCAACCTGGTCTTGAACATCTCCAGACGTGGCATCCACAGCTTCTCTTAGCAACCCATGCCAGTGCCTTACCACCCTCAGAATGAAGAATTTCCTCCTAACCTCTAATCTAAATCTCCCCTCTTTTAGTTTAAAACCATTTCCCTTTGCCCAGTCATTACCTACCCAAGCAAAAAGTTGTTCTCCATCTTTTTTATAAACCTTCTTTAAGTACTGAACCCCTCCCCGTTTAAGTACTGAAAGATCTCAGTGAGGTCACCCCGGAGCCTTCACTTCTGTACCCTGAACATCCTCAGCTCTCTCAACCTTTCTTCAGAGGTGCTTCAGCCCTCTGATCATCCTCATGGCCCTCCTCTCAACCTGCTCTAACAGATCTACATCCCTGATTGCATATGCTCTTTTGTTTTTGTTTAAAAATGATTGAGATAACATCAAAGTGTCCTCTTGTCCTCAATATTGCTAGGAATTTCTAACCACGAGCCAGCAATGTGCCCTTGTGGCCAAGAAGGCCAATGGTATCTTGGGGTGCATTTAGAAGAGTGTTGCCAGCAGGCCAAGGGAGGTGATCCTCCCCCTCTGCTCAGCCCTGGTGAGGCCACACCTGGAGTATCATGTCCAGTTCTGGGCTCCCCAGTACAAGAGGGACATAGGACTGCAGGAGTGAGTTCGGAGGAGGGTTACAAAGATGATTAGAGGACTGGAGCACCTGTTGTAATGAGGACAGGCTGAAAGAACTGGGCCTGTTTAGCCTGGGAAAGAGAGGACTGAGGACAGACCTCCTTAATTTATATAAATATCCGAGGGGAGAGTGTCAAGAGGATGGAGCTGGTGTCTTTCCAGTTTTGTGCAGTGACAGAATTGAGAGGCAGTGGACACAAACTGAAGCACAAAAAGTTCCAGCTGAATATGAGAGGGCACCTCTTCACTGTGAGGGTGACAGAGCACCAGAACAGGTTGCCCAGAGTCCACAGGTTGTGGACTCTTCTTCCCTGGAGATACTCAAAAACCCACCTGTATGCCATCCACACAGGTGGCAGGCAGGAGGAGCCTGGTTCTTCAAGTTGAACTGTGATAGTTTTTCAGGCTTCTCGATAGTGCAGCAGTTCAGCTTTTTCTGGGTCAGGTGGGAGTTCAGCTTCTGTGGCTGATGCAGGAGGATCCTCTTTTGATAGCTGCTATAGGAAGGAGAAGAAATATGTGTCTGCAGCCAAGTGAACAAAGAGTAAGTTAAAGGGAATCCAGTAACTGATCGGGGATGCTAATAACATATTCTAAGTGTTCCCTTAATTCTTATCAATCCAGCTTTGATGAACATGGATAATATGCATTTTTATCTGAGGTTTCTTTTTTTTTTTTTTTTTTAGTATTACATCAAAGTATTTAAAGAACAATGTTGTTTGTTTTTAATTTGTTGCTATTTTGAAATGTGTTTTCCTTTTGCTTTCTGCTTTTTCTGTTTCATTTAGTGGTCTCACAAAGATTGCTGTGTCCTTTCATTTCTATAATACAAAGTTTAATCTGATTAATGATTGGGTTAAAGATACCTAGGAGAAAGTTAAGGTTCCCATAGCAGTGAGGTAAGAGGATTAAGGTGTCTTCTCTGTGGTTAGCAGGTAACTAACGTGCAATCCTGTGGTGTTAAGAGGTCCTAATGTAAGAGAAGGCTTTTCAAATGACATGATGTATATAGCATTTGTTCTAGTTGAATTCAAAATTTATCGCCATTTGTAATCCTTTGAAGAGTTGCACAACTCCTTGCCTATGATTTTATCTACTGATATAACTAGAACAAGGCATGTAATCTAGTAACACCTCAGAGCATTAAAATTACTTCTGCTTTCTAGTTTTCCTTGTTTGCTCTGGACTTTTTTCTTTGTCACAGAAATTACAGCATATGACACATGCATGCATTACTGTGTATGCTTTGTAAATGGACTATGTAGCAGGCATCAAGTTCTCAGGGAAATAAGCAGTGGTAAACAAAATCTTCCATGTAGTTTCAGTTCTTCAAAATGTGAGGTTTTACTCTTCACTAGGAAATCTAGTGATTCAGCTAGAGTTCCACCTCAGTTCACAGCAGCCACTGCAGAGACATCTGATTCGTTACAGCCTGGGTTTCCCTCAGAACTGTATTAAAAAAAAAAAAAACCAAGAAACAAAAACAAACAAACAAACAAAAAAACGCAAGTTCACTTCAGCATATTGCTCTACACAATGAAAAGTTGTGGTTTATTTTCCTCTACTTTATGCTGTATTCTTACTCTGAGCCTTCTAATATGATCCTCCAGGAGTGCCAAAAGTTGATACCGCCTTTCCTTTGTATGTGGCTTTCTGTAGGACTTTCTAATATTCGATCTTCAAAGTCATTTTTTACGTGCTTACTTACATCTGTGATGCTAGCTTTCATTACTGTTAAAGCTCTGGTTTATTGATATTAAATGCTTGTCAGTTAAAGCATGTGGTTTGAGTCCAGGCATTTACCAACATAGAGAGTATCTTTCAACATTTCTTTTTCTCAATTTTCTTAGATAAACAGCAAGCCGAAATTAATCACAAGGGAGGAAACATATTGAAATCTGAACTGATAGTATCTTTAACAAAAGGAACGGTTCCATTTATGTTTTTTCTCTCTTGTATCTTGTATTCATTTTTGATGGCTGAAGACAGTATTTTGAATAACAACATAAAGCTTTTTGCAGTGGATTTTGGTCATCAAATTTAAAATCATTGTATGATTTACTTTCGTAGAAATGAAAAGGCAAATCGAGGTAAGATACATATGCAGCTTGCCTGTTTAGGTGAGTGTCACAACTGGAAATAGATTATTCCTGAATCTTAGTTTAGCATTCATTTCTTACTCACATTAGTCATGCTACATTTCCTTGAAGAAAGCGTTTACCTCATACTGAGAAGGATAAGGTACCTTTTTGGGTAGCAGCTATTTGTAAAAAGATTGAGAAAATAAAAAATTAGGTATTTCTGCAACAGCAGTCTGGTGTCTGCCACTTTTGTCTGGTTTTGGTTTCTGTTGCTGACCATTTATTGCCCTGCTCTACTAACTTGTCATTTAAGTAGTTGAGTTAGATAACAGAAGTTTCTTCAGTAAAAACTAATATACTGGAGGAGACTAGACACTATTTAAATGCATGGAGACAGCATGTAGATTTTGGAAAAGAGGCATGCACAGGATCATTAGCTGGAGGAGGTTGTTGGCTTTCTGGAACTGAGCATCATTCTGAAAGATGTCCTTCAACTGAATTCACTTAAAGTATATTTTCCATGGCAGTAAATATAGAAAAGCATTTACAGTTCTGAAATTTATTGTAACATCTGTAAGATATCTTTGAAATTGCTTAAGATTTGTTTTCAAACACTGTGCATGAACATACACTTCACAGTAGAGTTTGCAGAATTTGAACTCTTTCTTTATAATTCTCATAGTACTGAACAAGAGGTAATAGTGATGAGATTTAAACATGTTATCTAATCCCAATTACTTGGAAAATTGATGAGAGGTAAACTTCAGCCTTTTAAATATCAAAAGCACTGTGATCAGAGTTTTTTGGAAATAACTCCAAAAAGATGAAGAAGCTTGCATAATATTTGTGCTGGGTTACAAGTTGCTGTTACTCAGGGGTGATTGTGGAGAGGTATTCTAATCCTTAGCCTTTCAGTTGAAGACTGAGTTGTTTGGAGTTACAGAATCAAGTTTAGTGCTATCCGGTGTCTCTAGGCAAAAAGACAAAAATTGATGTTGGTAGTAACATGGGAAAATAAATCCACACCAACTGCAATGTCCTGACTTCTGAGAAGTAAGAATTTTTGCTTTTAATAAGAATGTACACTTTAATATATTAGTAGTCTTTTACACTTGCACTTACTGATCTCTGAAGCAGGACAATTCTCTTTGCATGTTTTTGATACTTGCATTAGAAGATAACAGTTTTGTCATTATAAAGTTTTTTGTAAATCTTTTTAATTTAATATTAATTAATAGTATCTGAATTAAACTAAATTTTAACAGTATTAACAAGAATAAATTAGAAATATCTTAACAAAATTATTAATGCAAAACAAATTCAGCAGATTGTTGGAAAACAAAGGGTGTCTATTTCTGACTGGTAGCTTCATTTTTTCATCCAAAGTTGTTCCAGACTTTTCAAAGACAATTGTATGTGATTTCTGTAGGATTTTTATATAGCTGGACATTTAATATTTGTTTGAGCAATTTTGAAAATAATTAAAACAAAGTACCACTTGCAATTTCTGCAATTTTTAGTTAAACTGCAGTCTTAGTTATTTTGGATTGTTACAGGTAAAGCTGACTTCATTGTAGTTTTTCCTGGAAATTATTGATCAATTTAAAATATTTGTCAACACTTCTGCCAATCTCTAAACACTTTTTTGTGTTCTTTAAATTCTAGGCCTCCAATAGTCAAGCATCGCCACAATCTGCTACTACACCAAGGATGGAAAGTACAACAGGAACCACAATTGCTACCTCTTCAAAAACTCCTCCATCACTCAGTCTTCAGGGTCCCCTGTGTCCTCCTGTGTGTCCCCCAGCTCCATTAGAGGAATTGTCACCAGACAGCATTGATGCTCACACATTTGATTTTGAAACTATTGCCCATCCGAACCTGGAGCAAGCTCTTAAACAAGGATCATTAGACTTGGATTCATTAGCAGAAAGTCCAGAATCTGACTTTATGTCAGCGGTAAATGAATTTGTAATAGAAGAAAATCCAGTATCTCCTAATGTAATAAGTGATCCACAAAGTCCTGAAATGATGGTGGAATCTCTTTATTCTTCAGTTATCAATGCAATAGACAGTAGACGCATGCAAGACACAAATTCTTGTGTAAAGGACGTTTCAGTAGAAAATGCATCGCTCAGTGTTCGCATGGAGAAGTGTAGGGTTATTGCTCAAGATTCAAAGGTACATTTAAGAGGCATAAAAGAAGATCTTTGCCACTTTAGAACACTTGTACAAAGAGAACAGTGTGACTTTTCTAATTCTTTAAAATGCACTTCATTAGAAATATTAAATACTATTGAGAAGGTAAAACTTTCACTTGAAAAAACACTAAAAGATAAACATCAAAAAGAACTGCAATCTTTGAAAAGTGAATATGAAACTAAAATTAATAAATTACTGGAGGATGGTGAAGAAAGCCAAAAAAAGATTACAAAGTTGAAAGGTGACTTGTTAGGCCTAGAGGAAGTACTTCAGAATAAAAATGATGAATTCGCAATGGTGAAAAATGAAAAAGAAGCTGTAGTTTGCCTTCAGAATGAAAAAGATCAGAAATTACATGAATTAAAATGCCAAATGGAGACACAAAATTGTGAAATTAAGAAACTGAGACAGTCACGTGAGACTGTTCTGGAAGACTTGAAAAAACTTCATGTTGAAAGTGATGAAAGACTACAACTCCTGAGGGCAGAACTCCAGAGTTTAGAACAAAGCCATTTGAAAGAACTGGAAAACAACCTACAAGCTAGACATTTACAGGAATTTGAGAAAGTGCTAGCTGAGCACAAGGACTGTTTAGATAAATTAAAAAAAGAGAACCAGCATAGACTTGAACAAATGCAGGAATCTCATGCAGCAGTTGTACAAGAGAAACAACAACAGGTAGAAGAGTTAAAACTCAAAGTTTCAGATCTATCTGATATAAGGTGCAAATTAGAAGTTGAACTTGCCCTGAAAGAAGCAGAAACGGATGAAATGAAGCTTCTCTTGGAAGAAAGCAGGAACCAGCAACAAGAGACCTTAAAATCTCAGATTGATAAGGAAACTGAAAGCTTAAAAAAAGAGATTGATAAATTAAACAGTAAGATACAAAACAGCAGTGATGAATATCAAGTGGGCTTATCAGAACTGAGAACTCTAATGACAATTGAGAAAGATCAGTGCATTTCTGAGCTGGTAGACAGATATGAAGAAGAATCAAATTTGCTTAGAACTGAACTAAACAAAGTAACAGTTCTGCATCAAAAAACTTGTGAAGCAGAAAAAAGACTTTCAGAGCAAATAGCAGAACTGCAAAGTAAGTTAGAGTTGGAAGTGAATGCCTTAGAAAAGGAAAAAACGGAAAAAATGGCACTCTGTGAGCAGCGGGAAAAATATGAAGCTATTATCCATACGCTTAAGGAAGAGAAAGAACTGTTAGTATCTAACCAAGAGCAAGACAGGCAGTTGCTCATTCAGAAACTCAATTCTGAAAAAGAGGACGCAGTGCAAACTGCTTGTAAAGAGTTTGAATTACAGAGAGAAGCTGCTGAAAAAGGGCTTTTGGAAAAAATAGAACAACTTGAGATGCAAGTAAATCGGAGGTACTGTAAGAATTAAGTTGCTGTGTTGTCTTAGTATTCTAAAGTAATTAATCTGGTTTGTTCATGATGCAGTATGCAGTAGGTAAAATTTCTACATGTTTGTAGCAGTGTTTGTCTGATTTGTTTTTTATTCAGGTTTCAAGTTATTTCTGTTTTATAAGTAATGATGTTCCTGTGTCTGCATTTAGTATAAAAGACCGTAATATACTTTATACAGTAATGATTTTCAGACAGCAATGAAGATTTTTATTTCAGTCTTGTAATGCTCTGTTGAAGGAGCACTTCCACAGTTGCTTGAAATTCATGATTCAATGGTCTCATCAGCCTCTCCTCTCCTGTCCTTTGCTCTTGCACTAGCACTGTATAAGGTTGAAGTGGATGGCTTTTAGGCTAGTAACTTTCTTATGTTGGTTAATTGTACGCTCATGGTGGTGCTAATGCTGCCATGAAAAAATGTGTGACAATACATGGTCAACTGAAAACTGGACCGTAGCTGCCTTGTTTCTAGGGTCTGCCATTTGAGCTTTATAATGAAACGTTATTGGGCAACGTCATTTTAAAGGCCATCCTAGCATAATTGTTTTTCCTTGTTCATTTTTGCAGTATTTTTCCAATTGGGAAAAAAAAATTCTTGCCATAAAAACCTAGAGTTACTTCTCCTGACTTCCTATTTCTAATCTACCTCCTAGTTCATAATGCCCGTCAGAGTAGACATTTGTATATTATATAATGGAAATACTAGACTTTTTCTATGCAACTATGGCTTAGATACAATATTCTAATTTGAAATGCTAGAATTTGTTTTTAATCTCCCTGTAGAGTTTTGGAGCTCCGAAGATAATTCTTATTTATATCATCGTACCTAGAGCAAAAAGCTTCAGCTGGGTATTATACATCGAGTATGTGAGATGTGAAGAGTGATAAAATGGGCACATAAAAAGAACAGTGCAGAACTCAAACACAAACTTATTAAGTTGGCATTCACCTTTTAAATATCAATGTAATGTTTTTTAAAAATAAAAATGGGGAGAGTTTATACAGAGAATCCAGTACACAGCTTACTTCCGTGGTGTAAAGAAATGTAAACATCCACATCACTTGAAATATCCACTTCATCCCCATTACCTAAGGATTTTGATATGCTAATGTATCTGTCGTTGTGTTATCACTGTCTGCTTTTTGTGTGTCTGTGTACAAAAAAAAAAAAGGTCAAAATGAAGGTGTGCTTCCTGCGTTAAGATTCAGTGATTGGGATACAATTAAATTAAAACTCCTGTCTTTAAATATTCTCTAAATTTAAGGAAATGTGCTGGAATTAGAAGGGAAAAATGAATAAATCAAGCACTGTGTTCTTTTCCTTTTGTTTGTATTAATGCATGTAGACACGATATGATGCGTATGACTCAACAGGAAAAAGATACAGCTATGTCATCAGACTTTTTTAAAAAAAAAAAAAAAAAAAAGAAAGACTAACATTTAAATTTGAACTGAACACAGCTGTGTGCATTGCTATACAAACTGGATAAAATGGAGAGCAATATATTTCAAAGAAATATTATCTGCTTCAGTCTGAAGACATGCTAGTAGTTTGTTATGAGTTCTATCAAGTAATTGTAATTTTCAAAGTGTGATGTTAAAATACGGCCACTCTATGCCTTTAATCTGCTGTTAGGCTTTTTCTCTAGGAATAAAGACACAACGTGTTTCATCTCCAGAGGGCACATATGTTATGTGAATATGTCTTACTATTTCAAAGTCACTGCCTAGCTGTTTGGTTTTGAAGTTCCTAAGACCCAAGCTGTGTCAGTAACTTGAGTTGACTTGTTATTCTGTCTCAGTTGTTCTTTAGTCATTAACTTGTAACAGTGGAAAACAACCTTTATTTGGCACGTGCTTGTCAAATAAGTGCCTTTTTCTGCAAGATCAATCTTATGCTAGCATTCCAGAAGTCACTGAGAGGGACTTCTGTTGTTGAATTTGATCTGAGCGTTGCACTGGTACCAGGAACTTCATTTTTTGAACTTTCATGAAATCTAACAAAAATATTTAGAAGCTAGAAAGGAATGTTTGTGGCCCATGCATTACTAACACGTGAAAACTGATGTATTTTGTTTATAAAGTGCCTGGAGTTCAAGTCGTCATGATCAGGAGAGAGAATAGATGCGCAAAGCATTTGTAATTGTTTAATTTTTCTTTTGTATGTAGTATGTGCCCAATTTGATTAACAGAGATTAATTGAACAATGCAATTTTTGTAATTACTGTCATTAAGCAATTTGTTTTGCTAAAAGATGTATAACTTTGAAAAAATGTTAAAAGCGTAGTAGGGCTTCTGACTGGTTTTAAAACTCAATTACGAATTTGGTATCTTCCAGCCTTGGGATTTTCCAGCTCAGTGGTGAAGCTTTTCCATAAAGCATGCATGTTGTATCTCACAGATAGTTTTAATTTATTTAAAAAATGAGCTGAAATTTAATCCAGCACAAAGAAAGCTTTCTCTGTGGCATAAAAAAAGACTTGCCTGTGTGCTTCACAACTTGCTTTGTTTTCCTGCTCATTTTCCTTCTGACTTAAGGAATCGCAAAAGGTTGTTTTGCCACTGTGTGGACTTAGTTCTTTCAGGGCCTTTGTATTTACAACTTCTAACAGGCTTTCAGAGCACTTAGATACTACACCATAGTTTGTACCTTCAGTGTATGCCCATGTGGTAGAGGAGTGGCAGTATTCCTAAGTATGTCCTTTGTCATCTTAAATTAGAGTAGTACAGTGTTTATTTGCAAGAGGAGTCCTTGAAGAAAGGTGCCTTTGGTATCTGGAAGAAAAATAAAAAAGGTTAAGTAGGTGTTGTAACTAATGCCGTAGGTATTAAGCATCCTTAGAGTAACGACATACTTGAGTGTCATCTTCCAAAGAGCTGAGAGTTCACTCAGTCCATCTGCGAGGCAGATGACACCTCCTTTGGTTTGGTGCAGCTATCAGTCTTAGGTTTAGGCTGGTGCCTTAGCTTGGCACTCAGGCAACCTGGAGTAACGTGACTAGTGTGTTTTTGTTTGTATTGTAAGATGTAGGCATACCTCATTACACTTCCCAGCCAAACTTTTACTTAGCTCTCTTAATTAGGGAGAATTGGTGGCAGATACAGGTGAGTTTGTGCCGGATGATGTGGTGAAGAATTCTTGAAGCATTTTCAGATTAAGAGTTGTGCTTGTGGGAGTTGGTACGTTAGCACACTGTTTTGATTTCAGCACAGCCTATCTAATGTCAGGAGACTGTCCCTTCAGGCTGCTGAGACTGGAGAGAGGGGGGAAAACAAAAACAAAAAACATTGACACGTGTATGTAGGTAGGTTTGAGGAAATTTTTATTTAAAAAATAACTCCAGTGTGGAGAAACAATTGAAATGTAATACAAGTTTTCACAAAAATTGTTGAACAAAAGGGGTTTTGTCTGTACTGTACACAGTGGTGGTATAGCCAAACCACAGAAACTGTGGTTAACGCTTTGGGTTCAGTGATGGAAAATATTTGAGCTGTATAACATTGTCTGTTTCAAGAGCCATGTTAGGTTGTTATTAACCTTCCTGCCTGAGTGACATCTAATGCTTTCTTTTCTTTATGATCATCACTGCATTACTGCTGTTCTTCAGATTCTGCAAGCCAGTGTTGTCTTTTACATCTGCATTCCATTGAATTATTGCTGAATGGTGTATTTTTATAAGGGTACTGTAGGCATTGCATTTTGACATACTAAAAATCTCAGTGGAATTGATCTGTCGTTGTTTCTTGTTTCACCACTTTCCATACCTTGTGTCCAAAAAGTAAAAACAGAAGTCCCTCTCTCAAGAAAATTTCAAAAGTATAGTCACTGTAGCGTACTAGAAAACAATGCTTAAGTGTGCTGAGACATACATGATTGAAAATAGAATTAAATATTAATAATGACTTAATTGGAATACAGTATTCGTTAAATATTTCAGAGAAAACTGTCTCAAAACTGATGTGATTTCTGTATGTTTGCTTCTTTCATATATTCTGGGACTCTGTATATGACATAAATTTAAAGCCTAAACATTTCCTTTTAAGTCCTCCCACTGAATCATCTGCTGAATCAACTTTGGTTGCTGAACTTCAAGAAAAGCTTCAGGAAGAAAAAATGAAATTCTTGGAGCAACTTGAAGAACAAGAGAGGAGAAAGAATGAAGAAATGCAGAACATCAGAACATCGCTAACTGCAGAGCAGCAGGTAAAGTTGATTCTTTATTACTTTTCCTCCCATGAGCATGTGTTCTTTTGCTGTTCTGAAGATAATGACTTCTTTTTTGCTGTGTAACACACTCAGAATTTGTGCTATGTTCGGTGGAGTCCTATAATGTGTTAATGAAATTCAACACTCCACAATTTATTTATTAATTGCTTAACGATCTGTGAATGTGCAATCCAGTTTCAGTTTCTGTTCTTTCATCACTTGCTTGTGTTGTTATGCTAGTGCTGTAAATTTTATCTGTTGATATACTGAACTCCAGAAAGATGTCACTTAAGTACGGTTTAAGTTAAGTGTTACTCTGTGCAATACATAATTAAAGCTTTGAAATACTAATTGATTTGGAATGCTACTTAATGGCTTTTATACATCGTTAGCCTGGGCAGATGGCCTTTGAGGTTCAAAGCAAATGTGATGTTTTACGTCTTTCTAAACTTATATTAAACAACTCTGTATTCCTCACCTCGATACAAACTCCCATTACACTGATTTAATTATTACAGTATCTTTACTGGTGTATTTTTCTTTTTAAAATGTCATGAATCTCCAATTTTGTAGATGCGCTCAGTTCTGAAATTAAATCTCTCTTAGTAACAGCTATTATCTACAGCTTAGCATTTAAACACTAAGAAAGGTTTTTCTGTTTTAAGCACCTCTACTTCAGTTATAATAGGATCAAATAAGGTCAGAGAGACAGTGTAGTAATCAACCAGCTTGGTGAATGAACTTTGAATCACTTCGTACAGAGAGCAGAAAATCAGACAGTTATAAAGAAATGAGTATTTTTAAAATTTCTGGACTGCAGACATTAATACTGAAGTACATAGTTAATCTAACAGGGATATCTTACAGATTGATAATTTTAAGATCTCGTTTTGTGTTGGAATCTGCCTTAGTATACCATTTTCCTTGTTATCTAATAATCTTCATTCATGCAGCAAAGCATGGTAGAGAAAGCGTTAACATCAAATTTCAATGAAATACAGAACCTAATTAAAAATAAACATATACGCCAGTGCTGAAAACTTACGTCTGCCTCCAACGATTGCTGAATTTTCTGGGTATTTAACCTCATACTTGATGTCATTTTCACCTTAGCAAAGTTACTTAAGTTTTTGCTTATACTTGTGATGTGTTGTGTTATGTGAGTTTTGTTAGACAGACTCAACAGGAAAAAGATACAACTATAAAAGTTGTATGACCAGACAAATAACTTCTGATTTAAGACAGAGATGAATAGGCATAGAAAAAAAATATAAAATACAGAATTAAAGAATCTAAAGCTAGTCAAGGTCATTACTGGCTCCTATAATTCACCAAAGAAGTGAAATTGTGATTTAAAATACCCTCTTAATAGATAGTTGGTAGTTTTTTTTTTATCTCCCTTCACCACAGCCTTAAAAGTAGGAGGTATGAGGGTATAATGGTTAGAGGGATTCATATCATAGAATCAGTAAAGTTGGAAAAGATCTCTAAGACCAACCTCTGGTCCAACCATCCCCCTACCACTATTATCACCCACCAAACCATGTCCCTAAGCACCACGTCCAACCTTTTCTTGAACACCCCCATGGACAGCAACTCTAACACCTCCCTGGGCAACCCATTACAATACCTAAAATTTCCTCAGCGTGGCATAAAAACAGCTTAGTTCTTGCTTGGGCTTTTATTTCTCTCTTCTCTTGCTCTAACTAGTCTCTTACGTTTCCTATTTCAGTAATACTTCTTTTTGTTTTCAGACCAACTTTAACACTGTTTTGGCAAGAGAAAAAATGAAGAAAGAAAATATAATTAATGACCTTAGTGACAAATTAAAAATGCTAACACAACAGCAAGAAAAAGATAAGGGTAAGCATACTGTGAAAGTATTTCTTTTCTAATAGGACAATTCCATTTGCGTCAGGTTGGTTTTGCTCCTTTGCTCTGCTATTATTAAAGGAATTTTTATTTATTTGCGTCATAGATTTGATTGAAACGCTTTCTGAAGATCGAGCTCGTTTACTTGAAGAAAAGAAAAAGCTTGAAGAACAAGTTAATAAGCTGAGGAGTAGTAATCTTTCTCCATCAACCTACTTAGCAGCAGCTTCAGAAGCTTGTGGAGCATGTGCAGCTGATATTCCTGCTGACACAGATAGATTAGCTTCTGACATTGCAGCTGAAGGGAGAATGGACTCCACAATGGAAACCAGTATGATGGCTGTGCAGTAAGTATGGGGGCATGGTAGTAGAATTACACAAAGCATGCTCACGTTCTTTGTGTGTGTGCTGTTGGGTGTTCTAAAGTACAAATGAGCACGTTTAGCACTCCCTCCACCTTTGATATTCTTACTAAGAATGTTCTTTTAAATGTACATATACAATTGTGGCATCACAGTCATCAGAAATGGATGGTTTTGATGGCTTTGAAGTAGACAGCCTTAAGGGCTTTGCAATTATAAGGTGAAAAATTACATCTAAGTGTATGAAATATAAATCAAGTGGAAGAAGAGCAATTGTAATAGTGACCTAGGATGAGCTAGTAGAGTTTACATTTTGTTGGCATATCTTTTGAACAGTGGCTGACTTCAGATCAAACACAGAAAACTTTCTGGTTGGTTGAGCGTGTGACTGTTGTAGATTGCATAATGATGTTTGTGTATGAGTGGGAAGTGGAGATACTTGCCCGTGGTAGAAATTAGACTGAATCTTGGGCTGAATCTTGTGAAATATGCAGAAATGGCCCCTTTCTTCTTAAATGACCACAAACTTATCATTTATCAGTGACTGAAAATTCACTGGATTATAGAAGGGGGTAAGGGTTTTTTTAATTTTTCAAAGGTTTTGCCAGTCAATGCTGATTCTTAAATTGCCTTTCTGTTCTGTAGTTTTGTTTCTTCTCCCTCAGCTTCCCAGCTACTTTCCTGATTCTTTGCTTTCCTGATTCTTTCTTTCCTAAATATATACCTTGCCTATGTACTAGGAATGCTAGTACCAAAGTATTCTGTAAGCTCCTTATGCTAGCAGAATGATGGCATTCATCTGTGCATGAATGAGAAGGGGGGGGAAAAGCACTTTTGAGTGTGTGGGGAAAAAAATTGCTTTTACTGTACCCATTTCTTTCTCTTGTAGTGAAAATGTCCATATGTCTGAAGAAAAACAGAGGATCATGTTGTTAGAAAGAGTGAGTAGATTATCTGTGAGATTAAGCATTACAGCTAATTACTATAAATGTCTGTTAGTACTCTGGTGCAATATAGCATTAGCAAAGCTAATAATAAAGCTAATAATAATAAATACTATTTCGAGGAATGTTTTCTATTTGAATGATTTTCGGATTGGTATAACCGAAGTCATTCAAAATAAGTATTAATACAGTGTATTTATACTGAGCCTAGCTTAATGCGCATTTATACTTTGCTCTGTTTATATAGATTTTGGGGATAAATGAGTTGGGTGTACTATTTCTTCTTTGCAGTAACAGTTCATTCATTGGCCTAGGGAATTTTTTTACCATGGAAAAAAAAAGTTTGCATGTTTAAATCAAGGCATCCAAAACAGTTGGACAGGAGTCAAGATTGATTTTATGCTCTTCCTTTGGAAGCAGGTTACTTCTACTCTTAGACTGTTACTACTTAGGTGATCTTAGTTCTACCTGGGATGCATTATAATCTTGACAGTATTACTTCAGTAAAAATTGAGATAGCGCCTGTTTTGAATGTTCATATTCCAATTTTCTGACTTTACTGTAATGCTCCTACGTTAAGTACTTATTTAACGTGCAGGTTAGGATTGTGAGTTTAAAGCTAGAGTCACTCCCCTGCCTCTCACAAATAATATACGTTAATTTAATTTTTACTTCTGTTACTCCTTTTATTTTGAGTGTAGCTTTCAGCATAATTGAATTGTGGAACCTGTTTGATGAAATAAGCTTTTTACTTATTGGTAAACAGTTAAATCAATCCTCAGTGGTTGAACTGAAATCTTTCATGTTCTGGTCATTTTTAACAATTCAGTCATATTTAATTCCTCTCTAGTTGCCTTTTTTTTCCTCTTCAAAGTTGAAACCTGAGTTTCTTTAGGATCACTTACACTGCATTCTGTGATCAGCAGGAGAACTTGAATGTTGAACCACATCATGCAAGTGACTGGATGTTTCTGATTAAGACTACTTGCACATTTTATTCTGTATTCTGCTTGCAAAGCAGAATACATGTCATATTGTCATGGTTAGTAGCTAGCAGCCACAAAATAGTAACATATTTTTTTCTGTTTTATTGATGGCATATTTTCAAGTTGAGGAGAAGAATGAGTGTGGAGATAAGCATAGTTTAGCAGTAGTAATTGCTGGCCTTTGAACTTTGTGCAAGTCTTCATTCAAAATATCTTTTGATACTGTTTTAAAACTGAAGCAAGTAAAGATTTCTATTGTGCAACTACTCTGGAACTCGTAGTGTCAACACTATTTAAGATGTATATACTGTACAAGTTGTATTAGTTAATCAGATAAGATTTTCTTTCAGACTTTGCAGTTGAAAGAAGAGGAAAATAAGAGATTAAATCAAAGATTGGTAAGTATTTGTGCAATGCACATCTTTTAGGTACCTTTAAAAAAAAATTACAAATTTTAAATTTGTTAAAATTTCTTTAAATCTGAAAATGTGGTTTATTAACTACAAAAGTGTTTTAAATGGTAATGCAAGGGGCAAATCTGATAACCTTTGAGTTACCTCAATTTAGCAGTTTTCCCATAGGATGGATGAATATGATTGGAGCTCTTCATCCCAAAAAGCACAGACTCTCCAGGCTTGGTGTGGGGGGAATAAATTTCAGTGTCAGCAAGGCTCGGTTCTTCAGCAACAGTAGATTGAAAGCCAGTTTACAAGTTTATATATATGCCTGCACATTAAGCATATTTAGCAATAACCTAGATATTGTTTTTGGAAAACTGTTTTTTGATGTTAGCATTTTTAGAGGTTTTCTTGTTTGCTTTTAATTTTCAAAATAGGGATGCAGCACATCAGAATACAACAGTGCTGTTGGCTCTGTCACACTTCTGTTACAAAGTGCTTTTAAGTTATAAGCCAAAAGTCTACTTATCCTAATAAAGTGTTCAGAATACTCAGAGACCCTTCCACCTGCATTTGTATTTTTATCAAGTGTGGAACTTTAATTTTGCATAGCTACTGAAAATACTGTCATCATTTTTAACTTATATGCTGAAATATCAGTCAATGCCTAAGGAAGGATAGAGAATATGCTGACAGAGTTCCTTTAATTCATGAGCTATGAATCCTTCTTGACTGATTTAGCTGGAGCGTAGCATTGCTAGTAGGTCTTAACCTGAATTCAAAATAATGTTTATACAGGAAATTGTTAGTTCTGTTGGCAGTTGAGTGGGTGGACTGGCGATGGAGATCTCCATTTCTTTAAATGGATAGATATCTAGGAATTTTATAAGAACTGGTATCTGTGTGGTTGCATGGAGTTACCTGCCATGGAAGAAGTCTTTAAATTTCTTCAGTTACATAACACCAGTCAGTTTTCTGCCTGGGATAGGACTGAAATTTGGTTTAGAAGTTACTTCTGTTCTCCTGTTACATACTCAGGTATTAAATGACTGTTTTTTTCAAAAGCTTTCCATTCCCCATTAAAATCTGTCCTTAAAAATCTTGCTATTGCAGATCATAAAAGATTGCAACACCTTTTAAAGCATATTTCCTTATACCTGTTTATTCAGAATGCTTATAAAGTGCACAAAAGGCATTTCTTTATAACAAACACATTGGACGGTCTGCCAAACTTCCCTGTAGTATCCTGAATTAAATTCTGTATCTTTTGCCATCTAAGAGTAAAATTAAGTTGAAGGAAGTTTGGTGTTGTACAAGATAAATACAAAATCATTTCCGTTAGTGTATTTAATAACAAGCTGTGTAGGAGAAATTAGCAGTTTATTGGTATCTAAATCTATTCAAAGTTGATTTCTAAATGGGCATAAGAACATACCTTCTCAATACCTTACATGTAGGTCAGCTGTTTCAAAAATAAAATATTTAGTCATCTCTTCCTCCTCCTTTTTCTCACCCCCTTCCCAATACTCTTCTAAAACTAAAATACACATCAGTGTTAACATATCAATATTTATTTATACCCAGCTACCTCAGATAAGGAACCCAGAAGGTGTACTGCATAATAAAAGAATCTTTTTCAGGTCACTGGATTTTGCAGTAAAGTTTGTGGGTTACCTCTGTAAGCAATACAAGTTAAAAAGGATCTTTTAATGACAGGAATGTTGTTAGAGGATATTCATTACTTTATAAGAGCTGTTGAAAAAACTTGTATTTATTTTATTTCTATTTGTTTATTTTATTTTAATTTATGTGTTTGGTTTACATGGCAAGGTTTTGTTAGTGGGGCAGCTTCAGGGGTGGCCACTCTGAGAAGGATCCAGCAGCTGCCCCATGTTAGATAAGGGCCAGTTTCAGCCTGCTCCAAAGGGACCTGCAGCTGGCCAGACCCAAGCCAATAAGTGATGTTTTTGCCTCTGAGAGCAGAATTAGGAAAGGAGGAAAAAAAGAGTGGGTGGATGTGGCCTGGAGGAGGCTGTTGCCCATGGAGAGCCCCCTCAGGAGCAGGCCCCGGGCTGGAGCACTTCTCATTGCTATTAACAAGGGAGAGGTCAGCTATTTCATAATTAGTGGTGTTTTTTGTTTTTTTGTTTTTTTGTTTTTTTTTTTTTTTTAAAAAAAAAAAAAAAAGCTGCTACAGAGCAAGCTGACAGAAAGATAATCTTTTCTTGAGTGAATGAGAGGGATCTGGGGGTCGTGGTAGACAGCAAGTTGAATATGAGCCAGCAGTGTGCCCTGGCAGCCAGGAGGGCCAACCGTGTCCTGGGGTGCACCAAGCACGGCATCGCTAGTAGGTCAAGGGAGGTGATTGTCCCGCTCTACTCTGCGCTGGTGCAGCCTCACCTCGAGTACTGTGTGCAGTTCTGGGCACCACAGTATAAAAAGGACATGAAACTGTTGGAGAGTGTCCAGAGGAGGGCTACGAAGATGGTGAAAGGCCTTGAGGGGAAGACGTACGAAGAACGGCTGAGGTCACTGGGCCTGTTCAGCCTGGAGAAGAGGAGGCTGAGGGGAGACCTCATCACAGTCTACAACTTCCTCGTAAGGGGGTGTCAAGAGGCAGGAGACCTTTTCTCCATTAACACCAGTGACAGGACCCACGGGAACGGGGTTAAGCTGAGGCAGGGGAAATTTAGGCTTGACATCAGGAGGGGGTTCTTCACAGAGAGGGTGGTTGCACACTGGAACAGGCTCCCCAGGGAAGTGGTCACTGCACCGAGCCTGTCTGAATTTAAGAAGAGATTGGACTGTGCACTTAGTCACATGGTCTGAACTTTTGGGTAGACCTGTGCGGTGTCAAGAGTTGGACTTGATGATCCTTAAGGGTCCCTTCCAACTCAGGATATTCTATGATCTACGAGAGCAGGCAGGTTTGAAAACAGCAGCGAACAATTTATTTCAACCATATTGTTATCTGCCATTTACATTTCATCATAGCTTGCCAATTCTTTATATCTATTTTGTTTTTTATAGATGTCCCAGAGCATGTCTTCAGTATCCTCAAGACATTCTGAAAAAATAGCAATTAGAGAGTAAGTACATGTTTATTTTCCTATAGTCAGATGGACGTGCCTTCAGTAATAAATGTTGTTAAAGAACGTCACAGTTCTTCTGTCTTTTCTCTGTAATGAAAAGGTGTGTAGATCATCTTTATAGCTCACACATCAGTTACTGAACCATGCCAGTTCAGAATAAATCAAATTTTATAAACTTCTTTTTTTTTTCCTTTTTAAAAAAGGCCTTTCTGAATTCATTATTGAATTTTTGATTTCTTGATTTCCCTGATTTCTTGATTTCTTAGTTTTCCTTTATAAGGCTAATATTCCTTGGGATTTCTAGAATGCGTCCATTATTTTCTTTTAGATTTACTTTTTCTTTAGCTGTTATCTTTCTGAAATAATGCTAAGAAAAAGTCAAAGGAATGCTATTCACCCTGAATCTGTATAGTGCTGTATAGTGTATTTCAGTAGAAATTCTACTTTCTTAAAATTTTGACCTATCTTGAGAGAATGAAATTAACTCAAATATTTTTTTATGTATTCTGGAACTCTTAACATGTAAAATTGTTGTGTGTGTGTGTGTCAATTATTGCAAAATATGAAAGCTACAGACAGTTGTTTTCAAATAATATTTCAATTTGAGGAACATCAAAAATGCTTGTTTTGGGGGGAAAAATAAAACATTCTGTTAATGTTTTCTGAATTACACCAAATAGCATGTTTATTGTAACAAGGGCAGTATGTACAGAATCAACCCTTCATTTGAGCATCTGAATATTATGGCAGCTCTCATGGTATTATCTGGGGAGAAAAATATTATGAAAGAAGATTTTACTCATCCAAGAGAAATATCTTTGAGTCATAGTCTGTCATCATATCAGTACGGGGGAAAAGCTGTGTTATTTTATCTGAAAGTGTGCATTAAAGCATATGAGAGAGATTTCTCTCCAGACTTGTTTATACCTGAGTATCTTTCTGCCCCCCACCCTTTTACAAAGAAGTATTTCCCACTCTCTTTGCCACTTCATCCCCCACATTCAGTATAATAGTAACATTTATTCTTAGTATTCTCATGGTTTAATGCTTAACTTGTAGCTGTTTCAGAATTCATTTCATTCATGGGTAATTAAATTACTTCCAACACATTTGAACCGTGAAACAAATTGGAGACAGAAGTTCTCTAACTTCTTCGGCCAAGTTTCAGCAACAGAACTTTATGGCTTGTGTTAACCTGCTGTCAGGAAGAAGCAGACTTCTGAAACTTTTTATGTGAAGTAACCACAGTATTTCTTCGTTTCTAACCTTTTGATCAGAGTCAGATGAACATTTCATCTCTTTGTCCCGTGTGCTTAAAATCTTAGGATATCTACATAAATGCTTTGCCGTATTTTTTGAGATCATATTAGCAACAGTTTAAAACATCAAAAAGCTGTTTGTAAATACTATGGTACAGCGATAAGTATCATAAGTATGGGTGAATAAAAAAAAGTTAAAAAAAAAAAAAAAAGACCGTAGTAGAATATTTTAAGTATTCCTGTTTAATGAGCTGATGGATGTAGAAAAACATTCAAAAATATTTTTTAAAGGTATTTTTGTTGACTCCAGAAAATATAAAATGCGTATGAATTAACATAAGTAGAAAATTCTGTGTTGCTATGCGGCTTAAGTCTCATCCTGCCTGTGCAGTATATGGAAAAATAGTTATTGTAACTTATGTAGTCTTAAACTGTCGTGCTTCTGTCGCTAAATTCCTTAATATCTCTAGTTTTCAGGTTGGCGATTTGGTTCTAATAATCTTGGATGAAAGGCATGACAACTACGTATTATTTACTGTTAGTCCAACCTTGTATTTCTTGCACTCAGAATCTCTTGCTGCATTGGATCTCAAACCAGGTGAGTGTGGTAAGTGTCAAATTATTTTCAATATTTGTCTTCCTACAAATAATGCTTAAATTTCTAACAGTTAGTAAGTGATATAAATACTTATGTGGTAAATGCAACAAGTGTGTAATGTAAATAGCTATTAACTTTCTCTGCAGCTTTTGCTATTTGATACTAAATGTTTTTCAACACAGAACACTTTAAATCAAAATTTTATGCAGGTGTTGATATCTCTGAAAAATAGAAAAGAATATCTGCATCTTCAAGCTGTAATAAATGCCAATTTTATATACAGTGTATATTAACATAGAATCATAGAACAGCCTAGGTTAGAGGGGACCTCAAAAGAGCATCCCATCCAACCTTTTGTAGTAAAAGGGAGCCTGGATGAGATTGTCTAGCACTCTGTCCAGTTGCATCTTGAAAACCTGTAGCGATGGGGAATTCTAGCATATCTCTGGGGACTCCAGTGATTGATTCTTCTCACTGTAAAACATTTTTCTTAGACAACCTGGGTTTTTCTGGGAGACAAACCTCTCCCAGTGCATCTTGGACCCAATTGCCTCTTGCATTCTCCATGTAGCTGTCAGTGAAGAGATCCTCTGTCCTCTTTGCAGCTGTCCGTTAAGTACCGGAATACTGTGATGAAGTTTGCCCAAGCCTTGTGTTCTCCAAGGTCGAAAGACCTGCCTTTCCTCATAGGGCAGCTTTGCCAATCTTTTGATCATTTAGGGAAAATGTTCTATCAGGTCACTTGCTATTCAGTATCAGCAATAATAGCGTATAATTGTGTAGGTCTCAGGCCTATTATTATGTGGAATTTGTTCTCAGTGTCTTTTTTTATTTGATGAGGATAGCAAATGCAAAACTCATTGTAACATTTCTGTCAAAACTGTGCATACTCAGTTCTTATTTTTAATTCCTGGCTTTATGATGCTCTTTAAAGATTCTTTGGATAAAATGTGTTCTCTCTCTAGCTCATCTTCTGTGAAGTGACTTGAATTTAGGTTCATGTATTTATGGCCCTAAATATGGGTCTATAATAATAAAATGTAAGCTATAGTATAGGGGAGTTTGCAAGCAATTTTTTTGCTGATAAAGTTTTCCCACTGTATTTATATGGTGAAACTACTCTCTGAAGAATAATGAGTCCTGCTAGTTTCTGTACATTTTGTTTATGTTCAGGTTGGTGACACATTTGCTTTTTTCCCCTGTTTAATCTTCAGGTTATACATTGGTGATTTTTGGCAGCTACGTAAACTTAAAAAATTGAAGTATTAATCTTTCAGATATCAGGAAAAATAACAATGTTTAGTGCATTACAATGAACTGTGCTAAATTAAATAGATTAATGTAAATGTCTTTAATCTATCATACCTAATGTATGTTTTACAAACCTCCCCATCTCACCATGCTCCAGATCTTTGTTCCAGAAATATTTAAGAGTATGCATCAAAAGGAACTTTATTAATTCTTACAAGTGAAAATATATACCTGCTGTTGCTTGTCAGAAGCTGTTAATTTATACTCAAGCAGCAGACCTCATTATGGGTTTCAGTTACAATAAAAGATCACCAAGTTCTAACTGAATTCAGAAACTGCTGAAGAATCTGTGCTGTATGTTTTCTCATATATGTCTGGGCAGAATCCCTATCTTACAGACATAATACAGTACAACAATGGCATTAGTGTTGCATACGTAACTGTGATATATGACTGATTTTTTTCTTACTGTTGGTTTACGTACATAAAGTAACCACTGTTTCAGTTTGTATATTATCCTGAGTATGCAATTCACTGAAAACTGTTTTTGAATGGACTTACTTTGTTCTGTCCTTACCACTTGCTAACCAGAGGTAGTGTTACGTCTGAGAAAACTGCACATAAAACAACCATGAAGACTTACCTTTGGAACACACTTATTTCTAGCTCAGTATTTCAAGAAATAGCGTCTTGATTCTATTTCTGCATCAGAAAAGTAGGGAAAATGAAATAAAGGTTACTTTAGTATTATTTGTGACAGATCGGAATTGGTGTGGACCTAGGTACTACAAATTGTTTCAAAGTCTGCCAAAACCAACATAAATCTGACCTTTTGAACCAACATGTATAAATTTTTAATACATCTGTATAGATCTCTACAATATTAAGTGTCAGGGACTTAGACTGTCATAGTGTGTGCCTCCATTAAGAAAACTTAGAATGTTAGGATGATGCTGAAGTTGGCTGAAGACTGCAGGGTTCGTTTTGTCACACATCGTCTCAATATGGAAGTTTTAATTTGCAAATTTCAGGAATGAATGGCATCTTTCTCATTTTTGTGAATTTAATGAAGTCCACCAGCCAAGCAAATTCAAAAAAATCTAGTATTTTAATCATAACATATTGTTGTACAGCATTCAGATCAGATATGAATACTTCCTACTGATACGTAGGAGCTTTGAGCAGAATGGAATCTGCTTTATTATTAATAGCCAAACTAATTTTGAAGAGCTAGATTAAAACTTCAAACACTGGTTCTTGAGTGACTTACGTTCTAGTCGCTGGATCCAGTTTTTTGTAGATGTGTTTAGAAGAGCACTGATTATGCAGAGCACATTCCTTCAGTCTGTTTTTGATGTTTTATTCATGCCATAATCACTGACAAAATAGATGTAATTTCTTGGAATAATAGACAAATACATGTCCTTACTCTCACTGGAATTTATAAATGCTGAAAGTTTTATATGGAAGACTTTCAATCCTTTGAAATACTTCAAGAAATTATCATCCTAAATCTGACTAAATGGTCAAACAAGGTTGACTAGAATAATTCTGAGTCGTTAAATTAATTTCAATTTTGATTTGCTTTTTCTCTTTGCTAATTTTTATTTTTCAAATAAAGTTTGAACTGAAACATTGTTTTTATTTGAAAATGCCAGTAACCCCATTTTGACATAATTTCTTTATTTTTTGTGGCTTTAACTTTAAAATGGTTTTTGAACAATTCATGTTTTCAAGGAAAATGTTGACAAATATTTCACTGTAGTTAATATAATGTCCTGTTGCCTGTAGTTGACTATCCAAAATAGTAAACACATTGTCTCTTTAGCTTCAGGTGCATCTAGGAGACCTTGGGTGCTAGGAAAAGTTATGGAAAAGGAATATTGCCAGGCAAAAAAGGTAAGAATATTGGAATAGAAACATCTGATTACATTAATAAGGAAGAAAAACAGATTAAATGTTACAATTACATAAAGTATACTCTTCACATAATATGTGAGAGTACTTCAGTATAGAGATTGTCCAGGGTCAGTGAATAGTAAGAGAAGGGGAGCTAGAAAAAAAAGAGTGAGCGAGCAAGTGGCTTGGATAGGTTTGCCTCTGGAAAACCTGCTTGTGTGATAAAACTTTTTGTTGGGATCCTAGTGACTATTTCCATCAACCCTGTGTAATAATATTTCAATGACCTGTAGGCTACAATTCCTAAACTTCGGTTCAGTTCGTAGTAAGATTTTGGTACCTCAAAACCATCAGAATTTAACAGCAATCAGGGAAAATGATGAAGTATCTTTGGAGACCCAGATAAGACAATAATTTAGTATGAAGAGGAACCTTGCCAGGGTCTGGCAAACTTAGAGGGATGGGAGTCAGTCTTTATTTAAAACAAAACCAAAAAAAAACCAGGTATAATCCTCTGATTACATTTGTAATATGCTTTTTTTTTTTTTTTTTGTAGGCACAAAACAGATTTAAAGTTCCTTTGGGTACAAAATTCTACAGAGTGAAAGCAGTACCGTGGAACAAGAAAGTATAACACAACAGAATTTCAGTTCATTTTGTCTCCATTCTTTTTTGACTTGTCCTTCAGTGCTTGTTCATCGCTCCGAATACCAGGCCATGTTTTTATACTGAGGTCATGTGACAAGATACTTCACTGATGTACTGCTTTTACTTTTTAACAGGTCGCATTTTAGAAACAAGAATTTCATCAGAATCTCTGACCCTGTTCCAATTTTTTTACCCAGATAACTTTAGGAGTGTGGACCAAATGAGTTCATTTTCTCAAAGGGCAACCACATGCAACATGGTTTGTTAGCCATGTTAATTGCCTGTTAAATATACATTAGCTTGTATTTAGGTGTTAAATGTTAGTTACCATTATTACCAGCATATGTCCTTTTGTGAAATCATTATCAAAGTACTTGCACTCTTTAACAGATTCTTTATATGTGTAAAATTCATCAACTATTTAAAGAGGAGTGTTCATTGCATGCAGATAATCATATAATTTTTCTTCAACATGAGTTTGCCTCAGTAGATGAATAAAAATAACTACTGCAACTTGTTTCATTACATGAAAATGCTCTTTAATGTTTAAAAAAAGTAATTTGATGGACTGATTTTGGAAATCAGTCACAGTTAGATCTGCAATCTTCAAAAGCACTTTCGATGGATTGATCACACAGATTCTGAAGGGAAGACTCACGTGCTGTTTATTCAAAGTGAAGTACTTGTTCTTCCCAACAAACCAGAAATCTTGTATTAATCTATTTAGAAAAATCATATTGATGAAATTGTATTTCATGGTTGAGTTTCAGGAAAAAACTCATTGTACATTAACCCATACAAGAGTCATTTAAGTAACAAATTATTGTAATTGTAAAAGACATGTAGAATTTTAAAACAATAAAGATTTGAAACTGTATGTGTTTGAAGCATTTGTGTGCCTTTTAAATATTAACTTCCTATAATGTTTATTTTGTATTAATCTGTTACAGCTCTTATCTGATTGGTCAAGCAAAGTTTCATTACAACTACATTTTCACCAGAAGGAGTTAGTGTTCAACAACATTCAGTAATTGCCTTGTAATAATAGTTAGGCAGTATGGTAGCTAGATAAATAGTAATTTTGTTAACAAATCAGACTGATACATGACATTTTTAAAAACAATTATACTGGCTACAGTTTAAAAATATAGTCTACTTTATTTTTTTTAATAATGCTATAAGAAAATGCACCACAAATGAGTAACCAGTTGAAAGTGAAATTCTGGATACAGAAGCTTATGTCTAGGACTTAACTGATACAGTTACATGTATGTAATGATGATTTATTTTCGGAAGGTATAGAGTGGAGGAAGAGAGAAGATAAAGAAATGATCACATGAAAATGTCAATGCTTCTCCCCATATGTTGCAAATATTATTCCTCCAGACTAAATAATTCACTTCAATGCTTCTCCCCATATGTTGCAAATATTATTCCTCCAGACTAAATAATTCACTTCAATACCCTGAAAATCCAGTGTTTTACTTTAAAGCAAACAAACAAAAACTTAAGGTCAGATTATTTTTTTTAAATTGTGAAATGTGTAGACTTGGAATTGTATCTCACCTTCGATTAAAATAAAACTAAGACAGTTGATCTCTGGAAAATAGGATGGCATTTCATCAAGCCTCTTTCTTACACGATTCTTAAATTTGCTAGTTGGTGGATGGACTCTTTAAAGCTACTTAGTTTAAAAAACAAAGTGCCTTGTTCTTCAGGAACAATATTACCATACTTGAGTATTACCCAGTGGCAAATATGTAAATAACATCGATCTATAAAGCAAGGTTAAAGTTCTGTAATCAGTTGAGTCAAGTGGCTTACAAAGGTGCGCACATAGCACTATTCATTCCTTCTAATAAGCTGTGTGTTCAGTTGCCTTGATACTGACAAAACTCCACTGACAAAACTTCTCCAATCCTTAGATAATCTTCCTACTGCTTTGAGCCTTATTTGCCTTTTAGGGACTCATCTCCTGGAAGCCACCAGGCCTAGCTAAGAGGCACAGAGTCCTTCCATTTCTGGGAGAATGGTTACTCCATGAGTAGCAATGGATCTGCATAATAGTATGCATGTAGTTCGGCACTACAATGTAAAATATCGCTCTGCCATTATTGAATAGCCTACTTCGAAGATAAGTAGAAGGTCCTCTGGATCTTTCCTCATGGAGAAAAGGATCTGTTTGTGAAGTTCTAGATAGGATAAAATGGTAGACTTCGTTGTGGGCCTCCAGAACTGTGCACCTACAAACAACAGTCCTTTTAGGACATTCAAAAATGTGCTTCTGGTACTCCAGCCTCTAAGACTGCACCAAGGTCTGTGTGTCTTGCTACTCTTTAGATGACGTTAGGTTGTTGCAGCTTCTCAGATTATCTTCCTGAGCGTACAACTCCATGCTGAGAATTTTTTAACAATATAAAATAGCTTTAGTTTTGTCTTAAGAAAAGTCTGTGCTTTCATTTTAAATTAATCAAAGTTGTTTGCTGTGCAGATTGAAATTATATGTAACTTTTATGTGGACAATAGCAGTATTGATGCATGGTGCTATGAAAGTTGGTTTGATTTCCTTCTGATTTCTGTCTTATCATAGACAGAGACATGATTGATGCTTATAGAACCAAGAAACACACAAGCAATTTGAGCGTGAAAAAGCCTAAATACTTGGTTTAAAAAAAAGTACTGTAATGCAAACCATGAATGCAGAAAAAAGTCCTTCCCAGCTGATATCTGCCACTTAAAAGAATACCAGGATATAGCTGTTATTTTTACATGACATCATACTTCTAAAATATAAATAACCAGCAATGGCTTTGGTTTTTAGGAATATTTGTCATGTGTTTCATTTTATAATCTTTATGTATATTTGAAATGGAAATTCTGTCAAACAAACTCCTAACATATTCAGTAATGATTCTGAACAGTCATTGAAAAAAATTTAGTTTACATATTTTTTGTATGTCACAGCCTTACTGGTTCTTGAAACTATGCTTGTTATGCACCACCTATGTGTTTCATCTTGCTCCATAATAAAATTTTGTATATGGCTATATAATTTGGAGCAACAGCATATTCAGAAGAGGTCAGGGAAGGCTGGGAATTAGTTAGGTCATGAGAGATTTCTTTCATTGTTTTGTGTGTGGCTGTGTGTTGGAAATGTATTTGACTTATTTAAAAACAAACCCTCTTGTGCTACTGCTAATATATATTTAGTCTGTAAGTCTGGCTTTTAACAAGAGCAACTATATTTTGAAGTGCAAAAAGAAACATGAAGAGTAGATAAAGTTGATTCAGAGCAAACCTTATCCTGCAGACCTAAACAGAAAGGAGATGATAATTTAAAAGGACTTTAAAATAATAATAATAATCTTGGAAGTCTCTATCTGAGTGCTCTGAGCGTTACGTGGCTTTTGCACCTCTGCTGCTGTTCGTCTCCAGTCAGGAGGTTGTGCTGTTAAGAATTCAGTTGTGGTTCATTTGAATCTTAAGATGGCCAATGAGTAAGACTGATTAAGCATGAGTAAGCCTGATTAAGCATACACAGAAGTATACGTGTTTCCCTAAATATAGCTGCCGTTACATATGTTGTATAGCAGGACTGGAAAGTATGCCTTTCGCTCTGCAAAATTATTGTGCTGTTTTGTAGTCCAAGATTTCCTCCGTACCCAATATTGCAGCCTTTCTTTTTCTGTGGAGCTTCAGCTAGAAACCGCATTGGCTGTAAACAGCAAAAATTGAGTAGTAGCTTGTAGCGCTTACTCATTCCGGTAGATTTTTCATCAACAAGCTGTAATACAGGGAGCTACTTTTTCATAGCGTAAAAAGGTTAATTTTAGTAATTTTAGAAATGGAGCATTCACTACACAAGAACACTTCCCTTTTCAAGTTACGTTTGGCTATTAAACTTCAGTAAGCTGTCTCGGTGCTGCGTTTTAAGGTCACAGTGTCTTAATATCACTTTACAAGCCATTCCACGGTCCTAAAGCAATGATGATAAATTAGAAACGTTAAACAGTTACTTCCTTTAGCAGTCACTGTAATTAAATCACTTGTATTAACAACATCCATATATAATACTGAGGAGTAAAGGAGTGTCTAGTCCTGTATTCCAAGTAGCTACTGGCAAAGAATTCAGTTCAATGTTAACATGCTCAAGTGGTGTCAGAATCACAGGATAGTTGAGGTTGGAAGGGATCTCTCAAGGTCAGTCCGTTCAAGCCCCTGCTCAGGCAGAATTGCAGGGACATTTTCACCAGGGGATTTGAGATTAAAACTAATTTGTTCAATTCAGCAAACTCAAAATGTTCAATTTATTTCCTTTGTTTTGAAAGCTGGGTTGAAACTGATGGTATAATTTGGGTAATTTTATTTTTTTCTACTTTTCCCCTCAAAAAAAATAATATATTGGTAAATACTGGCTTTCCGTATCTTTTTGTTTTATAACAGTTTTTAAAAGTTTTTAAATAAAAGAAACTTAGCTGCCAAATTAATATTTCTATGGCTGCTCCCAGCAAATGCTATTTTTTTTTTTTTTTGCCTTATATGTTGATTCCATTGTATAGCTGTAGAATATTTCAAGCCATATGTGCTGAATTTCCTTTTCTTAAGGCATCTGTCCTGTTCTTAAGGCACCACTTTCACTGAGTTTTGTACTGAAAAGAGAAATTAGAAAAAAATATTGGGTAAGAAGCTGATCTTTCTGCAATGGGAGCAGCTTTGAAGGAAGGTGTCTTATAATCAAGAACTTGTAAAGTTCACCAGGGGGGTGTTAGAAGCTATGTTGACACATTCATATAAAGTAAGAAAACCTGTTTCTGCCTCACATCTCTGCATGAGATCTACCTAACCTAAACACGTGTGCAACAAATGATTGAGTGATACTGACCTACTTGCAGCCAAACCTGCTATATTTTGATCCTGTTTACCTGTGTGGGGAGTATCAGAGGTCTAGAAAAAATTAGAAAAGTATCCTCTCAATTTTTATGCACAGATTAACTACAGAAGTAGGACCTACTTGTTTGTATTGCTGAAGGATTTCTGTTCTGTTGGAGTTTGTTGCTTAGCAGCTCATCCTTTCAACAGTTGCTGCAGGGAAAATATGGAGGAAGAACAAAGTTGACCTAAAGATCCTGGACACTTAAGGAGAAGCAGTTGATTTGAAGTATTTGAATAACCATTTCATATCTGAGCCTGTATTAATTTAAGCATATAAAACATTTAATGTAATCAGGAGACTGCTGAGCGGTGCCTCTCTCAAGGGACTGGTCAGGATAAATTGACTGCCATGACTCTTGTGAGGAGGGGTATTTTCAGATTGAAATTGTAGAAAAAGCTTATGATGAATACTAAACTTGGCAAAAAAGTTCCTGATGTTGCTATAGAAGACTGTGTTTTGTTTTGTTTTGTTTTAAACTTTGTGATAGAGCTTTTTTATGTAATTATTCTACACATAGGGGAAAAAAAAGTATTGTTTCAATTGAGCATGCCTAAGAGGCTTTAAACTGGAAATAACCTTGCTTGGTTTAATACTAAATTTTCTTGAATCAAGCTAAAGTAACTTTTTCAGAGATTGTACCTGTAAAAGTATTTAACAAAATGGCTAAGAAGTAAAATGACCTTTTTTAATTTTAGACCTTGTGGTGCTCATTGTATTTATAATTTTTGTTTGTAGCTCTTGGATATAAGTGAACTTCTGTATGCACAAATAATTATGCAAACATGATGCATGCAGTTAAATATGCTTCTGTTGACCTTCTAACAACATACTGTAGAGTTTGTAAAAATTGTTAAATGACATTAAAATGTAAGTGCATATAGTTGCATGCTTGATTTGTGATTGTAGTCCAGAATGCCAGATCTCTTCAGACCTATGTATGTTTGCCTTGTGTGTATGTAGTCTGATAGAATGCATTTAGATTTTTTCAATGTTAGTTTTAAAGCACTGAAAAGTTAGGAAATTTCGGTTTGACTGCTTGACAAACTTTTAAACTTCTTTCATACATGTATGCACGAGGATGCACATTTTAATTAGTTCTTATTTTCCTGCTCTTCTCTTCCACATCTTTTCTTACAGTTCTACATTAAAACCTTGTATTAAATATATGATTACATTCCTGTCCTTTTTATGTTGACAGTTTTCAAGTAGAATACTTGCTATGTGCCTCTTAGGTAAGAAATAAGATTTTCCAGATTTCTTAGTTTCCACTTATTTCTGGTACCTGAAAACCAAGGTGACCAAATTGAGGTACTTGAACTGTTTCACACTGTTTCGGTGCAATTTATAGCTTCAAAAAACTGTGTTCTTGCTGTCTGTGCTCTGTTCTGTAAGAGAGAGAATGCTATTAGAAAGTAAAACAATGTGTGTGAAGGCACAAAGTACCAGGACAAAACACTCCAGCTGTGAATCTGTGCCCTCTGATGTTTCTGACTCTGCTGTCAGGAACCCCTGCAAGCTGCTGTGTTGAAAGCCTGCATGTTGCGAGCCAGTTCTTGCTCTTAGAATTTCTCTGAGATTATGCACACAGGAGGAAATTCACTTTTAGAATGGTTGATTAAAGACCTGTAATTTATTTTCAGATGAGTTATATAGGTTTCAATTTCTGTCCACTGGGATCTTGTTCATTTTTCTGCTTTATGTTTTTTCCTTAATCTTTTTCAGTACTTCTCCATCTGCCAAATTAGTTCTTTCTTTCCTAATCTACAAGAGTAATTTTGAACCTTTAGTCTTTCTATGGATATAGTTCTTTAGCAATAATCTTGCAAAAATTTGTTGAAATTCTGAACCCATACTTCACAGGAAACTTAGGATAAGCCAGAATTTTAATATGGTGCCTTTTGAGTATTTATGATTATTTTTCTTTTTGTCTTTAGTCTCTCTTTACTCTTTCTTCTTCTTCAATGAGATTGGTTACCAGCAATTAAGTTTCTCTTTCCAAAGTTATTTCTCTTTATCCATGCATGGCAGGATTTTTTTGCCTCATTGTGTAGATGAATCATAATTTCCATTGTATGTATGTAGCTTACCTATCCCATGGTGACAAAGAATAGTGCATAAGCTGTGTGTACCCTGATGCTGGTTGTAAGTTTTTAGCAGAAATCTTTTTTTTTGTCAAATGCCAACTTCTCCAAATGTGAAATGTCCCATAGAAGTACATCTAATATTTAGGAAACTTTACTTATTAACATTGAAGCAGATATGCCACAGTGGCATGGAGGGAGGGGTTTGCTGTTAAGGGAAGCCACCTCATTGTGTATCTACTAGGCCATTGGTTAAATAGACCTCTGCAGGGGGCCCACACTTTTTTTTTTTCCTAAGCTGGTTACAAGAGTTAAACACAAAAACTGCAACACCATCAATGAAATGGAATAGCTATTTTGTAGCCAGCCTCAGCAGTGCCCCCAGTTCCTCTCCTACCTACAAAGCATTTTTACAACCAACTATTTCAATAGCTATATTAAGAAACAACGAGGAGGAAGTTAAAATGACTTTATTCTGTATCCATGTGTATGCAGCGCTACTACAACAACAACAACAAAAGGGAAACTGGGGAGGAAATGGCAATCGTTTTCCTTTCTACCTGTTGCAGACTTTCCACCAGGCTCCATAAATATTCTCCATGTTTTCAGTTGCTCCATATTAGCTATATTAACTTATTTTCATTATTTCTGTGGGTTGGTGGGATTTTGCGTTTGCCATAGGGGTTTTCTGCTGAAGAAACTGAAATCATTTTGCTACAGGTTGTATGCTATTTTCTTTTATGCTCATACCTTTTCAACTTCAGTAAGTACTGTGTCAGCCTCTTCACATGTACTGTAATCCTCTTGCTGGATTTACAGATGGCAAGCTAATGGCAGCACTGTTTTGCTGCAGACCAAGTGTAGTGGCTTTGGGCTGGGCTGTAATGAAAAGCCCCAGCAGAATGTTCTCAGATCTCTTGCTGCTCTGCACTGCCTTTATAGTGTTCTATTTTTCCTCATCAAAGGCACCTTGTACACATCCCCAGGAGCAATGCATGTGCCTTTCATGGCCAGTTCTGCTGCCCAAGTAACTTGTTTGATGCCTTCTCACAGAAGGTTGTAAGTTTTATTGTTAAGGTTGCCTGCTTCATGCTGCAGTTATCCTATCACTTTCGTTAGCATTGTGATGAACTAAATATTTATTTCTAATGAAATGCTCCTTCCCATGTGATTCTTTGGCCCTCTGACCTGCTTACCAAATCCTGCTTTGTTGCTTCTGGAATTTGTTGTGTTTCTATACTATGAGTCCCATCCATGTCATTATAAGCTCTTTCGGATGACTGAGCCAGTTTAAAGGAGCAAAGTAGGGAGCAGGTATTTCAGTATGTGCTGCAGAGCAGCAGGCTGTGCTGAGACCAGAGCTCTGTCACTGGTTTCTGACCATGCACGTGATGCAGGATCAACAGGCCAGTGCTTTAGGATGCTGTGAGGCAGGTTGCTGTGGTTGCGTTGACCTCTGAACGCAGGTGCAAGGAATGGCAGACAATTTCTGGAACTTTTCGTGAAGTTTAATTTCATCTTTCAACTGAGTGCTCCAGGTAAATCTGTGCCCTGGGTTGCAGTCTATAGAATCAGTGGTGAAGCAGATCTTGTACTGTTGTTCTCCAAACAAACCAACCAACCAAAACCACCATCACCAAAAAAACAGGACAGTGTTTGTAGCTTATGTCCTTTCCTACACAGCGTAGTGCTGCAAGAGGTAGTGATTCATTAACCTGACATTTATTTATTTATTTATTTTAATCCATCTGTTATTACTCACACTTGCAGCTATGGCATTTATGTATCCTTAATACATCTTCAGAAACTGCTCTCCACACTTTTAGCTTCTTACAAATGAATGAATATTTTCTACAGGGAGATGTTGTCTCTGTTGCATAACCTTTGGGTTCTTTCTGAAGGCATATTTTTAAGTCTATGAACACAGTTATTTAGGTAAATGACAGAGCAATAGTAGCACTTCCATTTCTACATGCGTAGTTGTTCCTGTTGAAACAAGCGTATGATTATAATATGAAAATCAAACTGCTTGATTTGATACATATTTTCACATAAAGAATTGATTTAAAACGGAAAATAAATAAATAAATAAATAAAAGAACGATACCTGCTGAAATACCAGTGCAGAAGAGGACTATTATTAGGTTTCTGAAGTCATGAAATGGCTCTCAATAAGTTACTATTTCAAGTATGTCCCTGTAATTCAGGAGCCTTTTTATAACACAAAATCCGTGGGTTACTTCAGTGAAGAGAAAGAAAGCAAACTATTAGTCTTGTACAATTTTTTGACATACATGTAAGTAATGCTTAAATCTATTTTTAAAGAAAGAATTAGATGCTTTCATATTTTAAAACCAGAGTCAAATTCTGGTTTTCTTATTGAATTGCATGCTATTATGTATGCAGGATATTTAAACAGGTCTTTTCTGGTTTTTGACCCCTTTCATGTGTGTTTATTTCATGAACAATAAAAGCAGGCAATAAGCAATATGCTAACAGCTACAATGAAATTGCTTTCTTCCCGCCGTGTTTCATCCTTTAGGAAATGGTTGTGACTAAGGCAGTAAACCTGAGATGTGTTCATGCCCTGCTTCTAGCCTATGTTTGTGTAGAGGTTATGTAGCATGAAAGCAGCATTGCTTTGTGCATAGCTCTACGTGTGTGTGACACTTCTGAATGGGTGTAACGTAAAGTTCCTGCTGCCTGTTTCTGCCTCATTCAAGATTAGACTTTTTATTAGAAGAACGTCCTCTAGGACTGCTTTTAAAAAATTGCATATTTTGAAGAAAGACATCAAAAAATAAAATCCCGTAAATCATTATTCTAAACAGCCTGTGTTTCCTGTCTTTCCACCAAGTTCTACTTTTGATTTGTGAATGAATGTATCTCCCATTTAAAAAAAAAAAAAAAAGAATAATTATATATGTATCAAAGAAGTGTGGCGCTATACAGACTACACTTATGCTTTGGAAGACAAAAAAAAAAAAAAAATGTAGATCTAGAAAAATCATAAAGAAAAGGGCTAGAGCTAATGGATAAAGTAACTTCCTGACTATTGGACTTAAAAAGTAACTTGGTGGGGGTATTTTCTTAAGAATAATTAATTTTATAAATAATAATAAGTAATATAAATAATGTTACCATATAGTAGTGCCACTGATTCTTAGCATTAGTGGTTACTCCTAATTCTACCCACTTCTCTGTATAATACTTCAGTAGATGGAAATAAGCATCTTGGCTGAGCTGCTTCTCCCGGTCCGTGTTTCACATAGATTAAGCCTTACAACCTCTAGCTGTCCTACATCTTATTCTTTTTGTCCCATCTGTGAGGTTTTCCACTTTCCATTGTACATCTATCCCTCCTTCCTTTCCTTGTCTCCTGATTTTTCATCTCCATTATTAGGTACTGTGGGAGAATATACAGGTTGTTTTTTTTTTCCCCTTGAGATTTTATCATTTACTTCCCAAATGTCTTGAACTATGGAAGAACAGGGTGGTGCCAGACAGCTGAAACTCATCTGAGTACTCTCATTTGAGCTCTCAATAGCTTGATTGACCTGAAGATTTCACACCTTCTGAGTATCTCTTTGATGGCAATTTTAAGGAGGAAATGGCTGCTCCATTTCAGGAAGATATTAAAGCTATGAAGAGGCGAGTAAAATTCTGATGTCCTCAGGGTAAGTGTGAAAACTGATTATTCGTGGTATTAGTTGCTTGAAAAAGGTTCAGTGCCTGTAAGTAATAACTGAGTGGAAATGATGTAATTCATTTCTGAGGTGGAAACTAGCAATGCAACACAGTTCCTAGAATAATACCAAAAGTTCACGGTCTCATAATAGAAACAGCTGTTGGCTTTGAATGGGGGAAGGAAATTTCTAGCTATTGCCTCAGCCAAAAGGATGCAGGACTGCTGGCTGCAGACCTCTGGGAGGAGCAAGCCTAGCGGTGGAGCAGGGACTGCAAACCTGAGGGAAGCCATTGAGCTCCTGAAGACAAGGTCCTTCTGGTGAGACATTGCCAGAGAGATCTGCTAACTTGTCGTTCCAACCTGTTGAGAGAATTATGTGCTGGTACCATCAGCCATATACACAGCCTTATTATGGCTCAGTGCAAGTTTGACAAATAACTATCAGAGGTGGGAAGGGACCTCTGGAGGTCACCTGGTCCAAGCCCCTGCTCAGGCAGGGCCATCCAGAGCAGGGTGCCCAGGACCATGTCCAGGTAGTTTTGAAGATCTCCAAGGAGAGATCCACAGCCTCTCTGGGCAGCCTGTGCCAGTGCTCTGCCACCTGCAGAGTAAAGAAATGCTTCTTGATGTTGAGATGGAGCCTCTTGAGTTCCCGGTTCCGTTGTGCTTCTTGGCTTCTGGATCTTTTCTGAAGGCTACTGTGTGCTTCACTAAATATGTCTATGGATCCTGGTTTTCCCAGTACCTCTAGTTTTCAAGCATGAAAAAACGTTCGCATAATCCTCACAGTTAAATATGAAGATATATAAAGATTTTAATGAAAGACATCCTTCATGTGTATTTCATTCTAGACCAGAATGATGATCCTTCATATTACATTAAAATATTCATGAAAAATACATAAGCGTCTGACCAGTTCAAAAATTTGAGAAGGTGTTTTCATACTGACTTGGTTAGATCTACTCCTATCAAGAAACACTCGAGGCTTTGCTGTATATGCTAAAAATACAGACAAGTAAAAGAGCCCAAGCTGGTGGCTAAAGGCAGATCAAAATTAGCCTGACTAGTTTGTGTTGCATTGGGGAAAAACAGGCACTTCCCTTATGCCTTTAGCCTTGATATGTTAAAACATTCTTGTTAAGGCTTTGCTGTAATGTTACAGGCTGACTTTTTTTTTTTTTTTTTTAATACACTTAAACTTTTAAACTTTTGTTTAATAGACAACCCAGAATAACCACGTTAGAAACCAATGTTAAAGGAATACAGACAGGTACAAATATAAAAACAGACAATGATTAAAAACATCAACAGGAAAAAATCCATGGTTCTTTAGGATGCCAGCATCTGATGCTGCGGCAGAAGAATGATGCTTTGTGAGTGCAGGGAGAAAGGTGGTGCTTTCTGATAACTGTGTTTACAAACAAGATAACCTTTTAAGAAAATAAAGTTACCTTCAGAGATCGGCAAGTAGGAGGATTATGTGACTTCAAGACACACAAAGCCGTCGTGAATTAAAAATGCCAGATCTTTTATCCTGGTGGAGGAAAGCAACTATATATATATATATATATATATATATATATATATATTTTTTTTTTTTTTTTTTTTTTTTTCTTCTCTCTGAGGCCACGTGGTGCTGGATCAAATGAATCTAATGCCTCCTGATAGCAGAGTACTGCTATTTAAAGAAAGAGCCACAAGCCCAGACAACAAATCACTTATAAAATTAATTCATTGGACTGGCACTAACCATTTGGAATTTCAAACTATTTTTGCCAAATTTTAGGAGGCAGGGTTTGCTTTGTTTGTTTTTCCTGTAACAGAAAGCCATAATGGAATTTGTAACTGAATTTCTCCATTGGCAGAAGAAAGGGATAGAGATTTTTCTGCTGGTGGAAGCAGTGGTAATTGGATGGGTCTCAGTGAGCGAAGCAGATATCTTTCAATACTTTGAATCTTTGAATATCACAGCTATAAGTGTAGGAAATTCCTATGAAGTTATCAAACTAATCAAAAACCTACTGTTACTTTGAAGTATTCTTTTTTTTTTTTTTTCTTCCCCATACTAGGAAAAAGTCATCTGTGACAGGAAATATGAACCAAAAGACAACTGATGAATTCTCCTTTGATTTTTTATTTTATTTTATTTTTTTTCATTATTCATTAGAAGCCTTATCCTTAGTAAGAATGTTTTTTATTAGCATCTTGCTGAGAGGAGCCTTTGACTTCTCTAACACATGCAATACCATGAACAAGGTATTCTGTTAACTGATACGGAGTGTTCTGCAAGAATTCAGACAGTCCTTGATAGAAAGCACGCTGTGGAAGATGTTGCAGGATCATACACTGGCTAGCTTGGTCAGAAAAATATAGTTGTTGCCTCTCTCTAGCATTTTTCTTTAAAAATAATAAAGTAGCCAACAACCATCTGCAAGGAAATCCATGTGCCAAAATAAAAACATTTAATGAGAAAGGCTGCCTTCTGGGATTCTATTAGAGGTATACCAGTTTAAAGGAATATTTTTAATCATGTATGAGATAGAGCTGTCAATATCTGTTCTATCTAATTTATGCTTTTTTCTTTCTTTTTTTTTTTTTTTCAGCAATTAAAAAAAATCTCACCTAAAACATTTTTTTCACAGTTTTAAGCCAAATGTTTCCTCTACACCTCTGATGACTGAGGAAAGTACAAGTATTCTTGAACAAAGCATGTTTGTTGTTGTTTGTTTGTTTTTACTTTATCTTGGGAAAACTCTAATGAACATGTTGTAAGTCTCTTGGCATTGTACTATGAGACCAAAGAAATGTGTGTTAATTATAATAAGCTTATCCATCTAGGTAAGTATTCTGGGAAGTTACTCCTTTAGAGTGGTCATCCACTCCAAGCTAAATAGCTTGATGCTCTTTTAACTTGTAAACTTTAGCTACAATGTATGTTCTTAGGGTAATCTCATGGTGATAAAGTATCTTGTTCATGGACAAGTATGGATTTATTTTACATAACTCATTAGATGATCCTCTTTAAAAAGTAAATGTTTTTTGTTTAGACCATCTGATCTATTTTTACAGTGCTGAAGTCTTTAAAATGACTGGACATTCAGCCAGTATAATCGATTCCTACATCTGCCAGAAATTCTGGTGATGAGTGTTTTCATGTTTGTTTGTTTGTTGTTGTTTTTTGTTTGTTTGTTTGTTTTTCCCCCTGATTTTAAAGAGGTTAAGTCAAATGATTAGATCACTTAGTTTGACCTTAGTTTGGCATACTAAAGACCATCATATTTTTCTTCATTAGGACTGAATCAAATGCAATAATCTGCCTAAATAATAATGACTTAAATCATGAACCTGTCTTCCACAATGACACTTGATCTTGCTGTCAAGATTGTCATTAACACCTAGCTGTTTGTTGCAGTGATTAAAATTGCTTTCTAAAAATAAGAACAAAAATGGGCCTGAATTCAGTTTCCAGCCCTTTGTCTAGCTCTGCTGGCCTGTGGCCCAGGGCATGTTAGACAGCGTCCAAGGGGAGTTGTAGTAGGCAGAATTATTTGAGTGACCACGCTGTGTCTGGTGGGCTATGGGAAGCAGAAAAGCATGTTCCCTTCTTGAAGATGCTTATATCTTGTTCTTCTTCTTGACTGGCTGCATAGATTGACATCTTGAAGTCTTGAGGTTCTTTTTCTAACTGGGAGAGCAGTAGGGAGGGATCTGAGGTAACTTTGTGAATATCTATCACCCAGACTGACCACTCTAGTCAGGGTCACCTCTGAGGGCAAAGACTCCATATCACTAATGAGGGTGGTCCTGTTACTATGTCTGCTGTGTATATCTGTGCAGGTATTACTTGGTGTTTGTCTAGCTTCCAGCTCTGTGACTCAAAATCCCAGAGCAGACTGCCAACCCAAGGGTGGGTATCACATTGTCTGTAGGACATCTTTGCATTGGCTAAGTGCCAGGGGAGAAAATAGCTGAAGGTGCTCTCTTGTGTTGGATGTGTACATGACACACTAAAATACATGTATGTATTTAGAAATACATGTATAACAAATGTTTAGGATTAGGGACTAACACATACAAAAGTGTCCACCAAAGCCAGTGTGTTGTGCAAGTTAAATAGCAGTAAAATCAACTATGAACTGCTGTTAGGGATGCTTTTGAGACATTTTGAAAAAAATTGAATGGGTGATATTCTCACCCTGTGTGTTAGTGTCTGCATCTCGTATTTGATGCTCTTATTGGAAAAAATAAGAAAGTAACTATTTGAGATTAATGCCTGGGGACACATTTCAGAAGACTGAAAGACAGCTCTGCTGGCTGTGACAACACCTGTCCTATATAAATTATTTTCTCCTATCTTTACTAATATAGGTTGTACAGCAACTTATTCAATATGGCACTATTAGATCTGAAATGACACTTGTGATCTCTTTAAAAAAAAACACTGCCTATTTTTTGTTGCTGTTGTTTTTAGTAGTTTGTTTTCTTCTGTTTATTATATTCCCCACCCATATTTCACAATTAAATTGCACTTTTCTTAGTACGTATCCTTGCTGTTTTGTATGTGGTATACAGTGAGCTAAGTTTTGACAATAAACTAGACATTGCATGTCATATATCTTACTTGAATTGCTCATATAGAATATAGTCCCAAATAAAATCTCTCCCATCTCTTTGACAGTTTTGTTGTTGTTGTTTTTTTTTTTTTTTTTTTTTTTTTGGTTTGGTTTGGTTTGGTTTGGTTTTTTTTTGGGGGGGTGGGGTGGGGGAGGAAGCCTTGCTTTCCTAAACCTGATATCTGGTATTAGGCACTTACGATCTCTGCAGAGTTCTCTTTGTTACTATAAAAATTGCTATGAAAAGAGCTGCAGAACAGCCAACTGCAAACTAACAAGATTAGAGTTCTTTTATTGCTCCATGGAACAAATTTCCTCTCAAGGACTGTAAGCCTGAAGTTTGAATTGACACTTAATCTGTTTCCTCTTCTCCATAAAAACCTGTACTTTTTAAGAGGCAATAGGTAGACTTTGTCTTTTTGCAGTAATCTGTGGTCCTGGTATGAGGGACAAGACTTCACAGAGAGCTGTTGCCTCATACAGCAGCACCTTCCATGAGAAAGGTAATATTTTACATCAAAATGAAGTGCTGTGGTTGTCAGTATACAGGGATATACAAAGGTGGTTGACAAACCTCCCAGGAGACAGTTCCCTCAACATCAGTTAGATGTGATAGTAAAACATGCTCTAGATGGTGGAAGAGGTGCGTGTCCCTCAAGCAGGGATAGGAATTCAGTTTTTCCCATTTTTTTGGAGTCTAAGTGTTATAAAACAGGACTTTGGATCTGGATTTTTATATTAATTTGTGTTTTTCATAACCAAAATTGGCCAACAGTTTGATTTGCCTCCAGGCTTGTTCACAGCCACTATCTCCTTTATATTCAGTCAGCTGCTGGCCTGTGATGGCCTTCCTTCTCAAAGAAATGCTAGATTATTTTCAGTAAATCAGTGTTTTACCAAAAATGTTGCTCAGGTCTCCTCAGGCCCAGAAGGAGCTGACTTCACATCTCGTGTTACCCAGACCTGTGATTTAAACCTCTATAGAAGAGAAGGGTCAGTAGCGTTTCCTTTCACAGCTGTTTTATGAATAGTTGTTTGTTTTAGTCCCATTTCTGTGGGTGTCAGTATGACTAGTTGGTTGATGTGAGTCATTAGGAGGGACCCCAGGTTTTCCCAGCTGTGTGTTGCCTAAAGAAAACCATGTTCCCTGAGACTACTCATACTTTTTCTCCACTTCTCCTTCTGGATAAGTTTGGACTGTAACCCCATGAGTTGACTTCAGTTAATTTATTTTTATCTTATACCTATTTCCTTGGCTGTCCTTAGTATTATTCAGATTGCTAGATGCTTGGCATGAGCAAAACTATTTTGAGAATCTAGCTCCTACTGACAAATCTTGCTTCCGTGTCCCGTGCCATTGTTTATTTTGCAGTGAAGCACTGTGAGGATCAGGTCTCCACCAACTGGGTGGACCGACTGCTGCTATCCACAAGCTGCAAAGACCAAAGTTCGGCCTTTCTTTATCGTCATGAGGTTCTGGCTTACTCTGGTTGAAAAAAGCAATACAAATTTTAAAATCATATAAAAAGCAGTTCATGAAGATACTCATTGCCTTAACAAGGGGTAAAACACTGCAGGGTCAAAGCAATCAAAGCAGTAATAGGTAGTGAAAAGTATCACTTCTCAACTTATACTCTTAGTATTCAAGTCAGCATAATAGGTCTTCAAAGCCATTTCTTATTGTTGGCTCAGCAACCAAAATCTGATTTGATTTCCTCTTTGCAGGCTCCTTCAAAACAGTATTTGGTATTGTCTTCAGGCTGGTCTTCTCAAAATGAGATGGGCATAAGTGTTACTTTTTTATTATTATTATTTTGTATTTCCTTAAGTTGGTATGAAGCCCCTTTTACCTTTTGATCTTTATCTGCTCTGCGTTTGTTAAAACAAAATGATTACATTTTGATAGTATGGTGTAGTGGATTTACATGGCATGGTTTTCGTAGCAGCGGTGGCCTCTGCAAGAAGAATCCAGAAGCTGCCCCATGTTAGATAAGGGCCCTGCCGCTGGGAAGAGCCCAGCCAATAAGCGATGTTGTTTGTGCCTCTGTGAGAGAAGATTTAAGAAAGAAGAAAAAGAAAAAAACTGCTGCCACACAGCAGCTGGGAGAGAGGAGTGAGAAACGGCCTTGCAGGCACCAAGGTCGGTGAAGAAGGAGGGGGAGAGGTGCTCCAGGTGCCGGAGCAGACACCCCCTGCGGCCTGTGGAGAGGCCCCTGGTGGAGCAGGCTGTCCCCCTGCAGCCCATGGGTCCCACATGGAGCACATCTCCACGGTGCAGCCCGGGGAGGAGCCTCAGGTGGAGCAGGTGGATGTGGCCTGGAGGAGGCTGTGGCCCATGGAGAGCCCCCGCAGGAGCAGAGCCCGGGCCAGAGCTGCAGCCCATGGAGAGGAGCCCATATAGGAGCTGGGGGGAGCTGCCGCCTGTGCTGGAGCAGTTTGTTCCTGGGGGATGGACCCTGTGATATGAAGCCATGTGGGAGCAGTTCTTGAAGAGCTGCTGCCTGTGGGCAACCCACGCAGGATCAGTTTAGGAAGGATGGCATCCTGTGGAGCAGGGGCAGAGAGTTGTCGTGGTTCCGCTTGAGTGGGCAGCTGAGCTCCACCACAGCCGCTCTCTTGCTCCCCCTCTTCAAAGAGGAACGGGGAGAAAATACGATGCAAAGGGCTCAAAGGTTGAGATAAGGACATGAAGATCGTGCAGTAATTATTGTAACAGGCAAAACAGACTCAGCATAGGGAGATAGTAAGATTTATTGCCTATTACTAACAAGCTAGAGAAGTGAGAAACAAAGGAAGGAAACCAAAAGCACCTTCCCCCCCATCCACCCTCTTCCACCTCCTCCCCCGAGTGGCGCAGGGGAACGGGAATGGGGGTTACGGTTAGTCTACAGCGCTTCTTCTCTGCAGCTCCTTCTCAGTCACTCTCGTCCCCTGTGCTGTGGGGTCCCACCCACGGGATGCAGTCCTTGATAAACTGATCCAGCGTGGGCTTCCCACAGGCAGCAGCTCTTCCAGAACTGCTCCAGATATGGGTCCGTACCACGGGGTCCATCCCTCAGGAGAAAACTGCTCCAACCTGTGTCCCCCACGGGCAGCAGCTCCTGCCAGATCACCTGCTCCTGCATGGGCTCCTCTCCTCAGGCTACAGGTCCGGCCCGGAATCTGCTCCGGCAGGGGTCTTCCACAGGCGGCAGCCTCCATCGGTGCAGGGCCACCTGCTCCACCGTGGTCTCCTCCACGGGCTGCAGAGTGGAACCCTGCTCCACCGTGGTACTCCATGGGCTGCAGGGGGACATCCTGCTTCACCATGGTCCTCACCACAGGCCACAGGGGACTTGTGCTCCGGCACCTGGAGCACCTCTCCCCCTCCTTCTTCACTGACCTTGGTGCCTGCAAGGCTGTTCCTCACTGCTCTCACTCTCCCAGGTGCTGTGTGGTGCAGCGTTTTTTTTTTTTTTTTTTTTTTTTTTTTTTATTGGCTTGTCTCTGGTCAGCAGTGGGGCCCTTCCCGAACATGGGGCAGCTTCTAGATCCTTCTCACAGAAACCACCCCTATGGCCTCCTGCTACCAAAACCTTGCCACGTAAACCCACTACAAGAGTGACCATGAGGGAGCAGCAGAGATGAAGCATCAGGGACTGATCACAACCCCCATTCCCTGTTCCCCTGCTCCACGTGGGGGGAGGAGGTGGAAGAGGGTGAATGAGGGGAAGTTGACTTTGGTTTCTTTCCTTTGTTTCTCACTTCTCTATCTTGTTAGTAATAGGTAATTGATCTTACCATCTCCCTACTCTGAGTCTGTTTTGCCCATCACGATAATTGTTGAGCGATCTCCCTGTCCTTATCTCAGCCGTTGAGCCCTTTGCATTGTATTTTCTCCCCCTTTCCCTTTGAGTGAGAGAGCGGCCATGGTGGAACTCAGCTGCCCACCTGAGTAAAACTACCACATATGTCAACATCGGGTCTCAAACACAATTGGTACCCATCTGACAGCTACTGCAGAAGGAGAGGCACCTTGATAGCTGACAAAGGGCAGGGCTTCCCGTGCCTTGGATTTTGTTCCTAAGCAGGGTGTAAAGCCAGTGCTGGGAAGGAGCAGCTAAGGGGGAGATCCTGTGCTCTTCTCCATCTGCAACTCTGCAGCTGCTCTAGCTGCTAGACGTGGAGAAATCTACAGGCAGGTTATGTCTCCTGAGACATTCACACTGTGGGAGGTGGGAAACATCCAACACAGCCTGAAGGGTTCCCAGGAGTCATAAAGGATAATAAACATATGGATTTAAATTTTTTTATTTTTTTTTAAGTTGGCTTAGATATTCATCTTGCCAGAGAATTTATCACTGGGGCAACAACAACCCTATTTAGCAAGGTATAAACTTCCCTTTTTCCTAAACATCCCAGGCGTTAAGGAATTTGCAGCTTAAACAGCTGAGAGGAGAAGAGCACAGCTGAAGTATTTGAGGAACTGCATTACATAGACAAGTAGGGTCATAACTTATTAAAACATTTGCAAAACACATTCCAGTGAGATGAAGTTAAACAGCTAGAGCATCTTCCCACGTAAGAAAGGCATCGGGGAGCAGAATCACAGAAATCAACTGCCCAGGCGCATTCCTCAGATGGCTGAACTCACTTTTGATAACTCTGAACTCTCCAGCATTGGCTTGTAGGGCAAATTCAGTTGGTATTACAGTGTAAATGATGCTGGAGCTTATGTAAGAATATTTTTCTTCCTACATCCCACTGTATATTTAATCTGCACATAACTGTAGACTTCCTTTCAGCATATATTTGGGTCAGAAATAGTTTGGTGTGTAATATACTTTTTACTAAAAATCTTGAATATAAATAGCACAGGTGGGAAAGATAAATCCCGTTTTCTTCCAGTTCAAAGGCAGTCTGAATACTGGTTTGGCTTTCCTTGTCTAATGATGTAATATTGGCAATGGTAAGCAGGAGCAGAGCCAGGGATTTCAGCTTCATGCACTCCTAGACTGCTTCTCTGTGCCCCATCCAACATGCAATTAGTGTAGCTGCACGGTCACGACTACATCCCCTCCCAGGCCTGTTAGCTATTGCATTTCACGGGGCCAGAGCATTAGATGGGATATCCTGTAAAGAAGAGGACACAAGGTAGGAAGCTTCCCCCACATCCCTTCCTAGGAAGGCAGTGAAGGTGCTTGCCCTGCACCGTTAACAGCAAATGTTATGTTCATTGTGGTGCACAAATGTGTTCCATTGATGAGTATGTGGAGTTCCTTCTGCAATATATAAAAGGCAAAACAACTATGAAAATTTCCCACAGGTCTCTGCTGAGCTTTCTCTTAAGAAGGTTGCAGCAACTGGTCTGAAGGCAATATGGTTGTGTACCTAAAAGGTTTTGTTCAGTTTGCCTCATGTGACAAAAAAGTTGTTCTGAATATTAAATAATTATCACCATCATATGCAGGATATATCCATACTGTATACTCTCCCCTGTCAACCATTCAACAATGTAAGGAAAACCAACTGCCATGCTAAATGGAGAATTCAGTGTATCTGTGTATCATCTCTTGAAAGCTTCTTTGAATAATGCTTTCACTCAATAATGTTGAAAATCTGCAAATAAATCAACGAATATCGTAGCAGAAAGTTAACAATAAAGTAGAGCTTTTAATTGTTACTGATCAGTTCCTTAATAAGACATATTTAGGATTTATTATTCTTAATTCAGCACCCGCCTCTGTGAGGCTGAGTGCTGTTAAGTGTCACATGCTTTTGTATTAATTGTAAGAAACAGATTCTTTTTCTGACTCCAAGGCTAAAAATCTGCTAGCCCAAAGGAGCTATCAAGGTGATATGATAAAGGCCCTGCTGAATATTTATGCACAATTAAATTAAATACGCACGTGCCACTTGTTCTGCAAAGAACACAAGGGAAAATATGACTAATACGTAAGAGCAAAGATTAGTTTACTTGTCAGTTCATGATCATGATATAGATGGAATTTCCTTCCATAAAAATAGCATGACAAAGAGTTCATGAATATTTTCATCAGTAGCTAATGTTTCCATTCCCAGAGGAGAGCTCTAAGCCCACAAACAAGAGAGGCTGCCACACTTAAGATTCAAAAGAACGTCATCACAAAATGTAAACTGTCTGCAAGAAACTTTCAGCTTTGATAGTTTTATCACATTAGAAACAAGTGCATCATAGCACAGATGTGACCTGTATTTATAAAAATATTTGACTAATATAGGATTTTGTTGTATTAGAAATCTGTGCAGTATTGTAACAGAGAACAGGTCTGAGCTCTGCCGAGAGCAATGAGTTTGGCGACTGAGAGCAGTGTTGTGTTTCTATTGTGTTACCATTTTAAGGTGAAAGATGCATCTTTTCCAGTACTACAAGAGTGAGATGTGTTTTCAGAGGATGGCATAATGCATTTTTATGGATTCACTGTCTGACATTCAGGATTGTTCAAAAAATGTAGTAGGCTGAATTACAAATGAGTAATTAGTAAGTGGATGCAAGATAAATATATATTGATTATACATTTTGAATATGTTTATCATGAAAATTATTGGCCTTGTTTAAGAACTCAAAAACAATTCTCTCCTAGAATAAAGACCTTAGGAGTGAATACAAGATAGATATAATCTGACTTTGAGGCATTGCATAAATGTATTATGCACTGAGCAGATTTAAAACAGTAGTATCAAGAATTTGGAGATAAATTACCTTCTGTCAAGAAGAAATGTGTGCACGATTTTAGTCATTCTCTTCTATTTTTCCCAAATTTTTTTATCGTTTCTTCCTGAAATTTGAAGGGATAAGCAAATGGCATTGGAAGTATTGTTACACAAGTGTGGGTAATAATAAAAAAAATAATAAAATAATAAAATAATAATAATAATTAAAAAAAAAAAAACAGTGCTGCAGCACAACTGCAAGAATTAACACAGGAGAAAGTAGGCTTAATAGTAAACAGAGGAGAACAGTGAGGATAAAGTTGGAACAAAGTTCTTAAAAGTGCATAGTTAGCACAATGAGTTAGAGAAATCATGGATGGGGGAACATCTTGCAAAATGTATTATGGGAAATAACTTGCAGTCTTCAAAATGTGATAGATTAGAAAATCAGCAAGATTCTATAAAGGGAAAAAAATTCACAACCATCTAAAAATATTTTTATTTTCAGCTGAGTTCTGTGACACCTTTTCCACATAAGGAGTACAGAAATTCAGGAAGTTCTTATTATAGCTGTTGAATAAACCCAAGTGGGCAAACAGTTATTTTTTTCCAAGTGCACCCAAGCTCTAGTGGCAAACAGCAAAGTTCTAAGAAAATGAGATAATAAAGCCAAAGGATTACAGACATTTACTTCTAAGGAAGTCTTAAAGAGTATTTTACTACATTTCTATTGTTTATATTATTTTAACATCCCTACTTAAGAGACAGCTGGCCTTTGTCTGTGGGCCATGTAATAAAATCTTCTGTTTAATGTGCAGAGCTGTCCAAGAAGCAGCAAGAGTGTATCTGGAGCAGGAGACTGAACAATGTCTTCCAACAGCCAAAAGCATACCTGGGGAGAGCAAGGATTCAGTGCTTCCCCATGCTGCATTGCAGAGCGAACCCTTGGCAGCAGGTATGGTATGACTGCACTGGGCAGTGCATTGTAGCATGGGCAGCTCTGCCTCTGATCCACACTGGCTGAACATCAGGAAATGCTACATGGTGGTCACTACAAGAAATGCCACATCTCTCCCAGTAATACACTTAGCATTTTGCCAACAATCACTATATAAGGTGTCAGTGGGGAAATAGTTGGATAAAGAGCAGTTTATTGTACTTTTCTGTAGAATTTGAGGGCAGTTCCACATAGCATTGCGGGAATGATCAAGGCTACAGGAGGAAAAGGTATTAGTGTTTTTTTGGGGGGGAGGGACAACAAGAATGGAAAAGAATAATGGGATGTCTATTTTGGAAAGAAGATATGTAAAGGGAAAGATACAAACATAAAGCAGCAAATGGAGCACAGTGGTATGTGAGGAACTTCTCTTGTGTCAACATAAAACTCAGGAAATCTAATGTTATGAAAAGGCACATAATATACTTTGTGATACCGCAAAGGCAGGGGCAGTTCTCTGCTCTCTTAAAGGGATGCTAGAATGACAGCCAGATGAGCCTCAGCAATCTTTGGCTTGTGTAGGGGATGGCCAGACAAAAATAATGAGAAGCTGCTATAGCGCCTAGGCAAGCAGCTGATTTTCAAAGAAAATGCTCTGAAAGCTTGGGAGTACATTGTCCAGTTATAAAAGATGACTGATAATTCTGGTGAAAGGTCTGTTTGGCTAAGCAATGAGCTTTTCGATCAACTAGAATGGAAAAGGAGAGGAAATAAAAAGGAGAAACAACAACAGGCTACAGAGGTGTTGCATAAAAACATTGCTTGGACACATAGGTGTGAAATTGGGAAGACCAAAGCCGCCACTGGAGCTAAAAGTCGTAAGGGGCATAAGGAAAACATTTTACAGGTTTGAGAACCATCCAGTGATGCACCAGGAAACATGGATGGGAAGGGTAAAAGGAGAATTAGGGGAGCTACAGGCTCCTTTCCTGGGAAAGTGATGGACCTATGTACTGAGGCAGAGCACACACTCAAGCAACTCTGCTAAAAAAGAACAGACATTACGGCAGAATCCAAACTTAATACACAACAGTGGTCTCATCACTAGTAAGGTAAACCCTATCCTGAGTTACTTTAGGAGAAGCATGGATGGCAAAAAGTTTGTATTTTGCCTACTTGGCACCGCTGAAGTTGGTGTAGCATGCCCTCTTCTGGGTCCCCTGGTTCAAGACAGACATGTCTGCAGACATGTTATGTATCAGATGCATGTTTTTAAATTTGTGAGGGAGACTGCAGGCCCTCTCAGAAAGCTCACTTCCTGACTGGACTGAAATGGGTGTGCCAGCTTCTAGCCTCGTCATGTCCCCCTTTAGGTACTGGAAGGCCACTAAAAGGTGTCCCTGGAGCTTTCTCTTCTCCAGACTGAACAACCCCAGCTCTCTCAGCCTGTCTTCACAGGAGAGGTGCTCCACTGCTCTATTCATCCTCATGGCCCTCCTCTGGACTCATTCTGACAGCTCCATGTCCTTCTTGTGCTGGGGACCCCAGAGCTGAACACAGCACTACAGATGGGGTCTTGCAAGAGCAGTGTAGAGAGGGAGTATCACCTCCTTCATACTGCTGGACACACTTCTTTTGATGCAGGGTCTGTAGCCCAAAAAACACTGCATCATATATTAATATCTTCTTTTGATATTATTTGATGTATCACATATTAATATCTTGTTCAAAATCAAATAGTCATAGTGAAGTTATTTGAATGCAATTAACAACAACTTGAGGGCTAAAGCCTTTTGTATATGTGTATATATATATATATATATGATCTAGACCCACTGTAGTTCTGTACGCTTTGTAAACCTTGGACATATGCACTGAAAATAGATTTTATTTAGGGAATTGATATTGTTGAAGCACCTATTGAGAAAAAGCAAAAACTAGCTCTAACTGCTTTTTCTGCACTTACTAGCCTAAGCATGCAGACTGTTGTTTTCCTCAAGCAGTGGCATCTGTTATTGAAAAAAATGATGTGTGAAGTATACTAGTAGTCAAGAAATATCAGAGACCAAGATGAGTCTTCAGCACCTCCAGAGGCAGCAAGGAAATTGGAAGAGACAACAGATACAATATGTGCTTGCAAACAGAGAGTGCAGAACAGAAGAAAAAAAAAATTAAAAAAAGACACCATGTGAATTGTTTAATTTGGAACAATAAAGAAAAAGCTCCAGGAAGAAAAGTACGATATTGTGTTCATGTTTTTGTTCTCTTTAATCACATTCTTTATTTATAACAGAGTTGATGGAGTTGATGACTTAAGGGCGTTCCAAGAATCTTTTCATAGCTCTAGATGCTGATTTATACTGGATCTCTTAGGTTTGCTATCAAGTGGATGTTGGATTAGTTGGACAATATCTGGGTATAATTCTTGGCTGTATTATAGCAGTTCATGAGATGAAAGTCTGTCTCCAGGAGATCAAATAGGAATTTTTTATTTGATATAAAGACTTTACCCTGGTTTTTCATTATTTTTTTCACAGCTTGATCAGAGCAGAGAAAAAAAGGGGAAAACAAAACAAAACAAAAACCTGCTATGCTGGATGTTTTGTAGTGGCTTTAGAACTGAGAACTCCCAGCCCTTTTAATCTTGTGATTTTCTTTTTTTTCCTAAGCCTTGAATGATGGAACTTAAAGCTTTATGTGTATGCAGAAATTTGAAAAAGCAGCTTGACTAAATCTTTGAATTTAAGAAGAGAAATAGATAGAAAGTTAATTTTATTATTATTATTATTATTTATTATTTTTTATTCTGATATAAACCTATCATATGATGCTTTGAGATCTGTCCCATAGTACTGAAATGCTAGGAGTAGCCAGTTGTGGTTCTCCCTAGGTTTCTCAAATCCTGATGTATTTCAGGACTAAGCTTCCTGACTCTGCCAGAGTTGGCTAGGGTTCTGTGCCTTTCCCCTGCAAGTCCAGCATGAAATAGATGGGGCTGAGAAACAGTGATTAGAGAAAAAAGTATAGTTTAGACAAAATAGAAACAACAGTTTTCCCTGAATGTTGGCTTCTCCCTTTTCATTGTTCAAAATTATGGAAATTTGGGGGCATTTTAATAGCATGTTCTTCCTCAGGGAGAAGAATTTATTTTCTGACCCTTATCTGAGGTACTGGAACTTTGGGAGGTTTTTAATGAACATCTTATGAATTCAAATGCAGGCAGTGTGCAAAAGTTGCTTTTTCTTCTTTTCTTTTGGCCACCTGGAATTGGATTAACAGAAAAGCTAAAAGTAGCACTGAGCAGGACTATAGGTAATGCCATGCTGGTTTACATCCCAAACCCACCTAATCCCATACCATTTCTTCAGTAACAATTAGTGTTATATACTTCAGAAGAAAATGGGATTACATGGCCTTTGTTCCTCCACATACATTCGTAGGCTTATGATGAGTTGTACTCATTTGAAATTGCCTTAACTCCCAAGGACTGGGATTTAATGTCTCTTGAGTGAATTAGTTGTATTCAATTATGATTCTGTGGATGTTCTCGTCATCCACAGAAATGACTGTTCTTTCAGCAAACTTTGCAGATTTTCTGGCAGCTTTTTGCAGCAATATGTTATCTATGCTTTAATCATATGTGGACTGAAACAGCTATTGAATTCTACTTTGTTCCTATGTTAACAGGGAAGGAGCACAGAAATTTCGTGTCTACAATTTCTTGAGCACTGGTTATTTCCGTAACAGTTAGGTTGTATGTTTTCATCACAACACCAACTGTTCACCTCCTTTTAAGGCTATTTTTTGCAGTCTCAATTCATATGATCAAGTTTTATTTTCAAGCTTGATTATCCTCAGTGTTTCTTTGAGACTTCCTATGTTTGGCTATGTCTCTTTGGCACTGACATTCAGGGCTGTGTATGTCAGGAGGAACACGTTAAACAGTACACTGAAAATCAGTAAATTTATAGAAACTTCTAAGGCAGAATAAGAGCATTCTCTTTAATTGGGGTTATGAGCAACAAATGGTCTTGAGTAGAACAGAAAATGTGAGGAAATTTCTATTTCATCATTGACAAACGCAGCAAGAAGAACTCAGAGAGAGGACACTTGTGGTGCTGAGAGGGACAAAGCAAGCAGGAAAGTTTATAGGCCCCCATCATGGATGAAACACTCATATTTCTGAGAAGAAACTATTATAAAGTGTGATACAGAAATAAATGTTCATACTCTTTCCTTCTCCTATAACTGTTTGCAATTTTGTAAGGAAGATTTGCCCCCTAGCTTCCCAACATCTGATAAACACTATAAATAAAGTCACACTTTATATTATCAACATAGTGTTAGATGACTACAGATCACCAGTTACAGGAAAACCAGTTATAAAACTATTGCATGACCTTTACTTCCATAGTTTTTAAATATGGTATTGAGCAGTTGCAATCACCTTGTTGTTGATCTGGAGGTCTCCAATTCAGGAAATGGTAAATGGCATCTTCATTACGAAAAACAGTGGTGTGTCAGGGAGTGCTTGTTCATTGTTCTGCGTCAGAGTTTATCCGTGTTGACTAGGTTGTATAAAAGAGCTTTTATTATTTGCTTTAAAATATAAACAGCAGTTAAGTAAAACCATGAAGGGATTGTGACTGCCTTGGAGACTAATCTTTTCATTCTCCTCAGGAGCTTGAAAGGCCTTGGACTGCTCCAGCTGTTGTAGATTTATGAATTGCTGGCTGGAGATACAGGCCTTAGAAGTAGGAAATCATATCCCTCACTCTGAATATCCTACAGTGTACCTGCGCTGTCAGTTTAGCAATGCTTTTAGAGAGTTGTTTCAGCTGATGGCATAGGCATACAAAGACTTAATTTGCTTGCTCTGAAACCCTGATAGCCTGAATGTCCATGCATAACAGAGGCATAAACTGTCAGGGGTCCATCCTATTTGGGCCAAGTCTGAATATTTTTACATGAGAACCCAATTTAATGTTTCCTGGAGTTTGAAACATTTTTAGAGAGGCCTCTCTTGATAGCTGGCAATTCTTGCTCTCCTCCTTCACTTCCCATTGGTCACTGATGAACTACATGTTGCCTAGTGGCTAGTAAGTTGCTGATCGTTGCTTCACTCCAGTGCAGCCATTTCTGTGTTACTTCACAGACGCAGATTTGTGATGCTGCTAGTTGATTGTGAGATGTTTTCTTTTGAAAAAAAAAAAAAAAAATCAGTCAAAACCAGTATTTTTCAGAGCAGTGTTAAAATCCATAGTGATTAAAGGTTCCTGGTCCAGCCTGCAGCCCTACTGGCTGCAGCCTGTAATCATATATTAATTCATGATTTTGCTATCATTTTGTCCCAGTGAGTTAACTTTGAATTTTTTCCTGAAATCCAGACACTTTCCATGGTGGCAAGGTTCATGGGATGGCTTGGGGCTTGAGGAGAGTAGTTCAGGGACAAAATTCACGGTGCCAAGCAGAGTTTTGGATTCAAGAAGAGGAAAACAGATCTGGATAGCAAAGGAGTGAGAAACAAACAAACAAACAAACAAACAAACAAACACATAATTGTGAAGTGGATGAGATCTTATTTCTGTAGGTGAAGCCGCAGTGTATGACTGGGGGCTCAGGTGCCCAGAAGCAAGAGCTACCTGAAGCTGGTGTAACACCTAGCAAGCAATGCCACCAGATCCCCTTTATGACCTCAAGACAGCTGAAATGGAGGCTAGATGAGGTCCCAGCTGGGATGGGCAGATGTTCTGTCACTTTGCCACAGCACAACTGCACACCATCCTTCATGCCCCAGGGCTGTGATATCTATTTCCAACCACTGTCCGGCCTCTACTGCTTATTTTTGTTTTAATATTTGCAGCAGAGGGGTCAGGTATATGTCTGGCAGTGTTTTCCTCCTCTCTCAAAGTATCTGTGTATATGTGTATCTGATATGTGTGTATCTAGTATGTGTATCTGAGGTGTCTGATGTAGGTTTTTAGACACCCATAGGGTTGTTTAAAATCATTTCTTTATTCTTTCATAATAGGAGAAAGCCATTCTCAGCAATCCATTTTCTGTGTCTGAAACATGAGTCATGCATACAGTCATATACAGGCAGTGATTACTCACTGTTTGTCTTGATTAATAAAGTGGAATTACTAGGCAGCAAATGTAAAACAAAAGATAGTAACTTTTTTTTTCTTTTTTTTTTCTCCCTCTCAAAAAGCATAGTAAAATTGTTTTGCTTACCACAATAAGATAATTCTTTACACAAAGATACCAACATAATTTCTGGATCAGGAAATCCTTAAACCTTGGAGTGCTGGAAACTGGGCAAAGACACGGTTCGTGCTTAAACTTCTTCCCTTTGCTTTTGTTACTGGCCATTGCAAGAACTAGTCAAGGCAGAACTCCTGAGCTAAGGACCTCTGCCTGGTCCATGCGACCATTTGCACTTACCTAGCTTGAGAAAGTGGAGGTTTGCATGAGTTTAATTAATTGGCACAATGTCATTGGAATAACCGAGTTGGTTAATATTCACAGGTGTTTCACTAACCATGCACCTGTGGTCCTGTATAAAGTTAAAAGAAAAAAAAAAAAAGGCCTCCAAATCTGCAGTTGCAACAGTACATCATAGAGCTTTTTCTTGCTTATGTTACAGTGACACTGTGGCCACAAAAGCAACTGTTCATCTGGAAGTATGGGGCCCAACAATGTTTTAAAAGTGTGAAAATATCTGAAAAAAAAATAGAGGTGGAAACAGAGTATGCAAAATAGTTTTGTTTGTTTGTTTGTTTTCAGGTATTCAACCATGTGCCACATTTTCTTTATAAACAATTCAGTACAAAGTATGTTATAGAGGAAACTATTTTCTCCTTTTAGCATCCTTAAAAAAAAAAAAAAAAAAAAAAAAAAAAAAAGAGAGAGAGAGAAAAAAAAAGAAATAATTTAAAAGAGTAAATTTAAACAGCCTCCCCACCCCTCTCCTTCCCCTTTCCCTCCCTTTCCATTTCCATTTTATTTTCTTTTATCTCTAACTCTTACGGCATTTTGAAATGACTTTGTGTGAAAATTACTGCATCTACACATTCATCAAACGTATTGTTTTGACTTCAGAGTCAGTCTTGGGCCAGCTAGAGTAATGATACATCAGTGGTATGTTCAGTACTTTCAGATGAGTGCAGGTTTGATTCTGTAAGTTTCCAGGCAGTAATGACATGGGTTGAGTTTATTTCTGCCCAGTGAACTGATGTAAGCCAAATGTTCTCAGATCATCAGTCAAGAAAGGGAGAGGAGCACTGCAAGACTGGGACCAGGCATTGGTTTGCACCGAGCAGCCCAGCACAGCGTGAGTCAAGCTGAAAGTGAGCTGTAGGTGAGGACTTTTGGGTAACCTTGGTTACCTGCTGGTTAGCTGCTATTATAGGTGAAGATAATTGAGCTGGATGGGGAAGCTTCATCCTTTACTTACAGTAATGTGCATTCAGGGGAGCTTTTGGAGAAAAACACGATGAAAAACCCTAAGAAGTTTTAAGCATCATTTTTCCCATTCCTGTAAACTTTTCTCCATGGTGGATATAATATGATCAGTGATGCTTACAAATGGCACCTCAGGTAAAAACTTGAAGATTTTACTTCTGCACAATCAGTGTTCTTTTGTTTTGATGAAGTTACAGGTGGCTTCTGTCATTCACACATGCTACTGCTGCAATGCCAGTGGTGCTGTTAAGATGTGGATGTGTGTCAGTGATGTTCTGGTTTCTCTGTGTATTCTACTAAAATGTCTTTTAGATCCCAAGAGGTAAAACGTAAGGTAAAATGTAAAATTCTTTTAAGCTGCCTCCAACCATTAACACAGAGCAAACTATTCCAAAAATAGTAGCAAAGCTATAAGCAAAATAAATAAATCAATCAATAAAAATTGTGTAATTGTTTAAGACCTAAGATACAGCCTACACTGCTGTTGGATGAAGTCCTTTTTTAACTATTGGCCTATTTACTTACTGTGATACAATATTTTCTGTGGGGTTTGTACTCTTCTGTACATGCAATGCAGATCTGATGCTTAAGCCTTGCAATTTACAAATGGACTGACAAAACAGAAAGAGTCAAACTAATTATTACCTTCTGGGCACTGCAGATGGCTTTTCAGAAGCTCATGGGTTTGTGGTTCGCTTTTAAATAGACAGTGATTTAAGACTTCCCTATGTTTACACAAAGGCTAAAATTAAGCCTCAGTTAGTTCTGATTGAACTATTTTTCAGTTATAGTAGTAGCAGACAGATCAGTTTAAAATTCAGTTACATAACCTTAATTGAATGAAAAACACTTTTCTTTTGTTATTGGATTTTTTTATTTATTTTTTTTTTGGTTGCTGTTGGAAACATAATCTTCCCACTCCTAACCACCTTAACCTGTTCTTTTAAGGAAATTGGAATATTTATTGACACTGTAATCCAGAATTGTTACTTTGGAAGCAGGGGTAATCTTCAGAAATATCAGCTGTTCTTTATGTACAAGTGTGAAAAAATCAAACAGGAAATTAGGATATAGAGAAAAAAAAATGCAGTGTGAATGATTAAAAGAAGTTTAGACAGAGTGATTCCAGCTGAGTTTTTTGTACTTGCACTTGATTGAAAAGATAGCCTTTACCAGGCAATCCTTCAATATTTCAATATCTTTATCTCCCCTACAAAGCATAAACTGGGTAATTTGCTGCCGTAGCGTCCATAGTCTTGTTTGGTAGAAGCTTCTGAGTTCTCTGGCTGAAACAATTACACACTTCAGATTAATGGCTAACCTGACTAAATTGACGTATAAAAAGTGTTTCCTTTTGTGTGGGAGGCTTTCATCTATTTATCATAAGGAAATCTTTAAGGTTGCACTCTTTAAAGACTTTCCTTATCCTAATTGCTAGAATAAGTAGTAAGAGAACAGAAGTATGCAAAAATACTACATTTTTTTGCAGTTTTGGAAAACTCCTTTTACACAGACTAAAAATGAGCAGAATAGAGTGGGTTTTAACTGCTATCTCTAATGTACTTGGTACTGCAAAAATCTGTTTTTTGTACGCCAGTGGACTCTTGTTTTAAAACTACTATTCAAATATTCTTTAAAAAATATTTTTTGGGGGTGAAACTTGTGTATTGGTTACCATCTCAATAAATTAAATTTTATTCCCAACATTATATAAACCAGAGAGATTTGTAGGCTATCTTCTGCTTCAGTTTCTCAAATGTTAAAGTGAGAAGATGATCTTACCTGACCTGATTGTTGTAAAATCCCCAACAAATTGTCTACAGCTTGATGACATTTTCTTAGCTATTGTAGGTAAGTATACCCAAATGTCTAAGCTTTCTCAGTGTTTGCAGAGCAAACCAGTCTCTTCCAAATTGAGTCCACACACACCTTGCCCTGTGTTCAATGTAAAAACATATTTTAGCTCTGCTGTGAAAAAAATAACAAAAAGGAAGCTCTGAATTCTGGAGCCTGCTGTCTACTTAGTGAGCATGGTAGAATTTTGCAGGCTTCCTCCACATTATTGGAGGAGCATGGGTGAAGGCACAATGCCATCAGCTCTTGGCCTCAAAGGATTGTAGGGACTCTGTTTCGTCTTTGACTCTCCACTGTCTGTGCCAAAATCTACACCATTTCTCTGCTATGTTTCTTGGAAAATGAACAGAATGCCAAATTTCTCACACCATTATTTTTATTGGCTAGTGCCAATAAATGGCACTGGCACAATATGGGCTGGTCTTATTCATGATCTTTAGGGTATAAATATGTTAGTTTACATCTGATTTGGTCTTTCTGAAGGGATTGTTCACAATTCTTTCTGATGACACCACTCTAGAGTTTTGCCTTAATAAGTTTAAACTTAATCTCAAAGAAGTTTTAAAATTTAAACAAGTGTCTTGTTTCTGAAGGCCTCCCCCTTACCCAAAAGAGTTTGGTGATTGCTAGAGGTATTCAGTAGATTCAGCACAAGCAGTAGGACTGCAACTTTTCAGTACGTTTTGTTCTTTGAAAGCTTAAGCATTTTGCTGTCATTAATGCACATAAATGTATTTGACTTTATTTGACTGATGAAGTAGGAGATGTTTAGGGTTCCTAAATCTTTTGTTTTCCTCTCATTGCAACTGTGTTGATATCTTATCCCCAGAATAATGTCCTACATCAGAATTGTTAGTTGTAAATTTAGAGAGCAGATCTGAATATCTCCTACTTTTGCATTTTGAAATTAGCAATTATTTCCCTCCTGAAGTCAAACACACCAGGTCTGGTCTCATTCACTAAAAATCTACTTCTGCACTATAGTACAGTCCTCAACAGCAAGTATCAGTGGATAATGTCAGAGCTTAAACAAACAAACAAACAAAAAACACACCAAAACCACAAAAATAAATAAATAAATAAATCACCTGCAATTTCACTGCATACTGTCATAATGTTCAGGGCTGCTACAGCAGCAGGTAAACGTGCTGACCTCAGCTAAGAGCATTGCAAAATAGAATAAATTCTTTTATTTCAAAGGATGCAATTCTTAAAGTTGGTGGGAGAGACTATGTGGTTTATATGCCCAGCAACCCAGACTGCTTCATGGTAAGCAGACTGATGGTAAGCTAAACCTTTATTTCTAAAGTCTAGCTATCATTCATAGTGTTGTTACCCCGTACCAAAAGTGCTCTGTTCTCATGCTGTGGTAAATGTACACAAAGCAATTGGTTCTAAGAATGATAAATCATTCATAAAAATTATCTTCCCGACCATACATGTTTATTCAACAAAAACAAACAAACAAACAAACAAACAAACAAAAAACAAGGTGTTGGAAATTCTCTGTCTATAAAACCCATCATGAGACCAAATCAGAATGACCAAAGGTTTATTTTGCCTTGTTGTTGGAAAAACTGGATTAGACCAGGGTGTTATTTCCTCTGCTGGCCCTTAGAGACTCCTCTGCTGAAGTAGAGCTCCATACTGAAGATGTGAAAAATGGGCCCAGTGAACAGTGCTAAAGAAGTTAGATGGACTTCTAGATGTGATTAACTGTGCCGTTGCTTTCAGGGTTCTCCTGGGAGGACAACTTTGTATTGTCCCTCTTAGTGGAGCTAGGAGAAGGCATCAGAATGTTTTTTGTAATAGGACTGGGATACTGTTTATTTGGTGAAATGAAACGTTTAATGCTATTAACCTGATCTGGCAACAGAAGAAAACGGAGAATATAACACAAGAGCTAGTTTGACTTGGATGTGAGATATACTTTTATTTTCTGCATATGACAAGGCCACAAAGATTCTAAAGTGTCTGATATCAACAAATTTCTGTTTAAATACTTTTGGTCATCTGATATTATCTGATATTTAACTGTATGAAGTTCAATTAGGCCAAGTACCAGGTCCTGCACCTGGGGCGCAAGAACGCCAAGCAGAGCTACAGGCTGGGAGATGAGTGGTTGGAAAGCTGCCTGGCAGATAAGGACCTGGGAGTGATGGTGGATAGTCGGCTGAATATGAGCCAGCAGTGTGCTCAGGTGGCCAAGAAGGCCAACAGCATCCTGGCTTGTATCAGGAACAGTGTGACCAGCAGGGCTAGGGAGGTGATCGTCCCCCTGGTGAGGCTGCACCTCGAGTACTGTGTTCAGTTTTGGGCCCCTCGCTACAAGGACATCGAGGTGCTTGAGCGGGTGCAGAGAAGGGCGACGAAGCTGGTGAGGGGCCTGGAGAACAAGTCCTACGAGGAGTGGCTGAGGGAGCTGGGCTTGTTCAGCCTGGAGAAGAGGAGGCTCAGGGGCGACCTTATCGCTCTTTACAGATACCTTAAAGGAGGCTGTAGCGAGGTGGGGGTTGGTCTGTTCTCCCACGTGCCTGGTGACAGAACAAGGGGAAATGGGCTAAAGTTGCGCCAGGGGAGTTTTAGGTTGGATGTTAGGAAGAACTTCTTTACTGAAATGGTTGTGAGGCATTGGAATGGGCTGCCCAGGGAAGTGGTGGAGTCACCATCCCTGGAAGTCTTTAAAAGACGTTTAGATGTAGAGCTTAGGGATATGGTTTAGTGGGGCCTTGTTAGTGTTAGGTCAGAGGTTGGACTCGATGAACTTGAGGTCTCTTCCAACCTAGACAATTCTGTGATTCTGTGATATATTTTTATGGACAGACAAGCACAGAAAATGTAAAGATGTATTTTTATTAAGGAAAACTAACTAAAAATCCAGAGTGCACATGAATCCATTGAGAATTTTTTTGCCAAGAGTAGCTGGTGGTAATGAAGTTTAAGGTCAGTCATGAAATGCTTTTCACTGATTCATTCTGTTCCTGGAAGATGTGGACTCATCTTGACTTGTATGCAACTTTTCTGTAGTTTTGTGACTGCAATGATGAAAAAATGGAAAAAAGAAATCTATCTGGATAGTGCTCCCAGTGCACTCACAGCATTTGACTAATCCTCATGTGATGGCTATGCCTTTTTCAATTTACAACAATTAAAACAGGGAAAAGAAGTTTTAGAAAAGCATTTTAAGGTAGAGCCCTTGGCACTCTGCTGCCCATATAAGTAGAAAATAAAGTAGTGATATGAAAACTTTGTGACAGAGTAACAAATCAATAAGGTATTTATTTGTCTATAGGTCCAAGTAGACCCCATATACCCCAATGGTAAAGAAAGATAAAATCTTCATAGATCAATCAATCAATACTATACCAGTAATACTGAAAATAATTTCTATCCCTTGGAAACAGTTTTTTGTTTGTTTGTTAGTTTGTTCGTTGTTTGTTTTGTTACTAGGCAAAGGTGGAGTGTCCTGTCCTTCTGAGGAACTGGGGGTTCAATGTTTGAACTAAAATTAATAGATCTTGCAATTGAATGGCTGTTTACGTGAAATTACTGTGATGTATACTAAAGCAGTCTGGACAGTAATGGTTTTAGCAGAGTCAGGCATCAATGTGTTTAGTACTAGAAAAAAAATACCTCTCACACTAACTTTCAGATCCATGTGCATTTTGTTACTTTTATTTTCTGTAAATCCTCCTCATCAGACTTGGAATTGCTTTCACATCAAAGTGATGGGGTTTCAACAGTAAAACTCTGTCATGCATTTTGATCTAATTTTCCAGAACTGTCTTTGCAATACACCATTTTGCATGACAGTTTGCAGTGTGCTGTCTTGAAGAGTTTTTATTTTTGCTCGGATTCTGGTCTCTACTACAAACTGCTATGTGATACTCTTTCAATGTGTTACCCACAGACCTGCAGTAAAGCTACTATGTAAAAATGTTCAAAGTAAAGGAAAGCAAATCAGACCAAAAAGTTAGTACTCAAATAGTCATTTATTTATTGAGGAAGCCTGCTTTACTGTTAAATATTTTCCCACCCCGAGATGGAGAAAAGTTAATGAGAAATAGGAAGAATCACCATCAGACCAAAAAAAGCAATTTAAAAAAAAAAAAGAAAAAAGAAGTATTTCACATTAACAGCATAAGAACTCTAGAATTGTTAAATGCCATGGGGAAAAACAAAACCAAAACCAAGAGATTATATATTTTACATTTTACATATTATGTTTTTTTCACCAGTATCATAAACATAATGACTTTTTGATATGATAAAAGTTTTTACATATTTTTAAAGAAATAATAATAATAAATCAGAATAATCATATCATCTTCATCAGTTATTTTGGTCATGTGGGTAACAGATAATCTATGGCATGATGCATGTCTAAGAATACACCAACTGTCCTACTTTTTTAAATATGGCAAAATTAAAAGTGATATTTGCTGAAACTTTGTGTGCTGAAAATTTAAAAGAGGACAAATACAAGTCTGAGGGCCATAAGACACACTTAATTGAAGGCATTTTGGGCACATTTATTTTTGACGTTGAACAATACAAGGTTTAATGTGATTAATTATTTTATTTGTAAAGTTGTAGCATATTGGTAGCTATGTCTGAAACTATGCAGATGCCCAAGTTGCCTGGTAGCCCACATGTTATTTAAGAAATAGTTCTTTGTGTCTTAAGCATGGGAACCATCTTTCTTCCGGCAGCTGGGGGATCTCTCCTATGGGGGACCTTTGCAAGCACCAGCGGTTGAGGGAACAAGATTTGTGTCCTCCTGCTGAGCCACTCAAAAGCTGCTTTAAGCTGGTACATGACAGTATTATTTCCTGTCTTAGAAATTCTCAGCTCCATCATGAAATGATGACACAACCTGATTTGGGGTTTTACTAAACCAATATGGAGACTAGATGCTGCAGACCCAGGTAGTTTAATAAAATTGTGTGTATCTGTCATCTTCCATGGCAAATCTGCAGAAGGGAGGAGATGGGTGACAGTTTCTTCTTCCACTTCGTCTCACCACCCCCCTCCCAAAGAGAGAGCATGATTAGTGTATTCAGTCAAGGGACAAGGGTACTAGCATGAACACACCAGTTGTAACAAATGCTTTGACATTACATGCTGAGAGTTGCAGTAGCTAAGTAGTGATGGCCAAGGGTTTTTTGAGCTTTGCCTTCATAAATCAAGGTCAACAGATATGCAGAAGTATGGTCTGTGAAACATCATTTAACAGGTCAACAGCCAGTCATCTGGGAGGAATGCCACAAGGAAATAAGGAGTACTGTAAAGAGAAATATTCGTATGCATATGACATCAATGCTAATACCCTGAAAAAATAAGATTTATTTTATTTTATTTTAACTGATTATGTTATTTGATTCTCTCTGGAGCATTTAGTTGATATCTGTGTGTTGCTGACAAAACAAACTGAATTTATGTTGCTGGAATCATCACAATGAGTCATTAAGATAATTAAAATGAGTCAATGAAATGAGTCATCCAATGACAGAGCTACACCTGCAACCAGCTTCTGTCCCTACGTTACACAATTGAATTTTTGATGATGGGCTTAAAACTTCTGGCTGTCACATGAAGTGTTTCTTAATGGCTCATTTTTGCAATCTGAGTTGTAATATTTTGTAATTCTGAATGAGTCTTTGTAACTGAATTAACTTGTTAGTCACAGAAAATAGAATCTGCCACTCAGAAAGGGAACACTGCTGCTTAAAATTAGTGTTCTTGTTTGCAAAAAGTTTTTATAAGCATATCCTTGAGCAAGAATTTTAGTAATATCAGGTTTATCCTTCAAAACCAGTAAACATTATGAGGATATAATCTGCATTACAGCTTTAAGTGTATTTACACCTTGGTTCTTGCACTGGCAGATTTTTCATTTATATGAATTAAAACACTTTCTGTTTTTTTAAAGGAAATTATATTTCTTTGTGTAAATACAGCATGTGAACATTTTAAGGAAGGGGATTACATATTATGGGTGTCTGCATAATCTCTACCATACCTGTTTTTGCCTGTTGGAGTTGGTACATTTATGACTTAAAGAAAAATAAAAAAAGAGTAATCTTATTAATTATGTATTGGATATTATCTAATAAATACCAAAGATCACAAAATGTTTCAGAACTTCTAGTGATTAATACTTTAAGTATTTTGAGGAGAAATTTGGTAAGCTTATTATTTTCACTGACTGTAAGGTGTAAAACTGTGAAAGTCTGAAATCTGCAAACTTGGGTACCTAAATACTGACATCAATTCTTTTTCTGTTTCAATATTTGTTGAACAAATCAGGCTTTAGGAAGGTAAGACTAGAAGAGATAATTTGGCTTATTTGACCACCATTTATTTATTTATTTATTTATTCTAGTTGCACCTTTCCTGTTTTTCCCAGGCAGTGCATGGTGATATAAACAAGCTTGTAAGAAAACACATTTCCAGTTCTTTTCCAATTCTTAGCCGATTAAGAAGAGTTTCAGAGTGTTTTTTTTACAAAGTACTGATATTAATAGATTTAATAGATTCAAAAATGACTAATAACTCAATAGAAATCCACTGAGTAAGAATATTTCAGAATATATTTATTCATCTCATTAAAAATGTCATAATGTCATTGGCATGTTGTCATACTTTATTCCATTTTTTAATCTTACACATTTTTTCCCCTTTCATTTCTGGACCAACTGTTTTAGGTTGACAGGGCAAATAAGAAACATACTGAAGATGAAGATGCCTGTTGTAGCAAGTATCTGTATGGGTAGTAGGGCTGTGTTTGCTGAGCATGTCACTGCCCTTGAAGAACAACGTATGATTCTGCTTCCTAGTAGAGCTTAGAAAGACCAGTTACCTCAGTGCTTAGTCTCAGGAAGAAAGATGAAGAAGCCTGGTTGACTGATACTTCTTTTAAAAGAATTTAGGATGTTTCATAAGCAGTGTAAGATGATGGAGGAGGAAAGTCGCACCTCTTTCCTGCTTGCCCAGTGCTTTTTCTTAAGTAGGCTTAAGAATTTCACTGAGGAATGAAGATGTTTTAGCCTTTCTTACAGATTTTTGGTATAAATCTATGTCATGCAACAAAATTCCATTTGCAGAGAGATTACACAAATTTGTTACTTGAGTTTATTTCATAATCTGTCAGTTTGCAGAGAGGTACCAACGGGGAGCTGACTGTTCTTCTGTGTTAAGCTTCTATTTTGAAAGTGAGTTACAATTCCCAGACAGCAAACCAGAGTAAAAGAGCTGTGAAATTTATTATCATGATCACATCACCTTTCTCTGTGGACTTCTGAGTATTTAGTAAGTAAAAGAGAGAAAATCCATCTTAGGTAGGTAGTACATCATCTGCACAGTAATGGCAATTTTTCATTTCACTTTGGCTTACATGAGCTGGGAGATACCATTTCCATTGAAAAAGTCAATCCCTTTCCATTTATAATGATAGATTGTCTTATTTTGAGCTCTCTGGAGAGAGTACTCTGCTTTTAGTCTGTTGTTATTCAGGATACAGAAGAACTTTTTTTGGTCACTAGTGACTCTTTTTCTCTTTACTTAAGTATATTGTTTGTAGATGGGCATTTACTGAAAGTGTCATGCTTGGGAGTGACTTCTAATACAATCTGGGCAGAAAAGGGAAGGAAAAATAACTTGATTTTGAGAAACCTTGTTTTCAGATGAACCTTTTCAGTCTGTCTTTTTTTTGAAGCTAGAGTCAGACTTGCTAAAATAAGGCAAAGCAACATTGAGAAGAGCCCCTGGCAGGGGCCCAGTCAGGTCTGTGAAAATGCTGATGCTTTTACAGCAGAATTTCCTTTTTTCCCCCCTAACTGCTGGTGTCAGAATATTTTAAGCAAATACATCCTCCAGAAAATGACGCCTCCAGCTGAATTCACTGCTTTGCTTTATCTTTGCTTTCAAGTTAAATAACACAAGATGAAAATCAAGAGTAGTTTCCCTTCTGTTCCTTTCTCAGTCTAAATGTTTCAGAGGTCTTAAGATAAATTCTCCAAGGACTCTAATAGGCAATTTCAGTAATGCAGCAATGTTATAGATTCTTGGCTTTCTGTAAGGTGGACTATGATTTAAGAGACAGATCTTCTTTTATTAGCCTTAGTCTTCTATTAAGGAGTTTCTGCTTTCCTGGAAAAATGCTTATTTCTATTATTGATTGATGTCTGCAGTGAATCACAGTTTAAAACCTGGTTCAAGGGTTAGGTAATTCTTAGTGATATGATTTAATATTTCCAGACAATAACTTTTGCCTTTAAAATCTAAAATAATTATATATCTGAGGAGCTGGTGCAGGCTGTGTTATTGTACCAGCCACTCCCAGAAAAAAGTCTGGAGCAATGGTCAAGGCAATTCTTTTGCAGGACAAAACAGTAAAAAAGCAGAAAGTTCCTCCTGGACCCTCAGAAAACCAAAAACAAGTACAGTCACTAAGCTTTCACAAAGATGGGTGTTACTTCAAGAAAGTGAAGGTTTGAGGAAGACTTGATGGTAGTCTTCAATTTTATGAAAGATAGACATAAAAGAATAAATAACACTTGTCCTGATTTAAGTAGGACTAGGGATAATGTGTTTAAATTATAATAAGTGACAATAGATTATACTGGAAGAAAAAATTCTTATAGCATTGAAGTGGTCTCCTTATGGAGGTGGTGGACTATCACCACTGTAGGCTCTTCAGTGGGCACGCATCTGTCAGAAATGACAGCGGTGTATTTTGAAGAAGGGCGTAAGACGAGATGTTCTGTGATCACTTCCAGCTCTACATTCCCATGAGAAGATGGACCTTGGAACTTCATGCAGAAAGAGCAACATTGATCTCCTCTAAAAGCAGACACTGCAAACTGCTTCCCATTGTGCTAATGCTGGAGAATCAACCCATATAATGCAAGCAGGAAAACAACACTATGGCCAATAATGGAAGGATGATGAGGAAGGCAGTGCCATTTCTCTGCTGTACCTGAGGGGCATATGCTCACTCTTCTTTCATCTTTACTAATGGAAGCGCAATCATTTATTATCTACAGCTTAACTCCGGAGGTGACACTGGCACAATTTTCTCTCACGCAGTGTGATTCCTACAGGTCTTAGACTCTGAGAGCTCAGCTATTGCTCTGGGCTCTCAGCAGTTGCTGTCTTGCAGGAGCATACAGGAACTGCACTTATATAATGTCTCTCATCTGAGGATCTCAGGATTCTACTTGAGCAATTCTATCCCATTTTACAGATGAAGAAAATGGGTCACAGAGTGTCTGAGTGGTAGTTCAAGATCACACAAAACTAGGCTGGCACTCAGAACTCCCTCTCAACCTTAGATAAAACACAAGAGTTTTCTCAGTAGTTCTTAGCTGAATGAAGCATGCAGTCGTCCTTACTGCTGAATGGACAGGTATTACCAGGAGACCCTCAAAGGAAAACTTTGAAACTTCTTCAAGTCTGAGTGTTCCCCAGACTGGATGATTAATTTTAATCCTCAGAAACTCAAAGCAGTGAAAAGAATTCTCGTAAATTCAGGGAGAGGGATGCCCTGTCTGGACCAGGAATCATGCTAGGCTATATAGCTAAAGGGCCTTGCATTTTTCATCTTCTCTCTTACTTTCATACTAACAAACACAGGCCAACTCTAGTGAAACCTAGATTCTACTTACTAAAACCCACTGACCTTGCCTCCTTATTCCATGTTCTGTATCTCAGTCTGGTGGGTGACATGCCAGAACAGCACTGGAGGAACCCAGAAAGACTGTAAATAGATACCTTAGTAGAAGCATTTTTGCCTTCATGTCACCAGGAGTAAATCTGAGGAACAGCAAATCATTCACAAACACATGATCAAGGAAGAATATGACAAATGTGAAAGGTTGAGCACTCATCCCAGAGTGTAGTAGCTAACAGAAGCTGTGATAATTTCAAACCCTTTTTAGAAAATTAATAATAATAATAATAATAATAATAATAATTAAAAATCATCAGTGAGTGAAAGTTATAACTACACAGCGAATGTTCCAAGCTGATCTGGCAAGGCTTCTTTAAATCACACAAATATCCTTAAGGAGAGTTTTATTTATCTTGATAATATAATTATCCTATGCAGTATCAGAGAGTATAGCCTTGGAGCAAGAATGTCATAAACTCTTAGGAATATTCTGTTGGTAGAAACACAGTAGAAAATTTTCTACATAAGTAATTGGTCATCATTATCAAATAGAAGTTTCTTCACTTATTCATGTATTTGTGATACATTAGAGTGGTAGACACTAGTGGTAGAGCAAAAACAGCTAAGTAAAACTTTCTTCATCTATTCTTTAAAGGATAATTAGAGCAGTAAATCTTTCTGGTTTCAATCCCAAATTTTTAGTAAATTAGCAGTTTCTGAAACTGTATTCAGCCACAGAGCGTGGAAAAATATTGAGTTATTGGAATGAATTTTCTTTTTTCTCCTATTATCTTCCTTACAATACATGCGTGGATGCTTTTTAGTCTCTCTGACTGATGACATCTTTGTATTCCTCCTCGGTCAACATGAGGGATTTTTGTACTGCTCCCTTTTTTTTCATGGTAGGTATTTTTTGTTCAACACACCTCTTGTGCTTCTCATATCTGGCCAAGATGACATTGAAATGGAAAGGATGGATGAGGAGGAGGATGAAGGAAGGCCGTTATAGTATATACATATTAGCTGTATGAAAAGCAAGGGATGAACAACTTAATAAATTAAATTAGAAGCTTCATGGAGCCGAGTTCAGTAATGGTGTGAAGTAATTGGACCCAGTGGAGTTATACAGATTTAATGAGAAGAGGAAAAGAATTTAGTCTATTCTGACTATTGATATTCATGACAACAGGTGGAAAGCTGTCCATGGATTCTGTTCTCATTTTGGTTCCCTTAATGGGTAAAACTTAACAGATGCCAGTTTTCTTTTGAAAGACAAGTTTGTTTTGTCTTCTCAGACAGAGATTAAAGAACTCAGAAGACATCATAGATGTTTAAATAATTTCCATCTCCTTTTGACTAACTGGACATCTCAACATTTCACTTGCAGATAAGTGTAAGCCCATTTTCAGCCCTATACATATGTGTTCACTTGCTATGTCAAGTCAAAGATCATGTTGGCTGGAATGTTACTGAGGTTAATCTAGACAGAAACACTGTCCAAGCTTAATTGTATTGCTAAACAAAACACTGCTGTAATAGGGTTCTTTCAAGATTTAAGATTCTTTCAACATTTAAATTTGCAGTGGAGCAATAATAAAGTCAGAGAAAATGGGTGATTTTATTTTAATAAGTACAGAGTACAATAAATTGGTACTGCTAAAATTTTGAGAGATTAAATTTGTGTATGTATGTTTCACAATACATACAATACTGCCTTGTTTCGTACAAGGAAGGAGTAATTTACCATAACTGTGGTGGACTTCATGCAGTTAAAAATGTGCACATTAAGGTTAATGTCACCTTAAAGCCAGAGCTACAGTAAACACTTTTGATAACATTGAAAATAAGAGGTTTATAAAAAAGTTTCCTATGTGAATCCAACTTAAATCACAGAATCACAGAATTTCTAGGTTGGAAGAGACCTCAAGATCATTGAGTCCAACCTCTGACTTAACACTAACAGTCCCCACTAAACCATATCCCTAAGCTCTACATCTAAACGTCTTTTAAAGACTTCCAGGGATGGTGACTCCACCACTTCCCTGGGCAGCCTGTTCCAATGCCTCACAACCCTTTTAGTGAAGAAGTTCTTCCTAACATCTAACCTAAAACTCCCCTGGCGCAACTTAAGCCCATTCCCCCTCGTCCTGTCACCAGGCACGTGGGAGAACAGGCCAACCCCCACCTCGCTACAGCCTCCTTTAAGGTACCTGTAGAGAGCAATAAGGTCACCCCTGAGCCTCCTCTTCTCCAGGCTGAACAAGCCCAGCTCCCTCAGCCGCTCCTCACAGGACTTGTTCTCCAGGCCCCTCACCAGCTTCGTCGCCCTTCTCTGGACCTGCTCAAGCACCTCGATGTCCTTCTTGTAGCGAGGGGCCCAAAACTGAACACAGTACTCGAGGTGCGGTCTCACCAGAGCCGAGTACAGGGGGACGATCACCTCCCTAGCCCTGCTGGTCACACTGTTCCTGATACAAGCCAGGATGCCGTTGGCCTTCTTGGCCACCTGAGCACACTGCTGGCTCATATTCAGCCGACTATCCACCATCACTCCCAGGTCCTTCTCTGCCTGGCAGCTTTCCAACCACTCATCTCCCAGCCTGTAGCTCTGCTTGGCGTTCTTGCGCCCCAGGTGCAGGACCTGGTACTTGGCCTTGTTGAACTTCATGCAGTTGACCTCAGCCCATCGGTGCAGCCTATCCAGATCCTCCTGCAGAGCCTTCCTACCCTCAAGCAGATCAACACACGCGCATAGCTTGGTGTCATCTGCAAACTTACTGAGGGTGCACTCAATGCCCTCGTCCAAATCATCGATGAAGTTATTAAAGAGGACCGGCCCCAGCACAGAGCCCTGGGGAATGCCACTAGTGACTGGCCTCCAACTGGACTTGGCTCCACTTACCACGACTCTTTGAGCCCGGCTATCCAGCCAGTTTCTAACCCAATGAAGTGTGCGCCAGTCCAAGCCAAGAGCAGCCAGTTTCTTGAGGAGAATGCTGTGGGAGACGGTGTCAAAAGCCTTGCTGAAGTCAAGGTAGACCACATCCACAGCCCTTCCCTCATCCACCCAGCGCGTCACTTTGTCATAGAAGGAGATCAGGTTCGTCAGGCATGACCTGCCTTTCATAAAGCCATGCTGACTGGGCCTGATCACCTGTTTGCCCTGCAAGTGCTGTGTGACGACTCTCAAGAGGATCTGCTCCATGAGCTTTCCTGGCACTGAGGTCAAACTGACAGGCCTGTAGTTTCCCGGGTCTGCCCTCCGGCCCTTCTTGTAGATGGGCGTCACATTTGCTAGCCGCCAGTCAACTGGGACCTCCCCCGACAGCCAGGACTGCTGATAAATGACGGACAGTGGCTTGGCCAGCTCCTCTGCCAGTTCCCTCAGTACCCTTGGGTGGATCCCATCCGGCCCCATTGACTTGTGCACATCCAAGTGCCGTAGCAAGTCACCAACCAGTTCTTCGTGGATAGTGAGGGCCACATCCTGCTCCCCATCCCCTTCCACCAGCTCAGGGTACTGGGTATCCAGAGAACAACCGATATTGCCGCTAAAGACTGAGGCAAAGAAGGCATTGAGCACCTCCGCCTTTTCCTCATCTCTTGTAACTAAGTTTCCCCCCGCATCCAGTAAAGGATGGAGATTCTCCTTAGTCCTCAGTTGACATAAATTGCATTTCTCCCATGGAAAAAGGGAACTGTGGACCCCCTCCTTTATGAGGTAGATCACACCTTCGCTTCATTACATATCATCTGTTTTATCTGTGCCACACAGTCACTGCAACAGGTAGCTAAACAAGTGGAAAAACCTTTCCTGTTCTTGATTTTTTGGTGTCTTTACACAATACAATAGATTCTAAAAATACTTGCCACAGATCCATTTGAAAGAAATAAAAGTAGCAAGAGAAGTGACTCAGAGGGAATGGGTGGGTTGTGAAGACTATTTTCCCAGCATCTCTTTCCTGAAACAAAGATCATCTGACTTGATGGTCCTCTTGATTGGCTGGAGACAGACTTCAAAAGGAAGTTAATCAGGGATGTTGTGTCTTGAAGGGAATACACATATTGCCTACTAGGGAACTACTTTTTCTCCCAACATCCTATTTAGGGCATTTGGATTCCCAAGTGAATGCTGGTATGTGAGCGATGTAAACCTTTCTTTTTCACCATCAAGTTGTATATCTGAGGTCTGTATTTTTAACATTACTGTTTTGGTCATATTTTATCTTCTTGCAGCAGCTAATACTCTTAATAGCTTCGTTAACTCTAGCTATAGTCATTTAAAAATATAGTTAGAGCTGGTGATCAATTATTTTTCTCAGCTGAGAATCTTGCCTTGGTTGTTTGTACTTTATAACATTTACCCCTTCTAAATTTTACAGGTTAGAACACAGTACAGTGTTTTAATATAAAGAATTTTGAGTTTGTAACCCTAATTTATATGCCTTAAAGCATGCTTAATTTTCTCATATATTATTGAGAGATCATATTGTATTTTAATAATTATCTGTTCATCTAAGATGTTTGGGTTTTACAATTGAGATTTTTCTAACCAGCATCATAACAAGTTAGCCAGAATCGAGGAGAGTAGGACAGTATTATGTATCTGTCATGATTCAACAAATCTATGTTACTACTAAGATTACTATTCCAGAATGGAGCCTGAGTGAGATTTTTGACATTAGCCTAGCCTACTTGCCTTTGAAATGAGTAGTTTTATACCCACCCCAAAAATCTTCTGCAGATGGTCCTCTAGTTGCCTCAGTGACTAAAGTTAAAGAATCTTAATAAAGCTACTAGAGGAGCAAAACCACACAGAATTATCAGCATCAGCATCTACTGCAAATTCTCTGTGTGACCTGGAAATGATCCCAACTGGTGACCTGCCAAGTGGTGCTAGCCCCAGTTAAAATGCATTTCTGACAGTGACTATTCAGAGTTGATTTTCTTTTTTAAAGGTTGTGCATGTGGTCTCACTAATTAGGAGACTGTTCCTAATCCAAATATAGATTATACTATTATTGAATTGCTGTTGTGTCCTCTCCGTGGGTCTCTCACTGAATCAAGAAAGGTATTTTTTGACACATGAGCTTAACAAATAATCTTTATTATTATTTGTTATGCACAGATTGGTTCTAATGTATCACTTGCATTACCAGATATGCTTGTTATTGGTCTTAGTGCGAAATTAAATATCTCATAATGTTTTCTTGCTTTTCCAGGGATTCAAAATTAACAAGACTATTTTCAGGCTCTTAATGACAGCTATTCCTTTCATACTTACGTTTGAGGATAGCAATGAATCTGGCATTGTGACCTAGAAGTCATTACAACCATAAAAATTCCTCTCAGGCCAACTACATGAGGAGCTTAAATGTTTCAGATCTTCTGTAACAGATGGAAAAAGAGGTACTTTCTCACATTTCTGAAATGCAAAATGCACGCAGACTTAAGGTAAGCAGTAATGACTCTGGATTTATTCAGAGGTGAATGAGAGACCAATGAGTCACTAATAAACAGAAGTAAGTTTGTTAAACTAAACTCTTGTCTGGCACTGTCTGGAGACTCAAGAAATCATCAAGGCATTCTGTAGCTGAAGTCCAGGAGTGAGAAGTCTGAACTCCTGTCTAAAAAGGTCAAAGAGAAATTGTTAACACTTATCAAGGCTCATATGAAAGAAGGTGTTCTGATCTGGGAAAACTTCCTGCCTTCCTGTCTTAGTGGTATTAACTTCTGTGTCATAAATTACATTATTTATGAATGTCATACACTGAGTCAGCTATGGAAGTGTGGGCCACAGCTGACTTAAAATTTTACACTGGAATAAAATCTAGTGAAATACATGCCAAAAATATATGATCTATATTCTTCTAGAGTCTGGGATGATTCTTCAGACTGAAAGCAGAAAACAAATCTAATGCCAAATTAAACACAGATTTATATATGAAAAGAAACAAGACAATATATACATGGTCTTTTTAAAAAGCTTTCTGGCTGATTAGTTTTGTAAGAAAAATCAACAAGGCAGTGAAAATTCAACTTGTTTTATTTGTCTCTTTGATTTCATATTCTACCCTTTTTTCCCACCCTTTTCTCCTTTTGAATGATATTTAAATGGGAATAATGTTGGATGGGATGCAATTGGTACCAATGACTAAAGAGGTACAACAGAGGAATGAGGTGTTACAAGGGACACTGGCTGCAAGTTCTCTGTTTTGGGTTCATGCTTTGGTTAATTCAGCCGTGCACATCATGGAGGCAACCTGAGAAGAAAGATACAACAAATTATCTGCCATTTTCTGTTTGTCTTATGTGTTTTATTTTTGCCGTAGTAATTATTAGTTCTGCTGAGCACTCCAAGGCTAGACTAGCTTACATGGGAAATAATATTTAAACATATATATATATATATATCATTTAAGTGAATTGTGTAAGTAAATGTTGCACCCACACCAAAGTAATATTTTAAGCCAATCTCCTATATTTGTGTCATCAATTTATAGTCATAATAAAACTACAAGGAAGTGGTTGCTCCATTATTTATATATGTTACAAATACTCTATATTCAATTGCTTACTTAATGTTAGTTTCCAGAAGCAATAATTTGCAAATTGTTTTTCAAATACAGAAGATTGTCATTTGTCTATTCCTTAATATTCCAAAGCATTCCTCTTTATTTGTCTAACTATAATATATGCTAAATTGTTGTGCAGTGACTTTTACATACCTGCTTGTACTTAAATGCTTCTTACTGTTAAGATTGAGATTTACTTCTTGAAAGACAATATTTCTACCTCCATTGGAAAGCAGTAAGAATTGAGCCAAGAGCTCTTATTTTCCTGAAGATGGTTATGACAGATGTAAGCTCATTGTTTCATCTATAAATAATTACAGAATTGCTTAAACATGATGGACATGAGAACAGGAATTCTGTTTCCCTCCACCATCTCCTGGCGGCTAGCAAACGTGACGCCCATCTACAAGAAGGGCCGGAGGGCTGACCCAGGAAACTACAGGCCTGTCAGTTTGACCTCAGTGCCAGGAAAGCTCATGGAGCAGATCCTCCTGAGAGTCATCATGCAGCACTTGAAGGGGAAGCAGGCGATCAGGCCCAGTCAGCATGGCTTTATGAAAGGCAGGTCATGCCTGACGAACCTGATCTCCTTCTATGACAGAGTGACGCGCTGGGTGGATGAGGGAAGGGCTGTGGATGTGGTCTACCTTGACTTCAGCAAGGCTTTTGACACCGTCTCCCACAGCATTCTCCTCAAGAAACTGGCTGCTCTTGGCTTGGACTGGCGCACGCTTCGTTGGGTTAGAAACTGGCTGGATAGCCGGGCTCAAAGAGTCGTGGTGAATGGAGCCAAGTCCAGTTGGAGGCCAGTCACTAGTGGCGTCCCCCAGGGCTCGGTGCTGGGGCCGGTCCTCTTTAATATCTTCATCGATGATCTGGACGAGGGCATCGAGTGCACCCTCAGTAAGTTCGCAGATGACACCAAGTTAGGTGCGTGTGTCGATCTGCTTGAGGGTAGGAAAGCTCTGCAGGAGGATCTGGATAGGCTGCACCGATGGGCTGAGGTCAACTGCATGAAGTTTAACAAGGCCAAGTGCCGGGTCCTGCACCTGGGGCGCAATAACCCCAAGCAGAGCTACAGGCTGGGAGAGGAATGGTTGGAAAGCTGCCAGGCAGAGAAGGACCTGGGAGTGATGGTGGACAGTCGGCTGAATATGAGCCAGCAGTGTGCTCAGGTGGCCAAGAAGGCCAACGGCATCCTGGCTTGTATTAGGAACAGCGTGACCAGCAGGGCTAGGGAGGTGATCGTCCCCCTGTACTCAGCTCTGGTGAGGCCGCACCTCGAGTACTGTGTTCAGTTTTGGGCCCCTCGCTACAAGAAGGACATCGAGGTGCTTGAGCGGGTGCAGAGAAGGGCGACGAAGCTGGTGAGGGGCCTGGAGAACAAGTCCTACGAGGAGCGGCTGAGGGAGCTGGGCTTGTTCAGCCTGGAGAAGAGGAGGCTCAGGGGCGACCTTATCGCTCTTTTTAGGTACCTCAAGGGAGGCTGTAGCGAGGTGGGGGTTGGCCTGTTCTCCCACGTGCCTGGTGACAGGACGAGGGGGAATGGGTTTAAGTTGAGCCAGGGGAGTTTTAGGCTAGATGTTAGGAAGAACTTCTTCACTGAAAGGGTTGTGAGGCATTGGAACAGGCTGCCCAGGGAAGTGGTGGAGTCACCATCCTTGGAAGTCTTCAAAAGACGTTTAGATGTAGAGCTTAGGGATATGGTTTAGTGGAGGGCTGTTAGCGTTAGGTTGGAGGTTGGACTCGATGACCTTGAGGTCTCTTCCAACCTAGAAATTCTGTGATTCTGTGATTCTGTGATCTCCTTTTCCAGTATTTACTCAATATTCCCTGACGTCTTTGATCAAATATTGTGTTTGTAAGGTATTGTGTTATATGCAGAATGGTAAACAAGGAAAATCACCTTATTAAAGCCTCACATCATATAGCATATGGGCATTCCTCCACCATGATGGTGTTGTATTTCCAGACAAAAACGCTGTTTTGTTGTATTGTACCCTCTGCTGAAGCCACCTCCTTGCTCTGTATGAAGACCACCTTTCTTTTTGTGTTATAGACAGACATCAAGGACCAATAAGAACATCTGAACTATCAGTCTGTTTCTTCTTAAAAACAGGCTTAGGGAGGTTTCATTTAAAGTTTTTCAGCTCTGTATCACATTTTCTACCTCCACACAGGAATCATTTCATGATTGGGGATATAGTAAGGAAAAGGTTAAAATGGGGTTAGTCTCAGTTTCTCTGAGCTGTGGAGATCCTTTTAATTAACTTTTAGTGTATTTTATGATGTGTCAAAAAATGTGAGCATTTGTCAGAAGGCAATAAATTTAATGTAATGAACTTCACTGTATTCACTATTGAAATGAGAACAGTAGTCAGTTGAAGTCCACTGCATGTTTACTAACACCTCTAAAGCTAAAACTTTTGATGACCTAGAACAACATCACTTTTGAACAGACACAACCTAGCTGGGTTAAGATCAAAGTAAAATGACTTGTAAACACATGTTCCCATCTTTGCTTCTTATCCTTGGCTAAGGGAACTACCTCTAGTCAAACTGCTTTCAGTGATTTCCTGTAGCAAAAAACCCTCTTCAGTCAACAAGTTCTGAGTACTAAGTAGAGTTGAGTATCCCTTACACAAACTACTTATCACAAACTACTAGTTACACACTGTTGGCTATACAGAAGACGTTAATTTCTTTGCTTAAAAATATATATTTTTTTTCCATAATTAATCATCAGAAATACCTAAAACTTCATGAAGCTTGGATTTAAACCGAGGATAGCCTTAGTGCTATTATCATTGGGAACTCCATAGAGACAGATGCAGAGAACATGACTTGCCCCAGCCAGTGCTGCAGCAGTTTTTCTACATCCTCTCTTTTAGTGGAAACATTTCAGGGATTTCTGGCTCATCTTCTTTGTGTCCTATCAGACAGCTATGTGAAACAAACAAGTACAACAAACCATAGATACCCAAACCTGCCTGTGTGGTGGCCTGCAGTTTGCTAGTCTCTGCAGAAGAGATTTCTCTTCCCTCCCATCCAGTCCACCCACTCCAATACAAGAATGAGACAGATCCTAAATTGTGCTTTGCCCTTGGAAAGAGGAAGTCACTTAAATAGTCTTTCTAGAAAGTCATTTGTGATACCCTCCTCACTTAGTCTGAAGGGAAAAAATAATCTTGGGAACAGACTCTCTCCCCTTGGATTTTTGTGTTCTGCTGGCTGGTGGATTTGCCTTTTTTTTTTTTTTTTCCATGGCTTATTGCCTGTTCTGTAACCTTCTTAACTGAAGCACTCACTAGTGATTCTAAATTAGTGACTAAAACTACTGCCACCACCATTTATGGCAGAGTTCTTGGGGGAACTCTCAGGAGAGAGGCTAGAGATTAAAAGTTAGATTTTTTACATATCTTCCAAATAAAGCATTTCATTAGCTCCCATCATTTCTAGGTACCATTACTATACCAATCTCTATGACTTCCCTTTTAACTGTACACTCAGTTCTAAATCCAGACTCCTCTCTAGCAGCCGTCTTGTTTGATTACACATGACTCCTCATCTTAACTGTCCCTGCAGTGTTGTCCCCATCCTTATTCTCTGCAGTTTTTGGCCATATTCCTAGCTTTGTTTGGTCTCTGTTTGGCTGCCGTATTCTCTGTGTTTGTGTTCAGGCTACATCAAGATCTTGCTGTTCCTCCTCTGGTAATGAATGTGTTCAGAATATCTCTTGGTATTTCTGTCCCAGAGTTTTCAAACCCTCTTAAAGGCTTCATTCTCTCCTTTGAAATGATGGAGTGGGCAAGGCAATAAACACTTCCAAAATTTAGATTAAGGTGTCAAAGCAGAGTATGGAGTGGAGGTAGGATCAAGGTACATATAAGCAAGAGGCAGAGACTAAGCAAACCATAGAGCTGCCTCAGCTAGAGCAGAAAGCTGGTAAAACAGTGCTAGAGAGAGTATGGGATAGAGTGGTAGTGGTGGCGCTGTATGGAATGAATGCAGTTTTTAGGGCAAAGTGTGTAGCAGTTATCCTCTGAGGTTTAAGTATCACACTTGCAATCTCCTTCTGCTGTGACATGGTGAAGGTCCACAATAGCATGTTATTAATGGGGCTACAGCTTTCACAGACTGATTGTAAATCTTATTTTAGAATGTCAGAGTTGCTGACATGCATGTCTCAAGCAGAGTCAGCGTGTCTTTGAGTGTATTCATATGACATTGACCACATGGCTTTTCAAAGTAAATGAGAGATCTCCAGACACCATTACATTACATGTCTCAGGTAACTACCAACAGATTAAATGTGTTTGATGTGTATTTCCCCTTTTTCTTTTTAGGACAAGTTGAAGCTAGTGTTTCTTGAATGGAAACCTTGTAGTTAGGTACACCACTTTCATGTTTCAAGTTAAGGATGCAAGGCAAGCAAGTTCAAAAAGGTGTTTGCTACCAGGTGTAGTCTACAAAACATACATATTCCTTTATTATTATTATTTTTAGAGGAATAATACAAACTTTTCATTGGTAAAAATATCAGTGCAAACAAATGGAGTTAGATTTGTTTTATAAGTGTTGACCCAAACCATCAGTGTAAAGATAGAATGATTTTTCTGTGAATATACTGTATATTAAAAAAAAAAAAAAAAAGAGTTGTTTCTGTTTTGCAAACTTGTTCACAGTTGTTTCATATTGCACTATGCTAAACAGCATCAGCCAATTAACCTTGAAGATTTTTAGGTACCTGTTGTAGTGAAATAATTTTAGGCTGCAGTAGGAGAATTTTAGAACTGTTAGGAATTTAATGATATGTTCTCTCAAATCATCATTCATTATATGGCACATAAGAAAACACCAAAGGTCCATCTAACTCATATTGTTTCCAACTGCAGCTAAAAGCAGATGACCAAGGGAAGAATATGAGACCAAGGAAGCTAGTAGGAAACTTTCCCTTAGTACTCTCCCAGTTTCTTGACATTTTGAGCTGAGGAATTTAAGATAAATTTGTTTGTGTAATTAGAGACATTTGATGGATGAATTTTCTGTTCAGTCTTCCCTCATCTTAACTCATCTTAGTTTTCACCTTCTACAAGATACAGTGGTAAGGAAGAGCATAGCTCAAATATCTCATGAATCATATATTGTTATGCATCTCCTGTACAATCATTGTTTTTATTTGGTTTGACCTGGTTCCTACTAGAAACATTTGACTGTCCCCAGTTTCTTGTAGCAGAAGACAAACTGAACAATCCAAACCCTCTGCTACACTCATGAATTTGTAGATCTTTGGCATAATATCTCATAATCTTTGCTTTTCCAAATTAAAGAGCTATTTTTGGTCCTCAGGGTAAGAACCACTCCATATCTTTGACCAGCCTGGTTGTCCACCTCTGTTTTTTCAATTTTATTTTGTCCTTTCTGAGATGGGAGAACTGGAATACATGCATAGTGCAGGCAGGCTGAAGATTTGTAGGTAGCAGAATGATGCTTTTTCCTCTATATCTTTCTTCTCTATTCCATTCCTAGCAAGTGTTAGCACTTGGCTTGTGGTATTTTATTTTTTTTTTTATTGCTTTTGTGCTTTGAGCTGCCATTTCATGAAACTATTATTCACAGCCCCAACATCTTACTCCTACTGGTAATGGTCATCTCAAAGCTTAATTTAATAGGTAAAGTTAAAATTATTTTCCCCATGTGAATCAGGATCCACTTATTACACTAAACTTCATCTGTCATTTTGTAGTCCAGTCATGTAGTCCTTCTGCAGTTCTTCACAGTTAGTCCTTATCTTTGCCATCTTAGATAATTTGATATCAATTTGCTCCAATTTCCACCTCACTTATAGCAGGAATAATAACGTTTCTTCTCTTTCCAAGAAGAAAAGTGAATGTGATGGTAATGGGTGTAGTAGCGATATTTCACTACAAGTGGGCGTCTCTTGTGATGTCATCTTCACAGTGGGGGAAAAAAAAAGACAAATTATCTTGTCTTTAAGGTGGTGATGTGGGACTTCAATGATCTTGGATCAGTTTCTGCTGCTGCTACAGTCATAAGTGAACAAGTCATTCAATCTGTTCGTACCTCAGTGTCTTATCTGTAAAACACTTCCGCCTTTGTTTTGGCTATCTTGTCTATTTATACAGAGAATCCCTTCAGGCAGGGTTTTGTTACCTGTAAGAGTGCCTAGTACTAAAGAGCTACTGTCTCACATGGGGATTTCTCAATGCTACTAAGAAAAATAATAATCCTTACTGGAATACACAGTTTTCTTGTATATGAATTACACTAAATTAGGTAAGATGGAAACATTCAAACCTTTTAACAAACATAAACCACACGTGTTTTGCTTTCTGTGACATATTTGGCTTCCAGATGAGCACAGGGTAGAAATACCAAATTAGCATGAGCAGGTGTTTTTGTGATATTTCTGATATGAATGAAAAACCTGCTCTCTCAACTGACTTATTACTGAGACACTTAGAGAAAATTACTGTCTAAGTGTCTGTAACAATTCAGGAGAAGCTTAGTAGATGAGGAATGCCTGTTTATACTTACAGTGATCTGTCTTAAAAACCCAAGATATTTCCAATCTAAGATGCTGTAACCAAAATGAATAAATTTTTATTCTCACATACTTATTCATCCATGTTAATTAGTGTGTTGCAGCTGAGATCTGGATAACGTGGTCATTCAAATAGTAGAGACTTTTGCTTCTAGGAAAAAAATCCTGGTTACAAATTTATTAAGCAATGGAAAAGAAACAGAAATTTGGTTAGTAGTTGCACAAGTATAGGGACAGATCCCTTTTGTCATTTTGTGAGGCTTTGACATGGATCTACAGAGATCATTAGTTCATCTAGGCAGTTAGGAACTTAGCTTGAGGTTAGAAAGAGGTTATTTCTTCCTTATTGGGTTCATATCCATAACACTTATCCTGTAATTAGGAAAACCTACATGCAATGCAAATGGTGGTAGGAAAGAGAAGGAGAATAGAAGGAAAAAATAACTTAATGGCTTGGGAAGTCTTTAGGGAAGGTATGGATTGGGCTCAGCCTCTATTAATATGAATTTTCACCTGTACAGATATGAACAGCTGAAAAATTTTAAAGCACTTTATAGCCTGGAGTTAGGCCATTCTCTTCAGAGCTGTGGTATGAAAAGGTTCTTAGGTAGAAAACGGAATTAGCTTTGTATTCTTCACTTCAGGTATGTTTATAACCACTGTGCTAATGAATGAAAATGTGCTGTTACTGCTACTTCTCTTGGGGTGTATGAGTATAAACACTGTTCTGAGAATCAGCTCAGCAAGGGACGTAATCATCTGTGAATCTTTGTGGAGCTTTAATATAGTGTTGATCACTAGATGACCATCAAATATTCAGAAGACTATGAAAACAGAATTGGTGTCAGACTACAGATGTAACTATGATTAGGTGACAGATAAGGGTGATATTTTGAGGATCTACAGTCTGGACTTAGATATTTAAAGCAGGAGTTAAATGCCTAAGTCCTTTAATGGATCTACAGTGATTAGCCAAGTCAAAGACTCCAGAAGATTCAAGAAATGGTCGGGAAGGGTCAATTTTCCTTTAAGACAGTGGAAAGTAAATATCCGAGAGTGGCCATGGAAGACAAAGAAAATAGACAATTCCTTTATTAAAGCTATGAGATGGTTAGATATGGACTGAAATATGATGAAGACAGTTAGAGATAAGGATGGAACTGAAGTCATCTTGTGTCTTAGCAAGCTATGGAAATGCTGAAGGAAAAAAAAAAAAGTTAAACATTACACCAGCTGTAACTTTGGGCCTTTCCAGGAGTTGGCTGATCTTTGTGAGGAGTGACCACGAATGTTCATATATTCTTAGTCACTGGAGAAAAAACATCCACACTGCCGAGAACTATGGAAGGATCAAGCCCAGTAAGAAGCATCTGGATCAGAAAGAGACCAACACAGACTCAGTAAAGATATGCTTTGCTCTTCTGTTGCTCTCTTGCTAATAGCATAGCACTCCAAGAGGGTTTCTGTTTTTTTTGCAGCAAGTGAGAGATTTTGAACTTAGACAACAGCTGAGGGGATTTTTTGTATCACCAGAGTCACAAAACCAATTCAGAAAATTTCTCATTCTTGGCCCCAGAATTTTTTGTCCATCTGCTGTGCTTCTGAGTCTACCTTTCCAAAGACAGAGGTGACTACCTGCTGAGTTACCCTTGCTAGCTGCCCATTAAGCATGAGAAACATGGTGGAAAGCAGTAATGGAAGGCTGCAGAGAAGAGATGCCTACAAACCATGTGATTTTTTTCTATCAAAGGAAGTACACTCATCCACATGTCTCCTCAGGAAGGATGAATAACTCAATGGTAACACAGTAGGTTGACATGAGGTTATGGAATTGGTTTCAAAGTAAGCATCAAAAGATGTTTCCTTAATCCAAGGACTACACTATTCCTGAACATATGAAAGTATGGTAACGTTCTGGTTAAAAGCACAATACTAAGAGCAATGACTCCTTCATTTACAGACAGATCTACTTGAATATTTACCCATTTCCTGACACCTGGCTTTTGTTCCACATTTTTTACTCCTGCAGGAAACTGAGTGATCACTGCCATCTATTGGTAACAAATAAGCTAACAATACTGTCACACTATGATAATGCACTACAAATTACATAATTTACTTGAAATTTAACATACTGCATAGTTAAAGATGATGATATATCTTCTCAGGCTACCATGTCTGATGGTGACTTTTTTTTAAATTAGACTGCTACAGCACATGAAATGTGCACAGTCTATCCTAATTTTCTTTGTGTTATTTGGCTGATTTTGTCTGTTACAACACAGCTCTCAATTTATATGGTAACTATGAGACTGTGCTCATGTTTTCAGAAGAAAACACCTAACTGGGAGAGCTCCAGGGAATTAGCAAACTGGAATTCCCAAGTATGAGATAACTTGGTTGCCTAAGGGAGATATTCCATGCTCTTGGCATAAATCTTGTGAGGAGTAACATAAGATCTTGTAGACGAAAGGTACTGATTGCCACATTTTGATTTATCATTATCATTATCATGTTGCTCTTGATAGAAACAAACAAACAGGGAAACACATGTTGCATGAGTGTTCTACACTTTTAAATGTGTAAGCAGAATTGTGCCTGCTAGCACCTATGAAATTAATCAAAGGTGAAGTAAAATAAGCGATTAACCTCTTATCTAAAAAAAAAAAAAAAAAAAAAAATTAAAAAAAAATCCATATCTCAATAAGCTTTAATGAGGGTACTAACAACGCATAGAACTAACAAATGCAATAACGAGCTAAGTAGTTTTCTTTAACATCATTATTTTGACTGTTCAGAAAATCTGCATATGCATTAAAAAAATCAGTCAAAACTAATTTTAAGCAAGCCTTCAATGGATCAATGTCACTAACTTTATCAGAAGTTGTATATGTTTATGCTACAAATGTGATAAGGCATATATGTACCTTGAGTAAGGCTATAACTGCAACTGTGTTATAACTAACACAAAAGTAAAGTTTCTTAATTTCTATTGATTTATACTTCAGTTATATATTTTGGATGCTGTGATGGTTTCATACCGATAGGCAGCTAAACAATACCACAACCACTCTCTCACTCGCCTTTCTCAAAGGAAGAAATGGGAAGTCAATATGATGGAAGAGTCTCAAGGGTTGAGGTAAGGACAGAGAGATCACTCAACAATTATTGTCATGAGCAAAACAGACTCTGTTTCTGGTGGTTGAGAAAATACCTGTCATAATACTATATGAAAAACTCTTAGGGAATATTTTTTATTATTTTTTATAGAGAAAAATCTCTAATAAAAAAAAATCTCTATTTTAAAAATAAATGGCTATTTCAATGTGGTCAGGGCATCTTTGCCTCTTTTTAAACACAGGTTATTTAATATTTAGTAGCCAATGATGCTCTCTGGCTATGGAAAGAGAGATGATGCAGTACCAAGATGTTTGGTACAATGAAATGAGCTGCTTGCTCCTACCATCACCAAAAAGACCAGAGGAGAAATCTGGCCAGGTGGAAGTGCACTAGGCTCTTACCTTGGCACAAGGGACCATGGCAGCTCAGGGAAGGGACTGTCCCCACAAAGGCAGCATGGCTGCTGGGTCCTTGAAACTATGGGCTGAGCAGGGTTTGTGTGCCCACAGTTGCAGTTTCTGCAGTGCATTTGTGCAAAACATGCATGAGAGGTGATTTCATGCTCTCAGTTTCTTAGAGCAAGAAATGTTGGCATTGCCTTGCAAAAGGCCTTTAATATCCCCAGGGACTGCCACACTGCTTGGAGTAAACCAAGGATTTCATTCTGCACTCTGGAAGTACAAGACAAACAAAGCTATCTGACAAGCTTTATGAATGTTTGAGTTTTGTAAGAGAATATTTTAATAAAGTTGTAATCCTTTTTTCTCAAAAGGATTGTTGCTTAAACTACTGTTAACAAAATCAAGAGTACGAGGCAACAAAGACCTGCCAGTATTAAGAAGATCAAAGCATGCAGGCATTGAAAGATGTATTTATGTTGCATGTTTACTGAATTAAATTATTCAGGTACTTTAGAAGAGAAGAAACATTTCACTATCAAAACAAGAAGAAATACTATATTGTTAACTTTAGTTTAGACTTCTTTTCTTCTTGGGGATGGGGAGGTGGGTGGGAATGTATCTTTCATCTGGTATTATATAATAAATAAGACTCAGAAAATTATTCCTTTGCAAGAAAACAAAATATTACATTTTCCTCTATTTGTTTATATTAGATACTATTATAACAATGGGTTTTTCACATTCATTTTTTACTTTCATCAATAAAAACAATCTAATGAACTGTACATTCACGGGCATGAAAGTACATTTTCATGCCTTGCATCAGACATTTGACAAGTGTATATTCTCATAGCATAAAAGCAGACAGGTGTAATTAGCACTTTCCATGGGTACACAGGTGAGTTGTTGTGTGGACTTAGGCAGAGGGAACTGGCTCTGAAGTCCTTTGGAGTGTAGTGATATTGATGCAATCAGAAACAGCAGGATAGCCAGGTGATTCACTTCTGGTGACCCAGAGAAGGAGGAATCATCACTTCTCAGGAAGAAAAGGAGAGACAAGGTTGATAGCCAGCACTAGCTTGGAGATGATCTCTAGCATCTTTTGTAGGAAACTTCTTTTAGAGGAGTGAAAACTCATCTGGGACCTGCATAAGAGCAGTCAGCAGCAGAGCTGTACCTTGTGCATATGCTGTAGTGAAAAGTGCTAGCGAGAGAAATTAGGAGGAGGACATAGGAAGGAGTGGTTTCCACATCCAAGCCATGAGATTTCCTGCTTCTTTCATATTTCACTTCTTTCTTAATTTCCCCTTGTGATAAATACAAGGGGAAAAAAAAAGAAGATTTAAAGATTGTTAACTGTGGCTTTGTATTTTTTGTCCTTCTGGTCAGTCATCTGTGCTTTCAAGTATCTCTGCCTCAGTTGTTTCTCTCTTCCCTACTCCATATATTGGCCAGACAAAACTGGGAAGGTTGGTCCTGTTGCCAAGACTGCAACCCTTGAAATGCTCTTTCAGCTTTTGACCAGCTGAAAGCATTGTCCTCAGCAGATTCATCCGGCCACCTCCCTGAGGAGCTGCCACTCTCCCCTCTGAAGCAAGGATGCCAGAGGAGTCCATTCTAATGACATAACACAGTTATTTTTTTGTTATATTTTTTTACTTTGCTATTTTTTCTTTAATCTTTCCCCTAATTTGGTCTTTGGCTTCAAGAACCAGGATTAGAAGGTTCTCAAAAAGTGCTTGAGATCCTCTCCTCTCAGCTCAGGTTTTATTTTATTTTATTATTTTTTTTTCCCCTGTAGATTGCCAAACTGAGGAAATATTTTTTTATAAAGAATGAGGCAGAAGAAAGGTAAGAAAAATTATTTCTGACACAGAAGCAGCAGCTGTAAGTATGTAAATATGTAAATATTTACCTTATATTTATAAATATAAATATTTATAAGTAAAATTATATTAGTTGTTCTTATTTTTCTCACCTTCCTTTTTAACCATGCTTAATAAAGCCTTAAAATTATTTAGTGATGATTGTTTGTCACAGGGCTAAAAAAACTACAGTCTCTCAGTTCAACCCTATCGCATGTTATCTCATATTTAATTGTAATAATATGCATTGACAATGTCATGGCATTTCCTTTAATCAGCTAGCTTTCCTAATTTTGGTCTATATTTGCCTACTTTTAATTTTCATGGCAGAGGACATCAACAATTCATTACAGCCAGCTAGAAGAAGGATTTCCTTTCTCACAAGAAATAATATTTTAAATAGGTATACATATATATAAACACATACAGGTGCGTATACATTTTTTTTTTATGTATATTATAAATATGTGTATATATTTCCTCCTGGATCAGGATGAAAAGCCAGAAATTTGACTCTTTCCATGGGAATGAGATTTCTCAAATGTCTTGCTTTCCCAGTTGCCAAACTCCTTTGCCTCCCGCCTCTCTGATCATTTTTTTGGATGCTCTTTGTCCCAGCTGCTGAGCTGGCTTACTAACTTCCTGCTCTGACAGGGAAGTTGAGGGTCCCAGAGAGCCGGCAACCTGCCCACCCTGTTGCCAGCCAACTGGCTAGTGCTTTGTCAAGGCAGACTGCCTGGAAACCTGGAAACATATTTCTGCTGAATTTTTTGATGGACTCCTGTAGGATCCATATGTCCTGTTTAATCAGTGTTCTCTGATGGAACAGTTTTCCTTCAGACACAACGACTAATGAGCTTCAATGTTTCTGTGTTGTGTAGAAGAATGAAGAGCTGTTCCCAAATATGTTGTTTAGCTAGCACCAGACTAATACTTACTCACTTTCAAGATGTAGAGCTGTATCAGAACAGTATTCAAGTACAGCTCAAGAAAAAAGGAGAGAACCATGGAGGTGCGGGAAGCTGATGACAGTGAAAGGCACATAGGTATTATAAGACAAACAAAACAAAACAAAACAAAACAAAATGAAACATCAAAAAACAGAGGAAGTAAGGCATTTCAGAAGGATAGGAATGACCTGAGAGGAATGTGGACAATCTGGGAGGAAATTCTTCCTGAAGAGACAATGTCTTTAGCTTTTAGACATTAGAAAGCGATGAATGTCTCATGCTTTAGAAATGCTCAGAATCACTTTATAAAAGCTCAAGGATTGTTTCATAAGTAGATAATAGCTAAAGAACATCATCTGTGGTTATGCAACAGCAAAGTCAAGTTCACGGTCTTTTATTTACCTCAGTAGTATGCTGAATGCCAATCTAATGCCCTATGCCAGAGAAAATGTTTTACTCTGGAATGTTTTCAGCTAGTAAATAGCAAGAAATCAAACTAACATACCAAACAAGATCTATTTAAGACGATAAATGTGTGAGAAAAGTGTATGAAATGTATCTGACATTCTGTATGTGTTGCAGGTATATACTTAGTGACATCTTGACTTATAGATTTCTTATGACTATTATGGCTTTGTCCATAAATTACCACTTTTTTAAAAGCAGTATTTCTCTTGTAAATGCTTCAAATTTATCAAATTTTGTTTTCTCTTCCTTCCCTTTCCTGTGCTCAACTCCAGTGTATCTCTTCCTGTGGAAATACTCATTCATTTTCCAAGAAAATAAGCTGAATATAATATTTAGACCAATACATATATCCCTCAGCATATCCCTCTACATATCAAACGTTTGTACTTGTTCTAACTTCCTTTCTACCTCAGCTCACTATCCTTTTCTTCTTCTCTACCTAGCCTGTTCTAATGCTTTCCTTTATTCTGCATTTTCTTGAGTTTCTTCACATTGTAGAAAAGGTGTGGAGTACAATTGCCTTCCTTCTACTTATTCAACATTTTGTCTTTCAAATCTTTTTTCCTTCCCTTCCAATTTTACTGTAACAAAAACCTTCCTTTTAAAATTCAAATTTTTGATTCCTTCTTAATCACCTCCTCCTACTCTGCATTGACTCAGACTTTCTTCTCCTCCTCTCTTAACCCTTCCTTGTCTTGCATCTTTCCTCCTCACTTCATTACTGCTTCTGTACTCAATCAACAATTTTTCTACCTCCTCCATGCAGCTTGTTATCTTTCCTACTTAAATTTTCTCCTTGACTCATTTAGTGTTATTATTGTTAAGAATAGTAGAAAAGAAGCTTTTCACAGGGAGCAAAAGACAAGGTCTCTGCCAATAAACTAGTCAATATAAAAAGACATTATAGAGACAAAGGTAAGGTGAATAAGACTGAAAAATGCAACGGCACCTAATGGGACAATGAAGTCCTTGTGTAGTTTCCCACCATTTTGTTATTTAAGTAATCTCCTACTAGGGAAAATTGAGCTAGGGATTAAAGTAGCTGCAAAGTACATTTTAGATAGGTAGCTGCTTAGGACAACTGAGTGGGAGTGCTTCAACTATGTTACTGGAGTCATTTGTCAAAGACATCTGTATTCTTTCTTTTCCAGCATTGTCTGCAGTATTTATGCTTCTGCCATACAGAGCTGACACTGCATCACATAGAACAAAAAGGGGGCTATGGGTTGTAGATTTTTTAAATCTGAATTACTCTCCAAATATTTAGCGGGGCTTACATCCAAATAAGTTAAACCTGCTCAAATCAGATTTAGTAAAGGTCCATATGTTGCAGGCAAGCAGTGTGAGAGGTTATCCTTACTCTTAGTCTTCCTCCTCAAACAGCTAAGGGTCTTCGTCTGGGCCAAGATCTGCTTATCTTAGATCCGCTATCTTTAGTAACAGATTTTTCACAGCATTTTATAGACCCTCTACAGCATCATGCCTGGCAGCTGAAATATTTTTTATATTCTTTTATTTAGGAGAGAAGGGAAGAGGAGGCTTAGGAAATATAGCCTTTGTCTAGCTTTTCTTGGTGCTGCCTAGCAGGTGAGATTCACAGCTGCTGCGGAAGGCTTGTGCAGTTTGCTCAGCAACATGTTCAAATTCCTGCAATGATAATGAAAAGGGAATTGTGGAGGAAGGAAAACAGGAGATGAGGCAGGAGAGATGGAGCAGTAATGAAGGCAGTTCTGGGTCCACTTCCTGCTGAGTCAATTCTCTCTTTGCCTCCTCAGATGGAAGTCAGAAGAGCAGGGTATCCCTTGTAAAGGTTTTTAGTTCCTTTCAGCATCTTTACTTGGATAAGAAATTTGAAAATCAAAGCAAAAGCAAGGGCAGCCAAGATTGCTATATCTGGTGTAAAAGAGTAATCTTATGCAGATGGCCAGTGGACTCAAATGCTGCTGGGGTAGCTGTGAACACTGTAAGTCAGCATTGCTTGTGGAAGACACAGTTTGATGCCAGCTCCTTAGTGACATCTCCACACTACCTGCTTCTCCACGTCTACAAGACAAGCTATGTGGTATATAGTAGGGTGCATGGGGAAACAAGCCATTGGGAAGTAACTTTAGCTTGAATCAGTATCCTGACCCTATTCAGCAAGCAAATACCTGAACTCTTGTGCCAGCATAACAGAGGTCCCAGCTTAGGGGCAGATATTTGGTGGCCAGAGGCATGCAGAGTATGGTGTTGATCTTTTTGGCAGCAATGCCAAATTATGTTGGTTTAAATTGTACATGAAGCTGCAGACAAACAATGTAATTGGGTGAAAATTCATTGCCCCAGGAAAAAAAAGCCAAAGAAAGATTTTAACAAAGTATAATTAATGTTCATTTTACTTTTCAGTTATGAAAAGCAGAGTAATGTTAAAAGGCAAAACTGAGCAAGTGGACTTTGTATGCTGCCTGTTCTGTCCTTCTGTTCAGGCACAAAACTGCCATGGCCATTTTGGTATAAAGCCTCTCCAAATAGGCTCTCTGTGGCATTTATCAGCCAAAAAGCAGTCATCAAACAAAACCAATAAACACCTGTTCACCAGTGTCCCCTTTGGAAAGGGCAAGCCCCCCCTTCTCTGTGCCTTTGATTCATCATCTGGGAATCAGATCCCCTGGCTGCTTGCCAGCACCAGCATTTTGCTGTCTGTCAGAGCAGACAGCAAAGGTCAGCCACTTCCCTGGGTCTGGAAGGGGCTGTGTGCTGCAGACAAGGCTGCTTCCAAGCAGTGAGCTAAGCAAGCACCTTTAGGTCTGTCTTTACAGCCTCTAATGCAGCCTCATGGTGTGCCTCATGTTAATCCTGCCACTGGCTGGCAGTGGTTGATATATATATATATATGTTTATATATGTATATATTATTTATTATTTTTTTTGTAACGTATTATTTATTTATTTATTTTTCTGTTCCAGCAGAGTTCCGTTTTCATTACAGGATCCCCAGTTTTAACAGAGGGATGATGCTGATGTAAAATGGGTTACATGATCTGAAGAGCCTCTTCAGTGGTGCCCAAAAATGGATGCAGTGGAAGTTATGAGATAGGCATCACTTAGCACCCATAGAGTCCTGCTGCAAGGATTACTGGTGAAGGACGTAATAATTCAGAATCAGGAATGTACAACTTCAGCACAATTTCCATTTTTAACATTGGTTTCAAATGAACTGAAAATAAATCTCCAACAACAATACATCATGTAATTAACACAGCTTGATTTTCTGCCAGTCAATCCTTATTCCTTAAAAGTGTCCAAGTTAATTTGAAAAAAAAAAAACCACACACACAGAATAAAAGAAAAATAAAAAAACACACTACTAACAATAAAACAAATTAACAAGATTAAAACATAAAAATTGTAAAAAACTATTACTTAACTTTTTTATTAAATTGTCATAATTTGGATACCAAGACATTAATGTTCAACAGAAATTTTGTGTGTGTTTAGTATGGTTTCTTCCTTTCCTAGATAACAAAAAAACTTGAATGTGTCTTTCTGTTTGTTAAAGACACAAAGGATGTCTAAAAAACTGCATGACTGATATGTTTGATATTTCAGCTGTAGTGTCATATGCCATTTTAAATGAAAAGTAAAAAGAACAATGTGGGGGAAGGATGGCAGAAAAGAAGAAGGCAGAGCCAACCAATGTATACCAAAGAGAAACTGAGGCAGCTGAAGTAAAATGAATATTTTAAATTTAGGACTACCATGGCAGAGAGAGAAGAAAAAGAGGACAGTCAGAGGTATGACTACAAAGACTTATGAATATCTACTTCTTTTTTGTGCTACAATATTGGAGCTGGGTTCCTCAAAAATTCCATCTTGCAACACAAGAGAAGGAAAAGTAAAGTGAAATACATTTTGCATAGTGTGTAATTTACTTGTGATTTACTTGTGAAATTCAGGCCTCAGTTAACAAACTGTGATGCACCTAGAACTATTATCTGTTAGAATCTGTTAGAAATAACCAGTAGATATATCCAAGGGAATTTGAAAGTCACAGGATCGCTGCTCACCTATTCCATTTCAGATGCTTAAACCTTATTTTTTCTAGTCACCTGATGAAAGTAGGGACCATTCCTAAACATCCCTTAGATGCCTTGTTTGCCTCAGGAAAGGGAGAGGAGGACGAGATTTCCTTTTTCTTTTTTTTTTTTTTTTTTTTCTTTTTCCCTTCCTTTAAGTCACCAGAGACTTTCACAGCTGGAGACAGGATGTCAAAAAGATCAATTAGTAAGTCATTACATTCTCAGCTGCTCAGCTAGTATATCATAATCACAGGCTCAGATATAAATCAGTCACCAGGGCTGGAGTCATCATGATTTTTTTCCTCCAAGCCAGGTAGGCAGAAGCATTCTGATATTCATAAGCAAGTAGATGACCTGGTTCCTTGGGTCAGTTTATTAAAAAAATCTCTACTCTAGGACCTTAAGGCATTGCCTTGTTCTTGATTTTTTCCCCTTGATTTTCCTTCAGACACTATAACTTGTCTTTTGGTCTCTTACAGGCATTTTAAGCTTGTTTTAGTCTATTTTAAAAACTGTTTCATCCCAAGTGTGTAGGGGTATGGGGAATGCATGTTTTATACTCTGTTTGAAGTAGGTGTCTATTGCATTCTTGATGGTAATTTTAGGTTTTACAGACTGAATGACCATCATGGTCTTTTCCAAATTCATGTTCCTAAATTAAAGAGTTCTCTAATATCTTTTGTTTTGTTTTCCGAGTAGATACTTATAGGGTAAGCTTAAGGTTTTCTCTGATAATCTTTTAACGTTTTTTTTTCCCCAACTTAAAAGAATGTTCCTGATTTGTCTCCAGATTTCATCATTCTTCCCAAGATGTGAATTCTTGACCGAAGTACAAGACTTCAGTAGCAGTTTCACCAGGGAGAAATCACTTCAGTTGAGATTCCTCTTTCTGGATATAAGCAGAACTGCTTTGGTCAATTACAACTTTTATTTGAGAACTGTTTTTTTGCAGGTTGGAGTCCACACTCAGCTTCACTCTCTGCATCTGTCTGCATCAAAACTAATGGTGCTTTTCTTGTTCCAGTACCCAAATTGGCCTGCGCTAGCAATGGTGACCAGTTTCCCTTGTTATCTGCCATTCTACAAATTGATTCCTGCTGAAAATCTCTTCTTGAATCAACAATGAGGTAACCTCATTTAGTTGAATAGCATGCACCTCATTTGTTTTTTTTTTCTCCTCTCTGAAGCATCATAACCAACATTGTGTGGCAGGTCCAGCAACTTTGCACCACATATGCAGGGAGTTCTGAGTCCTGCACACCATCTCTGCACATGTATGGGTGTGCACAGGCTGTGCCACATCCTGCTCAATTTAGGGCTTTTGTTAAGAAACTTTTGAGGCTTGCTTCTGCTGTCATCTGATTAGGGTGATTACACTATTTTTGCCTCTTCCAGTGTTATAAATGCTGGCCTGCATTTATTCCTGGGGAATCAGATGAGGAATCAGACATCATCCACAAGGGGCCACTGTGGAAGTCTATCCTTAATGTAATATGTCATCAGGAAATGTCTTTGCTGTAGGGAATGATACCTCATGTCTCAACTTCTGCTCTGTGTGGAGGTCGCATGGACTTAACTTTCTCATTCGGGGTGGTCCATACAGATCATTTTTTCAAAAACTCTTCAAGCCTCCCTGTTCACCACTGTCGATTCCTGGCAGGACATTCCTACCAAAATGTTCTTTCTTTTAAAGATGATTACCTCAGCAGAGAGGGGCAGTGAGCTCTAGACTCTTATGCCACTCTGATGCAGCACACCCGTACTGACTCACAATCTGTGGTGAAGGCTGCCATTGCATCTTTGCGTCCCCAAATCCCTAGGTTCAGGTTCCCCTGATTGAAGGCTCTCATTGAGAGAGGAAATCTGATATTTTTCTTCTATATCAGACACTCCAGGACTTGAATGTAACATCTTGTGCTTGATATTGCCCTAGCTGCCAAACTCTGAAAACACAGTTTTGTTTTTGCTTTGTTGAAAGGAAATAGATCTGTTTGGTTAGATGATGGTCCTCATATTGGTCAGACAGAGCTCTTCTAGGAAGCCATGTCACATGCAAAGTTATTTTGGTGCTGTCAGCAAGTTCCTGTCTGCTGTCATGAATGGCACATGATGAAGGTGTCTTCAGTGTCAGGCAAGAAATTTATTCCTGACTCACTGCATCTGTGGATTAATTCTAAAAGCTATAAGGACAGGTGTAAAAAGCTGTCATGTTCTTAGAAACAGGATTTTATCTTCTGGGTACACCCAACACAGCTGAGAATCCAGGACTGGGTTCAAAAGAGAGGGACTCCAACCAGTGGGAATATTTGGTACCTATTTTTGATTTCGAGATGGGGTGCCATAAGAGCAGGTGCCTGCCACAGGACTCTTGTGGGGACTACTGTTTCCTTCTTAATTCTGGCCAAATCAGAAGCTGACAATAAGCAAAACAACTATTGGACATTTTCTAAGATAAACTGTCAGTCTTCAGAGTCACAGTAATGCAGATAATTGCTTTCAAATTATACATCATTTCGATGATGTATAAAAGACCGCAAGCAGTTCAAAAGGTTCCTTTGCCTGGACTGTGTATTGCTTGTCTACTGAGAATGGAGCTCAAGGGCCAACTCTGAGGTCCTGAAAAATCTGTCAGGGTTTTAAAGTCTTCCCACTTTTCTTTGGAAGGTTTGCAGATCTTTTCTGAACAGTTTTAAAGGCAAGAAATGCTCTTTTTTTTTTTTTCCTCTTAACTTCCCAATACCAGTTGTCCTGTGGAAGAAAAAATTAGAAGTAGATTTTTGTGAAATAACATCTAAACAATACTTTTGAAGTAGTTAGCTTCTCCTACAGGCCATGTTCTACTGAACAGTCCCAGCTGCAGGCAGCTAATCAGATGGGGCACAATCAAAACCTTCACTACTGAAACTCTTTCTCCCTACTCCCTTCTTTGTTTTCTGTTGAACAATTTGCAGGTTTTAGTTTTAAGAAGCTGTTTCATGTTTCCAGCTGAGCCTTCAAGAGTACAGGGGAGCCAAAGGTCCTCCAGAAATGACTATATGTCTTAGTTGCCTGGACAAAACTCCTCCAAAACCCAGATAGGGATGACCTCAGCACAGAATTTCTTAAAGGAGAAGTTGGTAAAGATCATTTTAACACTTTAGTCAAAAATAGTTACATATGTTTATATATAAAACTAATCTGCTATATTTCAAGTGGAAAGACTGATATTGATTTGTGGAATACATTTTTAAAGCTCTAGTTTAATTTCCACTACAAGAAAGCTGACATGCTAACTAAAACTCAGTAAGAATATACCACAATTCTCTATTTCTATAACATTTTTTGCATGAATTTAAGAGATTAAGTTTCCTGTTATCATATGTATGGCACACAGATTCTTACATCTCTTTTAGCAGTATTATTTTACTTATACTGTATGACCTTCCACAGTCAGTTAATTCATTAGCAAGTCTTGTGACTTAAAAGTTGCTGGCAGAAATATTGGAAAAAAATAAATCTGTAGATCCATAGATATAAAGAATGGCAAAGTTATGCAAGCAATCATCTGATCAAGTCCTCTACACAAAGAGTATTTTTTATATCAGCTTCAATAGGCACATATATTTGGCTGTTTAAATACTCTGATTTTAAGAAAATTGTGTGATCTAAAACCAAGCCTGAATCCTCTGTTACTTATCAGAAATTACAGCAGGTATCTATAAATTAGTGCCTTGGCTAATACATTCATATTTTTGTGGTCATATTTCACTTTCTCATCTCTCCTCTAGTAACAACTTTTGCTTTAAATCCCAGCTCAACAAAGTCAACAGGAAAATTCCCATAGACTTCAACAGAACCAGGATTTCTCTCTGTTTTTCATTGTGCTTTAGCTGAGTGGCCACGGAAATCTTTGGCTGACAGATTTATTTAGAACCAGTGAGACACCTAAATTTTAAATCTTTGTTTTAGCTTGTCTTTTATTTGAGCGTGTGCTTTGGGAATACATTTAGATAATGTTTATATTTCACTATAAATCCTGAGATTAAAAAAAAATAACTACTAAACCAACATTTACCAATTGTTCATTTAATGGATTTGGCTTGAAGCATTGAGCTTGATGGGGAAAAAATAAAGGTTAGTTTCCTACTGAGCCCTGTTGACATAGGTATAGTTGGTTCTGCCTTGGGCAATGGAAAGCACTAGATCATCTCTCCAAGTTCCTGTCAGCCCTGTGATTCTTTGATTTAACCAGTTTGCTTTTAACTTCAATCAGCGATGGACTCGTGGCTAAGACACATCAGAAAATGAAAAGAACATGCCACAGGAAATAAATGTGATTCACTTGTTTAAATCCACTGGCTAAAAGAAGCAAATAACAGGACTTATATTGGGTTTACTACGAACGTGTTTTCAGTTCCTAAACAAGACACTGAATGCAGTTTTAAGATGCTCTCTTTGATGTAAACCTCATGCTGAGGGGTTTTTCTCCATGTAATGAGGAGAAGGCATAGTAGGGCTATGAACAAAAAAGGGCCAATGTGACTGTGACCTGAGAATGGGTTTTCAGAATTGCCTGGGATTAGTAAAGCAGTCGTCTTCCTTTGGTTGCTTTCTGGCTGACATTCCTTCAAATACTCTCTGAAGAATTCAAATATTGAGACAATTTTAAAAAGGCTTTACACAACAGTAGGAAACAAATATGTTGTTGTTTTTAATAAGTCTTTAAGGCTCTTTAAACAATAAAATAATCTGAAAAAGCTACTTAAAGCTTGCGATTTAGATGCGCTGTGGCTCTAATTGGATCAAGCTTTAAAGTGAAAAGAACCAACTCCCACATCAGTGAATGGGAATCATTGCAGCAACTTTAGGGCCTGACAGATCTGCCTCTCGGACTACTCTGCAGGGACAGCTACTCTCTTCTTTTACTTGACCTCTTGTTTATTCCTTTTGAAAACACACAAAGGATAACATTTAAAAAAAAATTAAATACTGGTAATAAAGGAAGTGCCCACCCTGTCAATTTGTTTTAATTTAAAATATTAGTTAAGAAACACCTTATTGTCCTCTAGATGAGTACAATGTCAATCCAAGGAAAGAAAGATAGCTTTTCCAAAAGATCCCTTCTTTAGAAAGCAAGTGACAGTGGAGAAAAAGGAGAAAGCTAAAGCTGGGTAGTTCACCATAGTAATAGGCCTAGCTATGTTCTGGTATAGAGTTTTAAAATCCTTTTTTAAAAACAAACAAAAAACATCCTTACACTAACAGGATTGATTCTGAGAAACACATGGAATGTAGGTGACATATTTGACAGTGTTTGCTCAGGAACTCACGAACTTTCCCAAATGAGAGCTCTAGGATGTTGTCCATCATGATTGCATAGCCGGCTATGGCAGCTTGGAGATCTTTTGTGGGCATGGGGAAGAGGTGTTATTTGCTTGTATTTTGCAATATTGTTTTTAGTTCCTGTGAGTATTCTGCTACCTGCCTTGAAAAGATATCCAATAACAACTTTTTTTTTTCTCAAGTGATAAAAAAATATCTTTCTTAATAGTGCCATGTAGACTTCCATGGGTCCTGTTTCCAGTGCTAAGACCTGATCTATGACCAGTTATGAAGGAGCTTTGACTTGGGCAAAGGAGCCCAAGTCAAGGGAATGCTTTGATCATTTCTACAGGACAATTCAGTCCCATTCTGTGGTGGCAATATACATCTCTGAGAACAAAATAAAACAAACAAACAAGTGAAGAGAAGGTTTGGGATTTGTTTTGGAGTTGTTAAATAAGCACACTTCTTCATTTCTCAGCTTGTAACAGCTCTCCTTTTTTCTTTTCACTTGACCTGTCACCTTGACCAGAAAAAAACTCCTTATATGCCCCCAATAAAGAGAGAAACAGTAAATCATGACAGATTGCCACTTCCCTTCTGGTATCCTGGGAATCCACAGGTTAGACCAATTTGCCTAGTGCAATGCACTGACCTCTTAAAAAAACAATAATAAAAAAGGGTATAACCCTTTGTAACCCTTCAATAGTTTAATGTGGTTTGATCCCCAATCTCTGTGGTATTTTGCCCCTGAAAGGTGAGTGAAGATGGCACAAGAATAGGAGGAGGTGGGTGAGAAGCTGGCTTCCCAACAGCAGTGCAGATGTAGCCCCTGTGAGATGCAGCCCTGTGTGTGCTCTGCGTGAGATAACCAGAGAAGCGCAGGAAGGACCTTTTGGGACTTTTGGGAAAGAGACAAAGTTTGTAGAGAAATATCATCTGCCAGACAAATATAAAGAGTTCAAATTTGTTCCAAATCTAAAATCTTCCTTTTCATGTATTCAAGGATATTTCAAATGTTTTTGATTTTTCTCCCACTCTTATTAATTAAATATCTCGGGGTACTTTCTGAAGAAGAGTTACACTTGAAAATTCTGTCATAATGTGAAATATTGTCTGGTATGATTTTAAAATGCATATTGCTTTTCAGTCTACCCCCAGACCACCTGTACGCACTGCTCTCTGAAAGCAGAGATCTCCTTCAATTATTTGCTCACTTTTTTTAAGGCTTTTGAATCCAAGTTGTTTTATCTTGTGAGATTCATCAGGTCAGTGTCTTCTTTTGCTATCTTTTCATTAAGTCTAGTTGTCAAAAAGTAAGAAAAAATAATGGGAGAGAAACAGACTTTCACAAGGTGTCTCTTACGAATTCACCCACCAAAGACAGTCTACCACTTCCCTCACTGTCCAAACAGAAACAAATCTGTACGCGCTCATCTGTACGGCTTCTTTGTTCAGTAAGAGGGGGGAAAAAAATAGTTCTCCTGCTGTATTCCTAAGGGAATCCCCCTAAGTTAAAGCACATTTTAATCTTTTGAGCCGGCAGCTTTATTAGTAAGCGTTTCCCAGTCTTCGGGGAAATCTAATTTCTCAAATAGATCAGAGCCTCTTCAAACGCAGCTTTCAGTTGCCATCCACCGGGGGACAAACGGGGAGGAGGAAGTTTGTCAGAAAAGACCTTCTCTGAGCCCAAGAGTGATTACCAGAGGTGTCTCCATCGACTGCCACCCACCTAAAGTCGATAGTACTCGAATGAGTACGCCGGTGCGGACTATATAAGAGAAGCGCATGGCCCTGGAGGGCGCATCCCCCCTCCCCGGGCTCAGCACCGACCGCCCCGCTCCGCGCCCGGCGGAGCCTCGGCGGGGACACGGGCTCTCGGGCAACGGCAGAGGACGTCTGTCCCCGGCCCGCGGCCGCTCGCCGGGGTTTGCCCGTGCTTGAAGGAAGGTAAGCTGCCGCCTCTTCGGAGGGGGCGTCCCGGCCCTTCTGGAGCCGGGGGTCCCCGCGCCCCTGCCCCTCGAGCGCCGGCTCTTCGCGCGGCTCTGCCGGGCGGCGGACGGACGGATGGATGGACGGACAGAGGGCCCCTGGCCGTCGGGGAGAGCCGTCTTCCCAGCGGCTCCGATTAACTCTTTCGCCCAAAGGGGATTTGCGAGCGAGGCCAAGTATAAAGCAGTTCGTGGAGAACCCAATTCTCCTGCCTCCCCCTTAATCCGAACCGTGGGCTATAATTAGGCTAGCTTACTTAGGGGCATTACGGAGCCTCAGCCTCTTGCAACTGGGTTTGCCCTTTGCGCCCTGCTTCGCGGCGGTTTCCGATGCGACTGGCCACAAACTCAGCTCCGTGCGGCTGTCCTTCCGTCCGTTCCCTCCCGGGAGCCGCCGTGCGGAGCCGAGCCGTGCCGGGCCGCCCCGCTTCGAGGGCGGAGGACGGAGGCAGCCCCCATCGCGGGACCCCCGGGGGGCAACGGCGGCCGAGCAAATCCATCGCAAAGCCCCGCAGCGCGCTCCGTGCGGGAGGGCTAATGCCCTTCCCCTAATCCTCCTCCATCACCGGGGAGCCGGCGGAGCGCGGCGGGGGCTGCCCGGGAGCTGCTGGGGCCGGCCCTGGGGGTCCCGTCGGGGCCCCGCATCCCGCCGCCATCCCGCGGGGCAGGCGTGCGGGAATCTGGGCGGCCGCGGCATGGGGGGCGGGCGGGGGGGCTGCGGGCCGGGCCCGGAGCTGACCGCCTTCGCTCTCTGCCTCCTCCCAGCGCCGCAGAGATGCGAGGGGCGAAGAAACGCCAGGCGCTGCCCGCCATCGTGCTCCTGCTGCTGGCCTCGGCCCCGCCGCCGCCGGGCGCCGAGGGCAGGGACGTGCCCGCCGCCGGAGCCGAGCGGGGGGCGCTCCTCGACCTGCTCCTGCAAGCCCTGGGCGACGACGGCCGCCCGCTGCCCCCCCGGCCCCCACGGCGGGACCGGGTCATCTCCCGGCGGTACAGTGGCGGCGCCCCGCCGCCCGACCCCCGACCCATCACCGCCGCCGCCGCCGCCCCCCGGCAGCCCCCTGCGGTACGAGGTAAGGAAGAGCCGCCGCGCTGCCAGCCCCGGCCCCCGAGGAGGTTTCTGCCTTTGGTGGGGTCGAGCACTGCAGAGGGCTGCCCGGCTCCGCGCCCGCGGGGGGAGCCCCTGTGCCACAAGGGAGGTTGAGGCTGGGGGTCCCGAGGGAGGAGAGGGTCGCTCGGGCTTCCCCGCCTTCAGCTGGGAGCCAGTCGCAGCCAGAGCTGACCTCCAGCCTCCTCTGAGCGTGGCTCCGCGGCAGCCCCGTTCCAGATTTAGCACCGCTGCTCTGATGCGAACAAAGGGGAAAAATGACTGATTTGTCTGACTGAGGCAGATGTCCCGACATACTCCTGTAAACTTCCTCTTCAACTCGACCGGTTCATCGCGTGATGCCGTTTTCTAGGCTCGCTTGGATGGGCGCGTAGGATGAGGTGTGTGCTGGGCACGGGGCTTGCTGCACCTCCCCGGAGGATGCTCCTGCAGGGCCGGGAGCCGTCCCTGCCACCGGCCCCGGACAGGTCTGGTCGTGACAAGTGGGGATGGTTCAGATCCAAGCACAGCTACGTGGTGGTGGGCACAGATTGCTTGGCCAGGAGGCCCGGCAGCAGGTCACTTCTGCCACGACTAGTTTTCATGCAAAGCCATCCAAAACATTTCCTGCTAGAGTGGCACTGCTTGAGGGATTCGCGGGCGTTAGGGTGGTGCAGCTCAGCAAGAGGGAGATTAAACAATGACTTTCTCTTGGGCTGTAGACCACTGACTTCTTTTTTTTTTTTTTTTTTTTTTTTTTTTTAACTTGGTGCCTGCCAGAGATCAGAGATCCTAGTGGAGAGAAACCAAGAGGAGGGAAACTAGGAAAGTTTGGTTTCTTAGGGATTCGCCTCTCTGGAGAGTGCCCCTGTTTATAATAGCTAGTAATAAGTGAAGTTGAGATGCAGGCACCCAGAAGTCACACTGGTAGGTTGCTCATCTCTGATCAGTGCTTTATTTTGAAGAAAATTAAACATCTAATTTCAGAAAGTCTTGAAATGGTGGGGTGACATGTTCAGAAGTTAGTAGGTGAGTAACTGAGTGGCACAGACACTTGCACACTGTAATCATTGTACAGTCTGAGGAAACTGGACCAAAAAAAGAAAAAGAGACAAATTAATTAAAAAATAATTCAGTTCTGGCCTTAGAAGCTTCTGCTGAGTGTGATCTACCCCAAGTTATTGGTTGTTCTTGGAAAGTTATTGGAAAGGGGTAGTAGTGTTCCTGTGAACTTCTAGATTTTCTTGCCTTTTCAGAACAGGTGGTTACAGGCAAACCAACCCAAACCAGATTGCCACAGAATTGTATCCTGCGTGAAAAAGGTGCTGCTGTTTCTCATTGTGACTGGCCATGGGTGATTGCTTACTTTTGCTTAATTCTTTATGTTCTGTGGGCAAACCCTCAATGTACACTTTTCAATGAAAAAAAAATCCAAATGGCCTTTTCAAGGCAGAATAAAAAATGCCTTATACAGGTCTTCTTTGCAAGATAACGAAAGAAAGAAAAGTACAAACTTGAGAGCAATTATTGCTAGAATAATGTGGCTTAGAGAAAAAAGCCTGTTGTGGACAAGAGTTATCTCTCTTTTGAGATGTTTATTCCTAATTTAGTAGTTACATCAAGCTCCCAAATATTTATGCAGTTTTGAAGATGCATTTTCTTGATCAATATTACATGTAATAAGGCTTTATTTTCTGTTAAACTTTAGTTTTGATAAATATATTGTACACTACAGAGGTGAAATTTCTGAATGTCCTTAAAGGGAGGATTTCTCCAGTAGTCATTGGCACAGGTGCAGTGTCCTGTGGGCAGCCACAAAGTTAGTTTTCTCCAGCCCAGACAGGGCAGATCTACAGCTTAAAAAATAGTCAAGTTTTGATATTAATTCCTTTTTTTTTTTTTTTTTTGAATAAAAAACAGTAAAGATACAAACTAGTATCTGTTGTGATATGTTTGTTTGGGGGCCAGAAAACTGTTAGGCTTTATATGCAAGTCATCAACTCTTTTCTTATAACTCCCGTCACCAGCACATTAACAGCAGCTTTGTACTCCAGCTGGTAGTACCTGAGCATCAGCTGAAAAGAACAGCTAATCTTCCCGTCAGTCAGAAAACGTGTTGCATTCAGCTACATACTGAGTCAAGCATTTAGAATCAGTTATATATTTGGATTGGCTGCTCTTATTGCAGAAAATCAAACCCAAGTGTCTGACTTAGAAGAGAATTGCTTCTTTTGCTCAATTGCTTCTTGCATTTGAAACGCAAAGCATCCAGAGCAGTACCTTATATAGAAGAAAGAATCCAAGGAAACCCCATTTTTGTGCATTTTCCTTTTTTTTTTCTTTTCCAAGGAAAACAAACAAACAAACAAACAACAACTCCTTAGTCTCAATGAGCTGAATAGCAGGAGGGTTGAAATACACTTTCCCTCCTGGTCTCTGAGAACTGGTTCCAGCTTTAATCTTTCAGCACGATGAGCTAATTCAGGTCACAGCCCTGCATCTCCCCACATGTTTTGTATTTGTTTTGGGGCTTAGTTAAATTTTTGCATAGTGAGGAGAGCTAGCCTGGTGTGCCAGCAGGTGAATTCTAGGAGGCAAGTGGCTGGAGCACAGGATGAGGGATGAGGAGTTGAGAGGGGATGGGTCTTCATCCTTACCGCTGTGGGGAATGTACTCCTCAGGCCATAATGGAAAGTCAAAGCATCATTGTGTGTACTAAATGAGGTGCTGCTCATTTGTAGATACAGAAAAGAGAGTGTAAGACAAAACTGGTTGGTCTGCGATGCCCAGTCTGAAAGTGGCTTGCAGCCAATTCACGGACAGGCCCTGGTGTTGAGCTGTGTCAGAGAAATACCTGAGGTGTGGGAGACAGAGGGATTTGGCCAACCTCTTTTCAGTGGTTTGCGGGGACAGGACAAGGGGTAATGGCCACAAGATAGAGCACAGGAAGTTCCACACGAACATGCGAAAGAACTTCTTCATGGTGAGGGTGACAGAGCACTGGAACAGGCTGCCCACCAGGGAGGTTGTGGAGTCTCCTTCTCTGGAGATATTCAAGGCCTGTCTGGACGCCTACCTGGGCAGCCTGCTCTAAGGAACCTGCTTTGGCAGGGGGGTTGGACCTGATGATCTTTCGAGGTCCCTTCCAACTCTTTCAATTCTGTGATTCTGTGAAATAACAGCTGTGCTGTACGTCTTCTGGGTTCATTGGGGGGCAATGGTACATGACCACGTGGGCAGCCACTGAAATGGGATGGACACTCAAACCTGCACTGGGCTGTTGTGCTCCTGCCTGGAAATGACTCTTTAGGTCTTTTTCCCCTTAGGTGTCAGGGATATAACATGTGTTGTGTATTTCTCACCCAGATGAAGAGTTGTGTCATGTGTCTTACAGGATTAAGAAAGGCACCCACATCTGCTGTAAAGACACTCATTTGCCCATCACTTCAGCTGACTTTACTTCTCTCTTTTATCTACCCATGTTCAAAAGCCTTCTCAGACAGATCTGTCCATTATTTATTTATTTATTTATTTTTCTTGGTGACTTGATTGGTGAGTGTGAGCACTTACTCTGAAGACTATATTCAGAAGAAATTTATATTCCAACTAATCAAAAAGCAGTCTTCATCTTCTGCTAGAATTTCTAGTAGAATGTCACTGAAAATACAATTTTTTTTCTTTGACTTATTATATCTAGTGGTATTAAATTTTCTGTCATAATATACTTTGCCTAATTTCTATGAAATCTGTGTTTAAGTTTTATTATTATTATTACTATTTATTTTTTTTAATTAAGTGCCTTGTGAAGTTTTCAAGTATAGTTATGAAAGCTCCTCACGGGCAGTCTTTTTCATAACTCTCCCACAGTTTCTGATGTGTAACCATGGTTGTCTTTTCATGAAGAACCCAAATATGTATTTTCACAAAGACAAGATTCAACATCAGGTTATTTTTGAATATCACGTTGGGGGAACTAGAATAGTTCGTCATTCTCCTGAGATTTTCTTTGTTACCTTTATCCAAACACTTTGCACAGGACCAAAATAGCTTCCATGCACTTAGATTGAAAGAAGTCTTGTGAAATAAAAAAGTTTGCATTAACTGTTCTTTCCATGCATATTCCCCAAGACAGTGGAGAAATGAGCTATCTAAGCTTACAAGTAGGGGGGCTGAAATTTGTCTTTGTACTGGGAGACCAGCAAGACATTTTAAAACATTTTGATAAGTTATATTTCAGGCATGAAGGAATGAAGATAAATATTGCTCTCGATTTACCAGTGTGTTCAAATTAGCCTCCTGAGCATACCTACTTCAGATTTAGAATAACATATCAGAGAAGAGAATTTGGCCCCCAAACTATTTAAAGTCTAAGGTTAAACTTAGGAGTTCAGTTTTATGCCAAATATCTTACACATCAGCAGAAAAAACTATACACTGTCCCATGACATGGTGCTAATTTAAGTGTTATTCAAAATGAGTTAGATTTGAAAGATAAGTTTGGGTTTATTTTCTTTTACTGTTGAATCAAAACCATGCAACTGTACATAAGGCATAAGAAAACTTTTGTTCTTTTTACTCACTTAAAAAAATCTTGTGAATGTCCAGTGATAGTTCCAGCTGGAAATCCCTAATTCTACAAGATCCGCTGTGCCTAATACTAAAGTACTTCAGTGAATGTAATTACAGGTCTGGAATAAAAAAGAATACCACTAAGGAATGTAAACCTCGTCCCAAGAAAATTAAAATGTATGGTACAGTGTAATACAGAATTCTTTGCAATATCTATGTCTTGTCTAACTATTATTCCTATTAGATTTTTTAAAGTATCAATATACTTTATCAATATGTTGGTAGGAATTTCTGGACATTTAGAAGGGATAAAGAAAATGAGAGTTAATAAGAATGCCATCCTCTAAAATCATGTTTACCAAAACAGACATTACCTCAGAAATTAGCAGAATACTAGGTGAAATTTTATTAAAAGATTAATAATTACATTAAAAATCAAAATATTTTTTGTTTGGTTATAGAAATTATTCCTGATTCTACATTTGAAGTTTCAAATTATTTTCACTGTGAAGTTGATGGGTAGGTTTAATATAATCAATATTCCAAATGCTTATGGTGCTCACTTTATTTTTATTGGGATAGGCATGATAGGTGTGTAAATTATAACTGCATATATAAAATACAGTACTTAGGAGAAAAGTTGTTCTCACAGAATTAACAAGCTGAATGAATCACTGGATCCATCATCTTCCTCTCAGAAGAACACCTGTATATACCCACTAACTTGGGCATTGAAAGTGGTGTAGATGCCATAATACACTATGTTGCCCAGGCTAATTGTTACTGAGACAAGGTCAGAGGAGATGTATCTCTTCACACCATGATGCAGAAATCATAACGGTCCCAATAAGCTCAGTGGAAATAACCACCATCTCAGTTGCTACCAAGATTAGGTGTCAATCCTACCCAAAAGAATGCAAGTAGGCAGGGTAGATTTTTGTTACATAATATTTTATTTGGATGAGAAGAGAGAATTACTGTTCATTAATTACATTGATAGTATTTTTATCTCAAAGTCATACTCAAATTTTCTATGATAAATTCTACTAGCAAGTTGATATTGTCCACTTTTTGGCTCATTACTTATTGTTTTGTGTAATAAATGTACAGTTCCACACCCCCAAGTTACAATTTTGATAAGCGCGTATTTGTAATATATGCCTTTCCCAGCATTTTTGCTATTTTTAATGGAATGATCGTTGACTTTACTGACTTTCATTCAGGTTAGCTGTTACTTATCACCATCGTTTCCTTCCAGTAAGTATTACATTTGTATTAGTTCTCCAAACTTTAAGATGTCAATGATTTTGGTGCATCTAGTTTGCATGCCAGCTTTCTTAGTTTCTTGTTTAAATTAAGCACCAAATGCTGCAGACCACCTATATATGCTTATATGCATATATACTTACATATGCAGACCACCTGCAGACCACCTCAACCTTCAGTTCCATTTAAGGACTGGTATCCATCTTGAAGGAGGTGGCTCCTTCATGGATATGACAACTTTATAACCTGTAGCTCTCCTGCTGCATTTCTTGCCTCAAATACTTAAGTTGTTAGGTGTATTGTACAACATGACTTCTAATAGTGATTCTGTGTGTTTGGCAAGCATGATTACCAGGCAATAGAACTAGGCTGCTGAACAGAAGATATCTGAAATCTAGGATGAGCCTCCAGCATCTTCTTTATCATGGTAGAGAGTTTTGAGCCCATGAATGAATTCTGATAGCTAATGAGTAAACAAGAACAAAACTACTTATTGTCAATTTGTAATTGCTATGTACACTGGGATTTAAAATACAATGAAGGCCATCAGAATAGTTTTCCAAATGAAGTGATTCTACTGGCTTTCCAAGGGGCTCTGCTCTTACTTCCATTATGCACAGTGCAAACCAAGGCTGCTCAATACCTTCAGAATCTATGTGACATTGCATGCTGCTCTGTCACCTGAAGGATGAAACCTTGTGGAATTGCAGTACACTGAGCAGAAAGTATTTCAGATGATAGTATTTTAGATAATAGTACACTGTAATGAAGGGCAAAATACGATTGCATATGGAAAAACTCTTTTTGTTGATCTGCCATTGGCAAAAACAACAATAACAAAAAACAACAACAACAAAAAAAAAAAACAGTGACTGCTTTATTCAATATGGAGAGATTTTCTGGTTTTCATTTTAGTCCATTTTAGTATTAAAAAAATCCGTTTTGTATTTAGCATGACAATATACACAATTAATAATATGTACCTTTCTAGCCCCAGAAAAATGAATATCAGAATTCTTACTGAATTATGCCAGGTTTATACCTGAAGTACACCAGGACTCCTCCAATATGCAGCAAAGTGAACAACAAATAAAACAGAGATTTCACTTCAAAGTAGATCCAAGTGCATAACTGTCTGCAATCCAGTAACTATGGCATGCATTTTGAATTAGTCTAGCTTGGCACTGTGCCTGTGAGCAAACTGAAGAGTTGAGATATTTCTTTTTTTTTCCTTCTTTTTTCTTTTTTTTCTTTTTTTTTTTTCTTTCTTTCTTTCTTGTAGACATGAAGTTCTGATTATCATAAAATAACATCAGGTCTCAGTGTTTTCTAGGTTGTTATTTCAGGTGTTAATCTGATAGGGAAAGAGTGGTAGTATGGAAATGTAAGGCTTTGTAGGATATTTATTGTTTAGCAAATAAGTATGGGCCTTGAAAATACACTGCTTCATGTCTAGAGATTATTTTAAGCTTTTAAAATATATATGTATACATGGAGAAAGATTTAAGAAAATGAGCAGTGTAAATATATATATGTCCAATGTATAGGCACACACCCTCACACATACACTTTCTGTGTAGGACAATAACCACTGGAAGGCTGCAGAAAGAAAAGGGAGGCTGACTTGATTTCCACTGCATAGTGCCACTGCCAGCCTTGGGATCATGAAGTCATTAATTGCTCTCTCCAAGTGGCCAGAAATTAGGTTTTGGGGAAAGTGGGAATATCCCTATATTAATTGTGCTACACCTGTTTTCTCAAGAATCAAAAATTTTGGTGGTATATTATGCATAAATAAGCAGTTACATAGAACAAGATTTATTATATTTTATTTTATTTTTAAATCAGAAAAAAAAAACATATTCTCTGGGGCAGTTGTTTTTTTATTGTTGAAACTTCAGCAGCTGCATACACTTGTCCCATGAGATCACAAGTGAAACTTAACTCTAGTGGGGAAAATATGTCAAAAATGGAATTTGAAAATGATAAGAAGAAGATATATAATGGAAAACATTTTGCTTGAAAGAGTCTTTGTTCTGCTAGCATCAATTCGTGGTTAGGCATTTCTATTCAGTTTAAGGATTCATTTTGTTACTTGTGACTTAGAGGTTACTACTTCAGTGGAAGACCTACAGGCTATTGTCGTTTGTGTTTTGGGCATTATTTAATGTCGGTCAAATGGAAAATGTTTGCTCCAGTGAGAGAATTGATTGAATATTGATTATATACTGAGGGTGCAATTTTTTATCTGTAGGGTATAAACAGAATTTAACACATGAAGGATCTAAGCATTTCATTGGTTAGTGGCCATGCTTATATTATTCTATGTTTTATTATGTTTACTGAGCAAAAAATTATTGATGTGCCACTAATGTTTTTGCAGAAATGGTGCCTAAAAATGTGTTTGTTTAACACCAGTGGAACAAAGAATATCTAAATATTTATTTATTTATATTTAAGTCTATTAGGTCTTTGTCAATTGAAATAAATTGGTTAGATTACATTTTAGTATGTTCTCTTACTATAGGTATCTTTGGGTTGAAAATAAACATTTAGTTTTGCATCATTAAAACAATTATTGTAATGTTCCTTGCAGATCTTATGCAACTTTAAGAGGAATATGGCACTAATTTAATCAAGACTTTGTTTAAATTATGTTCCCCTTTTGGCTTGAATCTGCAATATAAAGGAAAGAAATAAAAGCAAAACCCTACTAGAAAACATTAAACTCTTTTTTCCTTAACCCTTACTGTTTATGATGTCAAACTATATGTGTTACAGTAGAAGAAACATTTGAAATGAAGTGTTAGGAAATGTATCCTTATCAGTATATAGGGCAGTACTGGATATATGCCCTAGATTAATAAAACTCTTGAATCCCATTGAATTAAAATAGCTGAGGAGATAGCTGTGATTTTACTACTTTAACTGTGATAATTACTTCTTCCTCGTCTTTTATTGGTATAGCTTGCCTAACATGAGATGCTTCTCATTTGTTTTTGAAATTTTAATACCTGATAATATTTCTGTTTGTTTGTTTTTAAATCATAAACGGTAATGCTTACATACACATATATTTCCATGAACTTCATCATAATGTTATAACTGTACAAGGAAATAAACTTTATTCTTGTATGCTATGCTTGTAAAAGATCTCAGAAACATACCTTTAAGAATTATATTTTAATTTTGTCTTCATCCAACACTATTAAAGCTAGTTATTGACTTCTACCTTGGTGAAGGATCAATAGCAACAGCTTTGTCCGTGTGTGATGGAGCCAGTCCCTTGGAATACAAGCAACCCTTTCAGTAAATAAGTTCTTCCTAATATCCAACCTAAACCTCCCCTCATGCAACTTTAGCCCATTCCCCCTCATCCTGTCACCAGGCACGTGGGAGAACAGACCAATTCCCACCTCACTATAGCCTCCTTTAAGATACCTATAGAGAGTGGTAAGGTCACCCCTGAGCCTCCTGTTCTCCAGGCTGAACAACCCCAGCTCCCTCAGCCGCTCCTCATAAGACTTGTTCTCCAGACCCCTCACCAGCTTTGTTGCCCTTCTCTGGACTTGTTCAAACAAACTGAACACAGTACTTGAGCTGTGGCCTCACCAGAGTCAAGTACAGGGGGACAATCACTTCCCTAGTCCTGACATAGGAAAACTGGGATATTTGGCTAAGGAAATTTAGGAAAAATATTTTCAGAACTCATCTTTTACCTCATGGACAAAAGCTCATTACCAAAACATATCAATTTCTTCTGTTGTCCTTTGAAACATTCTGGTTTGGAATACAATCTGAAGCAGGCTAATAACAGTCATTTTATACCACAGGCCTAAAGTTTGGATGGACCAATTAGTCAGTACCTATTTAGCAAGACATATCTTACAATTTGTGCTTCCCCTTATTATGTGACCAAATCCCAAGTTTGCCTGTGAAGTTAATATACAAAGGTTTTCCCCCTTTATTTGGTAATGAGCTATTTTTCCAAATGCTAGGGCAATTGATGATCATCTGGAAAAGGGATTACTACAAAATAAATCATTTGTGTGGAAATGACCTGTGCAGGTGCAACAAATTCAATACCCAGATGTACTACTCATGAACTGGGTAATTCAACATTACCTGTGTGGTGGCATCACTCCATGTGTACATATGTGATTCAGCTGCACAGAACTAGAGATGATCTCTTATCTAAGCTTCAGTCAGGGCTTTCAGAATCCTTAGAACAGATCCAAACTGCATATTTATCCTGAAGTCTACCTATCCAGAACTGATCAGCCCCTTCAGAAAAGCCTTGCTTCTCCTTCTTTACTTCTGTCTAGAGCAGCAATTCTTTGCTTGTTAGAGTAAGGAGTAGAGCAAGGAATCTTATAATAGATAGGAGACTTCTTGAATGTTGAGCGTAACATGTTTGTGCTGACCCAGTTCCTTTTCTTTGCAGTTACTCTCACTGTCTCTGAGTACCAGAATTTTATAACAGTGAAAGCAGTATTAAGAACCAGAGAAGCATAAAACTATCTCAGTTTCAGGATGTGGAAAGTGTTCTCTCCCTCTCCCTCTCCCTCTCCCTCTCCCTCTCCCTCTCCCTCTCCCTCTCCCTCTCCCTCTCCCTCTCCCTCTCCCTCTCCCTCTCCCTCTCCCTCTCCCTCTCCCTCTCCCTCTCCCTCTCCCTCTCCCTTTCTTCTTTCTTCTTTCCCTTTCCCTTTCCCTTTCCCTTTCCCTTTCCCTTTCCCTTTCCCTTTCCCTTTCCCTTAAGTAAGGCCAAAGCTTTCTGCCCAGAAGATTTTGGCCAAGTGAAATGTATGGTTTACATGTGTATTACTCCTGATTTTGTTTCTTAAAGAGACCTTGAATATCAGTGTCTAAGTAGCTTACCATGCTTGATGCATTTATATCTCATACTCAAAATATTTTGATTTCAGTTATCATTTATAAGACATCTCCTCCTGTATGTGATAGAGTAAGATGACCTTAGCCTGGGTATAAGTCTAGCATATGTTCACAAGGAACACCTTTAAGATAGCAGTTTGGAATAAGTGAGAATCTATGGGTTATTAATCTACTTTGATAGTTCTGAATCTGTTTTAATTCAGAAAGAAATAGAAACATTTCTAAAATTAGCATAGGAATTGTAAAGTACAGTTAAACATTGCCATTTGCACAGCAATCAACCTGGAGCCTATTCATCTTTCAAAAAGACCAGGGCCTAATTCATCTTTGGCAAACTCAATTCCATTTCCTTTCACTCCAACAGAGTTTGCCTATGTTTGTCAGTGCTGAGTTTGGCTTGTATGCAGTTGAGCACATGTCATCAGCTTTCATTCAGATGATTTAACTAGTTCATATATTTCTTTTGATGTATTGCAGCTGTTCATGTATTTAATTCATGTAAATATTCTAGAATCTACATTTATTAGCAGCCACAATAGCTAAAACAGAATACTTGCATAGAGTGTTGCAGAATTGCAAAAAGTGAACTTCCTCTTCATATTTATCAATATCTAGTCTCTATATCTCATTCTAAGAGTAGTACTGCCTTCAGTCCAGTAGCTTTCCAAACATAGTTTGGAGTCTGTGGATTCAGCTGAAATATCTGCCTTAATAGTTAAGTGATTCCAAGTAGCTGGTAATTGAATAGAAGTTGTAATTTGTTATAGAAAAGATATGAATAGGAAAAATACAGCTTCAGTAAATTAATGCCTTGAATACTTTGACCAATCCTACCTATATGTCTCATTATTATTTTTTTTTTATGGTATTTTTATATTTTAATGAACAATTACTATTATAATACATCTTTCCTCTTGGAGATGGTGAAGTACATATTCACAATTTAGTATTCAAAATAGCCATGGATTCACGTTTGACATTTGAATTCCCTGAGGGATATCTTAATCTCTTTATTGGACTCTGTTAGGGAAAAACAAACAAACAAACAAACAAAACCCACCTGCATAAACTCAAACATCATGTCTGTAATTATTTTGAGACTATTATTTTGCTTTTCAAAATAGACATCTATTTCAGAGTTTTACATGTCTACATCTGACAGGAGATAAAAAATTGGGGGGGGGGGTGCTTTTGAATTATTTGTACTTATCTGTATATATGTGTTGCTAGTCAAGGGGCTTGCAATACAAACAATGGTTGCTATTTTTTTTACTTTTTTTTTTCAGATGTAAAAGTTGCCAGATTATATTAGGCTAGGTCTATATCTCTATACATTCCAGTTTTGTTTTCTAGGGTGACCACTAATTGTAATAGAAGAAAAGTAATAGTATACAGATTTGGTTTATTTCTTGATCCACATTATTTTCTGATAGAAATGGGGATTTACAGAGAAGAGAAAAAGCAAATCCTTGCTTCTTAATGTTCTTCTGCAAAACAAATATAAAGGTCTCCATGGGCAAGGATTAACTAATACAAATATGCTTTCTTAGCAGCTATTGAAGAATTACTAATAAACATCATTATAACTGAGTTCAAGATATTCAACCTTGTAAATATATCCTGTTATAATTTCATTATGGTTGTCTGAAGCCCTAGGAGAACCCAACATTTCAACCTCATTGTTCAAGTCTTAATGAATTATTGGAAAGGGGCTGATTAGAAAGCATTGGATCAGAAGGGACCACTGCATTCTGAATATTTCTCTCTTTGATGTTGTTTACCTCCCAGGTTGACTCATTTCCTTGGCCAGAAATCTTAGTACATGAAGCTGTGTGCCTACTCTACTGGGCCATTATATGCCAGTGCAAGTCCAGAAGCCAGATGTGATAGGTTTATGTAGATTTTATTTATTTATTTATTTATTTATTTATTTTGTGGATTTAATGTACGTTGTAAATATTCGTGTAAGCTTACACTTTAGAATATGATTCTGACCAGAAATGGGGCACAGCTTCAATGCAGCTAAAGAGAATACAACAAAAGAAATTGTGTACCCAAACAGAAACTTAGAGTCTCCTTAGGTTAGACACACTATATTTACTCCTGTCTGCTGTTGGGGTTTGAGGTCTGCTTGCTTCCTGCTTCCAGTTACTTCTGAATGAAATAACTCTTCATCTGTTCAAGGCAGAGTGCGCACTGTAATATCTGTTTGTGACACTCCAACCACTGCACACTGCTGGGTAAGAGCTTGGGCCTGTGCTATGCATCAGCATCGACTTGATCTTTATCTTCCAGAGAACTCCAGAGTTTAAGTGACAAAGCACAAGCACAGACAAAAGGAATTGGAATGTTGACAGTGAGTGCATCTCGAGACTGGAGTCAGAGCCTTGATGAATTCCTAGACATTGTAAGCATAGTGAAGGAGATGTAAGTTTCAGTACTTGGTTCCATCTTCACAGTGGCTCAGTGTTGTTCCACTGCTTTCCACATCACATATACAGGGCAGTCCCTCTGTAAAGATTAACATTCCCCATCAGATCAGTCACACAGTGGGATGTTACTTCAGGTAAATTCAAAAAAGAGCAGCAGTAAACTGCATCCTAATTTTTTAAATCTACTTTAAAACTATACTTGTTTGAAGATATTTCCATTGCGTATGTCTCCTAAAATAACGTAAAAGGAACACCCATTTAACCACAAGATTCCACACTCAGGCTGTGGTTGACAGTCACTCAATTTGATGAAGCTGTGTGTTTTTTTCAGTTGAATATTTCTTCAGGTTACCTCTCAGTACAGTCTCTGCCATCTTGGGGTAGGGAAGGGGTTTGAGCATTTGGCTTGCTTGGATTGAGGGTCTTTTCTTTAAAGATCACCTTACAACATGCTCGTATATAATATGCCTCCACAGTTAGGAGGAACCTATATTTTAAAGGTCCAGAGCTTTCTGGGTGTCTTGTTGATAACACACCTCAGACAAATCTTCAAGTTTATGTCTTCTGAAATACTGCAAAAGGAGCATCATACTATACTATGTTTTCACATTATATACAATAGCCTCTGTATTATTTTAAATTATGCAGATAGCTTTAATTTGAAGAGTATGCAGGCTAAAAGTATTTGAAGCATGGTAACCAACACTGTAGCCAGGCCTCTTATTCTTTCACATAAGACGGCTAAGGATCAGAGGGTGCAAAGGAGGAGGAAATAACATGAAAGCTGGTTTTGCCAGACAGGTAAAGACTTATTCATGCTGGGAGAATCTCCAGCTGGGAAAATCCATGGTTGTTACAGCCTTTGTGTCACCAGAATAGAAAAAAGGGTTAGCTCAGTGAAGAGAATCTGGCTCAAAGAACTTAAAATAAATATCAGATGTCAGAGCTGTGACTTAATTGTTTAGCTAAGTAGATCATGTGAATTACACACAGATTGAGGACCTGTTTTTGCTTCTATTGAAATCGAGGAGAACAGAATCAGGCCACGCTTTTCTTCCAGTATCTTTCAAACACCAAAACTGTTACTGGAGTGTATGACAGCTCCTAGAACCATTTTTGTACCAGTCAGAAATCCTAGAGAGCCGCTAGTACGCAATTTATGTTTTATTATTATGATCGTAGGCTAGGACTTTAAACAGAATGTATTTCCTTAGGTTCTTTTAGGTTTTATTTCAAAATTTGACATGCAGACAATGACTCCTAACACTCTAACTGTGGAAACTGGAACTCCAGATTCAGATGTCGGTTTTTGACAGTAGCCAGTTTCAAAGAGAAACATTGAGACATATATGTATTTTCCTCATTTTAATACATTCTCAGATTAAAGCTCTGACAATATCAAAACTAGACCTATGTACCAATTCAGAGATACTATCTTCAATTGTCCCATTGAGAAACTCTACTGATCTGAAAGCTCAACAACTTTATAGTGAAAATTTGGATTTTTCTTCTTCCTTAATGAACATATGTGTTTGTTACGTTTTATGAATAACAGGAAATAAGACTTTTTTTCTTCCATAGTTACGGTATTTTTATGCTTTCTTTGACATTTTTAAATTTTCTATTAAATAAAACTAAACAAACAAAAATACCCACCCTTGTTTGATCATGAAGGCTTCGCAGGATCAGAAGAAAAATGGTAGAAGCTGAAAACTTGAAAAGATCATTCGGAAAGAACTGAAATATTTTATGAGAAGGCTTCACACATGCAACTGATTTTGGGAGAAGGCAACGTGTGCAGTGATTACCTGGCTAAGAGCCTTCATGTAGTTCTACCAAAAGAAGGAAATATTGGTAGACAGGTGACTGAAAAGTGTCTGAAAAGATCTGCTATTTGCAGACTGACATGTATTTCTGTAAATTCCATGTGGATGATGAATGTGTGTTGTTACAGCATGTAACTGATGACATTATAAATTAAGTATAAAGAAATTACTTAGTATCATATTTTTGGACATACATATAAGATACTGGCAGAAATATTCTGATTTAGAACATTTTGTAGGTGCTGATTTCTGCATTCACACCACAGAGGGCATCAGAGGGTGGTGGTTGGGAGGGGCTGACAAGAACTTCTGTCCCCTGGCCAGCCACAATTAAGCATGTACAAGTTCATGATGATAATATCAATAAAAGAGCAGTCTTTTAACCAGCATCAGGGTGTGATTTCTTTTTCTGAAATTTTTTCTGAGGACATAATTAGCAACTACTTTCCTTTCACTAATGAGTTAAGCAAAGAAAAATCAAAGTGGGGGTTGGGGGAGAGGAAGAACATAGTATTACCAGCGTTGAAAACCCAGTTCACAACAGGCAAAACTATCCTGCCCATCCCCTGTTTGCCTATCCTAGCCCTTCAGATGTGATTAAATGCTGCTTCTGCAGCTCAAGTGAGTTAGCTTCCTCCAGTCTCAGGTTATGTCCTTCCCACAGCTCAGTGCCCAGGCTTGCAGGAGCCAACTCTAGGGATAATCCATTGCCCTTAAGAGGGTGTTGAACTGGAGGCTGGCAACCTCTTTTAGGCTGTAAATAGTCGTCGCTCTGCTGAGATAGGAAGGCCTCACTGGAATTACTGTTCGTGCCAATAGTTGTCTTCATAGCAACGATTGCTGCTAACTATTCCTGTCACTCCCTGCTCCCACTCACAGCTTGGCGGAGACCAGCCAAGGCAAGGAGGCCAAAGGGAGAGTGGAGAGGGAAGAAGACAAACAAGTTGCAACAGTTGGGCAAGAGTAGGGCATGGACACAGAAGACTGGAGACAGCAGCTGGTTGGATCTCTCCTGTGAATGTGAGCTAGTCTTTATCATCTTCCCATGACTGCAAGTTTTTCCAATGTTCAGACTGCTGGAGGAACTTACTGAAAAATAGTTTTCCACTGCAACTTCTGAAGAAGTAACTTAGATATGAGTGAGGACAGGAATCCTAAGCAGATGATCATCTCCTGTGACTTGTATACTGTGTAGGTGCTATAGTGACAGAAGATGAACACCAAATATTTCTATTCCTATTTCTCCTACTTTTGTTCTCTTATTTTTGGATGCGTGTTCTTGCTGCTGTCTTCTACTGTCACAGGTGCTTTCATTTTTATATGCTATGATAATGCTGGTCACAGGGAGTGAGAAACTGATAAAATAAGAGCAGTTGTGGTGTCTGAAAGATTGTCCTGTAGATTTAAGTCAGGAAATTGGATTATAAAAGAAAGTACATTTGTATCTTTCCCAAGTAATGTTACCATAAAAAGAAAAAGAGCAAACTCGGGTAAAATTTATATGTATTTACTTTGTTTGTTCCTCTTTTGATTTTGTGAAAGTTTCTGTTGAAGGACTGATTTCCCTTGAAGCATAAAAAAAAAAAAAGACACACACATTTGTCTCTGAGGACTTTGTATCACCTTCATCTCCTTTCACCTTTATGAATGAAGGCAGCTCTCACACAAATTGTGTTTGGGAGGGTCTACATTGGCAAGAGGACCATAATGATAGCTATAATAACACAGGAGTGTGGACAGGACACTGCTTTCATTATGGCCTCTAAGATCCAGCAGGAGTATACAATGATTATGGGACTAAAGGCCTCACTTCAAAAAGGAGACAATCTTTACTTTCATTTTCTTTCTATCTCAGGTGAATGGAGAAGAATCTGCAGCAGTGTAGAAAATATAAAATTTTGATTTTCCTTTGTAGAAGGGAGAATGAGTTTTGGTTTCTCATACAAATAAGCACACATGCCTTCTAAGACTGCAGAATACAGTAGAATTATGCTTTTTGTATTTTGGAAATAGCAACCTGAAAATACACACTTTTTTAAAGCCATCTATTTAATTATGTGCACCAAAATTATTATTATTTTTTTTTTTTCATGAAGCCGTTAGTTTTTTACAATCTGAAACATTGAAAAAGAAGCTGGAAAACAGACATTCTTTGTAGATTTACCCTGTCCTAGAAGTGTGGCAAAGAGCCACATTCTGAATTAATTCAGAAATTAACCCTGTTTACTGATTTGGAAATAAACAAATAATGAGGGAGTTAGCAATAAAACACTATAGGAAACATTTTTTTATTATTATTTTCAAGGTAAAAAAAGACATGTTTGTGTGGCTTATCATCATATATTTACAAGTTATATTTTACATAATATATATATTATGTAAATATATCATCATATATTTACATAGAAACTATTGCATAGTTTCTATGTAATACTTAGCATTTCATAAATGGAATTCTAAAGGGGAGGTAAGAGAAATTCCTCTTAGACACTGTGGGCTGTGACCTAATGGGGATAATAGCACACAGAACATATGTGAGGTAGTTACCTGTTGACTTCAAGATAGTGTTGCACACTTAGAATCATTGCTGGAACCTATTGGATTTATTAAATTCAGCCTTCTGTTATTTCAGGCAACACGTTCTAGAATTTTGTTCATAAACTTTTAAAAGAACTGGACATGTCCTAGCTAATGTAAGACTTCTCTTGCCTGTTTTATCAGTTAGCAGACATAAATATCCTTTTGCTTCCTGAAGAAAATTCCAAATTGCATTTGCCTTGTGTTTTGTTGCTGCTGTTGTTTTGTTGTTACTGTTGTTTTGGTTTTGTGTGTGTGTGCTACTGTTTATATTTTTAAAATGTAAAGAATCTTCCATGCTCTTTAAAACAGAGCTTACTACCCCATCATTCAAATAAAGTGTATACATCCAACTTTATGAAATCAAGTGCCTAAAGTTCGTCATCTCTTTTCTTGGTATCCACCTGTATGTCTCAATAATAACACATATTAAGAATATTTGAGTCTAAAACCTCTTCTATAGTTCCCTTGCAATTACACTAATGGGGCATTGATGCATGAGGGGGACTGTGCAGCTATGAGTTAGAGTGGAATTTGACCCTGGCCAACATAAAAAGCCAGTACTTCAAACTATTTCAAGACTACTTTTAGGAAAAAAAAAAAATAGAAAAAATAAATAAATTATTCCATTCCAAAGAAAAGATGAACTAGAAATTGGTTATTTCAAATCTGAAGTACCCAAACTATAATGGTATTCCAAACTGTGCATGGATGTCAATCTCTCGAACAAATGTTCTGAGGACATATAAACATATAGTTTTACAGAAACAAACAAAAAAGATGCATGCTGAATTAGGAGACATTTATTTATTTGCTCTTTATATGTTTTTCTTTTCTCACATTACTGTGCTTTGTAGAAATTGTTGTCTGTTTTTATCATCTGTTTTTAGGAATCCCTTTGTACAGTAACTTTGTGTATTTTTGAAAATGTTCAGTATTTGCAATATACCCTTGCAAATTGTCTATGAATATTAATCACCCTGGATTTAAGGGAATGACTGCTATACCAAGACTTACCAGTGTGAGCAAGAAATAGATAATGTAGACAAGTAGATTCTCTGGGATAAGAACAGGTGACTGGCACTGCATGTGGTGGGTTGAAAAAGGGAAGAAAGGAAAAAAAAAACATATAGAAATCATGACTAAATGACAGGCTGAGACTTCAGAAGCTGGTGCTTCTTTTTACCTTTAGCACATTTAAGAATTGCACTTGTTTTGTTTTGTTTTGTTTTGTTTTGTTTTTGTTTTAAATCTAGTGCTCTTGCCACTGGCTACTGACATGGCAGCTGGATCAATCACAGTGAATGCAAGCCCTGTTCAGTTTTCACTTTACAGTCATGCCATTGTACATCTAAACTGACTGATGCCTCAACCCACTTCATCATTCAAGTGCAATGAGTGTCACAGAATAAAAACTTTATTTAGTATATGTACCACCAGATATTTTATTCATAACTAGAGTGGGGAGAATTTGAAAATATACTTCAATACTCCAGTTACTCAGCATGTAAATGGAGTAGTTTTTGCCATCCTCACATCAGAAAAATATTACTGGAATGAATATCAGGGAAAGTGAACCTCCAGTCACTGGTTTAAGTATCCTTAGAAGCACAGGTTCAAACCTGGAAAAATAAATAAGTGTGGAAGCATTTATTTGACATGGGAGCAGAACTAGCATTTTAGGACTTGACTAATGAGGTACAGTCAAATATCACAGTGTGCATTCCAAATATTTGCTATAAATAAAGTCAATGTACTGAACAAAGGTTTTGTGGACGGCATATAAATCCAGAGAGATTACAATGCTGTTTATGTCTACCCTTGGAGAAGTAAAAGATAAATTGACCAAGTCATTCATTATGAATTGTTAATTGTGCTCTATTTGCAACCCTTAAGCTCTAGAGTAAACTTTGTATTGCAAGAACGGAAAGAGCTCCCTTTACATAGAGTAAGTGGGAAGCCTAGTAAACTCAGAGCAGAAAGGTATGTATGAGTACATTCAGCATATTCTACATTCAGTAGATGGCAGTGGTATGCAGTTGTAGATTAACTCAGGATTTTCTCTTGAACAGATGCTGTCATCTCTGCGAAACCAAGTAACGTTGTTTGGGGGTTTATTTGAGGCCTTTTTTTTTTTTTTTTTTTTTTTTCTTTCAGAAAATACTAAGATACCAGGTATTTATTATTATTTTTATTTTTTTTTTACCTGGTGGAGCAAACAGGGATAGAAAATGTTAAAAATCTTTTCTAATTTATTGTAATCTTCATTACACAACGCTTGGTAAGGCATCTGGTAAGTTTTGAATTTCAAACAATGGTATTACATAGGGAAAGGAATGCATCTGTCTGGAGCATTGACTCATTTTCCATCTATGCCCTGTGGAACTTAGTGTGTACACATCAAAGTCTCAAAATAAAAGTATTCAGTAAGTGGGAACTGTGTGTGTTACTTAACAGAAGTAGTAACACAGTGACGTCTTGGAACTGCACACAGAAATAGATATTTTCCCTTGTCTACAGGAATGAATTGCAAATCTATTGGGGGAAAGCAGTCTGTGTGTGTATGTGTGTGTGTAAACAAACAAATTGCTAAGACAATTAGAAATTATTACGAAGATTTATTTATGAAAAAATTGGGGGGAAAATGCAAAACAAAAGCAGAAATAGAGCTTATGTGATTGATAGAAACCGTGAATGAGGAGACTGAGAAGAATTAAATTGCTTTGTTTAAGTAGATATTTTCTCATAAAGCAGCTATTTCAAATACAAAAAAAAAAAAAAAAAAAAAAAAAAAGATGGAAAGATTTGCTCTCTGTTGAACAAAGCAATATTTTTCTTGCCTCCCAATGGGAAAGAGCAGTAGAAAATGCATTAGAAATATCAGTCTGTGAAGTGAGATGTAACGTAACCACAAATTTGTCCTAAGGATATGGAGCACTCCTGGAGAGACCCCAGAATCAATTAGTAGTCCCTAAGCAGGGACTACAAATGTCACCCATTTTCAATGAAGAGCTGTGTTCCTCTAATGTGTCAGACACCATGAATATCCACAGAAACTTTTAAATCTGTATTAATATGGCTATTGTTTGCAGAACAAAAAGTAATACCATTCTGCTTGCATTGGAATAGCAGCATATAAAACCAGCATTTACAACATAGCCAAAGCTACTGAATATCTCAGTTTTGCAAATTGAACTTTGTCCAGCCATGAAACCTGGAGTAAGGGATTTAAGCAGTGAGTTCACTGCCAAAGTGTAAGAATGAAAGTAGGAAACTGATGCTTTTTAATTGGTCAGGGAGCTGAAGAAAGCAGTATATGTTAATTAATTCAATTCTCCTTAACATTTGCTGCAGTTAGGAGCCATTCTTTCAAGCACCATGAAGCTGTCATGTGGCAAATGCCTTAGCCAGGGAATGGGACTGACAACCTGTGACAGCAGCCCACTGTCGTGGATCACTGTCTTCATCTAGGAGAAGTACCTGGATCAGATCTCTAGGTGCATGCTTCACACTCTATTTATTCACAGGACATTTTGCCATGTGATTCCCACGTGTGACACTGACTGTAGTCAAATGTCTATAGTTTACTCAACAACACAACATAATCTTATTAAAATGAATGTAAACTTTTTTTTTTTTTTAACTTTACACTGAGGATGTGCATTGCTTCTTACCATTTGTAGAAATCATTGCATAGTTAAGGCATACAGAGGAGAGATTATTTGGATCATTGAGGTTTTTGAATATCTTATGTGGTTTTTTTCTTTTTTTTTAATGATTTTTTGTAAAGATTTAATTTATTTTTAAGAGAAAATGCTACCATGCCGAGGATACGTTCATCCTGTCATTGCAATGTTTTTCCATTCATTCATCTTTTAGGTATATCTCTTTACTTGGGTATTTTCTTATTTTTTTCTATTTTCATCTCTATTATTTAAGTTCTTCTGACACCTTACTAGTTATTTTATGAATTTACATTTGAAAGATTTTACTAAGACTTTTTATCACTTTCTTCTCTCTCTCTCTCTCTCTTTTTTTTTTTTTTTTTTAACATGAATTAAATCCATATTGGCATTGCTGCAAGTATGCAAACTGTTACACCTTGTAGTACTGTCACAGTACACAAGACCTGCTATCTTTAGGCACTAACAGAAGTCTCTAGTGAAGAAAAGCTCCATTTAATTAAATGGGACTTGTCTATTTTAACTAAAGACAGTTTTGCTGACAATAATATTTCAGCCACTGCACATTTCCTGTGAACAAATACAGCCTGTGTTAAGCTGAACCTTTGGAGAGTCTTGTCCTTCAAAATGTCACTTTTAATTAAAGGTTTGCTAAAACATATTGTTTTGTAACCATTTTATTGATCTGAAATTATATTATGAAGAACAAAAAGAATTATATGCTATTTTCATGTCAAAACAACATTTTCAGAAGCTTGAGTTTATAATAAAAGTCAGATGCATCTCACTGCTGGCAGTTATTTTTTTGTTTGTTTTGATATTTTTTTCCTGTTGTTTTATAGACAAAAAAGAAAATACACAATAAAACATTTTTTAATTATAAATTCTATGGTTATAAAATTGCTTTAAACAAAATATAAATAATATAAATCATTGTAAGATATATTAAGATACATTATTGTTCCTATTGACCTTACATTGGACTATGTGTATTTGCCAAGTTTTTTGTGCATTTATAGTCTTTTAACTGTCTAGCTAACTGTCTTAGGTAACTCCTTGAAGTGCAGAACATAAGAACCAGAAAAGCCTGTTGTTCCATCATTTGACATGTAATTTTGAGGAATGCTGTAGAAAATAAAAGTGGCTATTCTGAGTTAACAATAGTTATTCTGAAAAATGGAAAATTATTGAAGCTGGCTAAAAATGCCAGGCTTTGAATACTTTAATTGAAGAATGATTTGAAGAGCACTTTAGCACCTGTTTTTAAATCTAACAAATAATGTAATTTCTATTTTTGTGTTCTGTTAGATACACTTATGTTTTCCTGAAGAATTTACCTGCCACAAAATTTTTTAAGAATGCTTTAGTGTTTATCCCCCCTCCCACCCCCTGTTTCTTTTTTTAAGAAATTGAAAAAATGTGCCTTTTATCATTTATTCTTTTATTGTTTATTATTTTTAGATGCATGGGTATTCTTACAAAAAGTGAAGATGATGATTCTTGATGAAGATTTCTTTTTCTTACGTAGAAGGGTTAAGGGACTAGGAAAATGAAGCAGAGCCTGAGCTTCCCTGAGTAAGCTAACATAGGCAAAGGCTGCCTGTTGGGGACACAAACAAGTTGAGATCTTGATTTTTTCTGCTAAGGTGATATCACCTCAAGACGTGGAGCTTTGATGCCCCAAGCTGACAAGCTGTCTTGTGGGGATTTGGCCTATTTCAGTGCTGCAAGCACATCTCTCTTTTTTTTTTTTTTTTATATATATATATTACAGGAGGACATGAATTCATCAGGTACCATCATAGTGCTGGAGACAGTAGAAACATAGGGTAAAAAATCAGCACCTGCTGTCACAGCTTTGCAATTTGAACTCACAAACACTGAGAGACACAGAAGTGGAAATCCACATCCAAGGTGATGCAGCTATGTCTCTATTGCAGGTTGAGCTCACGCCCTAGCCAATGGCTGTGGCTTATTTGTTTTTCTACCTCTCGATGAGCAAGTCCAAATTTGTGAAAAATTAAGCATTCATCTCAGCTACCAAACACTGAATAGAAACTCAAAAGTGTGCAGAATAATTTTCTACATCATTAGCTTTACAACAGTGGTTTAAATCAACTTTGGAAAGTTTACAACAAAATCATGGTTACAGCAGAGATCCGGAGCAGCTGTTGCTCACTGCCTCTTAACTCAGAGCTTGCTTACTCTCATGCAGGCTTTGTGAATAACTAACCACCATTCCAATCATTTAATCATGGTATAAAACTGTCACATCCTTTTTGCATTTTACCTGAAGTCCCAAGTCCTTCTACAAGGCATCACAACTCAGATTAAGAAAATTAACAGTAAGGATCATTTATGATTGAAACCGCGGTACAAACTTAGCCATTCTGTCTGTGGAGCTGGAAAACACTCTACATTTGTCACATCCCTCTATTTTCACCTTATATTTTTATATTCTGAGTATTTTAAGCAGCAGATCTAGTAGCAGATCTGTATTAGCACCATTAATAGCTGTCCATATTCACTGCTGTCTGTGGAAGCAGTGTAGGATGGGCAGTATTTTGGACCAGGTTAGAAATAAGCTACAAACACATACAGAGGTCCTCATGTCGGTAAAAAAGAAAACCTTGAATTCACTTTATTTATGATTATAATCTGAGATTATAAAGATGAACTCAGGGTCAATAGCACAAGTGCATTTTAACTCAGATATATTATCTCTGGAGAGCTGTGCAGGGTTTGTAAGATTGTGCACAAGAATGGCACAGTCTGAATGTTCTCCCAGCTGATAAAAAAATCTGTTACTCTCTTCCATAGGATATATACTGGCTGTACTTTACTAGTTTGTGTAGCATGGTCTTGAGGCAAGAATGGATTGAATAAATCATCTCCAGTCAATGCTTCCTGTTCATGTGTGTTTCATACTTACATTTCATTCTTTCATTTTCCTGTTTCTTTTGTATTTTTGCAGTGTTACTTCACAGTGTTTTGATTTTAGCAATACTTTGCCAATCTATCTTGTTATTGTATGCTATTACATGTTTCTGCTTTTCCTTTATGAAACTTATATATCAAAATAATTTAACGTGCTCTGTGAAGATATGAGCATACACTGCAAGAATGGCTATTAAGATATCTGTCTTAATAGGTGTCGGGTACCACATGCAGCATGATCTGAGCAACTAAGAGCAGGTTAGAAGCCAAAATAACCTAGCATAGTGGTTCTGTCTTGATCTTTCATCACCATATAAAAGCATCCTGTATGGACTTGAGATCCTGATTCTGGTTGCAGTGTGATCTGGTCAGGAGTCAGTGATAACCATTCCATTCTAAAAGGATGTTCTTTAGTTTGATTTAAATCCTAAGTCCTTTGAGACCTCAGCCTCATAGTTGTGCACAGATAGGAGGGCTTCACTACATTCAACATGGACAGTTCTGGAAATCTGTTGTTGAGGAAATTAATAGAAAATACCTATAGCAGAAATAGTTTGCCTGGTCTCATTAGCAGTGCCAGCATCCAGCTATGCTGCTGAAAGGCAGAAGAAAATTACTGTGCTTGTGTCAGGCAATTAATAGTTCATAGAGCTAATAGAGCTCCTTGTGCCATTATAGCAAGTGGACAGAAGTGTTCCAGTAACCTGTGCTCCCCGTGCCCTTTATACAAATGAACTGACATTGTCTTTGTGGAGAGCTAGGGACTCACTGACTGCATTACAAAATGTACTGTACTGGAAGAAAAAGAATGTTTCAAGAAAGCTGAAACATAGGCACGTGTTGAAAAGAAGACTGCTGCCTGGAGGGCTGGCAGCTGTGTCAGAAGAGGAGTGGGCATGCAGTCGGTGTCATTCAGCTGCTGCCCTGCACATGGCTGACCCATTCCTGTAGGGACAGGCGTAGACAGGCTGGGGTGAACCCTGAGCCCAATGGAGGTTGCTTGTGGGAAGCAGACCCTGCAGCATTCATTCTCAGCTACAGCTGCAGTTTATGCCTGAAATCCTGAGCTCCTTTCCTGAGTATCAAATCTTTTATCCTGTTTTGCCATCTGTGTATTTAAGGGTGGGGTTTTGGCTTTCTGTCATCCTTGACCAGCCTTCACCAGGCTTCGGTTATTTCTCTTTACTGGTCCACTTGAGGCATCTCATTCAAAACTCATCCAGATTGTTTCACTATTTTATCTTTTCTTATGCTTCATTCTGAATAATTTTAAAGTATTTGGTATCAGTAAATCAGTACTTGGCATACAGTACTTCAGTAAAATTCTAAGTTTAAGGGGTGATATTTCATTTGAAATTAGGAAACAAATGAAATAGACGTGAGTTAAAACTGAGATTTTCAAGTAAATTAGGTCCCCTGATCTTGCTAAGTTGCACTTTAGTGTGGCATTTTAGTTTAAAATCTAAAAACTTGGACATTTTAGTTTAAAATCCCAGACTAAAAATACACTCATGTGACCTCTGAGAAACTGCTTAAGGCCAGTGATAAGAATTTATTTTGGCAGAAGAACAACATCTTTCTATAGTATGTAAGGGAGCTTGCTCTCTTCTAAGCTAAATGTTAATTCAGACTGTGAATTAGGAAAAAAAAAAAAAAAGTAGGAGAATACAGATATTTAAAATGGCATAAGTGGTCAGGAGATATTTTTAGTGAATAAATATGTTTAGCTGCAGGTCCTAATGCTGAGACATTGCAATGCTCAAAGAATTACTGCTAAGAAAGGCATTTCTTTTAAATTTAACATAGCATATAGCTGTTATGTACAGTTTCAGTGGAAAAAATAAGTCTTGAGGGAGATGCACTAGTTTTAAGAATTTTTACTTGTATCAAAAGCTTTTGCTGTAAGCCAGAGGCAACATCCTATTGCAAATAAATAAATAAATAAATCCTAGTGAGTAGAGTTTTTGTGTTAGCTCAGATTTCTCTTCTGCCTATTTCTTGTGGCTGTTCTGAGACAGGTACTTTCTCTTGTACTTTTTGGAAAAAGCACCATATTTGAAAATGGTGTGTTTTAAAATTCACAACTGTTTTCCCAGGAGTGGAATACTATTTTTTGACTAATAATGACTATAGAAATACTCTTGGTCTATCTACTTCTCTCTTCATGTACCCATAATTTCAATACCCAACATACTGTATTTGGTTCAGTATTTTACATAATTTGTTCAGGTACTCAAACAGTTGTCATTACATGAAAACATATTTATAATATTTACGGTCTTTCTTAAAGTACAGCTCAATTAACTTATAAGATGTGCAAACGACAGAAAATATGATAACGTATGCTTTTATGAGGACCATTTGACATTTCTTCAAGAAGAAATTTGGCAATTTCTTCTTGGATTAAAAGAAGATTATTCCAGGAAGAAGATTATTATTATATGTGAATATACCTGGAATAATTTGAATAGTTATTGTGTTATTACAGTAGACTTCTCATATTTTGCTTTAATTTATTTTTTTTTTTTGTAATTCCTATACTACATAGATACATTTTTTTTTCTTTTTCTCTTTAGAAATTTTCCCAAGAGATTCCAGTCTAAAAGACAAGTTCATAAAACATTTTACAGGTAAGGCAAGTTGTTTGCACTTTATTTTACCCACAGATGTATATTCTAAGATGCCACAAAAAAAAAAAAAAAGTCATGCTGTTAACTTTTTTGAGGTTATGCACTAAGTTTAACATTTTTGAAGTTATATTTCCATCATTTAGGGCTAGAATGTTTTAAAGAACTCTAATCACATTTTTAATCTTAAATGTATATGTATTTCTCCATAAACTTTGTCAGTCCTTCCATATCAATTTTTAAATCTGCCAATTTTAACTACTCATTAGACTACATATATCTTTCAGAATCAGATCCATGTGACTGTAAATTTTCACTCTATCAGCAAAACACTTTGTTCTATCTCATGATATATATGTGGGCTTGCTTTTTTTAACACAGCAAACAAAGCAAGAAAGGATTTAAACCAAGAAAGGGTGTTAAATCAGTGTAAATGAATCAGAAAAATCATTTGATATTTTAGATATGGAAACTTAATATGATTGCAGTCAAATACTTGTACTTGAAAACAGATGTAGTTATATCATACACTTGTTTATTGTATTTTGTTTTGTAACTACTGGGAAAATTATTGTACTGGCTGTAAGCAAAATGAGCTGTCAGCAAAAATATCAACGTGCTTGTGCTGATTCTTTACTTTTTTATTGCAAATGTTCTGAAATTCAGAAAAATGAAGGTCTGAAAGTATGACACTGCAAATGTCTTGGTGATTTTAAGTATTATTGGGATTAGTGAAACTAAAACCTAGAGAAATACATAGCAACAAAATAGAATTTGAGATAATTATGTCTTACCTCTTTGGAAATTTTGTACAGTCATTGGCAAGAAAGGAAAGGATTTGTTGTGTCCTTTGTATGTCAGGGGAGTCCTCAAACCTTTAGAATAAGCACGACAGTAAGGGTCTTTCTGCCAACAGCTAACTCCAGTCTAACAACACCTACAGGAGAAATGCTACACCCAGCTGCCTCTTCACTCCCACAGTAAACAAGAATAATTATGAACCTTATATTCATGTGAAAAAGTAATGTCAATTCATGTGAAAAAGTAATGCAAGGTACAACTGTGTTATTCCATGTACCACAGGAATACTAGAAATTAACTTTCTGGGGAGGACAGACAAGAAAGAGTTGCTTATATTAATAATTTAACTGTTTCCTTTTCATATTTAAATCTGGAAACTTCTCAGCCATCATAACAAGATCAACATAAGAATCTGAGTAGGATAGCTGATGAATACACAGCAAGTTTCATTACTCAGAAACAGTAGTGAAAAACAGCCACGAGTTTTACATAAGTTATTTTGAGAATACTAAATCACAGAAAGGAAAAAGATCAAAAAGTATTTAAAAGCTTGTTTCTGGAGACATTTATTAAATTAATAGTTTTTTCCTGCATGGGTAGTTGCTATCAAAATTGCTGAAATTATTTGTTTAAGAATAGCTGGAATGAATAAGGAAAGCAGGTTCATTCCAAAATTCTTGGAAGTTTATTTCTTTATTGGCTCAGAATTACTTCCTACATTTTTTTTTTCCTTTTTAATTATGCTCTTAAGATCTTCAGTGATGGGGTTTTCTGCCTGATTTTTCTTTTCCATAGCTTTATTAGATCCTGTAATACACAGTCTTTTTCCTAAAATACAACCTAAATGTATTTTTCTTGATTCTGTTCAAATCATGATCCTTTTTCTATGAACCTTATTTAAGTAAACTATTCCAATATAGTCCTTGCTAGTGCAAGAATTTGGACATCCTGAGTTAATGGAGTTGGGGAAAAGAGGAGAGGGAAGGGAAATCAACACTACCTTCACAGTCCATTATCTGTAGAGTTTCAGGATTAAGAGATTTTTTCTACGCTTGTACTTTGCCAAGATTAGTAGACTTTTTAAAACCAAATAAGATCTGTATGTAACAATTCTTGACTGTAGAAACAATCATAAATAATATTTTGAGTCATAAAGCTATCTATCAATTCAGCTTGAAAAACCAGCTGACACAGATTGCTTTATAAGGCACAAATAAAATTAACAGCCTATTTTTGATGGCAAGAAGGAAAGTTCGAAAATCATATATTATCTGAAGGGACATAAAATTTATTTAGTGACAAAGCTGATGTTATCTCCATATATCTTGGATAATTTTAAATTGCATACTTTCTTGAGAGCCTAATTACATACTCAGATAAAAAATAGCAGCAATCTTCCAGTTCAAAGTTGCAAAGGCTGCTTTGTCAGTTTATTCAAAAGCTTACTTGTGGCTGAAAAATCTCATGAAATCTACATATTACTGTAAAATATACCCAATGTTCAAGTCAGTTCACTGTCATAGGGAGAAATCTTCTTGCAAGCCTGTGGTAGTTGACCTCCACTATCAGGGAGCCAGGGAGTATTGTCTCCCTGTATATTTTGAGGCTGCTAAACCACCTTTCAAGTGGTGAGATAAATAACTGTTGCCCAGAAATATATAGTATTTTTCTTTGACTAGAAAGTTAGTCAAAGCAGTGTTGCATGTCAGCCATGGTTTGGGGACCAGTAGCTGTATATTCTTATGAAATACTGTTATGGGTCGATGACACTGAATTTCCAGAAAAAAGGGAGACTGGAAGAGCAGACACATAGCATACAACACCTTGGGCACACAGGGATTTGCCTCATCCAAACGTTTAAAACACATGCTGCCCTCTGCAGGTGTGCACCCTTTCTTGCTAGGACTGCTTCAACGAGAGATAGGGTTGTTAGATACTTTTTGGCTCTATTTTTCTCCTCAACTCCCACATCATATTCATACAGAGCTTCTAAATGATGTGCAAATTAGAAGCATTAGTAGATCAAACTACTTCATCTTTGCAGGGCTTAGAAACTCATATTTCCTTAAAATATTGCTTTTATCTATCTTCAGAAATAATATCTGCATTCCTTCTACATTATTCCTACATTATAATACTGACTACTGAACTAACGTTGTAGTTGCAACATTCTATTTTTCACCACAAACTGTACCATTAACTTGGAATTAATAGAATTTCAAGGGTAAGGCAGTCTATCACTTCAATTTTTCTGTTACTTGGATCATAAGCATTATAGTGTAGTAATAAGATTGTTTTCTGTTATTTTAGTAGTATTGTTATAGTTGTGTTGCATCATAGTTGTTTAAGGTGTAGCATAAAGTTAAGCATAATTTTATCAAAACACCTTGATGTTAATTCTATATGATGACATGATTCATTGAAGCTGCGAAATCATGACATTGAAAGGTTGTGGTTAACTCCTGCTTACTCTCAAATAGGGCCAGTCACATTTTCATCAGAGTGTAGCAAGCACTTTCATCGGCTGTATCACAACACAAGGGACTGCTCAACGCCAGCTTGTAAGTTGTAACTAAAGTCAGTTAAAATCCAGCTGTGATACTTGTTTAGAAGCAACTTGCTTTTCCTGCTCAGTGTTTGGTGTGCTGATTCTTCTGTATCGTTTTCTCTTCACTGTAGCAATATTCTACAGAATACATTGAAGGTCTTCTAATGCACACATTAATTTCTGTTAATTAATGCAGTTACAGTCAACTGCTTAAAACAGAGATCCTTCTAAGTGAGACTAACATAAATGAAATGAAAACTCTGGGACAAAAATAAAAGAATAAAAAAAATCAGGCATGCCTATACAGACGTGGGGTATGAAGCCATTCTTTCCCACTCTCCTTAGCTCTACTCATGCAATAAGATGAAATCTGAAAAACTCCCTACCTTCTGTTAACCATCAATTGCATGTTTATATGTTGTTTTTGACTATACACCTGCTTCTGATGGCAATTATCCAAATATGCCCACTGTTAAAGAACAAAAAAGCAGTTTGTTCATCATTTCTGTTATTGACCTATGCATTTCTTATCAAGTAGTATTCCACTATGAGATCAACAGAAGTTTTGCTGTAACACAGACTAAACGCAAATGTGTCAGAAAGATTTACTGAAAAAGAAAACTATTCTATTGTGTTATTAACTGAATAAAACAAAGAAAAATTGAACAAATAAACAAACAAACCAAAAAAGTCCATTACAATTAAGTTAACATTCTCTATTCTAGAATAAACTATGTCATTTCATTAGCAAATGTGGATCTCAGTGATGTGTAAGCACATACTATGGAATGGCACACTTTGGAAATTTTTCAGGACTTAACATAAAAAAATGACACAGTCATAACATTTCTATTCTAATTAAACAACTTTTCTCTAAACAAGATTGCAGTTTGAACTGTGAGGAACTAATTTTTAAGTTTAACTATCAGCATAGATACTAAAAATGTGATTAAAGCCAAAGCAGGTTTTATTTATCCTTTTCTTCAATCAGACCCAAAGCAGACAATGACTTTCATTCAACCTTAAACGTTCTGTAGATCTAAAAGAGTTGAACACTCACCTGTCTGCAATTTATCCAGCATTCAAGATAGTTATCAAGGCTGATCACAGCCAGAATCTTTTCCAGTCTCTTTAGAGGAGTTTGCTGTTTTGTTTCAGGGAAACCGTAGCTACCATAGGACTTCTGAGGATGGGTTACTTCCTGTCCTACTGGCACAGTTAAGTTCTTTATAAACATTCCCTGAAGCACTGATCCCAGGTTAGCATTCAGTCCCTTGTTGTTTGACACAATTTCTGTTAAGTTTTACCAAGAAACTTATCAAACAAGACAAGAAGATTGTACTTAGTATTCCTTGTTACTAAATGCTTCGGTCTTTCCATCAGAAAGCCATTTGAACAGAGGACACTAGAGAAAGAGCAAGTAGGTCACTAGTAACTCTAATCTGATAGCTGAGATTTATTTAGACATGGAAAATATGGATTCCTATTAATGTTAACAGTAAGTGGAACAATAAAAAAGTTTGAAAGGGCCTGACCTCAGTACCTCATAGTCTGTGTATAGGAATACATGTAACATCCCAAGTAATGAGTTAAGTTCCTTCAGGTAAAGTTGGGAATTGAACCTGGTCTTCTACCTCTTAGGAGGGAACTATGTAGTAGAAAATGAACTGCTTACATCTCTCACATTTCCTCTAGGGCCTCAGCTAGGATAAGGTATAATTTTGCATTTTGTGCTCATAATTTCATGAATTTCCATCAGGGAATGTTTTCATTGTGTAGACAGCCTGAAATTCTAGTACAAGTTCTACATTTAATTTGGTGCAGTTTTTGAGGGTATCTGGCAGATGAGATTCATTATTGCTGTTGGTAATTTTGTTTTACAGATTATAAAAGGTGTGCAAGGTTGCTAACAAGATTAGCAATGAGCCCTTTGTGTACACAGTCCTAGGATGTTTGTTATGTAAGTATCATTTTTTTCCCACTCGTGTTTTTTATTTATTTAATGGTCTAATGATTTACTCCACATTTGTACCTTGTTATCAGGTGTGTATATAGAAATGTTGTATTAACAGTGCATCAACGTGCAGTTCTGGGATTGCTCTAAGAACTGCCTACTACCTCATGGTAATACACAGAAGCACAGATGTCTCTGATACATGCCCCAGTCATAGGTGGCACTACAGAGCAAAATTGTGCTCTGGATCACATCTTGCTACCAAAATTTTGAGAAGACTAACTGGTGAAGATGAAAAGTGTGTAAGGACTTACATTTGTTACAAGCTTTCAGTGAGAGAGCTTTGCTGTTAATGCATGGAAGAAACAGAAAGCCTTGGTCTCAGGTCTGAAGTCATAACAGACATGCTATCACTTTATTCATCTTCAGGATCACTTGTCATTCCCAAATTGTCTCCTGAAAATTTGCCTAAAGTTAATACCATAGATGGCAATAGGAGTAAACTGAATATAAAGATGTGACAAAGCTGAAGTCTTTCAGTAACAAGCTGTGGAAGGTAGCAGTTCACTAGCATATTAAATATGCTAATTAAACATCAGTGTCACTGACAAAAGGAACATCTCCAAGTGAGCTGTTTTTCCTAGCAGCTTGAATATCACCAAATATTGTTTACAGTTCTCACACTAATTTGAAAAAACACACTAGTTATTATGGGTCAAGAAAATATATAAAATCAGTGAAAAATAATTTATTTAAATTTTTTCAAAGATGGTTTCCTCTTACCACCTCCTTCTGACAAGTGCTGCCTGGAGTTTGGGGGAGTAGTGTATGTCACTTCTTCCTGCATCAAGACTTCAATTCATACTAATCAAGAATAAGAAAGGAAGAGTAGGATATGAGTCAGTGTTAGCTGATTTGATTCCCAAGTGGAGGTGGGTTTCATTCTGGTGGATGTGTGAAAATGCTTAGAAAAATATGGCAATATTTCAGTGCTGAGAATAAATGACATAATTCCTTTTGCCTCTTCATTTCTTTTCTTTTCAGTCTGTTTGGCCTCTTGCCTTCTGGGTCTTGCAGATGGTCTTGAATGTATCAGGGACACTAAACGTGAGACTGACTAAGGGATGTTGTTACTTTACCAGGATCTTCTTTTTGTAACTGAAGGCAGGAATCCTTTCCTGAATGCCTTTTCTTTTTTTTCCTTTGTTTTTTCTTTTTTTCTTTTTTTTTCCTTTTTCTTTTTTTTTTCTTTTTCCTTTTTCTTTTCCTTTTTCTTTTCCTTTTTCTTTTTCTTTTTCTTTTTCTTTTTCTTTTTCTTTTTCTTTTTCTTTTTCTTTTTCTTTTTCTTTTTCTTTTTCTTTTTCTTTCTTTTTCTTTTTCTTTTCCTTTTCCTTTTCCTTTTCCTTTTCCTTTTCCTTTTCCTTTTCCTTTTCCTTTTCCTTTCTTTTCCTTTTTTTTTCCTTTTTTTTCCTTTTTTTTCCTTTTCCTTTTCCTTTTCCTTTTCCTTTTCCTTTTCCTTTTCCTTTTCCTTTTCCTTTTCCTTTTCCTTTTCCTTTTCCTTTTCCTTTTCCTTTTCCTTTTCCTTTTCCTTTTCCTTTTCCTTTTCCTTTCCTTTTCCTTTCTTTTTCTTTTTCTTTTTCTTTTTCTTTTTCTTTTTCTTTTTCTTTTTCTTTTTCTTTTTCTTTTTCTTTTTCTTTTTCTTTTTCTTTTTCTTTTTCTTTTTCTTTTTCTTTTTCTTTTTTTTCTACTTCCATATCCTCAGTACAGAAGCCTCTATCATATCCTATTTCCAGCTTTATAAAAGGATCAGAAGTTGCTCCTGATTTGCAAATCTAGCTGTTCTAAGTGGCCTGCCAAAAATACACTCAGAGGTGATGTGTGAGGAAGGAAATATAAGCCATGTGCACTGTGTTCACATAAAATTGTTCCTAGGCTGACTTACTCCCTACAATGTTAAATATAGGGAGAACATTATAAGAAAAACTAGAGCTATGATCTGAGTGTTTCCCAACTGCCTCTGTGCTCCCTTGCTCTGTTCTTCCACCAGGTAGATAGAGTAGTGCGTGGCAGTGGGAGCTGAAGGGGAGCTGCTGCAGGCTGCGTTTCAGGACCATGGAGAAGGCCACAGTAGGGCTGCAGCTTTTTTTTTTTTTTTTACTATTATTATTATTATTATTACTACTATTTTTCATTCAGATGATTTCAAATGGATGTGAAGCATTTAATGGAATCCAAAATCTAGAAATGCACATGACTACATGTATGGGAAACTGGTGAGATGTGTAGTGTGGACTGCTATGAGTTAAACATCTCAGCATCAGATCTGATGATTTGCCACTGCAAAATTCCTTGGTATTCACAGGAGGGAAAGACCCACTGACATTCTGGAGTTAAGATTTGTGCAACCCAAAGGAAAATGATTTACAAACAGAATTATACCGAATTATTAAGCAGCCTTCCTCTGTGTTTTGAAATTAGTTATAAAATGTCATGTCCTTTTCTCTTGCAGACTTTCTACTAAGGAGAGAATTCTGATTTGCCAAGAAAGTGCCTTGAAATCTTCCAAGACAGAGAAGACATCTTTTACCTTTTTGATTTACAACATTTTGTTACTAGATGCATTTTATTTTCATATATTTGTTGGACATTCCATATTTGTGTGAAACATTTTATTTTAATTTGTAAATTTGTTGCCTATAGTTCAGACAAGACAATTATTTAAATACATTGTATATAAAGAATACTAATAATATACTGATTAAATGTTATAACCACATGCAGGGAGTTGGTAAAAAAAATGGTGTTTCTCTTGTTCCATTGTATTTACATCATTTTGCTCAGGCTCTTACTTTCATTATTTGCACTAACTTGAAATGCTGAAGTCTATGTAACTGAAATCTGAATAAGCTGTGGGGAAGTTTTACTTGCCATGGAAGATATTTTATATTATGAAGCTTTGTTAATATATACATATATATTATTGCTCATCAGAAAAAAAAAATGCTCAGAAATGCACCTTGCTTTCAGGAACATTTGTATGACTATTTGGGATTATCATCAGTTACATTTGTACTGGCACTTATGGAAAGAGTTGCAAATAATGTAAATATAAAGACTGGAAAACTGCAATGCAGTTTTGGTGGAATAAAGAACATAAAAAGAAACCATTTTCAAGGGTGGGTATTTAAATTTATTAAGGGATTACTTATTTAATACACATCTTTAATTTACTTGGTGAAGTCAAAATAATTTTCCGCTGAGAACTACAAACTCGTGGGTTTACCTTTTTTGCATTTTTTTTTTAAGTAAATTTTATTCAGGCATTTATTCTTCAGCTAAATGGGGTGCCAACAAAAACACATCGTGCACCCACTGTGAACAACAGAAACCTTCTGTGAGTGTGAAAAGAGCATAATAGCCCTATAGAAGAGAAAATACTGAGGGAAAATAGTATCATAAAATAGTATCATAAACTGAAGGGCATAATGAAAGTATTTGGCTGGTAACACATCAAGCAAATATTTGGGAAGATTCCAAAGCACAATTACTTTCTTATTTAAACTTAAATTGTGGTGTTAACAGTTGCTACCCATTTGTCTCAGTTCTATTATTCCGAGCATTTTTGATTGATTGTCAAAGAATCTGGTATGAAGTAAGAAGCGAGAATTTTATGGTCAGGCATACAGTAATTGACAACACATGTTCACTGTGCCCGGATCACAATTCTTGTGATTAATTGACCATTGAAAAGCACTGCCCCAGATTGGTTATGCTATCCTTTCCCTCAGTGTAGGCTTGGTGATCCTGATAAATTCTATGGCCACTTATGAGGAAAGACTAAGTGAGCTGGGCCTGTTTAGCCTAGAGAAGAAGAGATGGAGAGGGGACCTTATCAACCTTTATAAATACCTTTGGGGACAACGTAAAGAGGATGAGGCCAAACTCTTCTCAGTGGTGTCCAGTGACAGGACAAGGGGTAATGAGTATAAATTGAAGTACAGGAAGTTTCATTGCTGTATATGTAAGAACTTTATGGTTCAGGTGACAGAGTGCTGGAAGAAGCTGCTCAGAGATGTTGTGGAGTCTCCTTCTTTGGAGATATTCAAAACCCACCTGGATGTGATCCTGTGTAATGTGCTTTAGGTGAGCAGGGGGCTTGGGCTAGATGATCTCTGGAGGTAACTCCCAACCTCAACCATTCTGTGATTCTGTGATTACTTCTCCCTCTACAGAATAGCAGGGAAATGTTGCTCTGAGATTCCTTGTCAAATAGTGTACAGCTGCCTTATTCTTACATTCAAAGGGGTTTAGTTTCTTCTTTCTAAATTGCAGTCTTTTAGCATCAAAGCTGGGCTGGGTCCTATCACGCACCAGTCAGACCAGCTCATACCTTCTCCAGGTACTGTTACATTCTGCCTGGGCAATAATATATTAAACTATTTGTTTCTAAACAGCTCGTTACTCACAGCTGTTTACTTTATTACTCCCTCTGTAGTCCTGGCTAGAATGTTGAAGTCCTGTGCTGTTTGTATTTATTCTTTATATGATTATTTCTAAACCTTTTTGCCATTGTATTTTTTTGATGAGAGCAAAGATTTCAAGCTACATTCTAATCTATGTTGAAGGCAGTATTCATACTGAAAATAGAGAAATGTATCTGTAATCCAGTGTCAGAATGGTGAGATAGGTAACCATGTTTCTCTGTGAGTTACGTATTTCATAGAAGTTTGGCCATATTTCACTGGCCAAAACAAGTCTGTGGGTGGCTCAGAAACACTGCAGCTAGAAGAGAAAGGATGAGGTGAGAGAAGCCCAGAGTAGAGATTAGAGGTTCTGAGAAAATCTTCATTTTTAAGTCTTGATTTTGCATTTTCCATTCTGATTTGTTTTCATCTCAGTTTCTCAAGTTAGAAAAAAAAAAAAAAAAAAAAAAGTCTCTCATAACTTCTTTCACTCCTCAAGGGACTGAAGATAATGAAAGGAGAAACAGAAAAAAAATGCCCTTTTCTGAAAAGGAGTGAGAATTTCTGAAAAGGGAAATAAGAATTCCAATGAGAAAACCTCATCTGGTTTGTTTAATGTAGTTCTGGGTCTCCAGTCTAATATGCTAAATCAAGAGCTTCATCTTACTTTGTGAGAATAAAGACATCTTCTTCCTATTGAGTGCTCAGCTCCCTACCTTTGGGAAGTTATAAACAGATGTTATAAAGACACTAAGCAGAGATTAAAACACAGAGTTAAAATGTTGGCAAAGGGGAAAAATAATATGTGAAATAAATTAGAGAAGACAAACCCGCCATTCTAATTTGGAAGAAGTCATAAAGCTTAGTGTTTTTTTTGTTTGTTTGTTTTTGTTTGTTTGTTTTTTTTTTTTGTTTTTTGTTGTTAGCAAGATATTCTTTGAGGCAGCTGTGGCATGGATTCCTTCTTTCTTTTCGGCCCTAGAGGCTTTTAGATGCTCAATATGCTCTGAATGGCTGGAATTAAAACCAGATTTTCTGTACCCTCCCTCTATTATTACATCTGTCACCATTCATCACCATAGCGCCTAGATCCAAAGTTAGTAGTATAGAAATTACAAAATAGTGTAACACAGTCACTGTACTATTTAACCTGAAACATGTGATGTTCTTCTTTTGTTTTAAAACTTGTCAATAGGCCTAGATTGTAGGGACCAAATCTGGAAGGTGATTATTTGAAAATAAATAAATAAATAAAATAAAAAACTGCAGGCCATAGAAGCTGAGAGGCGATGGTATGCTTTAAAGTAAGGTTTGTAGACAATGTGACAGTATAAAAAATTGTAAGCATCAGAAACAGAATTTTCAGCGTAGAAAAAGACATTAGTTTTAAGGAAGAAATAACCACAGAAAGCCTGGAAAATGAAGAGAGGCAGAAATATAGAAAACAAAAATTTGCTAACTCACTTTTTGGACACAGACTGGAAGGTACCCTTTATGAAGTCTTGTAAAAGTGATGGTGGAGTAACTGGGATATAAAAAAAACAAACCAGCATGAATACACATTCAGTTCATATCATAAAGATTTTATAAATGGCTATAGATATTTTCAGGCACAGGAAACCTCCCTTATGTAGAGACCTAAATTATTTCAATCTGGACAAAGAAGTCAGCACCCTTTGGATCCCACATGATCCTATTAATAACCTGTGGGATCCCTAACTCACTTGGGTCCAAACGTTCCATTGGTCAACAAAAATGAAGACATTTCTCCCACATATGTCACAACAACCTAGCACAGGGAGGTTTAGAGTGAGAGACTGAATTACATCTGATTGGTGTGGAAGGCTAAGATGAGTGGCTGTGATTCTGGGGAAGCAAGAATCCAGCCCAACCACCCTTTTCATCCTATGGCCAGGTGCTACCTGCACTGGAGATGAGTTGGGAAAATAAATAAAAGAGAGGTACAAATAAGAGGAATAAGGATAGTTAGCACAACTACTACTGCACTGGAGTATGGGATTGAACTCCCTACACAATTTGTTACTGGCCTACGTATCATTTCGTCTCTCCTCCATTAACTGTCTTAACAGCTGAGTTTAACCCCAGTCTTGGACACTTACCCGCTCATTGCCTCTGTGAATATACAAGCCTTATCACCTACTCACAGGCAGGTGTTCATAAAATCAAATGTAAGTTATCATTATTCAAAAGCTGCCATGCCAATATTTATGAGGACATAAAAGAGATGAATCCAGTGGCAAAACAGGATAAAAAAAATTTGCAAAGCTCTGATGTAGTTTCACTGTTAGAAAATGATACTAAAATTTTGACAGATTATGCCATTTGATAGCATGACATTTACTCTTTGACCCAGGGATATTGTTTTTAACAGTTCATATCATACCAGTATCAATTTACCATCCATGTAGGCTGATTTTACCATGTCTGAGTGCAATCAGTTTAGCTTTGATTTTCGTTTGTCCTTATAATACCCATAATTATATGGAAGTGCTACAATTCTGCCCTTTGCTATTGTATTTGATCCATTGACCTACTTGCAGTATCAGAAAATTTCTGTGCAGTGCCCTTTTATTAAAGATGTTTCTGCTAAGGACATTTGCTGAAAATACTCATTGAAACTACTCTCCACTTTTACACAGAATATGTTGGCTTTTGTACTTTTTATATGAAGCAACAAATTCAAGAAATGATTACTGTATCAGTTGCTAAAAGCTAAATTGGTATTTTATATTAGAAATGTTCCCTGATGACCATACACTTTTACTTACAAAGCACATTTTTTCAATAGTCTTCTGGTCTCTGCTATATATATATATATTAAGAGATTATAATTTATGTAATTATTATTCCTTTCCTAGTTAACATTCTCATTGGCTATTTGACTACTGCAGAGCAATGACCTGATGTTTTCACTGAAATACATAGATTACAGATCTCACTCTTTGGTAGTAAGTGTCAGCTCAAAGCCTATCATTGTATATGTGCATAAATAAACAATATGACTTTTCTCTTGTGCATTGCGTTATGGTTGTGCACACCAAATTTAATTTTCTTGTTGTGCCCTGTCACTCAGTATCATAAGGTCTCTTGATAAGCTTTTACAGGCCCGCTTCCATTTTTTAAAACCAAGTGACTTTTTAATCAGCATCAAAAACATTTAAGACTGTTCAGTTTTTTGATCCTTTCATTGTAGAAGGTCATTTTATGCACTTGGTCTTAAGAGAGGGCTAACAGAGAGAGCAAACCACAGACTTTTATTTCTTCTCCCTTTTGAAGCCTACTTCTTTCATTAAATATGCCTCTGCCTTATGGTATTTTTCCTGATCCTGCTGGAAGGTATGAAGATCCATATAACTCATGCATTTTCTTCATGGCATCTTGAATAGGCATAAAGTTCCCTCAGAGATTGCTCAGATGAAGAGATATGAACATAAACATTAATTTCTTCCAAGCATGCTTTTGACTACATCAAACAAGCTGATGTGTGTTTTTGTGGGTTTTTTTGTTTGTTTGTTTGTTTGTTTGTTTTGTTTGTTTGTTTTTGTTGTTGTTTTGTTGATGTTGTTGTTGTTTATTTGTTTGTTTGTTTGTTTTTGGTTGTTTTGTTTGTTTGTTTTCATATCACCTTTCATATCACTTTACATGAGAGTAGCCTCTTCTGTCAATTCATTGCATCCTGTATTGTGAAGACACTAATCCATTCAGCAGAAGTGTGTATTTATTGATTATGATTTCCTGGGCACCTCTGGTGCTTTCTTTTTGCACCTGTCTCATCTTTCCTTATTTAAATTATCAACTGATATTTTCATAATTAAGATCCTGTATTCCTATGAATTTAAATATTTGAAGATGAAAGCTCTGTCCCTGAAGGCTCATAAACATGCTGATACCTATATCCAGTGGAAATTTCTGCTGTGACAGTTCCTAGCAGCAAAGTTTAATTTGATTTGAATGTCTATTTATTTATTTGTTTAACTGGAGGATTTAAAAATTAAAGAAGCAAAAAGCTTGAAGCAGACAAATGTGGGGGTAAAACTTTCACTTCACCTCATAAATCTGTGCTGACTGCCATTTGGAGATCTGTCAGTTGTGCACAGTCACTACAACCCTAAAGCTGCAAAAATCACTTGGAAGTTAACCCTCTCTCAGAGCTTCTATATGTCTGATATACAGTGACAGATAAAGCTATCTCTGTCTAGGTACAACAGCATTACTTCACAGTTAAGACTATTTCCAATCACAGTAAAACAAAAGCTGTTCCCATTCCTATATTTTGTCATTTCCACCTAAACTATCCTTTAGTAGCAAAATTGGCAATATCTGTTTTATAACACTGTAATCAGGAGAAAGAAAGGAAAAAAAAAAAAAAAAAAAGAGAGAGAAGAAAAAAAAAAGACATCTTGTTTCATTTTATTTATTTATTTATTTATTTTAATGTTTGTTGTTTGCTTTTCCCAAAATATCTGTTTTGATTGCTGAATACCTTGTTTCCAAATACCGAGAGGAAATACTTTCAGAAGTGAATAAAAGAACTTTTAAAGAGAATTTTACTCCTCTTCAAAGTAAAATGCTGAGCAAATAAAGTTACGTGAACTGACTCAGTCTTGAGGGTAGTGTATACTTAAGAATATTTTTAAATCAAAGTGTATTTATCCTTCTTTTCATCTGCTACATATATAAACTTTTACCAACCTTATATATGTGTACCTTAAATCTGATAGTGTTGTTCTATTAAGTTCTACTAAGTATAGCACATTGTCCTCTAACTTTTACCTTTATCTTTTTAGTCAACATACTGATATAATTATTTTCTCTTACTTTGTAAGTTGCTTCTAAGGTTTTATTAGATACTATTTTTCAACTATCAGCTATTACTGCTTTGTCTTTAATGATCTCCTTATCTTTCATTGGACACAATAAACTTATGTTATAGTGCTGTCCTCAAAGTGCTTTAAGCAGATTTTTAGTCTTTCCTCATGTTACTGGATGACGCAATTCAATGTGCTATATGAAAATGCTGTTTAATGTTTTTGTATCTCTAAACCTCTGTGAACTTGATATATTTAGCACCTTGCATAGGAATGATGATTTGTCCTACTTCCAAACAAATTAACTCACAGTGAAAGGCAGGGAGAACCTTATTTCAGCTTTCCTATATTTATAATAAAGATGGAGAGCAACATTTTGTTTGGGCATACAATGACAGAACAAGGAGAGATGGTTTTAAACTAAAAGAGGGGAGATTTAGATTAGAAGTTAGGAGGAAATTCTTCACTCAGAGAGTGGTGAGACACTGGAACAGGTTGCCAAGAGAAATTGTGGATGCCCCAACCCTGGAGGTGTTCAAGGCCAGGCTGGACAAGGCCCTTGGTAATCTGGTCTAGTGGGTGTCATCCCTTCCCATAACATGATGCTTAAAACTAGGTGAGCTTTATAGTTCCTTCCAACCCAAGAAGTTCTATGATTCTATGATTCTTTCAATTCAATGTAACTGGGATGAAAAAGGAGTCATTTCTACTAAAATGGATGTATCTTCTCTGGAGTGCTTTGGTCAGCTCTCCTAATTATTCTTTTCTTGCATTCATAATAGTTACTTGGTAACACTGAGAATTTTTTATTGAGTTGAACTGATTTTTTTTTCCTTAGAAAAATGCATAACAGCAGCTAAATCTGTTCTATAAAAATGAGGAAGCTCTTCAGTAAACACCATCTTAAATAGTTTTAACACTCCAAAGTTCTGTTTTTCTTTCTTAGCTAGGGTTCCATATAGAAGTTTCTCTTTCTTCTATACAGAAGTTATTCATCATCTGAACACCTTTTCTTCTATTGACACAAGAATTAAATTTTAGTATCAATATATTAAAATGTGCACTGAAAAATAAAAAAAAAAAAAGGAAGAAATGATTCCATATACCTTAATTCTATGGTCCTTCAGGGCTTATTTAAATTGTATTCTTATTAGCATGAGGCAAAACAATGTATTTCAGGCCTGTCTTCTAGTTGATTACACTAGAACTGAACTAGAATGTCTCTAGACTCAAGATATCCTGGAGACCTCACAGTATGGTGAAGACTAATGTTCTGTGAAAGAGAAGTAAGCTGTGTTGTCATGTGTTAAAATACTATTAGAAAGAAGAGGGAAAAATTCCAGACTGGTTTGTGCTTAAAAGGAGAGAATGATGCTTACTACTCCCCACATTATATTATTTGCCTTTAAATTTGTAGACAGAAATTAAATGCAAATGCCAATGGAAGAGCTACTTCAAATAAGTCAGGGATATGGAAAGAAACATATATTCTTGAAAGAACAAGTGATCATGGAAAAAACAGAAATTCCAGGAGATTACTCAAACATAAAATTTCAATGGAAGAAATCCTAGAGCACTGGGGAGAGAACCAACAAATATAGGACAAATTATATTAGGCCAAAAACAGGTCTAAAATAATATGAAAGAGTGCCAAAAATGTATCAGTGAAGTATGCAGATACAAAATTTAGAGCAAACGAATCTCTATCTTATTTAAAAAGGGAAATAAACAAGACTAAAAGTTTTTCCAGATATTCAAGGCAAGATCACATGTAAGCTGTCAGGTTACTGCTGTCTCAGGTGTAAGCTTGGTAACATGTATCCTATTTTAGTGAGTAAAACAGTCTTCTTGGTTTGCTTTAATTTTAATATGTAGACCATAAAATAGTGAACTATGTTATTTTTTAATGTTGATAATATATGTGATGCATGGGGAAGGAAGAGAAGAAAAAGTATGTGATGTTTTTGGTAGTCTCTTGGGTGGAATAGGGAGTACATATTCCAAGGGAAAAAAAAAAAAACAAAAAAAAAAACACTAGACTTTCACAATATGTGAAACTGCTTCAATAAATCTGGCTTACACAAGTATTTAAGTTTATTAAGACTTCAGCATCTGAAAGCTACTTAGAATTATTGCTACAGCTGGATTATAACATTCTCTCACTGGTCCAGTATTCTATCCTCCATGGAAATCTCATCACTTATGTCTACTTCATCATGATGATTGATGACTTTGAGCTAGGGAAGACACATGTACCATAATATTCTTGTCATGTGGATTTTCTATTTTTAAAACAACATAAGGTCTAATAATTGTTTGCAACATGATATTTGCAAAATATCTCAAGAAGGATGAGAAATAGTCAAAACTTCCAGTAGAAGAAGCTGCATGTTCTCTTCATCTATCATTCCTAAATAGAATTCCTGTATCTTCTTAACTACAGAAAATCCAACAGTAACAAAACGAGTTGGATGTAATGTTGAGATTTAACTCACTCTCTCCATGGTTTAGCTCTCTCACTGATAAAAGCAAGTTTAGTTTATTTTTATCTTCTGGCATCTATTCACAGGAAAGAAGGGACCTGAAGTATGGAGAGAAAAAGTGATAAGACTTGAAAACGCACAACCAAATCACAAACATCATAGCTTTTACCCATTGTATTCCAATCTCTTCAAATATCCAGGAAAATATATTCTGGTATTACCCTGCACTGTGTTTCTGTGTTTGTAGCCTTTGCTAAAAACCATATGCTCTTTAACCATCTCACCATCTACCAGTGCAAACTCAAGTATTTCAACAAGGAGGGAAGTTCAGTATGTTTTGTACCTGAAGGGAGGGTGCAACAGAGCCAGGATCTTTACAGTGGTGCTCAGTGACAGGATAAAAGGCAATGGGCAAAAAAGCAATTGGCACAGGAAGATCCATACTGTGCAGGTGACAGAGATCTTCAAGAACTGCCTGTACACAGTCCTGGGCAATCTGCTCTGAGTGGTCCTGCTAGAGCAGGGGGTTGAACCAAATAGCCTCCAGGGGTCCTTTCCAAACTCAGTCATTCTGAGATTCTGTAATAAATTGCCAGTCTGTACAAATAGATTAGAAGTTGTGGGAGAACATGTTTATCCACTTCATTGTCTCAGTCTGTAAGATCCTATCTGGCAAGGACTATGTTAGGGGCACAGCATGAAGAATTTTCACTATTTTTCCCCAGTTCTAAACATTATCTACATAAGTTACATGTGATTGATAGATTGGGTGAATCCAATCACCTGTTCTTGAAGGTGGCAGTATGGGGTCTTTTCTCATTTTAACAAACTTTATCAGTGCAATGATCACACTTTTCTTTTTTTTTTTTTTTTTGTCTTCCATGTTCTATATATTCTATGTTTTCTATGTGTACCTTCCAAAGGCACATTTAATCAAGTTACAAGCAGCTAACAAGCTGATTCTAAAGGAATTGTCAGCAATGCCTTGTTACTAATTAGGAGTGTTGTTGACAAGGGTCTACACAGAAATTAATGTTTTTAAAGCATATTAAATAATTTTGCTTTATATTTGGAAGTTTGAAGTTGTTGCTGGTAAAAGTCTTGTTAAGTAATCACTGAAATCTGGTCATTATATGGATTATCAGATGACCAGAATGATTTATATCACAGATGTGTTTTAATGCTGCTTTAATATTAGCAAAAGCAGGGCTACACATCTAGGAGTATAGAATAGAGACCATATATACAGAACGAAGGATTGTATCCCAGAAATTCTGAGGAGTTCAAGGTTCTTATTAGATGTGCTTAAAAACATTTTACAGGCAAAAGTGGTGCTGCTTTTGTAACATGTTGCATTGCACTGTGCCTTCTCTGCACTGCTCTGTAGCTGCGTCTTAACTATGCCTTATCTGTACAGCCCCAAGTTAAGAATGTTTTTTTCATAAGTGAAGAAAGTGCAGGGAAAGAATACCAATGTCTGGAAGTTGGAAAATATATGCTAGAATGAGACAACTAAAAGGCTCAGCCTGCCTAGTTGATTTTTAAAGGCTACAGAGTAATGAATAGATTTCCATGTTTAATTACTTTCCCAACAGAAAGACACAAAGGGACTTCATAAATCTGTAGGGAGAGGTAAAACGCAGACCAAAAGCTGGAAGCTGGTTTTATGCAGATTCAAATCTGGAATGGCTCTAAATCACTAATAATCTCTTCATAAAGTTAATTGTATCAAAAGTGCAGGTGGAGTCTCTAGAAACATCAAGAAATAATTAAGGATGGAGATTTTTCTAGAAAAATATACTATAATTAGCCTATATTATTAGGCTACACAGATAAAGATGTATTGGCCTCCAAAATATAAAAAATTGGATAATCTAACAATCCTTTCTGTCCTTAAGTACTATGCCTTTTTTTTCCTGCCCATTTCTTACTAAATAGGACTTTAGCAGGAGACTGGCAACAGCTATACTCTATAATTAGGTACAGTTTTGTAAAACATGATAGACTGATTTTTCTTTTCAGCAAGAAAATGCAGTTATATATATACCGTACTTGTACTATACAAATAACCTTGATGTATGTGAAATTTCAGGTGCAAAGGCATTTCTATCTGAAGGAACTGCATTATACCAGGTTAAAGAATAAAAATTATTTTGATTTACACTTTTCCTCTCCTACTCCCTAAGTTTTACATTTCCTTAAAATTAATATTTCTTGACAACTTTGTTCTAGGCACAGGACAGACATGAACAAAACAAATACCTCTGTTATATAGCTGAGTTAATAAGTAATGACACAATATATAATTTTGATTTTCCCTCTTAGTGGTTGATTATGTGATAGGAGATCAGATAGAGGAAACAACTGTTCTATGTAACTTAAGTTTTCCTGAAGTTGAAATAACACAGTGACTTTTATTTAGTTTAAAAATATTTAAAACACTTTCATGCTTTCCCATCATTATTTAATGATATATTTGATGTGCATTTTGTGGCTGACTATAAGTAGCTATGTGACGCCTGTACAATTGCTAAGGAAAAAGAAATGGAAAAGACAATGTCTCTCCAGAGTAATTCAAACTACCAGATATCCAGGAATTCTTGCTGTACTATGACATTTCATTATACGAGGCCATCCTAAACCAGGCTATGATTAAAAACTGTAAACTGAACAGAATCCTAGAATCATTACAGTTGGAAAAGAGCTTCAGGATCATCTGGTCCAACCATTACACTATCACCAATGTCACCCACTAAACCATGTCCCTAAGCATCACGTCCAACCTTTGCTTGAACACCCCAGGGATAGTGACTCCACCACTTCCCTGGGCAACCTGTTCCAATTCCTGACTACTCTTTCTAGGAAATGTCTCCTGATTTCCAATGTAAACCTCCACTGGTGCAACTTGAGGCCATTCCCTCTTGTCCTAGCACTAGTTACCTGTGAGAAGATGCTGATCCCCAGCTCCCCACCACTTCCTTTCAGGTACCTGTAGAGAGCAATAAGGTCTCCCCTGAGCCTTCTCTTCTCCAGACTGAATAACCTCAGTTCCCTCAGCCACTCCTCACAGGACTTGTGTTCCAGGCCCTTCACCAGTTTTGTAGCCCTTCTCTGAACATGTTCCAGGACCTCGATGTCTGTCTTGTACTGAGGGGTCCAAAACTGAACACAGTCCTTGAGGTGCAGCCTCACCAGAGCAGAGTAGAGGGGGACAATCTCCATGGTCCTGCTGGCTACACTGATACACTACACTACATCCTGATACAAGCCAGGATGCCATTGGCCTTCTTGGCCACCTGGGCACATTGCCAGCTCATACAAAATAGTAAAGGTCTTCTGGTATTTTAGATTTTTTTTTTTTTAATTATTGTTATTATTTTTATTTTCTCTACTTGCCTTCCCCTAATATTACATACCTAAAAAAGAAACATATGACAGTCTTTGGCCTAACCGGTCACTACAAGAAAGGATTGCTGACATTGAAATATTGCAAATGAATAGTGATGTGGTATTTTATGTGCTGAAGTATTTCACCATCACACAGGCAAATGTTTCTGATGTCTCATACAAAAATAGAGAAATAAGGAAGTCCTGCTAGGAATGTTTACTTTGGCAGTAATGGCATAGGCTATGCATCTTCTTCCATGTTGAATTTCTACATAAAGGTCTGCTAATGTCTAGAACAGTTCCCACAGTCTTGGCTTGTGATGAAAGTGACCCTCTCTCTGTGTCCTGCATGGCCTGTTTCCCATTTGGCCAGATCTCAGTCTGTGAATGCCAGATATCTGCTCCATATATCCTTTGTATATCTGAGTCATGACAAGGATCAGCTGATATAAGACATGAGGAAAGACATAAAGAAAGGCCATCCATGTTCACAAGAGCCTTGTGACTGCAGGGGGCAGTTTTGCACTAATTCACATCAGTGGTGTGTGTCTTCAAAGAATGTGAGGTTACGGTTATATGCAGAAGAAGATCACATTAGCATTACGTTTATTCCATCTGGCATTCAGCAACACTTGTCCACCATGTTTGATGTGACAGACCTATTCTGCAATAATAATACATTTATCTTTACCATTTGATCTTAAGAATAATTGTACAGATAATCATTTAGGAAAACAGATTTTGTAGCATAGATGTGATTTGGAAATGAGTTACTTCAGTTACACAGATAACCTTGGTGTTCTGGGTCATCAGTGTAGATTGCTAAGCTTTATGAAGCTTATTGACATCTCATAAAACTGCAAGAAAAGGTAGGTAGTCTGAACATAATAGTGTGGATTTCAGCATAACATTAAACAATCCTGTATTTAATATAAGAGCAATTACGTGCACCTTTTTTAGTAATTCATACAGAACTTGTGCTTTTCTGTTGCACTTGTGCCTTTTTTGTGTTTGGTCAACTATCTGAACACACTATGCAGTGATACTTTTATGAAAGGATCACCATTGTCTTTTGCTAACAACAGTTCATATCATTGTAAATTGTTTACTCAGAACAAACAAATGAAATGTTAGTGAGCTGCCTGAAAGAATATATAGTACATAAATTGGAGTCCTGTGTTTTCTTAGCTATTCCAACATATTTTTAAAGGAAGGATTTTCTCATTCTGGTGTAACAAGAGCAATATTAAATGTTGTAGCTGCTATTGCCAAATAAAATTCCCTCATCAGGTACCACTTGTCCATCAAAGTAGTATCTGAACTACTTTCCTGTTGTATCTTAGCAGAGATGGAAAGATTAGAGCCTATTTTAAAAATGATAGGAAAATGAAAGGAAAAATAAAACTAGTACAGGAGACAAATCAACATAGAGACTTTGTCACCAGATATCTTTAACTATATGTAGGACAGCTGAGTTCTAAATCTTTGTAGGATAATTACTGTCCTGTACCAAAAAGATACCAGAATAGTGTACAAATATCTTATCTGTCAGTGTACCTAGAAATCATTGGCAATGTAGTCCACACAGCGGTTGCTCAAAAGGAAGCCAATTCTTTTGTAACTGATTTTCTGAAAAAAAAAAAAAAAAATATATATATATATATATATATATATATATATATTCTAGTGAAAAACAAATGGTAGCCTTTGTTTCTTGTTTCTGTTACTCTATATCCTTCATTTTACATATTTGATAGTTCTCTATACAATCTTTGAAATCACAACTTCAGTTACAAATTACTTTTTTCTACACTCAGGTCTAAGAAATTGAAAGCTTATGCAATTTAATTGCTTACTCTTATTCTGGTAAGCGTTACTTGTTGAATAATTCATGGTGATTTTTAAGACAGTAAAATTACTGTTTCTGATGTCCCAAGGTGGTTTAGGTTAAAATTACAGTAGTGACACTTGTCCATCTTGAGAAAGCTGTAAATTCTGACTGCTTTTGTGCTTATGTCACCAGCTGCTTTGCTCAGATTCAGCTAGGAAGACTGGAAAAATAATTTGGGCAGTGCCTCTTATGTTTATATATCTACTGCCAAAGCAATTCTTCAAATTCTATACACCAAGATATTCATAAATATTCTCTAGTAGAAGCATTTCTGGATAGTGTTGAGTTTACTCTTGAGATTTGGTCATGTGGTTAATGCTGAAGGTATCCTATCTAAATTAAGAATAAAGTTGTCTGATTTCCCTACACATTAAAAGGAGAGAGATGGAGGCATTCAGTGACTCCACATAAAACTAAACTCTACAATCTAACTCTAACTGAAAAATCTTTTCTACATTAATAGGTAAATTGTCTATAGTGAAAGCACTGTTCTCCCAAACTGATGAAATTAGAAATATAAATGCTGGTGGTAGGTTAAAAAAGATGAGAAATTGCTGGTATCATGAGGAAGATAAGAAAAGAGGAGAAAGAACGATATTTTGTGGGCTGCTGGGAAAGTGCTTCTCCCATGTGAAGGGAGTAGGGGACAATATCAGATGTTGTAAAATAGGGATTAGTGGAGCAAAATACTTCCATTGGTAAGGAGAGTGTTATGTTAATATTTCCATGTGATGCCGGGAATGTATTTGTAAGACACAGACAATTTTATTTTATTTTATTTTATTTTATTTTATTTTATTTTATTTTATTTTATTTTATTTTATTTTATTTTATTTTATTTTATTTTATTTTATTTTATTTTTTCCAATGAATTGAAGAGCAGTTTTCAACAGATGAGGAAGGGAATGATGTGTTCAAAGACTGCATTGGTAGTGTGATCAGAGATGGGGCAAGGAGAAACTCTTTGGGATAGAACTGAGGCTAGATGATGCACAAGTAAAGAGGACAATGCCCGTGGACTTTGTTGAACTCACCTGCAAGTCCAGCCTGTAAGACAGAAAATAGTCTTGCAATCCGTTGTACAGAGGCATTTTTGTGTATTTTGTGTATTTTTGGGTGAACAATTCAGAAAAGGAATCACTATCTGTTCTCAGGCAAAACTTTTTACTGATAAGTGAACATTTATCTACATTATAATTAGCACTAACAGTATCAATGTGTACTAGTTCAGTTGGTAAAATAGAAATAAATGATAGTGTATGGCTGCTCTGGCTAAGCGGGTAAGAGAAGCACACAGAATTTGATGTATCCAGCATCCAAGGGATGTTATGTGGTGTTTCTGGGGCTATGTGGTGCTACATCTTTTAGTCAGTTTAGTTCCGAATCTCTAAGTCTGGGTAAATCTGCCCAAGCCAGAAGATTAATCTTCCCTTAAAGATAGAGTAGATTTAAAATAATATATATATATATATATATATATTTCCCCAAACTTTAGCAACAGAAGAGATTAATGCCATTCTTATATCTGTCTGAAATTTAGTATTGATTTATGTCATGCTACTCATAAGTCTCCATCTATTTCTTCATGCATTTTTTAACGTAGTGGTGTTTGTTTGTTTAAATAAAATGAGTTATTATTTTTCTTTCTGTACTAAACAACCAACTTTACTATTTCCCAAAGGCAAGCACTTTATTTTATTTTATTTTATTTTATTTTATTTTATTTTATTTTATTTTATTTTATTTTATTTTATTTTATTTCATTTCATTTCATTTCATTTCATTTCATTTTTTAAAATGAGGCCACTGCAGTAAACCTTGGACAAGTTTGGTCTTTCTTAAATCACGGTGATCTGCTGTACTCAGTTTATATAACAGTTTCTGGGTTCTCTGCAGACCAGCAGACCATCACTACATCACTATAACCTTTTCCAATCTGCACCTTCAGCAGAGAAATTTAAATCAGGTCCCTGGGTTTGATTACACGCTGTTAAGGCTGCAGGAAAGTGACTAGGTTTCTGCCTAGGCCCTGGCTAGAGGTAAAGCCAGCTGAACAGGGTGAAGGAAACCTCTAATGGCCATTAGAGGCAAGGTGACAAGATGAGGAAACTGCTGTCAGTACCATGAGGAAGGGCTGGGTTTCACAGGTAGTGAGGGGCCAGCTGAACCTATGGAGCGTGGAATGGAAAGGCTTGTGATCTTCTGGCAGTAGCAACAGGCAAGGCCCCAGTAGCCGGGGCCCAGCTCCAGGAACTGGGCACCTCCCTGGGGACAGGATGAGGCCAAGCCAGGATGTAGGCCCCTGGGTCGGTGTGAGTCCCAGATCAGGATTGCCATGGTCAATTACAGACCTGGCTTTGGGATATCAGGAGCTGTGGCTGCTGGAGGCCGAAGGCAGAGTCTCAGCCAAGATCTCCCAGGGACTGGGACTGTCTCCTTTGTATGCTGCTCACACATAAATGCAGTTAATGTTCTTTGTGTGAACAAACATTCTTGCTCAAGGTGCTCATTCATTCCTGATTTTATGAATCAAGTTAAATGGAGAAGACACAACTAAATCTACTAGCAGCACATTTACACATCCTTTTACTACAGCTTTTGAGTGCTTGCCAGTTTTTAATTTATTCATCCTCACAATTAAATTTTGGAGGTAGGAATCACAGAATCACAGAACCAATACAAGTCAATTGTATTATACTTCTAAAAAGGACATGGAGAGATAACGAGGACTTAGGTACCTATACTTCATCCTTAGATACTTAAAGCCATGTTTTAGCTGCTGCCAACCCTGGAAATAACTATTTTTCTCAGGTATATAAAATATCACCTTACAGTATTTTCATAGTCAACAAGAACCTATATTATCTGTTCCATGAAATAAACCATGTGGTTTAGTTATTTATTTATAATGAGTCATCTAAGCCTAGAAAAGGCCAAAATCCTAATATAATAAATGTAGCAAGTAATGATACTACTGCTCCCTTCTGCATACCTCAAATGTGGATCTGATGTGGAAACAGATCTGAATCTACCCCTCCCATCTTCATAGACACACATTTTTGTCTCTAAGCTCTGCAATAGCTTGTGTACGAAATTATTGTTAATGGAAGGATTCTGACTATTGGTTATTCTTGTAATTTCCTTTCTGTATCCCAAGGAACTATTTTAGTTTACTATGTACTGAATTAACTTCAGAAAGAGAGAATACTTCCCTAAAGTGAAGGATCCCTGTGAGCAATAATTACAGATTCAAATCTAGTAAGAAAAAGTGAAACTTCTATATAGATATTTGAAGGGGTGTGTGTGTATAAAATAAAACATTTCAACTACTAGTGTTTATTAAAATTACTTCCTTTTCTTACTGCCATGTCTCTTGTACTGTCTTGTCTCTTGTCTTGGAAGGAATGAGTTGGTGGCAGAATCTGATTCCAGGAAAGGGCTTGTGTTTTTGTGTCACAGGTTCAGCGTGGTGCCCAAGTCTCCTTTCTCAGCTATGTTAAGTGTGTGTGTGTATGTTTGGGTATTGTTTTGTTTGTTTGCTTGTTGTTTTTGTTTGTTTTTATTTGTTTGTTTCATGAAATCCAGTTCAGCAGTCCTTACCTTTACCACTGTTTTGTAGGAAGCTGATAGGGAGTTTTCCTACTTCTTAACATGTAGTTCAAATGCTGTTTTAGAACACAGATTCTCTTCATTTACTGTATAGGACATGTGAGTAGACTAGCTTATTAAATTATCTGCCTAAATTTGTGAAGTAAATCACTTGTGCATCTAAATGACTTGAGAGGCATCAGGAAATTTGCTATAGACAGCAATGACTGATAGAAGTTGAATATTTACCCAGATAATAAACATAAAAAAATTAAAAAAGTTTAGAAACTTCTACTCTAAAAATGATTTTTAAAATATGTATATTACATAGTTCAGGGATAAAAATAGCATATTTATTTAAATTTTGCACTTATGACTTTCTGTGATGAATTTCAGTGGGTCAATAAGATGGCAAAGCATGATGCTTCACAGGAAACAGAGACTGAACTCTGCTCAAATAGAGATACATGTATGAAACACTTGAACTCTAACACCCAATATGAAGCCTATTTGAAGCTCCTATTTTCAGCAGAACTGGATGCTGCTGTATGTGTGGGTGGTCATGGAGCCATGTAATTGTTCTTCTCATATAACTGAACCATATCACATGGTAAGGAAAGAGAGGGAAAAAAGAGGGAAGCCATCATGCAAGTAGCTGTTCTTGGTAAACATTGCCCTTGACAAAATCTCACTGCTTCAGCTGGCTGTTTTAGCCACATGCTACTGTTTGTTTCATGAGGAAAACCTATTTTAATTTTGACTTTTGTCATCTCTTTTCCTTGGGTGTAATTTCTATCTCTAGCCTGAACTAAAAATTCCTACCTAAAAAAAAAGTTGGTTTGCCACTCCGGGTACTTGACCTTTATTTGAGCTTTGTTCCTGCCAGGTCCGGGAAGCCCAGATCAGCCAAGCCCTAATTAGCTATTGAGAACAGAAGCCTTATTGAAAAAGCATTTAGCTCCGTGAAAAAACAGTTACGATATATTGAAGATCTCTGAATCTCATAATAATGAGATTCATAAATAATGAGAATTAATAAATATGACTGGTGTGTTTTTTGTTTTGTTTTGTTTTGTTTTCCCTTCTCCTTAAATTGAGTAACCCCATATTTTGAGATGCTATCTCTTCGGGAAACGTTCCAGGCAAATTATCTATTTCATGGAGGCAGGAAAGCACACAGAGGGAGAGTTCAATTGGCAGCACGCCTTCTCCTTGAAGGAACTGTATGGCAGCTTGGCCTGGCACAAATCTCAAAAAAGAAGGAAATGGTCAGACTTACATGTCATTGTACACAAACACTAGTATTGATAATGTGCTTTGTCAGTAGGTAGATAACTGTGGTTCAAATAATTCCTTACTAAACAAGAGCTGCTTGACTGCATTATTAGAGAGCAACAGAGTGAAATAGAGTGAAATTTCTTAGTTTGGAGACTAAAAGGGATCTTTTTTTTTTTTTTCTTTTTTTTTTTCTTTTTCTTTTTGTGTGTGTCTCAATTTAAAGTTTACATGTAAGTACTGAAAGGACATTTAAGTACTATTTTGTTTTCTTTTCTTTTTAATTTTGAGAATAAACAGTTTTGAATCTGGTCCCTTAGATTTCAGAATGAAATTGAAATATAAAAAAAAAAAAATGTGTAAGGACGCAATTATATTTATTTGTTTGTTTTTACAGAGGAAAACAATATAGACTTTGATGCAAAATACAGTCTATGTGTATCTCAAGACTGATTTGAACCACAAGTCACTGGTTGTTTTCTCTTCCAGTTCAGTCATGGAAAGCAGGCTTTGAATTAGTACAGTTATAATTACTTTGGCAAGGATATAAATCTGCCTAAATGCTGTAGTTTAATACTGTGGCTTTACTTACTTCTCAGAGGATTAATTATACTACAAACATTTGCTTATAAAATATGTTAATAAGATGAAAATAGGGTGACAGCAATATTTTAAAATATAATAAAAATATGTTTTTTAATTTTCTTCTGTGGAAAACAGGTTACTTTTTTAAAGGTATTTAAAAGGCATAAAATATAATTCAAAACAAATACAATGAACCTGGATAAACAGTTACGCAGCAAAGGTACTTGTCTATCATTCATTTTCCAACCCTTCTATGGATATTTATTGGTGACTAAACCTATGAGTGTTTTTCTACATTTGCTGTCTTTAATATAGAGTCACCAGTTAATAAACAGAACTCTAAACAGGATCTTCTGAATAGGCCTTTTGTATGTAACTGATTTTGATTATGGAAATTTCTAAAACAATTTCTATATACTATGATGAACAGTAGAAAAATATAATGCCAGCAGCTTTGGTAGTGGTCTTTGCAGAATATGCTGTGTTGGCCACCAAAAGCAAGCTTAGGAACTGGGAAATGACAACCTTACTAGGTGAAATGAGTATTGCTGAAAAAGTAGAGATAAATACACTCACTTTATTCTTCCTTTTCTGTTTTAATGTAGCTTTTATTTTGCACATACACAGAGATGATAAGCAAGAGCATATGCTGAAAGAAACATACTTGTTTCACTGTGAATAGGGAGGATTTGATGTTGCATATTTTTCTATAGGGAGTGAATATTTGGATGATTTAGCTAAGGTCAGCCTATCTTCTGGCCTTTATTTCAGTCTTTTTTTAGCTTTCCAGCTTCTCTTCTTGTTCTATAACTTTTCTAATTTAGGACTTTTACTCATTTCTTTCTCATTTCTTATGCAGATGAATGTGTCTGCATATGTATCTGCACAAGAAATTTTACTATGTCAGAGACCAACTTTCTAGGAAGAGCCAAGTACCAAATCTGGCCCTAGAAATTTTGAGAAGAAGGTATAAAGAAGCCAAGAGCATCTTCTCTGTTTGGCACTCTTCAGCCCCTTATTTTTCTTGCTTTTCCTCTCTCTTCAGAAGCTGACTTGGAGCTACAGGAAAAAGTGAAGGGATTTAAGAACAATATACTTAAACCACAGCTTCCTCCTAAATTTTTTAGGATTTGTATTAGCATCTTTCATTTCAAATTAGGAAATGAGGAGAAACGTAAAAACTAACAGAAAATAATGAGCTAAGTTAATTCAAATTTTGATTATTTTTTTTTGTAGAAAAAATTCCCAGTAAATACAGTGTAAAACTAACTGTTTGAATACAGATATGTTAATTGAACAAATATTTAGAGAAATATAGAGAACATTCCTGTTATCAAAAAATGGGGACCATGACCAAAAACCAAGGTTCTGAGTTAGATACTATTCTCAGAGGCTCTCATTATCAAAAAAATTCTTCAGAGCTTATCTCTGTTTGCTCTACCTAGTCTGTGCAATGGACATGAGTTGAGTATGAGTCTGTCATCACAATGTTATTCATAACAGGGGGGCATTGATATAAGATGTAGTATACAAATGTTTGTATATGTATTTATAAGGGGTTCAATGACCTGTCATTTAAATGTCTTTATTTTCTGCAAGATATTCAAAGGTTAAATACTACAGCAGCTGACAAGTGGGTGACATGCAATGTCAAAAAATAATCAAAAATAACACAGGGATCAGTGAGCCTAGAACTTGAAAGGATAAATATTATTAGTATATTTATGATTTAAAGACAGATGGTGCAGATACGAGGTGAGAGAGACTGGAAAAACACAGTTGGCAAGAAATGTCTCTATTTTGGTTAATAAGACATTCAGAATGGCAAGTGCTATTGCAGAGCTCTGTTTAATTACACAAGAAATATAGAAGTTAGATAAGGTTTAGTTTTTGCACACACGGGCCCTCAGCTCTCTCCACTGGGGTCTGGAGGTAGATGCTTTCTCTTCCTTGGTGCAGTTGCTTGTCCAGTCTCTCTTCCTAATCTGCATCAGAATTTGAAACTAAAGAGTGATCCACTTGCATTCATTTCCTTAAAGGTAAGCTGGTGGGACCACAGGACTTCTTCTGGATTTCCTGGTCACGGCATGTTTCCTCTCCAAACTGCATGCCCATGAAGGCATTTCTGGCAGTAATGGCAGGAAAAGGAAACTGCTGCTGACTGCTCTGGAGTGTTATTTCAGTCCTTGGATCACTTCATTTGGTTTCTGTTGTGTCTTAAGGCTGGTGCATTGCCTAGAATTCTTGTTATTCCTTTTGTTCTAGACTCATAGCTGTCATTTCTACAGTGCTGGGTGGTAGTACAAATACTTAAAATATCTCTATATTTGGATCTTTAAAAATATGTCCTTTTAACCTCAAGATAGTACGGGGATCTAAGTAATGGGAGAGGTTCAGCTTTGCGTGGTTCAGTAGGAATTTGGTCTTTAAGATTAAAGATAAAGTTCCGTTCTGAATCTAAGTAGTAGATTATTTTTGATTATATTTCACTGATCTTCAAAATCATTGTCATATTTATTTTCTTAGACTGCTGAGCAACTCTATCATTTCAACATCCAGTAGTCAAAACCCTTGGACTAGGTATGTGAGAGCTTTTAGCCAGCCTGATAAAATGTTGAAACTGTATTTATATCCACAAATATTTATATTGTATTAAGTTTATTTGACTGGAATAAAACCAACTGTAGTCCAGAAACTTGATCACTAATATGAGAGACATATGAAAGCAGAGTAACAGTGGGAAAATGCTGTTAGGAAGTACCTGATAATGTACATTATGATTGGATATATCATATGGAGGACCCCAGTTGGTTAGGAGGCTGGCAGCAGATAAAGTTATAGAATAATGTGTTTGTATTATTTGTGGCACACATATAATTAAGGATTATTAAAATTAAAGAAGGATTAACACTTTAATTGAGATTGTGACAGAGATTCAAACACAAACAGTGGCAAAGCTGAAGTTAAGCTAGTTACAATGTACACTAAATTTTCCTGATGAAGCTGTCTTTTTATGCATATTATCAGGGGCAGCAAAATATTCATATACTTCCACATATGATGAATAAATAATTTATTCATTTATTCATCAGAATTTTTTTTTCAGATTATATTTTTACCAAAGCTACATTAGCAAGTCAAAAGCAACCAGCAAGATCTAAGTAGCTTTTTTTTTTTTTTGCTTTTTTTTTTCTCTCCCATCAATGTAATGAGTATTTGGACCAATCTCTTAGTTTTTGAGGTATAATGGTTTCTATTGGTGATGTATTTAAGTACGATCTCCATTAGAGACAATTAGGGAGTCAACTTAAACATAGGAATCTCATGCCATTCTAGATACCTTTTGTTATTGTCCCTGATCCTGAAATTAGAAACATGTTCCCTATCCGTCCTCTTTCATATTTCCTAGCCCAATGTATATCAGATACCCATGGGAGTCTAAAATGGTACTACTCTTATTGTTAAAACATTTGCTTCTTATTGGTACTAAGTTTGGATTAAAATCTGATTCACTTACATAGATTTAGTTTAGTGGAATGACTTGTATTTAGCTTTACATATCCAAGATCAGTTTTGGACCACTATATCTATTGCAGATTACCAAAGTCTATTGAAATTATATTGTATAGCTAAAACGAATTACATTTATTTTTCTGTTATTCAAAATTATTTTATAAGCAAATTGCATTTCATATTTGAGCAGCTTACTAGTACAGTAAAAATGTTTTATGATTTTATTGTTTTTGCATGTATATAGAAGTCAAATCTCAGAGCTCTACATGTATTTCTATGGCTAAATTATCCTGTATAGTATTAAATAATCCATATTCATAAGCAACAAAATGAAAATATTTTTATGAAAAATTAACAAAATTCTTTGCACAAAATCTTTGGCTGTTATGAATAGACTGTTTACATTTCTCCATATAATTCAATATTTAATTTGCATTTTTAATGATTTTATCCTAAAGGAATGAACAAATTGTTATACAGGGCAGTATTTTCTGTTGAAAACCTGTGCTGTTTCAGGTAGTGTGCACAAATATGATGCTTATATACATATCATAGAATCACAGAATGGTTTAGGTTGGAAGGGACCTTAAAGATCATCTAATTCCAATCCTGCCATGCGTAGAGACACTAGATACCACTAGACCATGTTGCTCAAATCCCCATCCAACCTGGTCTTGAACACTTCCAGGGATGGGGCATCCACAACTTTTCAATATGACTATTCATAAGACATACCAATTAAAAAAAAAAAAAAAAGATGAAAAAGATGAAAAAAATGAAAAAAAAGATAAAGATCAGTGAACTCCATTGAATAATCCATATCATAGTGAATAGGAAATAGTGAATTTGCAAATAGATCACATGTTAACTCACACCTGAGTGGTGTTTGTGCATGTATAGAGATTTTTAAATGTTTATTTAGAATGATCATTCTGTCCCATCTGGTTTGCCTGCCTCTTCGTACATGAAATAAAAAGTGTCTGGATTCTTTGCAATGGCATCCCTAGAGGTTACTCAAAACGGCAAAACAATGTCAACAATAGTTAATAAATTAATGATAGTGCAATAGTAATTAGTCTTAATATTTTCCTCAAACACATCACTAAGAATGTCATGTGCACAGCTTGAATTAATTATGTTGTCTACTCAGATCTATGAGATGTTTTGATGCTCAACCAGGCTTTAGTCATGCTACACTCTCGCTACTAAATATACGTCTGCAATTTATTTCATTGTTGTCTGATTAATATAATATACCAAGTGAGAATGCTTGATCACATTCATGATATATATCCGGGCTGCATCTCCATATAGGCAAACAGCATTCCAGCAGTAATGTAAGGCATATATGAAATGCACATGATCTATTATGTAATTCCACTATCCTGCAAATATCAACAGACATTGCGTTTTTTGTTTTTTGTTTTTTTTTTTTTCATTAATCCACCTAAATTATAAACAAATGATCTAATATTTAATATGGTCACTGGCAGATTTGAATCTGAAACTTGCAATTAAAATTCCAAAATACACAGAAGAATCGTCCCAGACAAAACAAACAGGCATGCAATTCTTGTCAGTAGTTTGACTAGGAAAGTGGGTTTCATGTAATATATTTTTTTTAATCAAAAGAGAATATCCCCAGCCCCCCTCCTCCCCCCCCCCCCCCAAGAAACAATCAAAAACCAAACAAAACCAAACAAAACCAAACAAAACCAAACAAACCCAAACAAAACCAAACTAACCAACCAAACAAGACTGTATTCAGAATTATTCAGACCATGTATTGGAAATGTCAGCCTGTCTTGTCTGGGTAACGCAAGAACATTTCTACCACATGTAGTCTCTGAAGTATATGCAGCAGTTGTGCACAAATTCAGTGGAAATAAAACAGTTTTTGTTTTGTCTAACAATTTGACATTTTCTGTAAATTTGCATCATTAATAACCTAATTAGACTGAGTAGAATACACTAGTTTATACACTTTGTAAACAGAATATTTAACCTAAGTACTATCCAAGGTTACAATTCATTAATGTCTTTTAGCTAAGAATATTCATCTGCTTCACAAGACTATGAACTAAAGGTAAAAAGGAGGTAAAGATTCTCTCGTCTTGACCTGGAACCCTAAATCTTTTCCATGCCTGGAGAAGACTCAATTTCTGTAAGTGTTAAAAGTTTTCTGCAGACAATTCCCATGGTTGCCTGTCTCTCTATTGCTTGACATGTATGGCACTGTTGAAATCTTGACAGAAAAGGGAAACTCCATAAACCTAATTAGCTGTGGGACTTGCAAATAGAATTATGTCTGAAGGAAACACATAGGCAAGTGATCTTGTGCTGCCTGTAGTGCAACTGGCCATGTTTACCAGCTGCCGTCCAGAAGCCATCTAGTCATTAACACAGCTCCGCTGAAGCAAGATGTTTAGTTTGGGCACAAGGCCATACTAAAATGCATCTATAGCTTCCAGACCACAGCTGGCTTGTGTCTGTGAGCTCAGAGAGCTGGCAGAAGAACTCTCAGATGTCTTAGGCAAATGTGTGGGGTAGATTTATGTGTGTTTCTCTGGACCCTGCAGAGGAGACAGGCATCCTGTTAGATAAGCATATAATGCTTAACCCCAACTAAAACACAGTAGGGGAAAAAAATACAACCTCTTAGGTCAGTTCTGATCACTCCAAGGCCTAGTCTGAAATCCCTCAATTCCTTGGGTGATTCATATTCCTCACTCCAATTTAGAGGGCAAAGTTGTATGTGAACAGGGTCTCTTGGCTCTTTTGCTTGAATTCAATTATGGGTTCAACTTATGGGTGGGCTAATTGCAGAGAAAACCAAGCTCATTCAATTATGTAAAATTTAGAGTTGCTGGTGTAGTGTTTCAAGTGTTTCACACGAAGTGGGACAGCTTTACTTAGAGATAATTAATAGGTACTGATTTGGAATAGCTGTAGCTTTTAATAATCTGCAGCTTTCTTCATATAATGTGCAAGAGTTGCAGACAGGAATTTAATGGAAGGTGGTAGAAATTTATCTGTAATCTGTCTATGTTAGTATACAGAATACCTAACCTTCCTTTAATTTTAATGAAACAAAATACTGTGTAAAATTTTAGGAGCAATATTAAGAAGAAGAAACATTCAGCCGTTATTTATTTGCCTGCCATAGGTTTGTATAGCTGAGTAGTAAATCTGTTTCTTTTCGTTATGCCAACTCTAGTTAAGTATCCAGGGTTAAATCCTGCAATAGATGTTTTAACCTATATTCAGCATTTGGCCCTAAGGCTCTCATGCAAATTTTCAGTATTTTAAGAACTGAAAGCTCAATGTGGCTTTTATTAAACAATTTAATAGCAAATACCTACAGGAATGTTTGCCTTAGAACACTTCAATAGAGAAAGCTCTCTAGCAGCCACTGTGACAGGCCCAATTCTACAAAGTCTTTAAACTGGTAACCATGCCATTCCTGTTGGCTTTCATAACATAAGGACAGCACAACCAACTCCTTTGTGAAATTGTCCTTAAATATAAAGTACCTGACACTTCTGACATGCAAACTGTTCTATGGAGCTTAATACCCTGCAGCACCACTTAAACCTTGAGAGCTGTTATTCTTCTAATGTCTTTCCCACCATCAGGAAACTGTCCTAAACATGACAGTGTGGCTAATTCCATAAATTTAAAATGCAGCTTTTGAAACACAGTAGTTTGGGCCAAAATATAATAGTGAATGGTGAATGTACATGGAGGAAAAAATATATTTACTTTTGTTTTATTTTTAAAAAAATGAAAGAAAAAAAAAAAAAAGAAAAGAAAGAAAAAAGAACCATAGCTTCACACAAAAATGATGTTGGGTGCTGTTTGATCACAGACTCCAGGTACTGTTGCAAAGTGACGTAAAGGTATTTCAGACAAAAGGGTATGTGCATCTGGTTGCACATTTACACCTAAGAGAAAGGGAAGTGTTAGTAAAACAAAAATTGCTTAGCTTCACATTATGCAGCTTTACTAAAACATATTTCACTGGCATGAATCCAAGCAGTCCTTTTCTTCTACGACATGCATTTTTAAATTTTTAGACATGGGGCAGTCATCTATTTATGCTAAGCAGACATGACACTGAAAGACCACCATCCTCTGTTTATAAAATGTATTGTTAATTAAGCGTCTGTTAAAGCAGGAAATGTGCAGGAAGAAATTGAAGAGTTCTGGTTAGAAGAAAGTGATTTTTTCCTTTCTGTCATAGTGTGTGGTGGTTGTCTGCTCTTGATCAAGTAGATAAGGCCAGCAGGTTCCAATAAAACAGACATTAAAAAAAATATATATTAATTCCTGGAATCCTAAAAGACTAGATTCTAAAGTTTTTACTTCAAGACATGCAAAAGCTTGGATAAAGTCTGCCTGTCAGGTTTAAGTGGTGGTGGTGGAGGAAAAATAGAATCTGGCTCAAGCTTTGTATCTACAGCCCTGAGTAATGAGATTGGCAAAAGGGGTAGTCCAGCCACTAAAGAAAAAGAGTCCATGTTTCTTTATGTAAATTTGAGCTATATCTTCTTGATGCAGGGTCTGAATAGACACCATGTGTCAGTGCTGCAGTTTATAGCTGACTTTTGTAAAAGTCTGTAGTTCAGGGGAAATGGACATTCATAACACTGCATACAGGTGAAACTGCCCCGGAATCCCAAAACAGTGCAATTGGATTGTAAATCTACAAAGTAAAACTTTAACTGAATATTCAGGGTTAGAAGAATAATTTATGATACAAATAAAGTTAATAACTGAGTTTTTATTCATGGAAAAAAAAAAAAAAAAAGAAAAAAAAAACAGAATATGTACTATATTGTAGGAAAAATAATATTTTACTACTTACTTATATGAAGTGTGAAGTTACATGCATATTTGGACAATTTTTTTATGAGCATACAATTTGGCTGCACAATTCTACAGGAAAGATAGGATTACTAAACTCTAGGAGGATAAGCACACTGTTTTTTCATACTGAAAGAAATTTCTGTCAAATGGTAAAGTGTAGCCTGGCTACAAAATTTGTATATAGAGAAATGTATAATTGCAGATCCCTAGAGATAGATTGGTTTAATTGGCAAATTGGTTTAATTCACTCATAATACTTTTTATTTTCTGTTTCCTCAGGGAAACAAATTTGATAAGAGATATAACTGTCCATGGGGACAGGTGAACTTGGGACAAACAGCATATCCATAAATGAAATAAGCCAGTCATTGGTGGGTTCAATAACTCAAATAATAATTCAAACAAAATGCTTGCTGGACTCATATTTAGAATTTCAGTTTCAGCTGAAAACTGTTATGCAACAGGGATTTAGTTAATATGTAATTTTTCCATAGTTTGGAGTTTAATAATGTGATTGTTCTTCAAGGTGCGAAATTTATTGATGTTTTCAGAATAGCTGAAGTTGGAAGGGACTTCTGTGTGTCATCTAGTCCAACCCATGATTCTTCACTAAGTGGTTATGGAAACAGCAGGCAAGCAGGAAGCAATGGTTTGTTATACAAATGCAACAGAAATATTAGTTCTGTTTGAGAGTAGAAAATTAACAAATCACTTGAAGTATCAATTTGCAATAATCCTATTTCTTAAAAGTGGATAAGTGGTAAGCAAAGTTTGAATGATAAAAAAGCACAGCTCTCTACAAGAGGAAAATCCATCTTCTAATAGAAGGAAAAGGAAATAAGTAGCTTTAAGAGATTTTTGTGTCACAAGAAAAGTGGTAAATTGTGAGAGAGGAAAGGCTAGTAGTCCAGATTAGCCAAGATCATGAGGCCCATCAGATAGCTGTGAATTGATAAACATAGTCTAGAACTGTGTTTTCTTTTATTGGGCTTTTACAGGAAACAAATTTCTCTTACAGGAAATAACATCATTAGAACCAAACTCTTTTATATTGTATCCAGATGAATATTTAAAACATCTCAGTAACCTGACAACATGTAGTGTTATTCCCAGGGCAGTAGAGCAAGGTCAGCTCAAATTAATGAGAAAAATAAGCTTAAATTAACTTGGAAAAATTTGCCTGAAGAGATTACAGAGCGATCACACAATGCCTTCCAGCAGTACATTGTATGTTGTAAAGGAGGGTTGGGACTTGGGGAAGAAGAGAGAAGCACCAAGCTTCTGTTGCTTTATCCAAGCAACACAATTGGACCTCTGAGAGGATGAGTCTACAATATGCTGGCTGTGTCTGTGTGTGGCACATCCAGCAACAGCTGTTACAGGTGCAACTACTGCCAGATGACACTATGGTCTAAGGAAATTAGATGAATCGGGTAGGGGAATTACTGCAGGAGGGAAGCAAAACTGAGCAGCAGGAGAGAAGCTGTTTCTATACCCTGTTCCAGGAATAAATATTGTTGTTAATGAGCTCATTCCTATGTCACTATTCCGGGGAATTAAGTGCTAATCCACCAGCAATTGACCTTCAACTGCACAATATTTTTGTATATTTTTATTTTGAGAATTGTAATACATTCTCGGAGAGAGACAACTATGCCCGGTCTGAGTGCCATTATCTGCCCCTCCCCATTGCCTGCTTCTATGTGTTGACCAGAGAGATTTTTACAAATTTGAGTGTGTAATTGATAGGCCAGTCAGGTAAAGATGGCCTAAATGGACCACTCCAAACCCTCACAGCCAGTGGCTCATTTACATGGGAAAATGTAGATTAGCAGTGAATTTGTGTGTATTTTTTTTTTTTTTTCAGGTGCTATGGGGGCTCACACAATGATAGACTCTGAAGAACATTCCATGCCTGGAGTGTTGTAAATAACACCTCAGTTTGCACCCTTTATAATTTATCCTGTAACTCCCTCCTGTGATTTTAAGAAAAGTCTGCAGATGAAATCCTGACCCTTGTGAAATGCATGATCATTTGCCCATTGGCTGTGGTGAGGTCAGGTTTTCATCTCTGTAGTCTGAAAAATTAGTTGCAATAAAGGAAAAAAAAATATTAAAATTATTCTCATTGATTTTAAATCTAGATGTGAGTTTAATTATAACATTATTTTACAAATCTGTTTGTACAAGCATTCAATTATATATCTTTAATGTTACCACTCCCCTCTCTACTATAAAATAATTCAAAATTTAACTTCTTTTTTTTTTTTTTTTTTTTTTTTTTTTTGTGGGGTGGGGTGTGTGATAAGATTATATCTTGCAACAAAGTGTATTGAGAAAAGTTAGCAATATGAGAAAGAACACCTCCACTATATTAGATGTGGAATCAGTTTAGGAACTGAAATCTAGTTAATAATTAGCCAAGATAACTATTTCTTATGGTAGCAAAGGACTTTAACATAAGTAGTTTTCCTTAAATGAAAAGTTTCTTTTCTCAGTTCAAATATGAATGCAGTAAGCAATTTCCTTTACTGCCCCCAAAAAAATCTGGAAAGGAACTTATCTTTTATTTGATCAGTGGGGAGAAAATCTATACCTAAGAGAATGTACATTACAAGTTGTTCTTCAGGTTATCTGTTCTTCAGATAGCAAGAGAGTAGAATTTGCAATTCAGCTACATTCATCAAGATTTTTTTTTCTTTTCTGGATGTTATTGTTAAATACGTTGATTAATAACTAGGAGCATAACATGCTGCTAGTTTGTTTTCACGTATTCTTTACATTCTGTCAGCTATATCTTAAATAATTCAGATTCCCAAATGCTAACATTCTCATATATTAACTCCAAATCCCCAGATAGAATAACATTTTCTCTCTCTCTTTCTCTCTCTCTCTCTCTTTTTTTTTTTTTCCTCTTTGAATAAAATCATGTTGTTCTTAATTTAGTTTATTAAGGACTGTAGTTTGAATGATTCAAGAAGCAAACTCCAGTGACTGGTGGAAAATTATGTATTTGATGAGAGGTTGTCATGTGAAGTTTACTGTTTGACTGAAAAAGAAGCCATGAGGAATACCATGATGTTCACTTGGCAGGCCTGTTTTCAAAAGATTTCCTTTGTATCTTAACTGAATGAAATCTAACTTCCAATAACATGATTATTTTATTCAAAAGAGAAATAGAACTTAACCACTACTTGAAAGTGGGAGAAATCAAAATTCTGCCTCATCACACCTACTAAAACCAGTAAGTACTGATTTTCCAAGCAAAGTAATCATTAGAATGCAAAATTATAAATAAGCAGCTAGGGAAGCTCCTGGATTATTTGTTTATGCTAAATCTGAATCCTTTGAGACGTTTATATACAGAAGCTAAACCGACAATATTAAGCTTGTGCATGGATTTCAACACTAGTAGGCCTTAGAAGAGAACCAGTATTAAGGAACTTTATCAGCTTTACTGGGAACTCTTTGGTAAATCATGGAGATGTTTTAGCACTTCTGACTAAAATCTGATGGGAAAGCAGCATCTGGTGTGAGCCGGCCTACAGCATAGAACCATCTGTAAGTAATTCTAAGGTAGAATCAGTAAAGCTCATAAAGATGGAAACTGCAGGGACAAATGAATTTGTTTTTTGTGCTAAAATTTACAACAGTCAAAACTTTGGACCTGCTGTAGTGAATGGCAAGAATCGGGATAACAAGAGTAACTAAAGGGGAATAGTTTAGAACTAAGTATAAGCAGATCTTTATTCTCAGTTTTCAGGCTGCAAATGTTTTTGCCAAGAACACTGCAAATTCAGCATAACATACATCTGAAGAAACAGGTTTTTTTTTCAGCAGAGATTAGTCACCTTGTGGCTTTAATTGTTCTCAATTTTATAAGTATCATACTTTGATTTATTACAGCAACATTATGGTTGTTTTACAGCATATTTTTCTATTTACTGTTTGACATTTAAACCTTATACACCAGAAACCAAAGATATTATAAAACCTTTAATCACATTTCTGAGTTTTATTAATATTGCAAACATGGGTGATGATTTATCAAGGACTGGGGAAAGAAGACCCCAATATTTGTATTCAAATAGCAGCTTTAGAAGTTCTGTAGGTAGAGGGTTTCTGAAAAAAGCAATGTGGTGGAGAGAGTGTTTCTGAGTGGTGTGGACACATTCAAGATAAAATGGAAGTTACACTTTCATTTGGAAATTATTTATTCTCTCTGAATGTCACTTCAGTCAAATTCATCTCTGTGATTATCTTCAATACCTTGAAATAAATGCTCACAAGTCAGTTTTTCTTAGGTATGTGTGCCTGTGCTCCTACAGACCATTGAAACATGGTAAGTTCTAGAGCAAGCCCAACGCACACCTCAATGTGATTGCAAATCAGTTGTATAAATCCAATCCCTCCCCCATGTCAGTTCCATTACAAAAGTAGGATACACCAACACAGTTTTAGTCAAACTTTTCAGCAGAACTTTAGCAGAACGCAGAACTTCCCCAGACATAACCATAGCCATTTTTCCTTGATGTCCACATATCCAGCAGATCCCTCAAAGCAGATTATTAGCGTCTCTAGCAAAACGTTATTGAAATTGGTGGGACTGACAGACATATTTCCAAGATAATAATACTGCATATTATAGGTTATATTTCACAGCTGACTTATCAGCTCTAGTAAATTTGAGGATTGCTACATTTTTGCCTGTCAGATGAGCCATACTGACTAACACAGCATTAGTTAGCCCATCCTTCACCAAAAAGCGTAGGTAAAATGTGCCAATCTGAGTGCAAAGTGACTCCATGCAACTTCCAACCTAGTGATTTTTCTCTTCTTTTCCCATGGGCTACATATGTGTGCATAATTTAACATGCATTGGATAATGCACAGAAACATTCTTTGCCTTGGACTTGAAGCTGCTGTTGTCAAATTAAATATCTAGTGAGAATGTAAAAGCATAAATTTTAGAGTAGTTTATTTGTTTGCTTGCAAGACAACAGTTTTCTAGTGCTAATTAATAATAAAACAGGTCCCTGATGTATTCGTTTACAGACTATATCTCATGTTAATCTCATGTTTTTTAGCCAGTGAAAATGAGATATGTTCATATATACTAGTATTCAGGAATATACCTTGCAATACAATTCTTCTTTCATATATAATTATTTCAAACAAAAAGACAAGACTTTTTTAGCATTTTGTTAAAATATGATCATTCTCTATTAGGAATGCTTTGAAGTCAAGTGTTTATGCTTAGTTAGATTTACAAATGTCTAACAAAAATACATTACTTCCCAAGATGTATGTTATGCTTCAACAAAATGATTAGTTATGAAATTGTGCATTAATAAAAACAGTTGGTTCTCTTTGTAGCTCAACTCCCTTTGCCCTCATTCTATACACAATAATGTCAAATAGATCTCTGCAGTACTCTTGAAAGACTATAACTATGCTATAACCATAATATGTGAATTTATATTATGCATGAAAGGTCATAGCCTATGAGGAAGTCAGTTTCTTTTCATGCGTGTTGTCCTTAAGAGTTAGCACTTACGGAAGTGGGGCAAAAGGAAAAAAAAATAGACACTGCAAGGAGTGTGATCTAAAACCTTTATCCCATAAAAAGTATGTGTATAATAGGACATTTGGTGAATAATGAAAAACATACATAAAAGATTCTCATAGATCAAGGAAAATGCAAATTCCAACACCAAATAGTGGCCTGGATCTCATAACCCCCCCAGAAAAATAAAAAATGTGTCATACCTATAAGAGATCGCCCATGTAAGACAGGAGAATTTATCTCTTTCTTTAGTAGAGTAAGAGGTGGAAACACTTAACTTTTCATCTCTTGTTCAAAATATGTTATCATTAGAACATCATGGAACCTGGAGAGAAATAACAGACCCGGGTAGGACAGTAATTTAAATATTCTGGCATGTTGCATATGGTATGATTTTAAGAGAAGTATTACTCCTTCTGATTTGATACGTCAGCTAAAAATTCTGTACCATGGACATTTCCAGTTTGGAAGTTATAACTGAATATGCTGTTTTTTGATAGTGTTGTCTGTTTAGTAGCAATTAGTTTACAACTATTCTTAGTTTCCCCAAGCTCTGAATGAATAAAAAACAAAAATAAAAAAATGCAGAATTTCTGTCTACAGTCACAGGAATTCAGTTCAGGCAATTTTTCAGGGTCAGCTCCCCAGAGATTGTTCTTACTGCCTGTTACTTCCTAAAAGTATGCTTTACCCTTTGTTATTTACAAACTTTTGCAAAACAGCACAGAAGAAACCCTAGATTAATATGGCTCTTTCATTTACCTTTACTTTGGCAGTGACATGAGTCTGTGTTTGGAATGGGGTGTAGTGCTATTTCAAAAATTATTTGAAGTTTTGTTTATAATGATTTTTAATTACAGGGCAGAAGTTACATTCTTATACAACTACAAGTACTCCTTATCCTACTGAATCTTAAAATAACTTCCTTCCAAGATACAGTTTAAAGACCTACAGGTTTTACAGATCTCATTGACTTACGTGCATGCTTTAATGTCATCCAGAAATGTCAACCAATGTGATTTTGTTGCAGAGAGGTTTTGTAGCAGCACAGCTGCTTCTTCACAAGCCGGGAAGAAACTTTGCCAGAGGACATCCAGAGATGTGATTTTTTTGAACAATGTTCAGCCTAGAGAAAATCTGTGCAGAAGCCTGGAGAAGCCTTCCTGGCAGAAGATATCCAGGTCAAAACATTCATGTAGGCACTAAAGTGTCAGGGCAGTTGCAACTCCTTGAAAGATTATTCAAGTCTCAATTGAACTATCTGAGTGATCAAGCCTATATGTTTCCAGTTGTCTTGTAAGAAGAAGCCATACTGAGGTTCTAAGACTGCAGTAGGACTTGAAACCTTGTTTATAGTGTCTTGGAGAAGACTGGGAGAGAATATCTATTACCCTTACCTGATGATGATTTGGAGTTTAACAGAGAAGAGCAGGTTGTTTGCTTTGGGCAGCTCTGCAAAATAGGAACTTACTGTGGTCTGTGGACTTGCCATAGTCTAGAAACCAACTAGAATGCAGGATGCAAGTTGCCCCTTCCTTCTGATAGCTTCCTCAATAGAGTGGTGATAGATGGCTGTCACTACTCAGCCTGCTTCCAGCTTTAATACACATCTATTTTTATTATTTTATTTTATTTTATTTTATTTTATTTTATTTTATTTTATTTATATTCTCCCTGCTTTCTCTGCTTTTGTTCCTTACACGAAGGTTTCTTTCAATGGCTTGTGAATGTGAAGTTGACAACCTCATCAAACTTCCCCTGCATGGCAAACAGCAGATCTGAGAGGCTGTTAACCTCATTCCACTGACACATACATGCTTTTCTAAATTCCTTGCAAACATCAGCTATAAAAGGAAATGTGTTTAAAAGCTGCAATGAGCACAGAATAAAAAGGGAAATAAAATTGAATCCTGAGAAGGAAAAGCCATCCATAGATTTGAAACAAACTAGCAAAATCCCCAGGCAGAAAATACATTAACACTTTCACAGAGTTAAATCATTTTCCACCTTTGCGCACACACCTCAATCTTACACTCTTATTCTATAACTGTGCCAGTCAAACAATAGAAGAATTTGCAGCACTGTGCCCCAGGGTTCATTGAAGACTGAGAGAGACAGAAGGTGAAGGAGTCACTTTTCTGGAGACCCAAGGACACTTCTTTTTTTCTTGACTGACAGCAGAGCTTCAGAGTGCAAAGGAAATACCATATTTCATCCTTGCTTCAGTGACTGTTAGGAAAATCCTACCTCACTGTGTTACTCAAATGGAGTATATGATATGGTGAAGAGGCTGATGGGATTTGCATTATGGTAATAAAGAAGAAGAGTTGGGTTTTGTCGGATAGAAGGAGTTTGGTAGACTTCACAGGATTGAGAGGAACCAACTGTTGGGTAGGTATGTCCTCTACCAATTCTTCTGCCGCCATTCAGTTCTTCCATTGCTTTCTTACCCCAGCCTCTTGCAAGCCCTCCCTTCTCGTCTGTGGCTTTCCTTTTTCACATCTGTCCCTAATTTTCACTCACTTTCTTCAGCTGGCCTTGCACTCTTTGAGGTGGTGATGTCACCGTCCCTGCAGGTGTTTAAGGAAAGGTTGGACTTGGTGCTTAGGGACATGGTTTAGTGTGTGACATTGGTAATAGGAGGATGGTTGAATCAGATGATCTTGAAGGTCTTTTCAAACCTTAATATTCTGTGATAATACCCATACTGAGAAAAAGCCTGCGTCAGCCAGCATTGGTGAGGAGTGCTGTTACTGAAAGACATCACTCCCTATAAGGGTGGCTTCTGCAATCTTGGAAGTAGCTTTGTGGGATAGGAAGAGTCTGTTAGAGAGATCTGTGCTACCTAACAGCTGATTATGATCTTCCTGGGCATAGGAAGGGCAGCTTCCAGTCACTTGGGTACTGAAGTAAACAATGTTCTCTCTAATCCACATGATGCCTTCCTTCCTCTCTGCACTGTGTTGGTGGGAGCTAGACTGCAGGGTCTCCACTGAACCTGGCAGAACCATCCCAGGTATCACCCTTTTGATACCACTAGAAGTAAATGCCCTGCTGCACAGGTAGCTACATACTTCATCTATGCCTACATCTAGTCCTGTTAGTTTTATTCTTCAAAAACATTTCAATACTATGATTATGTACTTGTAACATTAAGAAACAATGAACTTTGTGTTTTCTATTAAACAAAGACCTTATTTTAATTGACACTGGTGTTTTTTATTTAGCAATCTCAAAAGCGTATTGCATTTCATTTTCTAGAAATACAAATTATTTTGCAAATTACCAGGATAAGAATACATGCATTAAAGCTACGGAAAAGTCCTTTTCACATTATATAAAGATACATGACCTTTTGATATGTTGAATATCCAGGTCATGAAGTTTTCAATTCAAGCAATAAATTCTCTGGCACTTTCACTAATGTTTTAAGCAAAACCATTAAAGTCAGGAAATAAATAAATGAAGGAAGGAAGCAATCATATTTTTACAGGCAAATACACATAGGTGCCAATTCCACAAAAATTAACTAGCAGATTTTGGGTCTCACTGTGACTGGAAATGTGCCAGACAGTTTGGCAGATAATGTGTAGGAGCAACACATCCTGCTAAGGAATAGGTAAGTGATAGTCATTGGTGAAGGAACAGAAAATTCAGCTTGTAGGTAGTGTAAAAACTTACAATGAAATGCATTTTTAAAATCATAGTTAAAAAAAAAAAAAAAAAAAAAGCATTGCAAAATCTCTAATGTGTATATGCATGCACATTTGTGTGCATGCGTGGATAATTAATATTATTTTATAATATTATTATAGCTATTCAGTTATAGTTGCAAACTTTGCATTTCTGGTTAGATAAGAAAACATGGCAATTTAAAATATTAAAAATAGTGTCTCAGAGAAATTTTAAATGTTCTTCCACTGAGAAGTTTAAGAAAAGTAACACAGAGAAATAACTGAATGATAGTGTTAACTAGATAATACATTTGCTGAACACAGTAGTTTTGTTGTTTTTTTGTTTGTTTGTTTGCTAGCTTTTTTATTATTAAGCAATATGCACTTGGATATTATTAAGCAATATCATGGATATTATTCATGACCTCAGTTTCTTAAAGGATCCACAACAAATTATCCTTATAAATTTTACTAGAAAGAAGTATAATATTTATTTTTATTTACAAATAAGCATTGATAATGTATTCCATTGGAAAATCTAAGCAGATGCTCTTTAAATACTATATTCCTTAATCATCACATCATTTAAATTATCTCCTTAGCTCTCAACTACCCTTCTTTCAGAAAATGATCATTTGTTTTCTTTTTCTTTGCTGTAATGAACATAATACTTTAACTTCCTCTTTACTGTTCTGATAAAATAGCTTCTCTTCTGAAAGACAAAAGTAATGATCAATTCTTAAAATTTTATTTAAAATTTAGGTGAGGCCTGTAGCTTCTTGGACCATCCTTCTTATTCTTCATTATAGATGTGATGTCTGCCTTTTCAGTCATCAGGAATGACTTCCAATTGTCCCGACCTCTCAAAGATGACAGAGTATGGTTTTACAGTGTCATCAGCCAGCTCCTCTAACACCCTCAGATGTATGCTCATCTGGGGCTCATGGACGTGTGTGTGCTCAGGTAGGTCAAGCAATTACTTTCTTCCTGTACTGTGGGTACATTTAATTCCCACAGGGAGCTATGAAGTTGGGCTTCTAGCATATAGTCATCAAGGTACTACATGTATAGTTATGCTGTTTTAACATAGATATTTTCTTTATTACATGAGTGCATGTGATTTTATTTATTTATTTATTTATTGGATAGTTCGTTTAGAATTAAGAAAATTTAATAGGTGTGATTTGAAACTATGTAGAAAAATGACTACCATTTTTGAGGGACGGTATGCTGCATGGTAAGCAGGTGAAAATAAATAGAAATGTGAGGGCAAACAAGCCTCAGTTCATGGACAGGAAGTTTGAGAAGAGAAGCCCATCATGCTTTCATGCTCGTATTTTCTCCCCTAATGACTTCATTGCTAGAAGGGAGACCACCACACTGTCATGGGTGACTGCAAGAAGGGTTAGCTCTTCAAATATATCCAAATACCATACTTGTGATTAATTTTTCTTTTTGGGGAAAACCAAACAAGTCTCCTCCTCACCCCCCTCACCTTCCCCACCCCCCAAAATTAATAGTTGGGATATTGTCTAGTTTCTCAGTAGTATCTTGGTAAACCAGGAAGGTGAAATTTACATCATATTCTTAATGTCCAGCTAGTGTTTCAGTCTGAATGAGATATGTGGGGTTGTTGAAACTACCTGAACATAGTATGTTATGTATCATTCAGAAGGTGGAACTGATATGCATATTGATGTGGTTTTGTTGGGGTTTTCCAAGCGTAGGATCTCTTCTTTCTTTTTTTCACACAAATCAAATAATATGCAAAATGAATTATGACCCAAATGAGGATGGGTTATTTAGGAATGTATAAGGAAAAAGTACATTAAATTTAATTAAGTCCAGCAAAAGAAATTTTAATACTCAAGATCAAGAATTTAACCAAGCAGAAATACTTTTCTAAAGGAGGTTACAAAACTTAAGAATATAGCAACTGCAGCATATTTCACTGAAGCTTAATTATTCTTCCATGGACACATAATTTAATGAAAATGATAGCTCATAACAATATGAGCTAATCTGTGCAGTCTAAGTGCACTTTTTTTTTTTTTCTGTATATGATTTTCGCATATATGTGAATTTCAAGTTCACATATGACACAAGATAAAACATATTTGCTATCACGCTAAAAAGAATTACTGATTTTGTCTCAATAAAATATTAATATTACTTTCACACTACCTACAAACACCGTTCTCTTCTTTACAGGGTCATAAGGGGGAGGAAGAGTAGAAATCCTTTCTTGGGGGCTGAAATCTTTACTTAGGTCATATCAACCTACATCTTCTTATTCCCTTAAGGAATGACTTGTCTAGCTTGATTAAAAACCATTACAGAATCACAGAATTACAGAATCACAGAATTTCTAGGTTGGAAGAGACCTCAAGATCATCGAGTCCAACCTCTGACCTAATGCTAGCAGTCCCCACTAAACCATATCCCTAAGCTATATCCCTAAGCTCTACATCTAAACATCTTTTGAAGACTTCCAGGGATGGTGACTCCACCACTTCCCTGGGCAGCCTGTTCCAATGCCTAACAACCCTTTCAGTAAAGAAGTTCTTCCTAACATCTAACCTAAAACTCCCCTGGCGCAACTTAAGCCCATTCCCCCTTGTCCTGTCACCAGGCACGTGGGAGAACAGACCAACCCCCACCTCGCTACAGCCTCCCTTGAGGTACCTGTAGAGAGCGATAAGGTCGCCCCTGAGCCTCCTCTTCTCCAGGCTGAACAAGCCCAGCTCCCTCAGCCGCTCCTCACAGGACTTGTTCTCTAGGCCCCTCACCAGCTTCGTCGCCCTTCTCTGCACCCGCTCAAGCACCTCGATGTCCTTCTTGTAGCGAGGGGCCCAAAACTGAACACAGTACTCGAGATGCGGCCTCACCAGAGCCAAGTACAGGGGGACGATCACCTCCCTAGCCCTGCTGGTCACACTGTTCCTGATACAAGCCAGGATGCTGTTGGCCTTCTTGGCCACCTGAGCACACTGCTGGCTCATATTCAGCCGACTATCCACCATCACTCCCGGGTCCTTCTCTGCCAGGCAGCTCTCCAACCATTCCTCTCCCAGCCTGTAGCTCTGCTTGGGGTTATTGCGCCCCAGGTGCAGGACCCGGCACTTGGCCTTGTTGAACTTCATACAGTTGACCTCAGCCCATCGGTGCAGCCTATCCAGATCCTCCTGCAGAGCCTTCCTACCCTCAAGCAGATTGACACACGTACCTAACTTGGTGTCATCTGCGAACTTACTGAGGGTGCACTCGATGCCCTCGTCCAGATCATCGATGAAGATATTAAAGAGGAGAAAAAGTGTTACCCAAAAGTGTTTGTGCAATTGACATGTTATGACTATGACAAGTAATTGAGTATGATTTGTTTAATTAGCTAATGTAGTTAAAACATCTTATGGTTACTTTATTTCTCCTTAATCATAGTAGTACTCTACTCCACCCAATCTCCACTTGCTCCATTTATTCACTAAATTTTATCTTTAGACTACATGACTGCAAACACGTTGTATATGCCCGATCTTCAAGTTATCATTGTGCTTGGGCTTGTGTATTTGTCCACAGGAGTGGCTGAGGGAACTGGGATTGTTTAGTCTAGAGAAGAGGAGTCTCAGGGGAGACCTTATTGCTCTCTACAACTACCTGAAAGGAAGTGGTGGGGAGCTGGGGGTCGGCCTCTTCTCAGACATAACTTGAGATAGGACTAGAAGGAATGGCCTCAAGTTGCGCCAGTTTCAGGTTGGGAATCAGGAGACATTTCTTTTCAGAAACAGTAGTCAGGCATTGGAACAGGTTGCCCAGGGAGGTGGTGGAGTCACTGTCCTTGGGGATGTTTAAGGAAAGGTTGGATGTGGTGCTTAAGGACATGGTTTAGTGGGTGACGTTGGTAGTAGGGTGGTGGTTGGACCAGATGATCTTGAAGGTCTTTTCCAACCATTATGATTCTATCTTCCACATATAAAATCTTTGCAATCTAATTCTAGGTACAAATTAACCCCCAGCTGTATTCCTGCAAGACTTTCTCCTCATCTATTCCTGGGCTAATTTACAAAATTCCTCTGGTTTGTCCGTGTCTCAACTGCAAGTAACAAAATGCAAATACAGGTAGTCTTCCACTAATATCTCCACAGCAGTCATAGGTATTATTTAGGTCTGTGTGAAGACATGGAAGAAAATGCCTGTTCATGTAAACACGTCTTTGCTTTTAAAATGGAAATTCACTAATTGTAAACCTGAAATCCTCTTTCCCTTTCCTGGTGGTGCCTTTTTTTTTTCTTTCTTTCTTTCTTTCTTTCTTTCTTTCTTTCTTTCTTTCTTTCTTTCTTTCTTTCTTTCTTTCTTTCTTTCTTTCTTTCTTTTATTTTTATTTTTTCATTTTTATCCACAGAAAACAAGCCAGCTCCTCTGGAATCAATCCATATCAGGTATATGAAGGTTTGACTAAAACAAAGTTTCTAAGCCTGTTTCTGTTTATCCGAGTGTGTTTGTCACCTCATGAAAACAGGCTGAACCTCAAAAATGCATAATTAAAAAAGGTTATCTGGATCTTCATAACAGATTTATTTATTTATTTATTTATTGTGTGAGAGAGAGTGGAAGAAAGATAAAATATGTGTATATGGCAAAGAGACAACAAATTCGCTACTTGTGAATAATAACAATTATATATATATATATATGGTTTGTTTTTTTTTTCTAATCAGAGAAATTCTGTCATGGAGACAGATACTGACTCCAAACCCATGCAGCTACTTATTAGTAGCTCAGACTGAATATAACATTAGGGAAGAGGGAGAGTGGATTTCACTGAACTGTAACAATTTGCATAAACAGTCAACTGCAATTAGATCAGTGTTACCTAATAGTGCCTGAAAGGCAAAGTATATAAATTTTGGTATGCAAAAAAAATATTATAGCAAATCAGTTTTGGACCATTTTTCTATTGACTTCAGTGTTGTTTGTTTGTTTGTTTGTTTGTTTTTTAACTTAGAACAATAAGCAGCACTGAATCAGGATTAAGTGTCCAATTAAATTGGGAATAAAGAACTAAAATACCAGTAAAGTGGAGCTAGATTATAAGTTTGTACTATCTTTGACTTGTAGGAAATCTATCAAAAGCATATAACACTGTATTTTCTCACAATTCTGGCATTTTTTCCTCCAATTTATATTAAAAAAAAAAAAAAAAAAAAAAAGATGCAACTTATACAATTTGAAAAAAATGTGGATTTGATTCTTTATAGAAATCTTAGTAATCTCATTAAAAAAACTTTGCTTAATTTTAATAATTGTTTTGTCATCATCTTCAGATTTATAAAATTTTTGAAAGTAGACTGACAATATTTATATGTCTGGAATCAGCAATGTTTTGCTACTTCTTTTTTTGCTGCTAATTATTAGATTAAGTGAATTGTAATAGAATTAGTGAGGCTTCATCTTCCAGTCAGCTATTCTTTCCAGATCTGTCATACACAATAACTTTGAGATACAACCTGTGCTGTAACTCTTGGATCAATAATTCTTTTGATTCTTACAACTAAAAGAAAATATTTATCCATGCAAACCATCATTCAGGATCAAGATTTTAATTGTGATATGATATCTCTTATATGAACCTTATCAAATAAGAATTAAACTTCTCATAACTGTTACTCATTTATGCACTATTTCTTCCTAGAAGCAAGTACTTGTCAGAGTGACCTAATTTACCAGCAAGAATGTTATGCTTTTAGTTGTGCCCTGCATTTTGAATTAAGTACTCTATATAGCCCAGCTACAGTTGTATGGGATGCAGACTGAGGATGATGAAACATACATCACAAAGGACTTGATACACCTTTAGAAGCTGTCCTGACATTGCTTCAGTTTAGAGGGAAGTATGGTGCCTGGTAGGTCAGAATTCACACCTCTTCCATTCATGTTTTCTTACTATAGATCACCTTCAAAAACTGAGGTAAATACTTAATAATAATAACAAAAAATAACTTTTTTTTTTTTTTTAATGGCTTCTCTTTAGATTAACACACAAACAAAAACAACTGTTGACAAAAAAGATTACTTGCTGTTTTTCTTTCCATAAAGAAATTCCTTCCTCTGATATGGGGAGTAGAACAGATGTGATATATAACCAGCCAGAGACCATGATACTGATAAGTATGAGCTGTAAAATGAGGTGATCTCCCATCAGTTATGAATCATTTAGAATAATTAGAAAACGTGCATTTACAAAAATTATAACTGGTTTGCAAGAACTGGACACATTCTTGAAACATTGCACTCAAAACAAACAAAAATTCACACATCTACATGTGCAACTACTTTTACAAAAAATGAGTAAAAAAAATATAATAGTTTTCACACTTACTCTCTAGTTTCTCTGTTCAATTTCAGGATGTTAGATAGAATAGTGTGTGATTATTATTTTATTTGGATGCTTAGGAACAGTAGGTCAAACTAACCTTGTGAACTATTCCAAAAGTTTATAGCAATGAAATAGAGAAAACTAGCAGTGAAAGACCAAAACTTACATCCTCTTTACAAAATACAGTTGGCTAGCACCTCCACTAGTCAAACAATTCCTACAGCTTAGTGTCTCTTTTGAACAACTCCTATAGCTTAATGTCTCTTTTGAACTAGGTTCTGAATGACCTTCTCTTTCTCCCTTAACTAGAGAGAAGCCTAACAAAATTCTCTCTCTCTCTCTCTCAAACTATTAAATCACAACTTGCCCTTGTGAATACCTCCTTAAATGAGTACAAGAAGAATTAGGCTTCCAAGGCATAAAGACCAGATCTATAGGAAAAACAAACAAACAAAAACAAACAAACAAACAAAAAGAAAAACTGTGCTTCCACCTTAAAGCGAAGTAAACACGATATAGTAAAAATCTATAACTGCATATAAGAAATGTAGAGGTGCCAATGGGATAGAAAATAAGCTTTACAGGCACAGACTACTAAATTCCCCACTGAGCAAGCAAAATTATAATTTATAACAAAGTGGCACTTGAATTGTTTGCAATGATGAAGTTATTGTTTGCTGCAAAATTCTCTGTCAATAGAGTCCTACTGTTATTTTCAGTCTTCAGTGACTTCTTAAATTTATTTTATATTCCTTTCTGACACTACATCCTCTGTGTTGTCATTCCTGTGTGTCAATGTGATGTTTTCAAGCCTCATCTAACTCTCTAGTTTTTGAAACTATATAACTGAAACACCAGCAGCAACACAGTCTGGGGGAAAAAAAAATAAATCTACCTTAATTTTTTTATGAGTTATATTTTTCTTCCTTCATCATATTCCAATTCATTGTTCAGTAAGTTTTAGCTTCCAACTAGATGATATTTCAGATCTCTGAGTTGACATATTTCTTTGACTATATCTCTTTACTTAGAGCTGAGAATTAGTTCTCATGATTACTTAAATGACCTTTTGCTAAAAATTTTCTCACCTAGCGTTTTAATCTTTCATCTCTCAGTAACTCAGCTCTTTCTCTCCAACTCTTCCAGCTATGAAGCCTTTTCAGATCTTTTCATTTGAGCTCCTACCATGAACTCATCACTGTTAACTTTATTTTTATTTTCTGACCTCCTTTACTTGCCCACTATTCACTTTTTTTTCCATCAATACTAGCAGTCATATTCTCCTATAGTAAAGCACTGCAACTGTTGATCTTACAAAACCATTACAAATTCACCTCTTGTGGCTATTTCTTCCCCTTCTTCTTAACTTTGTGGAAAACTCAAATTGGGTGACCTTGCTTGGTTTGTTTTTAAATGTATTGCCAAATTCCAAGCCCTCTTTGTCCATAATACACTTGATTCTTTCAGGACATGGAGGCAGGATAAAAGACAAATTTGAAGAATGAATGTGTTTCTATCTTTGAAGAAGACCTAACCAGCTTCTACCAAGAGAAAATTGACAACACTTGAGGTAACTTTTGTCTTCCTTTTGGTTTGCCCTCTGTCTCCTCATCACAGATGTTAATCTGCTGTCCTAATCCAATCTCATGCCCTGCTGATCCCTCTACCTGATCTCTCTCATGCTCATTATCTCACATATTCCTTTCTCACCCTTTCTTTCTCTCCCTTGTCTTAAACATGCATAAAAGCATGTTTAATCTCTTTGATGTTTTTATACAAAAAAAAAACAAAACACACTGAGGTGCCTCAGTGCAGATCCAACTACCAGTTCTTTTTTTCATTTCTAAACTCATAAAAAAATAATGTATAGAACACTCACCACAAATGTTAAATCCTCCAGATTCTCTGCAGTCTTCTTACTCCACCAAAACCACTCTAACCCAATGCCATCATTCTAATTAAATGACAGACCCAGGACTCTTTCATCAGTAGTGTTTGACTTTAGATCGTGTTGAGTTTACCTTTGAAATATTGGCCTCCCTTCTGCTTCCTTTTCTCCCCCTTCATTTTTTATGGTCTCAATCACCAGAAAACAGGAAAGTATAATACCTAAGAATAGAAGTAATCCTGATAAATCATAAATATATGGAAAAAAAAAAAAGTCTTATTCTCAATTCATATAATAAATTACTAAGCAGGATTGTTTGTTATGCATGTTTTGCTCTGCATACCTTGTGTTGATTAATAATGTCATTATTGGGTTAAATGTTACTTATTTTTGTTCAATGCCAAATTCTCAGAGCATTGGTATATTTCTGTCAGAAACTTAGAAGGACATTTAATACCCAACTCTGTTTGAAAACTTTCTAAGAATCCATATCAGTCTACTTAGTTATATAATCTGTATACTAAATTGCTCTTACAAATCAGTCTTGGAAGAATCAAAAAATTATGTTAGCAAATAGATTTTTACATATTTTCATACATTTGTTTAATATATTATGTGCATTATATATGTTCAAAATTAGAGAAGTATTCTCACGTGCATGTTGTGAGGCAACTATTATTTAAAATCTATCTCCTCCATCCCTCTCAAGACTTATCTCATAACTGCTCTGTTTCCTTAGAAATGCTTCAAGTTGGGATGAAGCTTGTTAGCTTGCACTCATTTCCCCATCACTTTAACAAGGCATTCGTGGGGAAAATCCACTGACATAATTAACAATCTCACATCACACTCACATCACAAAAGATGAAGCCAAATACTGACAAGGGATGGTGCCAGTGCTCATTAGTAAGTCCCTTATATCTGTTTGTATCTCCTCCATCTTGTCTCATCTTGTCTTTTCCTTCCTTCCTTCCTTCCTTCTGCCTTTCTCTTTCTCTCTTTCTCTCTCTCCCTTTTTCTTTCTCTCTCTTTCTCTCTTTCATTCTTTCTTTCTCTATTTCTTTCCTTCTCTCTTTCTTTCTAGTAATTGTTCATATACTAATTTATTGCAAGCAGTAATGGAAAATAAAAAACTAGAGAAGTCTTGTAAACTAGCTAAACCTATCTCCATGTACTCATTGGCAGGAAGGTTTTTACTATAAAATTATAATACTTTGTCCTATTTCTTTTAAAAGATGAGTGGAGAAGTATATGGAGATATTATCTTCATCGTTTCACTATCTTGTGCTCAAATGAACAATAGCATACCTTTATAAAAAAGTTCCAAAAGAACCGTAGACAATTAATTAAAGATTTAAAATTTACTTTCAAGGGACAGCCATACTGTTTACAGAAGAACTCTTTAGATGATAAGGTCAACTTCCAAACAAGTTTTTTTGTTTGTTTGTTTGTTTGTTTGTTTGTTTTTTGTGACATGTATACTCATATACTGTTTTTGCAACTTGTATGCTGTTTTTGATTTTTGATGGTGCAAACATTAGTAAAATATTTTAACCCTAGTTAACTTTGTTTGTTTGTTTGTTTGTTTGATTGTTTTGTTGTTGTTGTTTTGTTTTGTTTTGTTGTTGTTTTTGTGTGTTTGTTTTTCTTCAAAAGGGACCACATTTCTAAAGTCTTTCTCATTACATGTGTAAGTATGCCGAGACCTGGGTAACTAATGCCACATATACATAAAAAAAACCTGCACTGATGAATAGCATCTGTCTTGTTCAATACTGCTGAAAAACTTTATAGGTCAGGCAGCCAGACAGTCCTCTTGTCCAGGGATCACAGACTTTCCTGAAGTCTTTTTACTGTAGTTCATTCAAACATAAAAGTTTTAGCTTAGGTTTCATTACATATTGTTTCCACTACATGCTATATTCTAATTCTCCTTAGTTATCTGCTTGCTGATCTAGTGATCTTGTTTGTAAGTTTGCTGTGGCTTACACTGCAGACAGATGTGGCCTTCTTTCCTGCACAGGATGCCTAGGTCCTTTTCTGCAAAGCTGCTTTCCCTCCGGTCAGCCCCCACACTGTACAGTGTCTAGGGTTATTCCTCCCTAGGAATAACCTAGGTGCAGGAATTTGCAATCCCTTCTGTTGAACTTCCCAACATTCCTGTCAGCCTATTTCTTCAACTTGTTGAGTTTCTTCTGAATGGCAACACAACCTGTCAGCCACTTCTCCCATTTTTGTATATTCTGCAACCTTGATCCAGGTCATTAATGAAGGTGTTAAATAGTGTTGGGCCCAGTTTAAAGCCTTGTTGGACACTACTAATGCTTGGCTTCCAACTTGACTTTGTGCTGCTGATTACAACCCTTTCAAGCAACAGTTTTCAGTCCGCCTCACTATCCTCTTATGGGTTATGGGAAATTGTTGATAGACTTACTAAAGTTGAGATAAGCAACAATTACTGCTTTCCTACCATACACTAAATCCCAAGTCAGCAGTCTTGTTTAAGAAGAGAGAAAGTGTTTTGGGACAACTGGTTGTGGGTGTACAACAGCAGATTAGAAATCATCAGGTAAGTATTTTGACTCCCTTTTGTGTTGTGTCTTTTTCAAAAATGTGTGTCAAGAAAAAAAGCTATTTGAAGAAATGTTCATTTATGTGATTTAACTGTGTGTATAACTGAATAATTAGAAAAAAAATGTTTGCTGAATTCAGCAAAATAATGCAAATTATTCTGTTATTAAATTGGCTTTAAGTCTCCTTAGCAAGCTCTGGTTTTGTATTTTTAAGACCTTTTTCTATTCACTGTTGAGAAATAGGATATTGACTACTACTAGTCTTTTTCTTCAGAGCACACTTAGCAGTATTTATTCCAAAGACTTTATACATGGAAAAAGAAGAGAAACTATAAAGTTCTGATTTGTTTTGTTTTGTATTTTTCCCCCACAAGTGGCTTCTGATGCAGTAGCACAGCATTTGCAGAGAAATTACATGACTTTGCAAAGTTTTGTTTCACGTGTTTGGAAACCACTCATTTAGAAAGGCACTTTTAGAATGTTTTCCTTCTGTGCTTGTCCACAGAGGTATTTTACAACCTTTCTAAGGAATGTATTTTTCCAAGAGGCAGGAAATTTGAATCTTGCAATGCTTATGGTGAAAAAAATGATTCTATGGAAGTCATTGGCTGAAAATGATATGTCATTTGGCGGTTAAAACGGGACCACTTAGAAAAACATTAAAAGGAGATATGATGAGAAAAGGATAAAGGTAAATAATTAAATGAGTTAAAAACAAACAAAAAAAAAGTGTTCAGAGATCTATCTGCATTAAAAATTCACATATCAAATTGGAGAATCAGATGCTAAAGGTTTTTATTTATCAATCACACCTAATGCTTGGCAATGACCCTGAGTAATGCTTAGAAGTGCTGCAAATACTCTCTTGCCCTGTTCTTCCTACACTCTTATTTACAGACTGGAATACAAAGATGAAGCTATCAGAGCATCTGGTAATTTGATGGCTGGCTTGTCCATGTGCATTCTCTGATTGAATATATTTTGGCAGTCACAATCCGATCAGGAATGGATGAGCCATGGATGAGTATGTGTTGTTAAAAGGTGTCCCTGCCAAGCCATGTGTTATGCAGGCTTGGCTGTTTTCATGAAGAACAGAGATCCTATTAAAAACCTGGTGTTAATAACTATCCTCCTTTCTGAATTTGTTTATTGCTGTGGATTCTGGAAATATGCTAAGGTCCAGAATGTTAGGCATAGTATTTTATTGAATTGGGTCAAATGTCCATTGGAACTGGGTATATAAAATTGCTCATTTCAAGATCCCAATAATATCCCAAAAGTTGCAGGAGAAATCTCTGCCTGCATAGAGACTTGCTGATGCCGTAATGTGGTGGTTTTACTCAGGTGGGCAGCTGAGCTCCACCATAGCTTCTCTTTAACTCCCCCTCCTGAAAGGGAAAAGGAGAGAAAACAGAATGAAAAGGACTCAAGGGCTGAGATAAGGATGAGGAGATCGCCACTCAACAATTATGATGGGCAAAACAGACTCAGAGTAGGGAGATAGTAAGATTTACTGCCTATTACTAACTATTACTAGAGAAGTGAGAAACAAAGGAAAGAAACATAAAAATACATTCCCCCCACCCACCCTATTCCACCTCCTCCCCCTGAGTGGTGTAGGGGAACAGGGGAATGGGGGTTTTGGTCACTCTACAGCACTTCTTCATTGTTCCGTCTCAGTCATTCTCTTCCCCTGCTCTAACCCCCTAAGGGGTCCTCCCATAGGATTCCGTCCTTCCCAAACTGATCCTGCATGGACATCCCAAAGGCAGCAGTTCTTTAAGAACTGCTCCAGATATGGGTCTGTACCTTGCAGTCCATCTGTCAGGAGCACACTGCTCCAACCTGGGTCCACCACAGGCAGCAGTTCCTGCCAGGTCACCTGCTCCTGCATGGGCTCCTCTCCATGGGCCACAGGTGTGTCCTGGAATTTGTTCTGGCAAGAGTTCTCCACAGGCCGCAGCCTCCTTCAGGGCACATCCACCTGCTCCACCATGATCTCTTCCACAGGCTTCAGCATGGAGATCTGCTCCATGGTGGTACACCGTGGGCTGCAGGGGGACAACCTGCTTCATCATGGTCCTCTCCACAGGCCACAGGGGAATTTCTGCCTTGGAGCCTGAAGCACCTCCAGCACCTCCTCCCCCCCCTTCTTCACTGACCTTGGTGTCTGCAAGGCTGCTTCTCACTCCTCTCTCAGCTGTTGTTCCTCAGCAGTTTTTTTGTTGTTGTTTTGTTTTGTTTTGTTTTTGTTTTTGTTTTTGTTTTTTCTTTCTTAAATATGCACTCATGGAGGTGCAAACAGCTTATTAGATTGGCTTTAGCCAGCAGCAGGCACATTAGCTAACATGGGGCAGCTTCTGGACTTTTTTCTCAGAAGCCATCCCTATTGCATCCTGCTACCCAAACTTTTCCATGTTAAACCCACTACATTCCACCCCTCGCCTCTGTGAAAAGCATATTTAAGAATAATCACAATATAGTCTTACTTCACAACCATCACAGTCCAAGTAGGACTACTCTCCAAGTAGGAATTTTGTGCAGAATTGAAGATTCCCTTAGACAGGAGAGATGTGGAGAGTCTCGTAAAGTCCAGCTGAAGACTAAGTTGTGACTATCCTTGAAAAAGAAGCTTTCCAAAACTGATCATTCACTATTTATTCATCTGCTGATGGTGATTCTCAAGGAATCAATGTGATTATAAGGGTAAAATATCCTTTGCTGTTGCTTGTGAAGTACCTGCCAAAACAGTGATATTTGACACATCCAGTTTTTAATCAAATCAGAACTTCCTCCAGTATTTACAAGCAGATATATTGTTCCAAGATCATGCAAAATAAATCAGCAATTACCTACACATTGCTGATTTGACTGCCAAAGCATTTTTTTTAGACACTGAATAAAGCTTCTCTGGTATTTACCACCTATAAGGACCTAAAGCAAGATTAATCTCATGGATAGCATAACTGAAAAGACTTCTCTCATCTGTTTGCAGTTTAGTTTCTTCCTTGACCCCTTTTTCTGAAAATAATTGAGTTTCCAGGTAGTAGCTGCTATTCCAATTTCCTGCTGCTGATGACATTGTAAGTTATCTTTACTGGTTTTCCTGGAGAACCTTGTTCCAGTCTTTGAGAAAGTGCCACAGGTTATTCAGGGTTCAAATTGTCTCTAATTTTCAATTAAATAGCTTCATTTTTTCATATGGCCAAGTTATTTTACCTGCATATTATCTTTTCTATCTTCATTTCTCACTCTAACATAAGTGACTTTTCAATAACTTAAGGATTTCTTTTTCAATTATTTGAACAAAACTAAGAAAGTGAAAGACGTGAAATGGCTTGCTGTCAGAGCAGTAAGAAATACTTAAAGATCTGTCATTTTTCACAATCTGAAAAAGAGAACTACATAATTTTCCTGGTAATTACATTATTAAATACTTGTTAGTCCTAATATTGCTTTTCTTTGTAGACAAACCACTTCAGTATTAGTTCCAGTGATCTGGATGAGGGGATTGAGAGCACCCTGTAGTTTGTGCTTGAGAGCACCATGTAGGTTTGAAGATGACACTAAGTTAGGTGCAAGTGTTGATCTGCTCGAGGGGAGTAGGACTCTGCAGAAGGACCTGGACAGGCTGGACCAATGGGCAGACACCATCTGTATGAAGTTCAATGAGGTTAAGTGCCGGGTCCTGAACTTGGGATATAATCCCATGCAATGCTACAGGCTGGGGAAGAGTGGCTGGAAAGCTGCCAGTTGGGAAGGGGCCTGGGAGGTTTTGTGGATAGTTGGCTGAGTATGAGCCAGCAGTATGCCCAGGTGATCAAGAAGGCCAACAGCCTGGCTTTCATCAGAAATACTGTGGTCAGAAGAACTAGTGAAGTCGTTTTCCCTCTGTACGCATCTCTCTAGGCTGAATGATTCCATTATTCTAATATAGGTTTCTTAAACTGATGATCTGTAAGCAATTTTCAGTCTTCAATAATCAGTCTGGCTAACTGTAAAGGAACTGAAACAAAAGCTCTGTGTATGTGCTGTTGCATGTACATCCTTGGAGAGTTGGCTAGTGTAGCAGCAAATGCAGGCATAACCTTTTTATATGTTCATTACTACAGTATAGAAACATATTCATAGAAATCTAGCCAATATTTATAGACATGTTTTCAAGACTCAGCTGACATACAGATACTTCTAAGCCCTTTCTATTGCTTTTCTTACTGTCAATTTTTGATCTATAATATTTTATTTGCTGTTTTGAGAACTGGACTAATGCGTCTAAAAGACTGGTTGTGATGACTCCAAGGTCTTCTTTTCAGTAGTTACATGTCTAAGGAAGTTGCTCCATATCAGGTGGTGTTGAGTCTATACTTGGGAAGTAGCATTTTTAGGTTTCTTTTTTTTCTTTCCTTTTTCTCATTTCTGTGAGAAACTGACAGTCTCCGTTACTCTCGTTTTACAAACCAGATCCTTTATCCATTGACTTTAGTAGGGTTAAGTTTCTTAGAAAGACACAAAACAAAAGTAATTCAGATTAATATATACATGAAAATACTTTCATGTGAAGATAGGTGAAAGTGAACATTTTCAATAAAATTATTGAACAGAAACTTATAAAAAGGCAACAGTTTAATAAATGACTAGTTTTCAAATTATAAGAAAGAACTCATATGAAAGCTAATAGTCCAGGAAATTATTTGAACTATTGTACCTTCTTGTTTTATCAATAAAATCATACCCACGCCCCCACACCCTCCAAAAATAGAATTGGTTGGGTACAAATCTACCTTCCTCTTTATTTTTAGGGATGAAGTATATTCCTTATTATATATGTACAGTAGCTATTGGAGCTCTGGCACTGAGAAATATCAGAAGGCAGCAAGCTATAATTGTGCTTGCCTTTAGCTCAAACATACCTGGATTCTTCTGCATCCTCACTGCTAATGAAATGCTATTTCAGAGATTCATGGTGTATCTCTGTTTAAAGTTATATTTCTATCTCATTGAGCAGAGTCCCTGTTTAGCATTGCCCAAGGCAGTGCAGTCATGTGAATACATTGATGAGAATGCATAATATATGTTAATTGATAGAGTAACTGTCAGTATATCGTGTGCCAACGCCAGCCTTGTCAAAACCAACCCTAATTATGGCATTGATGATATAAGTATTAAAATAGCTAATGAATGCCGTAGGCTACCCTGTTGGGATGTTTTCCATTTTGTAAATAAAATACAATAATAGGATGAGTGTCAAGTAAACTATTTATTTATTTATTTATTGGCTGAACTAATAATTTGTCTTCAACAAAAGCAACATGGTTTATATCAGAATGTTTAAACATTTATTTAGGCAGAGCATTAGCTTTTATGCAGACCTTCTCACCTGTTTATTCCTGATGCAGATTTTGGGAGTCTCAACCATTCTGAGGTGTTTTAGGACATCCTATATCACAGTAAAGTGAAATTAGTTGATGTGTGTGGGCATACATTATGAAGGCAGTGGCCACTACTTCAACAACTGGGGCTATGATCCTAACCCTGCAGTTTGCAGATCTACTAAGCTTTTGATAAACTCACTTAACTCACTTGTAATATGCATTTCAGGTCAGATGCATCCTGTGGCAGAGTGGTGAAACTGTCTCTTCTTTCCTGCATGCTCTCTATGAAAGTAAGAGAAGATCCTAGATAAAGAAAACAGAGGTGATTTCACTCTATAGCACTAGCATAGAGAACTTTTTGATTATAGCCGCCGTTCTTAGGTTGAAAGTTTAAAGTATGGTGTGGCTATACATGCAAAGACTGTATCTCAGAGAAACACCTGCTTCTGGTAAGTCAATTCCTAATCTTTAATCTAGTTTCTGGAAACAGTCCAAGTTTAGCTGTTTTCAGACAGATTTATGGAGCATATTTTCTCACATGATTAATGTTACCTTACTTGGGATGCTAGGATTGGAAGATGCTTCTTACACTTCTAGTATTGATAATAAATGGCTTATCTCAACTGTAGTTTTAGTGTCAGTGATCAAAATGAAAGTTTGTAAATTCCAAATATGGAACTTATTTCTTCTTCAGGCAACCAACTTTAATAAGTATTAGTGTATAGTTTAGATATATCTCCATGTTCTGTGTTTTAACACCTCTAAGGTGCTGGGCTATCTTTCCAAGAATAATATCTATATTAAGCATAAGAAATTTAGTGTGAATGCTTAAGTTGAATGATAAAAAGGTTGACTTTTTTTCTTTTTTTTTTTTTTTTTTTATTTTATTTCCCCAGCTTGTTAACATCAAAAGATGCGTGAGTGGGCTTATAGCCTTGAATATCTCGTACAATTGTGTTCAGAGTAAATAATTTAGTTTTTAGATGGTATATTCAAGTTAATAATAGAGATGCATGATTTACACAGTGTCTTTATAAGACAGTAACTAAGCTTTAGAATTGCATCAGATTGTGTTATTGCTTCTTTAATTGCAATGAATATAAACAGCTTCTGAGGATAAGACAGAAAAGAGCCATATAATGTATACCACCTATAGTTTTTGTATGTATTGAAAATGTGAATATGTGTGGGTTTTTGTTTTGTTTTGTTTTTAACTATGTATTCATTATCTACCTGAGCTACTTATTAAGGAGAGAAGCTTTTCAAGCCAATTAAGTTTAATGACCTCTTGGATAAACTACAAAATTTGCTTTTGTTTAAATAAGTATTTTATGGGCTATTGACAATCTATACATACAGAGACTGATAAATGGGTAGAATTAAATTTACATGTTTTCTTCCAAAGGAGTAACTTTGTGTCTATAGTTGCCTTATACGATAATCATACTCTGTGGATATTTTCTGCAGTTTTGTAGTTATATATCTATAGTCATATGGTATTAAAGACTGTCCTTTAGTTTTAAAGGGCTACGCTTCTAAGTTTATATTAAAGGACTGTTTCAATAGATGTATAGCATACATTTGTGTGAATAAGATACAAAATATGCCACATATAGAGAAATCTGATCAGATTTATGAACAGAAACCATGAAAAATGTTTCTCCAAGCCCTACAGAGCATCTCTAGATTCTTATGAGCAGTTAAAAACTGTTTTCAACTGTTTAATAGAATTTTAAAGGAACGATGAGAAAATTCTCTCAGACAAATTGTTACATTTAATCCTTTTTGACTGACTATTTGTCTTAACACTATGAATTTTTACAGTACAGTATTGTTTCCAGAACTGTACTCATGAAAATCCTTTTGAAACTTCTCCAAATCAAAAATCCTGTGATTTAGCAAACTCTAATTGAAGATCTGCCCTTAATATCAAGCTTTATTCTTCTTTGTTGTAAATTTGGTAAATTATTGCTTGCCCTGTCCTTGGCAAGCATGGACAACAGTTGATCATTCTCCTCTATAGAGAGATCTTTGTACACATTCGAAGATTGTGATCATGTCCCAGTTCAGCCTTTACTCTTCTAGACTAAACAAGCTCCATTATTTCAACCTTCCCTCATAGGTCATTTTCTGCACCTCTTATCATTTTTATTACTCTTCTCTGGACTCTATCCAGTTTGTTTACATCTTTTGTAATGACTCAAGCCTGGTCTATGTCCACTAACAGAACCACATTCTTCCTAATGTGGTTAAGACACAGTTTTAAAGCAAACAATTAAGACTAAATGGTTTGATCACAAAGTGACTCAAGTGTAAAACATGTTTTTGTGAGATCTATCTCTTCCTTACTAGGTCTATGCAATTCTCATACAACATTGTTAGCCAAGCCAAAAAAAAAAAAAAAAAAAGGAAGAAAATAAAAGAAAATAAAAGAAAGAAAGAAAGAAAAAAAAAAAAAAAAAGCTTGGTTAGTAAAATGTGGAAGTGCTTAAACTATTTTTGCTATTTTGGTCAAGATCATGAGGATCATCCTGTCATTTCTGACTACTTCAGTCAGGCAGGAGATGTCTACAAAATTTTTCTTCTTTTGTGAAAAATGATAAGCTTGACCAACTGCTTATGATATGCTGCTTAAATGCAGACAAAAGCATTCCTTTTCCAAATGTTATAGTAGTCACTTTTTCCATAGTTGTTGAAAGTTATGCCTTGTTTTTAAATAAAATAAATATATAACTTTTTTTTTAATACATATATAGAAAAAAAAAAACTATCAATCAATAGAATCAATTTAGAATAAAACTTCAGAGTAAAATTGAAAGCTCCACTGCCTTGTGAACTTAAACATTGCCTTTGATCTTATATGATAAGCAAATGACCTGGATCTGTCATTCAGTGTCTGTTCAGAAAGAATAAATCACGAGCTAAGGTAACTCATGGCTTGAATATCATATTGCTGGTTCTCAAGAATAAACAAGATTTCTGTTTTGTTTTTCTTTGAAATCAGGAGGTGCTCTTCAACTTCATGTGTTATATTGTCTATACTACTTTTAATTTTTTTCTCCTCCATCTCTTGCCTGAAATTCAGTTCTAGATGGAAATATATTTTTTTTTATTCTTTTTTTTCCCCATTGGTGTTATCCATTTGGTTTATAGCTTCTTACAGAAGCAGAAGTAGACTTCAGAACTTTACTAGATTCTACTTGTGTGATAGTTAGGATTTAAATTGCATTAAGCTTGTCTCAAACATATACTCATGATGCAGAACTCCAAATAATTCCAATGTTTCAGTTTACCAGAAGTGAGCATACCTGTGCAAGTATGCAGTAGGTATTGATGGGTACTGTATAGCATAACTATTTTTGAACAAGAAGCTACTTTGGTTTTGATGTGCTGCTATAATGTATGCAATTTCGTGTTGGTAATCAGAGCAGCTAATGGTTACAAATGTATTTGTCAACTTTCCCGTGTTGGTGACTGCTTTTTAAGGGCTGCTTGTAACAGCTGATAACAGACGGTGAATTTCTATCCAGGAAGAGTTTGGATTAAGAAATTGTTATGTCATCTCTTCTTTAGCCCCAGATTCCCTGGTCCCTGACTCCTCTTAGTTCCTTCCTCCACACTGGAGTATCTATATACCCCTAATACTTTCACTAACTTGGCTATGTACTGAGTACTATTCAACTACCAGTGTCCTCCTTCCCAAATATATGCTCACTCCCAAGCCTTTTCAAGATTCCCCCAAATGTCCTTTTTCTTCAGAAGGCCTTTGTGCACATGAAGGTGCAGAGTACATCTCCGTACCCACAACCCTGAAGAGCTGATATGATGGATTGTCTTCTACAGGTTGTTCAGAATTACAGCCTGACTCTCTCCCAGGCATTGAACCAATCTGTGCAAGCTGGGTGGGTAGCTTAGGGGGTATCTACCCCTCGATTATCTGTCTCAAGAAGGTGCTTCTCTTCTTTTGGTTATATTAGAATACTCATTTCTGAAATGGCAATACAGGATCAATTTTCCATAGGACATAAAAGACATGTAGCAGACCCACTCAGAAGGGATAAATGATTAGCAGTACCAATAAAAATCATAGGGAAGGAAAGAAGGGAAGAGATCTGGGCATTGAAATGTGTTGTTTGTTTGTTTGTTTGTTTCTAATAATTACTTATTGTTTCTTGTTCAATAATGCTGGCCTCATTTTGCAGATTCTTGAATCCGTGCCACTGCTTTTCATACAGATGTAAGTATTTAACTTTCAGCTGCCTGCTAGTAATAAATATGTATAAGCTTTGAGATGCATATATATGTTTTTGGATTTTCTTCCTTAAGCAGTCATTTGAGAACTGGAAGGCATGGCTATGGCAGGAGGTCAAAGGGATATTTTACAAACACATCTCAGTGTTTGTAAATATTTGAAAAAGGCTAGTTCTCCTCTTAGCTTCCAAGGCTCGGCTTTTGACCATTTGAGTCTGGTATTCCACTGAAAACTAGATTTAGGGTTTTACATCATCATCCCTACCTTACGTTCATACTTGCCTGTGCCAGATTTAATATGCAAATTCAACTGAATACAAATACTTCAGTAGCATGTCCTTTTTTTCTCTTTGATCACAGATCATACCCAACTCTGGTTCTGTATTAGTCTGGTGAATTTTTGCTGATCTTTAATCTCTGTGGCTGCAGAATGGGTACAGAACTAACAGTTACTTAACAAATAACACATATTTTTCTCTATGTCCAGTATAGCATGGGATTCAGCTTGAGCCTGACAGCTGAATTTAGCTTTCTGAAGTATGATAGTTACCTAGCTTTCCAGTGGTATGGAGATGTAGTCACTATCAACGTGGTTGTAAACTGGGGCTGAATCTTAACCCTAGTTATATTCTAGTTTTGATTTTTTTCATCTGTAATTTCTGAGACTTTAATTAGCTTAAGAATGGCTTTCAAATTAATATTTTCACTAGAAAAAATATTAAACTGATCCAGAAAACTTTGGAATTGCTTTGGAATTCAGATTAAGGATCCAGAGGTCAGATACCCAACCAAAACTTCCACCTCTCTCAAACTGATGAAATTAGAATAAGAAACTCCTGACAAGTCCTCAGAACACTTTGACTTTTCCCTCCTCGGTCAAATATTTAAAGGTAAGGGTTGTTTGTTTGGTTTTAATGGTTTTTTTTGTTTGTTTGTTTGTTTTGTTTTGTTTTCTGTTCTTTTGTAACATACAGCCTCCTTTCCGTTTCATGTCCACATTTATTCTTTGCATTGCCTAGCAGCTTGGAATGGAGTATGCTATATTTTTACAACTTTAAAAACTAACAAGTGGCCTGAAACAGAGGGAATAGATTTGGTGACCCTGTGTACAGAATGAAAAGACAGGAAAGGGACCTGAGAAGAAATGTTTTGTATAAAACTGTTGACCTCGGTTCCTGTGGAAAAAGGCTATATAGGTTTCATAAAGTTCAACTTTTCATTTGGCTCGTAACTCAGTTCTGCCTTGTTATTTGAAATAAAGCACAAGGTTTTCCTTGAATCTGTCACTCAGGAAAGATTTAAATAAAGTGTATAAGGGGATGTATTCAAATGTAGTCAGACAGCTTAATGATCAGACAGATTTTTTCCATTACTGTTAATCAGGAGGTAGTGATGAGGGCCAGTGATACAACCAGGCAAGCTCACATGTCTTGTAAGCATGCTTTTTAGTCATGCTCTAACCCTTAAAATAATCTTGAATCCTCTCCATTTTTAGCAAAGCAATGTGTGTGGAGGGGGGAGCTGTGGGGGGTTGTGGTGGTGGTAGTGGTAGGGGAGTGTAGATAGACTCTTCAAGATTTTTCTGTCCTTTCCCGTTCTTCATCTCTCAGAATTTTGGAAAGAGACCTACCACCTGCCTGCCAGGTAACATGTAGAGGGACCCTTATCATTTTTCTGTCTGCCTGACAGGAGCTGGGTTAACAGTCTTGTAAGACTGCCAGTAAGGTGCTGAACAACCAAAGGCATTCTCAGCCACCCTGGGCTCTGCACACTGCCTGCACACAGAGCTTAGTTCCTGTACATCATATATGTTTTACCTATGTATCTCTTTTCTCAAAAGCTTATCCTCTGCAATGCTTTTTATCCATAAATACATGACAGCTGTGTATATGACCTAGTCAGCTTTAAAAGAAGCAGGCACTCCATGTACTCGTTTACTCAATGTGAGCAATATTTAGGTTAGGTACAAAGAGTCCTTTCGTAGTACTACCGGCAGTCCACCAGATGTCATGCTATCACAAAAATGGCGATTTATGTGTATCTGGAAAGTACTGCAGTTGTAACTCTCCAGAAACTGCACGATCTGTTCAGGCAGCTTCAGTGTAAGGTGTTCAGGCAAGCAGAAACATTGAGCAAAAATGTTCCTAGGTCTACTGTAAATGTAAAAAAATGCACCCTCAAGCTTTAATCCCTAGTTCTACACAAGTTGCCGATTCTCAGTGGAAGGGAAAGGAATTGCACCAGGTCGTTTGTCCATCAAAAAAAAAAAAAAAAAAAGTCCTGTTGTGTATTTTTATCCTGTGATCAGCAAGACCAGATCATAAATGTATCAAAACAAGGAAAGCTTATTGCAACACTCAAACCTCTCACTTTATGCAATCAATACTCATCTGAATGCTTCTAGAAGTTGTTGTTCTTTTTAAATTAAAGTACTGCAGAAGTTACTCTTCAGAGAAGGAATCATCCTTCCTCTATTGTGTAGGGAAAGAGGGAGAAAATTTCAAAGTGGAGTTGCCAGATACTCAAGTTGTAGAAGTGCTAAATGAAGCAGGTTAAATAGTTAACCTCGTTAAATAATAGTTAAACTCGTTAAATAGTAGGTCTAAATGGACATGTAAAAAGAGACAAAAAAACTTGTGATGCTGTCAACACAATGCCCATAAACATATGTCTACACAAACACTCAAAGTCTGACTGCACTTCGGAAAATCCGGTCTTCCAAACAGCAACAACTGTCATACACTAATACCAGAGGCTTTAGGTAAGATTCATGCCAGTTGCATGGAGCAGTCTGTGAGTGTGATGGCAAAGGAAATGAATGCAGGACCAATGGCATGAGACTATGAAAAGATGCCTGCTGCTATGTTTTTCCCCATACATACCAGTTTCATACTCATCCGTACTCAAGATGTACCACACCTGTACAGATCAGAGTGGGACAATCACTTCCCTCAACTGGTCTCACAGACTTTGCAAATTTTGTTATATTCTGTAGTTTCTTGTATCTATGCTCAGTGATTTTTTAAGGTTAAGAATGTAGAACATGATCATGAAATATGAAAGGAAATAAGTAGAATAAAATCTGAATTCTGTGTTGGGATAAGACACACTTTAAAATGGGTACCAACAAAAGAATATTTTAAGTGTTTTTGTTTGTTTTCCCTTATAGAGAAATTTTGAGTGTTGTTGAGTTCGAATAAAACCAGATACCAAGTAAGAAAAGAAAGCATGCTTCAACATAACTCCTTCTTTCTTCTTTCTATTGGAAATTATTTTCACTGAAAAATTCCTTCTTTATCTGAAAACAGCAAGTACATCACCATCGCCAAGAGTTCCAAGAACTGCCAATCAGTTTGGCAATAGGCTAGAACCTAGTTGTGAAAACATGCAGCTGTTTTGGCATTTTTTGGAAAAAAAAAAATATAAATGAATCAGGCATAGCTGAACTATGCTATTGGAGAACTATTAGGATGAAGCAGGGAAGAGATCTAAATCTTCTTGTTTGACCAGAGGGAGAATAGTATGAGATAAGGCACAACAGGCACAGCAATAAATATGTATAGGCTCATCAAAAATTAATTTAGCCTGAAAACTAGAAAGCACTAGTAGTTATCAAAGCAGTGAGGTTCCAAAACAATCTTCCCTTACAAATAATGACAGAGAGACACTGTTTTTTTTAAGAATAGGACTTAGTGAGTGTTGCGGTTTAACCCCAGTAGGCAGCTCGGCACCACACAGATGATCTCTTGCACCCCCAGAATGGGATGGGAGAAAGAATCAGGAAGGTAAAAGTATGAGAACTCATAGAGGTAAAGACAGTTTAATGCTAAAACAAAAGCTGCAGAAGTACACAAAGCAAAACAAGGAATCCATTCACTGCTTCACAATGGCAGACAGATGTTCAGCCATTTCTATGAAAGGAAGGTCCATCACCTGTAATGGTGTCTTGGGAAGACAAACACCATCATTCCAACAATCCCCTCCTCTTCCTACTTTCCTCCCTCCTCCCCTCTCCCCCGCCTTTTTCCATCCCATCTTATATTACCGAGCATGATGTCATATGGAATGGGACATCCCTTTGATCATTTTGAGAGAGCTGTCTTGATTGTGTCCACTCCCAGATTCTTGTGCACCCCCAGCCTCTTCTCAGCACAAGAAGCTGAAAAGTCATTGACTCCATGAAAGCACTGCTCTGCAACAACTAAAACATTTCTGTATTATCACCACTGATCAAAATATCAAATATCCAAAACATAGCATCATAGGAGTCTCTATGAAGAAAATTAACACTATCCCAGACAAAATCAAGACAGTAAGGAGTATGGTAAATGTGAAGTAAGAAATCAATGCTAAAGGGATTTCTATAGGTATTGTAAACTAATCAGGACTGAGACAGAATGGCTCTGGAAGATTGAAGGGATTTCTATAGATATTGCGAACTAATCAGGACAGGACTGAGACAATGGAAATGATTTCCTGGAACTCATTGTAATAAAGATCACCCTTTCAGGAATATTTATAGAAAATCGCTTACCTGTGTAACCCCTTCTGTATAAATACAAGATGAACTACTATGGTGGGTGTGCATGATTGTGGTGGGACTACCCCCCGTGCTGCCCACCTACTTTAAACATACCTACTTTACAACTTTACAGGTTGTGGAATCTGTTTTCCGCAAGTCAATTGGCAGTAACTATGAGGTCATTTTGGTGATCTGAAAGGTAACTTCTTTATTCCAGTGTTTTTTAACAAAGGTTGTTGTGTTATTATGCATTCTTTTGAATCATGCAGACATATTAATGTATCTCTAAATTAATAGAATAGTTCACTTGGAAGAGACCTACAAAGATCATCTAGTTCAACTGCCTGACTACTTCAGGGCTAACCAAAAGTTAAAGCATTAACCAAGTTAAGGGCATTAACCAAATGTCTTGTACACTAACAGGCATGAGGCATCAATCATCTCTCTAGAAAGTCTGTTCCAGTGTTTGACCATCCTCACAGTAAAGGTATTTTTCCTTATGTCCAGTCTCACCCTTCCCTGGTGCATAATTATGTTGTTCCCACATGTCTTATCATTGGTTCCCAGTGAGCAAAAACAGGCACCTCCCTCTCCATTTAGCCTCCCTGAGAAGCTGTAGAAAGCAATAAGGCCACATCTTGGCCTCCCTGTTTTCCAAACTAGACAACCCAAGTGTCCTCAGCCTCTCCTCATTGGACATGCCTCCCAACCCTTTTACCACCTTTGTTGCTCTCCTCTGGATGCATTGAAGGATCTTAGGAGGTTTTGTTTGTTTGTTTGTTTGTTTTGCTTTGTTTTGTTTGTTGGTGTGTTTTGTTTGTTTATTTTTGTTTTTGTTTTTATTGTGGAGCCAAAAACTACTGTACACAATATTCAAGGTTAGGTCACACTGAAACTAAACATAATGGGAGAATAACCTCTTTTGACTGTATGGTTATGTTCTTATGATCTTAGTTTTTATGTATTTCAGACTCCTTAAGAAGTGTCCTGTACAGAAGACTAAGCACAAGATTAATTGCAACATGCTTTTTCTCACAAGCAGAAAGACACAGCAGATATTGGGAAATGCCTATCTTAAGTGAGCAAATATTCTTTCAAGTCAGAGAACACAAGGAAATAGAGTATGTGACTCATAGTTTATAGTTTACTATACAGTGAACAGAATTACAAGATCAATGACTACAATACTTTTCACTGGCATATGCAAATTCCTATGGGTTTGTTTTTCTGCCTCTACAATCAGGTAGTACTACTGAATGATGAAAGGGCTTAATTTAATTTCAGGTCTCTAATCTCTCAGGTGAAAATCCAAAATCAGAGATTTTAAGCAGTATTCTGAAGTATTATCTAAGATCCTTCATTATTTCATCTTGTTATTTATTTTATTAACACAGTACAACCTATTAACTATTTTGATGGGTCAGGAAACAAATAGGACAAACAGGAAGCAAATTACTTCAGCCCAGATACAGGTAGAAAAAAAAAAAAATGATTATACAGAAAGAATAACAGACTAGAATGAAATATTCCATTCTTATTGTTTATTACCTGCCAGTCTCTGAATGATGTTGAATTGGAAGAATTTGACTTTTTATAAATAGCTTAATTATTTCAAAGAGGGCAAATAAGGCTATACTTCAGTACCTATAGGAAAGTCTTAATCTATATGACTGTTGGAAGGAAGATTTTTGAAGGAAACTTTCCATCTTTAGAAATATGTTACTGAATTTAGGAATACCACAGTCATTTTAATTTCCTGTTTTAAAAAGAAAACAGTTTTTGTTTTTTCTTCTCAGCATTTTCTACAGAGAACTGGCAATAAAAGTGAAATGGGTTGAAACACTGCTGAATTTCTTATGAACACTAGAAATTTGAAGAAAATTCAGACCAAAGGTTTGGAGCACAAAATCCATAAAAGATCCCATTAAATGAATGTTATGTAAGTGGGTGTAATGGTGTATTTTGTATTATAAAGCATGTCTTTTTTATAAGAATTCATAGAATAAATTCCAGTTTTATATAATATTCTTTAATAATTCTGTATATTGTATTGTGGGAAAATTGACTGAGATCAGTCTATTTTTTATGTTTAAATAAAAGTTGCAGTGTTGTTTGTTTTTTTGGGGGGTCTACTTAGAGCTAAAATGACTACATGTGTTACAGCAGTTGAACTTGACAACATCTGTAAGCAGTTCTTTCTTGCAGGTATTCAAGTCATAATGGATGACATTATATGAACATCAACATGCATAACCTCCTTTGTGAAGGATCTCTTTTAACAGATATAGCTGTCTGCCACTCACCTGCATTTTGTGTACCTGCGTGAAGCTTTCACCTCCTCTGTGCTCAGTGATATGAAGCTCTTCTGTAACAAAAGACTGAAAACTTTTTTGCTGGAACATGAGTGAGTCAGAAATGTATGTGTAGAAGTTAATTTTTGCAGTAACTGCAAGGCATGTATCAGCTTTTCCTCTAATGCAGTAACTTATATCACATACACCAGGTTAAGTTAACCACCTGCTGAACTATTCTGAAGAGACTGACAGCTTTCTCTCCACATCCTTCCCCTGCTCCCCAGTACTACTCTGTAGACTATCTGACTTTTGAACAGTCTTTTCAAGTGTTTAAAACATTCTGCTGCTCCTTGGCCCATCTGTTCCTTGCTGGTCTGATGGTCTGACCCCCTCTGTTCACTCCATTGTCTATGGTTAAAATAATGCCCAAACTGGCAAAAACATGTTACTGTGGTCTCCGCTTTATCTTCCCCTTGTTTATCATTCTCTAAATTAGAAAGCAAAATCTTTGCTTCAGAGGCAGCCAAATCCATCACTGATCCTACTAATAATAGGAAAAAAAAAGTAATAAGGGTGGTATTTCAGTAAACATAGATTGTCATAGTGCTTTCCAAACCAATTTTGGAATCTCTTCAGCAGAAAGGTTTAGTTTTCCCAAGGGCTGATATCACAGTAGGCCAGAAGTATAATACACAATAATATAAATAAAACATGAAATTTCAAAGGCATATGAATGCTATCAACTCTTGCCTTTCTGGAATAAGATTACAGAAGGCACCCTCAAAATCTCCTGAAATAGTGGTAACATGAAGAGAGAATTCTTCTGACTAGTCCTGGGTTTTAATAGGAAGGATATACAAATACAACATTTTATTTTGGATTAGCTTTAGGTTTATATTTTTGAGTCAGTTTAAGGCTGAATTGGACAAGATCTGTTTTGGCTTTGGCTGAGCCAAAAATCTCCTGAGCTCTTTTCAGTAGATTTTGGCCATCTTGAAAAGACAAAATGAAAAAGAGATTATTGTTTACCAGAAATAAATGTTGGCATTTGGGGCTTCAGCAGGACTTTGACAGCAGCATGGTGGCATGGCGGTTTTTTGTTTGTTTGCTTTATTCATGTCTTTCATCTATAATGGTTGAATACAATTTTAAGTGCACAAGGTTTGATAGCTAGCTAGGGAATGAGTATGATTTTAATTCTAAATATCAAAAAGTATTCATCACTGTTCCCTGACCTGTTGGACTGCTTCCTGAATATCTCGATGTCATTAACTTCTTAGTGACCTTAAGGAGAGTGAGTGGCTGGAGTGGCTGTTTAAATATTCTTCCTCCATTAGGAATTGTAATTTAATCTTTTTTTTTTTTTTTTTTCCTTCACCTCCTGGTGGTGAATTTCCACCAAAACTGTTTCTTCTCACACGCAAGTTTCAGCTGTACCCTAAGATCAACAAGATACTGACTGCTGTAGTTTTCACTGTCAGGGAGGCGCTAATCCTCTTGTACCACCCTTTAGAAAATAACAAGCTTTTTTCCTGAAAAATAATAGCAAGAGGTATTCCTCAGGCATATGCTGGATGGAAAGGGAAAAATCATCCCTTTGCCTGCTAAGGATCTTTTCCACTACTCAGCCAGTTAACATATTGTCAGAAGCAGAAGTAAAAACACCATTGTGTATATGGAAATAATAGATAAGAGAATATTTATTTAAGTTAGGTGTTTTCAGATCACATGACCTGATGAGACAAATTTCAGTTTCAAATAGCAATGCCAGAAAAAGCCTGGGAAACATTAAAAATGTGGACTGGAATTTGAGATTTTGGGGGTATTTGGAAATAAATATTCAAAAATTTGAATTATGGTTAATTTTCAAATCATTTCCTGGAAAAAAACATGCTGAATAAAATAATTGTCAGGCACCTAGGAAATGAAAACATGAATTTGTCAGGAACAAAGTAAGTTAAACTAAGCTAGTTTCCCTCCAAAATGAAGTAATAGGTCTTTTGCATAGTGGAGAAGCTAATGTTACAGTACTTTAAGAAGCATTTCAATGCAGTTTCTGAATGCAGTCTCTTAAGGAATGAATACCTGATATTTAAAAACTGACATTTATCATGCAAATACATAAAATGGTAGGGAGAACACTTCTAAAATTACTCATTAAATTTGACTCTGAAAGGGTCTCTTCTGCTTCTAGTCAATGCTTGGAGACTGAGTTGAAAGCAGTATTTACTAAATATAAAGTTATCATTACATTAAGAGTTTAGGGTCCCTAAAAAATAACACTTATATTAACTCTCCAGTAGTAAACAGTACTTCTACCCCCAAAAATACAACTCATGTTAGTCAAATACATGGAATCACATCCCTGTGACAACAATCAGTAGTCCCTATAAAGATTGCTGTCTGCATTTCACAGACAGAATCACACAGAATTTCTAGGTTGGAAGAGACCTCAAGATCATCAAGTCCAACCTCTGACCTAACGCTAACAATCCCCACTAAACCATATCCCTAAGCTCTACATCTAAACGTCTTTTAAAGACTTCCAGGGATGGTGACTCCACCACTTCCCTGGGCAGCCTGTTTCAGTGTCTAACAACCCTTTTGGTAAAGAAGTTCTTCCTAACATCTAACCTAAAAATCCCCTGGTGCAACTTTAGCCCATTCCCCCTCGTCCTGTCACCAGGCACGTGGGAGAACAGGCCAACCCCCACTTCTCTACAGCCTCCTTTAATGTACTTATAAAGAGCAATAAGGTCGCCCCTGAGCCTCCTTTTCTCCAGGCTGAACAAGCCCAGCTCCCTCAGCCGCTCCTCGTAGGGCTTGTTCTCCAGGCCCCTCACCAGCTTCGTCGCCCTTCTCTGCACCCGCTCAAGCACCTCGATGTCCTTCTTGTAGCGAGGGGCCCAAAACTGAACACAGTACTCGAGGTGCGGTCTCACCAGAGCCAAGTACAGGGGGATGATCACCTCCCTAGCCCTGCTGGTCACACCGTTCCTGATACAAGCCAGGATGCCGTTGGCCTTCTTGGCCACCTGAGCACACTGCTGCCTCATATTCAGCCGACTATCCACCATCACTCCCAGGTCCTTCTCTGCCAGGCAGCTTTCCAACCACTCATCTCCCAGCCTGTAGCTCTGCTTGGGGTTATTGCGCCCCAGGTGCAGGACCCGGCACTTGGCCTTGTTGAACTTCATGCAGTTAGAGGCATGCAGGTTAAGAACAATGTTGATTGCTAGAGAAGGTTGAGAAGAGAAGCAAAAAGATCTTTCAGGGGTGTGGCAAAAGCCATGTGAGAGGGCCTGTTGCAGGAATCAGGATGGTTTATGTAATAAATGACTGAGTTCCAAATAAGATTGCAATTAAAGTTTACAATTTATTAAATGAATAGAGGCAAGCAAACAGCACTGGGTGTGCCAGGAGTCTCCGCTCCACCAAGACGCACAGAAGTTACATCTGGTAACAACATCTGGTGAAGCTGGTTTTTATGCTCTTAGGCTAATATATATTCATTACTACGTAGAAAAGGCAGGGTTATTATAATTAGTTCCCAGAGTCCAAAACCTCCCACTGGCACATGTGTATCAGTCTCCGGTGGTCTCTCTGGGGGTCTCTTGTGTTGAAGGCTCATAGTCTTCCTCCCAGGCTTTGTCCTTCAGTTGTCCTTCAGCTTATATCTCTCCTCATTTAGTAGTCTCTGGGCCAGATGTCAGAGACTTGTGCAGCATCTCGTGCAATAGTCAGCAGTTATCTCAAAACCCTTCTTTCTTTTATCTCCTAGACCCAGACCTGGGCCTCAATGTTAACCCTTCAAATTCCCAACTGACATGAATTGCTGGACAATTCCTTTGCAAGATACAAGAACTACATACATTAATCACTCTGTTTTTCTTAGACTTGTTGTTATACAAGGATATATTTCATCATATCATGTGGCCCTAGCATTGTTCCATATTGACACGAATCAGATGAACATATTTCACAATGCCCCATCTCCTTTTCCATGGTATTGATTCATGTTTTCCTTTCCAATTGAGTCAATACTTGCTGAATTGGTATCAATTTTGGATCTTCTTTTGTTTTTATTATCATCAGGGAATGGGCTTTCTCTTTCTCTGGTTCTGGGTCAACAGGTACCACAGATATTTGCATTCCTTGTATAACTGAGTGTATTAGTCTGGTTTTAAAGGTATTAAACATGGAATTATTAACAATCCTCCACATATCCCCAATACAACGATCCTTATTTTAGCAAACCAATCACTGCCCATAAAGCCCCTCCCATAATCCTCCTAGATCAATTCCATTCCAAGTTTGAACTGGGACATGTGCAATTTTCTTCATTTCTTTTACAAGTTCATTTACAGCTTTTCCTTCTGTTGTGGTTTAACCTGGCCAGCAGCTAAACACCACACAGCCGTTCTCTCACCCTCCCCGCTCCCTCTCTGGGATGGGGAGAGAAATGGGAAAGTGAAGCCTGTGAGTTGAGATAAAGACAGGTAAATCATAACAATAATAATAAAGACAATAATGATGATAATAGTACTACTAATAATAATGTGTATGAAACAAGTGATGCACAATGCAATTGCTCACCACCTGCTGACCAATGCCCAGCCTAACCCTGAGCAGTCCGGACCTCCTCCTTCTTGTGCTAGTAAATAATTCAAGGCTAAGCAAATTTGTTACAAAGCAGTTCTCATCTTGGTATTTTGCTTTGCAATTAATCCGAGTGCATCTCCGGTTTTATTTACTGCCATTTCTACTACAGCTTGTAACTTAATTAAGCATATATATTGGGGTCCTATAGCCCCAGGATCCATCTTCTGCCCACTTAGGTGGATCATAATAGGCAAATGACTTCAATCAAGGGATTGTGCCTGCTTCCAGGGTCGATTTGGGCTTGTGTTACTGTTCAGCCTGTCGGGGTGATCCAGCTCCCGGAAAACTAATCACAATTTTATATGGGTTTAAAAAAAACGTTCTTATGTTATTTTCTCGGGACAACCTGACCTTAGTGTGGGAGAAGTCCAGTTGAGGCCCTCTCACTCGGCAGTCCCATACCCATATACCCATAGGGGTTGCCTCCCTTGGTAGACCATGCACACTGCAGTGGAGGGTCCTGTCCTGGTCTTGCCTTCTCCTTTTCCTCCCTTCAGGCTTGTCCCCTTTATCTGGTGCCCTTAATTCATGCAAAGCCTTGTTGCCAGAATATTAGTCCCTCTTTAGCCTTAGTTTCAGTTCCCCAGAAGTGGGCTCAACCCTCCAAGCTTTGGTAGTTATTGGTCCCTTTACTCTGGATGCATGGGTCCAACCCCTTTCTGCTGTTCTTGCAGTTGTTTCAGTAGTAAGTAGAACAAGGTACAGTCCCTCCCATTGGGGGTTCAATGATTTTTTTCCCTCCAGATTTTTATTAAGACCTTGTCTCCTGGTTGTATCTTATGAATAGCCCCATGAAAACCACAGTGGGGTGTTTTGTGTTAAAATTCCATTTTCCCTTAATTGTTGTAGTTGTTTCCCTGTCATGATCACATATTTCTGGCTTTCATAATTCTCTATCAAAGAATAATCCAATGAAATTTCTTGGGAATACAGTATTCCATATAATATCTCATAAGGTGAGATACCTGTTTCACTATGGGGCATAGTCCTAATATTCAATAATGCCAATGGCAAACATTTTATCCAAGACATTTTCATAGACATATTTCACAATTTATATTGGAGAAGACTGAGGTGAGATCTGCTAATGCCTTTAAAAACTAGAAGTTTCTAACAAAAAGAGAGAGAAGTATAAAATCTTCTCCATAGACACTGTGGAAAAGATGAAGAGGAGTCTTGAGCTTGAATTACACATGGAATGTTTAGATTAATAGGGAAAAGAAATCTTTCCAGTAGAGAGGAATATTAAACAGTGAAATAGACTCCTGTGGTCTCCAAACCATGTTCTGTCCGAAACCTCCTGTCTTTGATGCTGGCCTTCTTTGGAATAGCTCAACAGATACTTGCCAGGAGTAACATAAATGTACCTGGTTTTGCTAATACTTTGTGGAAAATCTGAATGGCTTCTTTAAAGTTCCTTCACTTTTGCCTCCATCATTCTCCTAAAAGTTTAATGAAATCCAGACTTAAGATATATTTTTATCATTTTTATTATTTTGAGTCTGGAGTTCAAGGTGTTTTTTTTGCCCTCTTCTCCCAGTTCTAGCCAGCACTACCACTGAGCAGCATGTGGCTTAATAGTTTTAATAAATATGGTTGGCTCTCCCTCTAGTGGCTTCGCTCAGTTGGGATTCATTTAGGGGCAAGAGATCAAGGACCAGTACACACAGATGGACAAATGTTCAGTAACCTTATATGATATTTCGGATTTCCTATCAAAATTACAATTGACCTTTATACCACTGCTGTGATCACAATTAGAGATATATCTGTGACTTCTGTTGGAAACAGGCAGCTGGGAGTTGGCTGCTTTATGCTTCAGGTTTCCTTAAGCTCACTTAGCCCTTGTAACAACAGATAGTATCTCATGTTTTCTGCCCCAATCTTTTTAATTTTAAATAAGCCATAGACATTCAATACATTTCTAAAAAGTAGGCACATTAGTTCAAGGCAAGGTAGGTTTTTAAAAGACTACAAAAAAAAAAAAAAAAAAAAAGGCAATGTTAGTCCAAAACAGTGGAAATTGCAGATGGTCTCCAGATCCTGAAATTTAGTTTGCAAGTTGATATTAGGTATTAAAATGGTTTGGCAAACTACACTACTCAGCTCTCCAGCCACGATTTCTGTGGCCACCTCAGGTGCCACAGTTGCTGGCTCCTCCTGGCACCCCTGACCTTAGAGGGGAGTGATGGGCCTTGTTACACTGGGCAAGGGGACTCTAATGCCATGTGTACTGATGGAATTAGCTCACCATGCACACATATTCACCATAAAGACATATACACCTTTCTACTTCTTGGTTTGCTCTTGAGAGGGAGAGGAGATATCTAATTATCTTCTGTGTGGCTTTTATATCCTGTAATTCATCTTTCTAACCTACTCCATTCCATGGGTTGTAAGAACAACTAGCTTCATAGTTTGGCTCTCTTTTTGCTCACTAAAAGTGTAGCATTGTACTTTTAAAGTTTTACAATATTGTACACTAAAGGAATTGTATGCAGTACAGAGGCTTTGACCTGTATGCCCTGATCTGAAGACCCATGTTCATGCTTCACTGGTAGTACTGATCTAGCATTTGTCTTGCTGTGGTTTACTTTGTACTTCTATTCAGAAAACTTCATACAGATTTCTAATTTTAAAGGTCCAGAACATAAGCATGTTCATGCATATTTTGTTTTTGGTAACAAATTATGGTGAAGAATATTACTCTGATGCAGAAATATATAACTAAAGAACTGTTTATTTTATGTGAGAATGTAGATTGTTACTTAAAATGTATTTATTACATTGCTCTAAAAGTGTAAAAAGTGTACTCTGAACAGCAATATTGCTTTATTTTCAATCAATTTTTCTGACTCTTTCTCTCTCTCCCTCTCTTTTGGCAACAGCAAGTAAAGTTAGTCTTGGAGAAAACAAAAACTTGAGAAGGAAGTGGAAGATTTAATAAAGTGAATAATTAAGTAGCTCGGACATTACAAAAAAAATATTGAGTTTCACAATGAAGTTGAATAATTTTATATTTTTAATTTTATAGGGCACTATTACTGTGCAGAGATTTCAACTAGAATGTATTGTTGTTTACTAAGGTTTTTTGTTTTTACTGGAATAATGTTGAATATTAAAAACAGTTGAAATATATAATTTCTGAAGAGATATGAAGTGAAATTGTAACAGCCTACATGTAGTTTGATAGCCTATTAATATTATAAATTACTATTAAAAGTCCTTAATAAATAATGCTTAGAAGATGTTAAAAATATCTGTTATAGACTCAGATTTTTTTTTATACACGAAGCTTATTTCCGATTAAAGTAGTTGATAATTATAAATGATATTGCATATGAATGCTGAATGAGAGAAGAAGTAAAATGTTACTTTCTTGTGGCTGATTATATTAGTCATTCAGACTATAAATTACTGATGATTAACGTGTGCATGTTTTGAATAAAATACAGCAGCATTTTATGAACACTTGCTAAATCTTCTATTAGAAATACGGAAACATCCTTCTTCATTCTCAAAGTGTTCTTTTTATCACACTTTATTTCATTTTTAAAGCATTCCTAACTGTTTCACAATGATAGAATATCTTTCAGTAATTACAGTGAAATATACTTTAAAAATGAGGTTGAAATAACATTATCCATATTTTTGCTGATGTACCAATTTATGGTGCTGGCAAACAGCAGTTTGATATGTGTTTCTTTATATTTTGTTTGAGTTATACATTTATCAAGGTGTTACACATTCAATGCAAAGTTCAGAACTATTGTAAAAGGGCAGAATGTCCACGAACTGTGTTTCAGGATTGTATGTACTCATAAGTGGGTAAAAAAGGTGTGATGGAATGTTTTTTTGTCTATGTTTTGCTGTGTTTGTCTATGATTTAACCATGCTTTCCAATTTTTTATCTCTTGTTTAAAATTGAATTTTCAGAAATAGCAGAAAAGTCTGTTATCAATTTCTATACTTCATGATTTCAGGAAGAAGTTTTAAATCATGACCTAATGGTTCAAAAAGATGGACAAAAGAAAGGCTGAGTTCTTCCTCTGTTCTTAAACTGTGGATTTTAGAAGAAGATGGGAATTCTTCTAACCTCAATTGTCTAAAAGTCGTGTGTCTAGGCTATATGTCATGTGCTTATGTTCTGTATTAGAAAATAAAGTGTAAATAAAGTGTAAAATAAAGAGTAAAACAGACAGAAATCTAGTTTGAATTTATATTTCTAGTAAATACCCATAACTGAATTTAGATTCATGAATACAACACAGCTGGAAGTCCTTATGACATTTTCATTGTGATCCTCAGGTCATTTTGTTGAATGTAAGGAATCTTCCAGTGCCACTAGCAGTTACTGGAAGATGCTTCTGCTTGCTTTGTCCCTTGTGGTGCCAGTCTATCTTGTCTTTGCCTGGCTCAGGATAGCACTGTTAGATGGAATGGAATGCACTCTGAGCACTTGTGTTGCAGGCCAGGGACTCACCATGGCCTTGGATGAAGAACAGGCTTTGTTTTCTAAATTGAAAAATAGCACTTTGTCCAAGTCAGCTTAAAAATAAGTTAATAAATTAATTAATGAAAAAGTAAAAATGCATTTATAAGCACTTATTTGCAACAACTGGAAGAGGCAACACAGTAACAAATGTTTGTATCTTTGCAAGGTGGTGCAGGTGAAAACTGTGTTTAATTTGCTTGTACCAGGTATAGTCTCGTTTTCTCCCCCTCATCTGTCTCTTTCCCTCCTGGTTCAGTGTTGGTCTCAGTCTCTGCATTTCTCATTTTTCTTGGAGGATATCCTAGCATTGTAACTAGTCTCCCCTTATAAGTCTTCTAGAGGGTTGCTGCTGCTTCCTGCTGCTTGCATAGGAGGCAGGTGTTTCTCTTAGAGAGAGAGTCATCTTATTATTTTCTTGGCTAATAATGATGTCTTTGCTTTATTAGGTGACTATTTGGTTTTCTGAACTGAAGGGTGCATCTTTCATTGGCCCTTACATAATGTATCAGTGTGTATGTTAAAAATATACATGTCAGGAATAGTTGGCTTATAGCTTGATGCTCCCTGCCCTTTCCTGGTTAGATATACTGTAATATAAAACCAGGAAGAAACTGCTATTTCCAGTTTTATCAAACCATATTCTTTACCAACAGGTCTAATTATTGAGGTTTGCTACCTTGCTTTTCTCTATTTTCAGCATATAAAATAGCAGTAGCTAACAAAGAGCATTTTCTAAAGACTTTTCATGTCTTTTTCATTTGTACTTTCTTATGTATAAAAGTTAAGCTTATAAGGAAGCTATAGGAAAATATATATCTGCCTACTTTAGAAATCAAGGAAAAGACTCCAGAAAAAAAAAAAAAACTGACTTCAGTATAAAGCAAAATGAATCTTTTCCATCAATAAGAATAGAAATTTCATGTGTAGTATTAAAACTTCATTATCATTAAGTTTAAAGATACTGTGAAAAATGTCCACAATAGATAATTTAAGATGTCTGATAAGTGTTGCTCCTAGCTCTTAATGGAGCCGGATATGCAAAACTGGTGAAAAACTGAGCTCTTAGGTTTTGCATATAGGCAAAAGCAAAATGTTTGCATGAAAAGCAACATCATGTACTCAAAGTGAACTACCTGTGCAAGGATGAAAAAATGGCTTGTAATCTTCTTAGTATGCTTCCTACAGGGTATAAATTCAACTATAAAAGATTACTTAATTTTTAATTTACTATTCTCAGGGCTGAGAGTGTATCTGTAAAGAGTGTATCTGAAACTGTTCAGATAAACTACATTCAGAAGAAAAAAAAAAAAAAAAGGTGTTCTATTGCAAGGCAAACAAACAAAAATGAAAACAAACAAAACTGAGCTGTGCAGAAGGAGTTTCCTGGAAAAAAAAATAATCTTGAGCTGATGTCAGAATTATGTTATGAGAATCCTGATGGAGAATTTTGTTGCTGAGGCATAATTTGAGTAACTCTAAGATGCAAATCATCCACATGATGGAAACATTTCTTCTGTTGTAAATTCACTTCAGAAGAAAACTTGAACTTTAATATCATCTCAGGTATTACACTAAACATTAATGCTTGCTTCATAGAGTAATTTAGTGATTTACACAAGGTGTAACAGAAAATCAAAGATAAAATTAGACAAAAAACATTTAACAATTATGTTATATTTTCGTTTCTTTTACATTAAACAATAAGGATGTGAAATATTTTCTTCTCACACATACCATTCCTTTAATATTAATTATAAATGGTGTTTAACCACAAAAAATGCCAAGAAACTCCTGACAAAAAAAAAAAAAAAAAGTTACAATTCAATTAAAAAAAAAAAGTAAAAAGCTATGTGTTTGCAGCTACAAATGAATATTGGATTTTCTCCCTAAATCAAAATCAAAACTCATCAAAATCAAAATTATACTCAAAATTAAACTCAGTTCTTGTGGCTTCCTTCCATCCAAGCTGTTTCTGACATGAATGGAAATATTTCTATATTGATTTTCAAGGATCAAGTACAAATGACAGTCTACCTAGAAAAAGTTTGATCTAGCAAGATATACATACACTTAAGTACTTTCCATCAAGTTATTACATCAAGTTATTACAATGCATAATTTCCAACAGTAGTACATTACACTAATTTCTTAGCCAAGGAAATACCAATTAGCAGAGTATGTTGAAGGCCTGATAACAGTTCATAGAAACATTGATGATTGCTCAGACAGGGCTGTTTATGTTTAATGTTTAATCTTAGTTTCTCCTTTCTCTTTATTAATAGTCTCCATATAAAGAATGCATTCATTGTGCTTTCCTGTGGTGCTTGTATACCCATACTTTGATTTATTATCATGAAAGCACTTAGGTCACACACATACAATTATGATTTCAAAAAGGAATACTTGACCTCAATAACCAAATTAAAAAACAAATTCCCAGCTGGCATTTCTAAAACTTTGGTTAAATGTAAACATCCAAATTATTTAAATCACTTCCAGCTACATTGACTAATATTTTAGTATATCTCAAAATGAAGAAATTGTAAGAGTGCTTTGCACAGCATAACTTTTTAAATTGTTTTAGAGATTGGTTGCCTGTTTTAGAGATTGGTTTCCTACTATGAAAGCACACTGTTGCTTGAATGCAGGAAGCCAGGACAGCCAATATGAAATTATAGGACTGTTCAGAAATTATTCAATATTTAGCAGCTTTGGGGGTTCCAGTTAATTACCTTCACTGCTTAAAGAGACTGGACCACAACTCAGGAGATTAAAAAGTAGCATAGTTTGATCTTTCTTTTGTATTTCCCTTGCTTGCTATAAATGCATGTGTATGAATGGAAGAGCTTCCAAATTCTGCAGATCTTTCTTCATTTGTATTTTGTACTACTCAGACGTAGTTTTGTGGCTAGCATGTGACATAGAGGAGAGACATAGGTTTCAGGCTTTTTCCACATGTATTATTATCTTGATGTTAAAAAAGAGTCTAGAGTGTGGTCATCAATGCACTCGTTTGGAAGATGACATTTCAAATCTTCTCAGGCTGAACAGGCAATTGAATCTTGGTTTTACCTGGTTTTAAATGTGCTGTTAAGTCATTTTTGAGTGATTCAGATTACAAGTACTTGTCACTGTAAAAAAAAAATTATCATAAAAAAAAAAAAAAGATGGTGAATAAATATAAGCTTTTCTTTTTTTTCTTTTCTTTTTTTCTTTCTTTTTTTTTTTTTTTTTTTTTTCAGGGGAGTAAGAAGATGTTGAGAGAGAGCAGGATTAGAATTTGATATTCCATGATCATTCCTGTAAGAGAAACCATCACCTTCCCACCTGTATACTTACTGCAAGTGGGATATGAAGACCAGAAAAACGAATGATAGCTTTTTAGGAGCTGTTAGAATACAAAAATAACCTTCACTCTGAAACTATTACTTTAACTCCCTTCCATTTTCCAGATGAGTTGTTTTCTGTAGTTCTGCCTGTTTTTCTCTTGCATGATAATCATTACAGTATATATGATGTCTCTTCATACAGTTGATCATAAACAACTATTAAATTTAAACTGTAGTTTCAATTTCTTTTACAGTGCAAGTCATTAAGGAGTATATTACGGAGAGCACAAGGATACAGTTAGGTGAAAAGAAACATATTTCTAATGTTGGTCTGCTGAAGTCCTCAAAAACACATGATTCAAAACATTATTCTAGACCACAATTTTCTTTGTATCTTCAACCTGCATGCCAGCTCTACCAGTGTTTGATTCCAACTCCAAAGATGATGATAGGAGTCAAGTGCCTCGCTGTTTATTATAGCTGGCCCACTAGCACTGCAGAAATTTGTTAGAAGGCCTAATAGTGTCTGGAGAAAAAAGAACTTACAATGTCCTATGTAATGGCACTCTCTAGTGACACTGGTGTCTAACTAAATATATTCTGAACATTCAAAGAGGAAGGACTGAACATAACTGAAAGTCTCCCTTCTCTGTTAGAGAGGTAAAGAAATAGACTTTTAATTTCAGAAGTGTGCAGCTCAGCAGATACAGGCTACAATTACTCAATCATGTAATTAATTTACCAAATTTATTGCATATTTTCAAACTAGGCATTGGTCCTCTTTAAAAACAAAAGTTGAATTTCCTCAATGTGACTTAGTTATGTTACCTTTCTTAAACATCATTCTGCTGTTTAAGTAATACAATCTGTATCATGAGAGGCTTGTGGTGCCCTTAAGAGGGTTAAAAAATTTGGTGCTCAGTATCTAAAGGTTTATGATCTGATTTCTTCTCTGACAGCAGAAAATGCAAAATTCCTTAATTCTAAAAGCAAAAACAATTATATCAACTCAATTAGAATAGGATAATTTGTTAGGTGAAAGTTGTCAGTGAAACCTTAGCTTCATCCTGCTTTAGACACAAGAAAAAAAAATATATCTGCTTTTCGGTATTATAAATGTTGTATTATCCTGATTAGTTTTCTAGCTAACAACTTTATGTTTCCTGCATGTCTTTTTTTTCCTCATTACTCATGAATGTCTAGTATTTAGTTTCTATCTGACTAGTAAAGGAAGGAACTCTCACACATCCTCTTTCCTTTTTCTTTTTTTTTTTTCTTTTTTTTTCTTTTTCTTTTTCTTTTTCTTTTTCTTTTTCCTTTTCTTTTTCTTTTTCTTTGTCTTTGTCTTTTTTTTTCTTTTTTTTTTCTTTTCTTTTTTTCTTTTTCTCTTTCTTTTTCTTTTTCTTTTTCTTTTTCTTTTTCTTTTTCTTTTTCTTTTTCTTTTTCTTTTTCTTTTTCTTTTTCTTTTTCTTTTTCTTTTTCTTTTTCTTTTTCTTTTCCTTTTCCTTTTCCTTTTCCTTTTTCTCTTTTCCTTTTTCTCTTTTCCTTTTCCTTTTCCTTTTTTTTTTGTGTCATTTTCTATCCATGTTATTCATAAGAATTTATTAAATATTTTAAGAAATCCTTCAGGAAAGTTGTTGGAGCTTTTTGCGGTATACTGTTGTTCATAAGATTAACTTAGGCTGTATTAAATTGATATAGACATGTCATATTTTTAAGAGCAGGAAAGTCCTGCTCTTTCCTCCTGATGGGTGACCAGGACCCAACAGGAAGGAGGAGAACAGGTGGGGGGTGGTTTTTGGATCAAGGCTTTGGATCAAGGCTTTTGAGCTGGGGCAGGCCTTTGAGAAGCTGGGCATGTGGGCTGCTGACGGCTCAGCAAGTGGGGCACAAGCATATTGGGGAGCAAGCTCACTGGACTTATTATAATTTTTTGAGTACTGTGTTCTGGGATCCCCAGTACAAAAAAGACAGGGATCTCCTGGAAAGAGTCCAGTGGACAGCCACAAAGATGATACAGGGCCTGGATCATCACCTCTATGAGGAAAAGCTAAGAGACCTGGGTCTGTTCAGCCTTGTGAAGATAAGACTGAGAAGGCATCTTATTAATGTTTACAAATACCTTAAGCATGGGAGAGAGAGGGATTTGGCCAACCTCTTTTCAGTGGTTTGTAGGGGACAGGACAAGGGGCAATGGCCACAAAATGGGTCACAAGAAGTTCCGCACCAACATGCGAAAGAACTTCATGGTGACGGTGACAGAGCACTGGAACAGGCTGCCCAGGGAGGTTGTGGAGTCTCCTTCTCTGGAGATATTCAAGGCCTGTCTGGATGTCTACCTGGGCAACCTGCTGTAGGGAATCTACTTTGGCAGAGGGGTTGGACTCGATGATCTCTTGAGGTTGCTTCCAACTCCTACAATTCTGTGATTCTGTAATTCTGTGAAAGCTGCTAACTATATTCAACTCTTTTGTTCTGCTCCAAGTTTCTTCCAGGCACAGTGATCCTTAAATTGAAAGCAATAATTTGTATACAAGAGGAGAACAAATTAAAATGTGATTCTCAAAATCACACTATAAGATACTTGTCAAAATTTTTCCGTCTCTCAATCTAAAATCAGGATCCTCAGAGTACTTTATCATTAAATAAAATTAAGGAATTCTGTGTGATACTTCACTGAGCTAAACAATTCAGAATTACAGGTAAGAGAAGAACATATATCTCTGAGAAGAAGATCTGCATCTTTGCAATTCTTCCATAAGCAACTCAGATAAACATGCCACAAATTAGAACAGCAAAAAGGCTAAGAGCTCCACAGATTCTACAGGCAAGCAAAAATTTTTCAGCACAATAGTGGCATAAAGTTGTGCTTTCCTTGCTGTGTTAAATCTATTTTGTGTTGAAGAAGTTGCCTTGTTTCAAAGTGCAGTAGAGCAAAGTAACAGAATGGTGTTTCCTGTGGTTCTTTTGTTGTCTGATAATATCTGAATTGTATGTCTTCCTGAAGTTGGAGATTATGCAACCATGAGGGGGAAGGCATGGCCAATGGCATATCTCATGTCCTCATTTTCCTGTCTACTTCATGGTCTCTCATGGGCACAGGCTGTTTGAACCCCTCTGACCGGAAAGTTGAGGTAATAGCCTCTCCACTTCAAACTACCAGTGGAAACCCCAGCCTTTCAGGAGAGAGAGTGGAGGTCATATTTGAAAAGGTTAATTCCAAATGTGTACTTAGAAGAGGAGGAGGTGGCTGATGTTTCTCCCATCTAAATGTTGGAATAGGTCTGGCCAGACAGCAAGCCCATCTCAGTGCTGTCATCAGATGGGGAAGTGAAGGAATGAATCCCTCCTCTCTCCTTGTAAAGCATAATAATTAGAGATTGTGAAGAAGATTGTGTGTTAATTTTAGGTACAAGAAATAAAACATTTTATCTCCTCTAGTAAATTTTATTTTCATTTTAATAGTTTTTATGGATAAAATTGATTTTTAAATGTCTAATTAATTTTTCTAATTAGTATTTTGGAGAGTTATGTAAATGAAATTGAAGAATCTGAAAATCTTGTCATTTATTTGACCTTTCCATTAAGTATATGGAATATTGACAGCTACCCCCCTTCCAAAAAAAAAAAAAAAAAAAAAAAAGAACGTAACTGCAAGAAAGGGAAGAAATTAAGAAATTATATAAGGTTAATGTTGCTAAAATGTCCTGTGGTGTTTCAATTTGGATAATCAATAATGTGTGCTTGATTCCAAATACTATGATTTCAGCATGTTCAGTTGTAAAGAGCAAACTCTGGGTTGCTATTTTGAAATCAGCGGAGTCTATGTCTAAATCCATTCGATTATCAGCAGTTCTATTTTCTGCTCTTTATTGGGTAATATACCATCAGCAAAGATGGGGATTTATGCCAGTGTACTTCTGCTTTCTTCTCTCTTCAGGGTGACTACCTGACACTTGCTGGTTCTGATCTCTGACACTTTGATTCCTGGGCAATACCTAAAAGACTTTGCAGTGGAAGCACTTGTTCTATGGTCCCAGGGTGCCTTTTGTAAGTCCATGCAGTTTGTTAAAGCATTTTTATTTATTTATTTTTTAAGTGATGGGAAAGAATGATCATATTTCTTTCCTCACTTATGAAACATGCTTTCTTTTGTGGTTTTTGAGAAGCAGTTCTGAAGTAGCCTTAACAGGCTGGAGAATCTGATCCACAATTTTGAGGTTTTGTTTTGCATAGCTTAGCATAGGTAGTGAGGGTAAGAATCCAATTTGCTGCTGACAAAGGCCATTTCCTCCCAATATAGCATTTCACTTCCTTCTTTCTCCGACTCCCACAAAAGCTTAGACATTTCAGAAGCTGTCAGTTGCTTTCACAGAAATGTTCTAGTTCACCGCAATAAAAGTTCTATGTGAACATCAGAGGAGAACAGAAATAATAAAGAAATCAGAACTGTTGGTTATCTCACAGTTTTAAAGTCTGTTTTGTTTTTTGTTGTTTGTTTTTTTGTTTGTTTGTTTGTTTCTTTGTTTCTCTAAACAAATTTAAGTTATTTTAATGACATTTGTATATATGGCCTTTATGTTCAGTGGATCTGCTTTTGAATTCAAAAGTTGCTTAATTGTTACAGCTTGCATTCATCTTCTCATGCACATGCACCTGAGTTGCACAGTATTATTAGTAATGATTGATTGTAAAAACCTTGTAAAAATACCAGTACATGTACAGGCTGCCTACTAAACCAAAAGAATTCAGTCTAATTCCATTTCAATAGGTATATACTGTGCATTAAAAAAAAAAAAAAAAAGGGGGGGGGTTTAAATGCTAATCTCCATCATACTGATAATTATTCCTTTCTCCCATGTCTTTTCTAAAAGCAAAATCCACAATTGATTTACATTTATTCTTTTTTCCACATTTTTATCTTTCACTACTGCATGAGCATGCTCTAACTACATTAAAATGCTTGCTCCTGTTCTTTCTCACTCTCATTTCACTCACCTAGGACTGCTCAACATTTTCTGTTCATTTATTTTTGCAGCCGTGGCCACTGTTACTTTTAAGTGTCTCTCAGGTAACTTCTTAGTACAGATTTTCATTTAAAATTCCACTGTCTTTTATTCAGTGACTTCTAACACCCTCATTAGGTGCTTATTATTATATTGTGCTCATTATACAGTTATGGCCTGTCATTCCTGTTTTTATTTATCATTTCAGGATAGTCACTGCATGTGACACAGGGTAATCACAGTGATATATGCCAACACTAATACCCATAGTATAAATCTGCAAAGACCTGAGAATTTTGGTTGGTGAAGGTTATAAGAGTAATCAGACTACTTCCTTTCTGCCAATAGCGTGCATAAGTCTTACTCTGTCAGTAATTCCTAGTAGCATTACTCAGAAAGTTGAGTTTTTCTCCCCACAATTATTTCCACTGAGTGTTATGTTAGTGATCATTTGGTCATGGCCAGAGCTATGCCAGGACTTCAATCATTCTATACAAGATGATTTTTGAATGAGGTCTGCGGAAGCAAACATAGAGCAGATCATCTCCATCAATGCAAAACTCTTCATGCAAATATTCTAAAAGGCAGATAGATGCTTTGGCTGTTATATAAAAGAATATTTCCTAATTTCTGACTTCCTTTCACTTTATTGTATGCCAAGTCTGTTTTCCAAACTTCCCGAGTGCATGTATCTTAGTAAATTCATTGACCATTGGTCAATAGATACACAGACCCACTCAGATCCTGGTGTCCAGACTTCCAAAATGTTCCTCTCATTCCCTGATATCTTGATCTCCCATTATAAAAAAAACTCCAAAACAAAGTGTAGGAAGTTTGACCACTTTCCTCCCAGTTGCTTGTGAGTGTGCGTACTTGGCAGAACAGAACAGTGTTGCATAACTGTTCCTCACATTAATTTGGCCCCCACAGTTTTAACTAGTCTCCCATTATTGTCAACATTAGTATATTTTAATACTTTACTGCCTGGTAGGAAATTAGAAGACTTTAGATTAAAAGACATTTTAGTTTTTGGTATTTCTCAGCTGAAACTTTATATATTTATATGTTAACTAACAGAGTGATTGAAGTGTATATATGCGATTGAGGTGTATATGCTAAGGTGTGTTTGTAGGATTGTCTATGGCTTTGTCAAGAACTCTGTGAAAAGCCTCTAACATGACCCTTAATTTGTGACATCTTTTATTTTTACTTGACATAAGCAAACACAGAGATGTTTCCCTGAGATAAGCACCAAAGTCCAAGCTACTGGAAGCCTAGAGCTTTTACCAAAGCAGATAGAGCTATAAGATGACTTTATTTTCATGTGTTATTGTTTGCATTAAATTTCATTTTAAAGTATGCTCAGAAGAGCATATTTTAACATTGGGATATGTTTGGCCTCACAGGTTCACCTAAATATTTGCTTTTATAGACTAAAGGTTGCTTCCCATATTTTATCTCTATGAAATCACTTTAAATGAAATATTTTTGGGTTGGGAAAGAGGGAGTGCATAGAAAGCTTTTAAATGTACTATTCTTTGTTTGACATTTGTTCCCAAATTTACCCAAAACAAAAACAAGTAACCCTAATTGTTCTCTATGTGTAAAATATATTGTCTGTGTCCAATGTGACTGATAATGCATTAAATATAAACACAGTGTTGGAGTGAGGAGGAAGTAGGATATAATTTCAAATGCTACTCTTTAAATTCTGCTTCTTCATATATGTCACTTTCTGGAAATGAAATGTTATCATTTTAATTCTTCTATGACAATTTACATTATTTGTGTAAACAGAGTGTGGAAGATATATAAAGTCAAAGTGTTGAAACTTGTTTCTGTGTTCTCTTTAACATAGCAGTGAAGTTTTTGGTATGGAAAATTCTTCACATGGAGAACATTCCAACATTGTCAATGGAGAAATCCCCACTTCTGTATATTTTATATCAAACTGTAACAGATAAGCCTCTTGTAAATCATTCTGAGCATTTGAGGATAGTGTAGAAAATTTTAGACTAAATTATTAAATGTAACACTGTGTTAGATAAACTACGACTAATTTTAGCCATGGCTTAATGAAAAATGTCTCATGGAGGTAATTTCAGCTGGTGATTATGAATAAGAATGTATGGATCTATGTCTCTCTCTATATATATATTTCCCTCTAGTTATGTTACTGTATACCAACAAGATACGCTGTGCTGGCATTTAAATTTTTATGTAGACCAGTTTGTACACAAGAAAAAAAAGTTCCCCATGTGAAAATAAACAGTTATAGTGTACACAGGAATTTTGTGAAAATTGCTACACCTTTTGTCAGATGCATGTTTCTCTGGAGAGTGTAAGATATGCAAGATGGGCCTGACAAATAAATAAGTAGTGGAAGGAAGTTTTGAAAAATGTAAAAAGAGATTTTTATTTTTTTATTTTTTTAAAGAAGATTCATATCTTGCATAGAACAACTCTAAAATCAAGTATTGACTGAGCTATTAAATTGACAATTTCTATAACATATTCAATATTGAAGTTAAGATAATATCAAGGAAACATTTACATTAGATTTTCAAATTTCCAAGTCCACCTTTAAGGCAGCTTACAAGGAAATTATTCGCAAAAGATGTCTTGGATTTTATATTCTATTTTGCCTGGACTATTTTAATAAAATGAAAAATCAGTTTTGAATTAAGTAATAGAAATTTCAGTAGTGTTGCTTCTACTTTCCTAAGATGTAATGCCCCCAAAGCACGATTATTTGGAAGAAAATGTTAGAACACATATATGTAAGTGGAGGACTAGAAGTGATAAAGATCACATGGAAGAAGTAAATGCAAAGTAATGTGCATGCATTAAGTAAATCTGTGTGCATTGAGGTGGAAGTTTTGAATATGAATACATGAGAAAAGGAGAAGTGGCTGCTGAGGATAAAGTTGGTCACATGATTTCAAAGTTTGTGGAAACTTTGTGTGTGTCTGTGTCTGTGTAAGGGTCAGGTTTTAAGATTAGAGTTCTTCAAAAATTTGTCACTATAAACTTCCCTTCCACACAGTATTACCGTGCCCTTGGAGCTGTTTTTCTAACTTCTAACAAGTAAGGCTTATTTTTTTTCTTTCTTCTCCCCTCCCCCCCCCCCTTTTTTTTTTTTTTTAAAGGAAAAGAACTGTAGTGTAAAATTGTGTTGTTATGGGACTTTAAAAGAAGGTCAGAGTCAGGGAAAACTGTTAAAGAATGAAGACAAAAAGTTAATGTGAAGCACTGTGACCTGCTGATTTTATGGTTACATCAGGAACTTTAACACCATCTTTGGCATTTGCAGGAAATTTTAACTATTGTGTAGATGTCAATAGGAAATTCTATGTTTTCACAATGAATGGGATCTGTTTTTCTCTTAGGTAATAAAACTATGTAAAGAACATATGACCTGTACTGGAGTTGTAACATCCCCTTGATTATAAATGAAGGAAAGATGGATTTGTTTTAATTTTTAAGTTTCATGGGTGACTTCAGAAATCTTTCTCTTGGAATTAAGGTAGTTTTTCAGATGGTGTGTGCAGCCTGTTGTTACAGAAATTAAATAAAAAAGAAGGATTTTCAAAAGTGAAATGAATGGCCCTCCTTTTGAAAAGCTGATTTATTTATTTTTTTTACTATGCCTCAGTTCTACACAAAAAGCTGTTGGAGTGGGGGGAGGCTGAGGGGAGGGGGAAAGAGGAGCAGTGTCTACTTCTTTGAATTAGTTTGACAAATTGTGAATATTTTTCTCACACTCAGGATACACATAAAGAAGATTTATGGATTGCACTCCCCTAGAATTTTCATAGACTTTAACTCCTTATTGAGGAGGTTCATTTGTATTATCACATGTACAAAACACAAAGATCATGAATTTTCTTAGGAATGACTTAGAAGTTTGTCTTAAAATTCATTCATTTAAATTCTTCTATTACAAGAACGTGTCCAAATCACTTGTATTTCATAACTGGTTGGAGATCCCACTCTTGAAAATTAGTGGGCCAAGTGATTACTGGGCATCATTAAAAAGCAGGCTTGGGTTATATTCAGTTGTCTCCAATATGTGCAGTTTAGTTACACAGGCAAAACTTCAAGTCCAGACAAAATGAGATCAGAGATACCTGGTCGGGGTTTTGCATGGCAACATTATTTTGCAAAGCAAAATAACACTGTTTATTTTTAATCAATTCTGAGTTACTGACTGTCCTCTCAATGAAAGAGATGGAATGATATTCCAATACTTTGGCAAGGGCAGTTTACTGTTTTTCCATCATTACAACAAAATCCCAGCTGCAACACTGTTAAATATATGTTCAGTATGGCTCCTTCCCTGTTCAAGATGCTTTTAGAAAAATAGGCTGAGTGCAAGTCTGTCAGTCTTTTAGTAGTGCCCAGAGAGGCAATACCTGAACAAAGTAAAGGGATAAGGAGAGACAAATCCTGTGAGGATAGAAGCACTACCATGCTCTACCACCTGCACCTATTAACTTTTTGCCTTGGAAAATCTTCCTCATCAGATGGTGAAGAATCTCAAAAATGTTAATTTCACTTGCCAATTAATAATTCTTCAGAACCCTTGAATTGCAATAATGGGTACTGCTTGATGATTTTAAAATTGTAATTCTAATGTGAATCATGTCTTCCCCCCCTCCCCACCCCGTCTTCCACCTAGATCCAATTTTTTAATCACTTTACCTTTGGTAAAGACCAAAACAGGAAAGTAGCTGAAATAATAGGGCATCTAATATGATCGTGTTTGAGAAGTAGGAGGGTTATTATATTTGTAATTATACCTTAAACAGAATGTTCAACTCTGTTACGTTTTCTCTCATGGTATGATCCCACTCACACACCAGCCATTTATGTACAGCATTCTCTCTGCTTCACGTTTTGTTACACCATGGTCTTAATGACTGCACCAATAAAACGCTAGTGGCCAGAATTTATTCTAAATACTACCAAACCTGTTAATATCTGTGTTTAAAATCAACACCCTTGGAAAGTTTAGTCTTTCTAAATAATCCTATAAAACAACAACATTATTAGAAATAGCCCATGTAGAATTTCATCCTATTTTTCATCCTATTAATAAGGAATTTCTTGTTGTATGTTCTCTTTCCTAACTCCCACTCTACTAAGAGTACCATCTGTTAAGATGGAGTAGAGTCAGCTGAAATCAATCAGTATCTTCCCGCAAGGACCCACTACCATTTTCTGGAATATACGATTTTGAGACATTAGCCTCCCATGTTATGAGTGGCTCCACCTTTTCTGCCCAAGGTGAATTCCCAAAATGGTTTAATTAAACTCACTGAGCTTTTAACAGGGGATTGTCAGTATCTGTCCTGCCTCTTTGTGAAAGTGTAGGTTACAACAGCTTGTATCTGTGACTGTAGGCAGCTAAGAGGTGATATTAATAACCATTTTTCTTAGTGAGTGAAGGGAGCAATGAGGAAATTCAGTTTCCCCTGACATCAGACAGAAGCAGAATGAGGTATTAAAATTACCAGCTAAGTCAGAAATGTGAATGACTCAAATTTGTATTCTGGGAAAGTAGCAGCTGCCTCAGCTCAAGGTCACCACAGTGAATAACACTTTGGAACCACCTGCCTCCTAAGCCTGAGCTTTGCTTTTCTTCTCATGCATGTATTTGTATCAATAATGTCCGTTGCTTTATCCAATCACTGAGATTCGCTTTCCTTTTTGGTTTGCCATTTGCCTTCACTGTAAGAACAAGCGTTTAAAACATCTCACTAATCTAATTTAAGCTTAACTATATTCTACTTCAGAGTTTCATCCCTCAAAACTACCCTCTTTCTCCAAACTTTAAATAATTTTCTTAGATATCTCACTGTGACTGTTGCAGTTATTTTGGCTTCTGCATATTCCTATTATTTGACTTTTACATATGTTACTGTCTTTTAGGCCTGGGTAAAAAGTATTTAATGTGAAACACATAACTTTAACCTTGCTTCAGTGTTTGTTTGTTTTTGTTTTGTTTTGTTTTGTTTTGTCTGTTTTTTAATATGGCATTGGATCTCTTCATACATTACAGTATGTTTTGGTAGGCTTAAAAAAAAAAAAAAAAGAGAGAGAGAGACTCTGCTGCCTCTGAGGACTTTCTTGAGAACTCAAAATGAAGCTGATGAGATTCCAGGTACAATCAAGATCCTTCAGTGCAACATTGTGCCTCTTATTTCAAAACTCCCATCTGTCACTTCAGAATCACCCTTTCAGGCGTAATCCTGGTTGTATTGACAAGTTCCTTTGGAAATGGGTTCAGCTGTTGAGATTGGAAAATAAATGTCAAGACATGGTTGTTTATACTTTGCATGGACTTAAATGCATGCTACAGTATCAAATTTTATTATTTCTAAATGTGTTGAATTATTTTTTAAATAGTTCAGTTCTCCTGCAGTTTGTTGGGCCAGGATATCCAGACATAGCTGAGAACTGTTGTTTTGCATTAGTATTTGTAAGGTATCTTTGTAAGGTCCAAACTATTGGCATCCCTTGTACAATGCCTATGCATATACACAGCTTTGGCGATGTGCACTGCATCTTTAAGATGGTTTGCATTCTTATCTCCCACATGTTATGCTGGAGAAAAGGCAGTGAACTTGAATGATAGAAACTTCTGCAGAGGTCAGAAGACACAGAAGTGTTCTGTCTCAGTGTTCAATATTATATTGCTTTTATTTCTCAGTAGTAATAAGACAGCAAGAATAATGACAGGATAGAAAATGGAATGATCTTGTTTTGCCATGATTGTTTCAAGTCTTTCCTGTACAGAAACTTTCATGCTTAATTTTCTGTCTTGCCATTGCTTATAGCTCTATAACATCCTCTTTATGGAGGCATGATAGTCAGTGCTTTGTTTAGGACTAATATATTGCAAGTGATTGCTTTTACATCATTCCTGAGAGAAACATTGCTTTTTGTATGGCATCTAAGTAAAGCTGGGGAACTACATGACTGCTGAGATAAACTCAGTACACCTGACAAGGCAAGCACAGTAGATTACTTTTTGTGGAGCGTAGAACCATGTGAAATGAAAGCTGTTCAGTGTAAAGAAAAGGTCAGGTTTGTTGCTTCTATGGGACCATCTTACTATGAAACGGGTAGACAATCACTTCAGTTAATCACATAGCAAAATTTAACAATGGTGTGTGTTTGCTTGGTTTGGTTTGGTTGTTGTTTTCAATATATATATAAATATATATATTGAAAACAACAACCAAACCAAACCAAGCAAACACACACCAATATAGGGACTTTAGGGGAATGGGTCGGTTAGTGGATGGAGCGGGAGTGCAGGTGGTGTTTTCGTCCATCCCTATGGTGGCAGGGAGGGGTTCAGAGAGGACACGGAAAGCCCACCTGTTAAACACGTGGCTCCGGGGCTGGTGCCAACGCAGAAATTTTGGGTTTTTTGATCATGGGGCACTTTACTCAGCACCTGGCCTGATGGCCGCAGACGGGTCCCTATCTTTTAGGGGAAAAAGGATCCTGGGCCAGGAACTGGCAGGGCTCATTGAGAGGGCTTTAAACTAGGTAGGAAGGGGGATGGGGCTGAGGCTAGGATTGTTGGGGCTGTGCCAGGGGGAACAATGGCAAGGCCGGAGGATAAGGCAATGGCCCAGCTGAAGTGCATCTACACCAATGCACGCAGCATGGGTAACAAACAGGAGGAGCTGGAAGCCATCGTGCGGCAGGCAGGCTACGACTTGGTTGCCATCACGGAGACGTGGTGGGACCAGTCTCATGACTGGAGTGCTGCAATGCCTGGCTATAAGCTCTATAGAAGGGACAGGCAGCATAGAAGGGGTGGTGGTGTGGCTCTCTATATTAGAGAGTCTTTCGAGGTTGTAGAACTCGAGGTTGGGAATGACAAGGTCGAGTCCCTTTGGGTTAGGATCGGCAGGGACAATAAGGCTAGTGTCCTGGTCGGGGTCTGCTATAGACCGCCGAACCAGGATGAGGAGACGGATGAGGAATTCTACAGGCAGCTGACAGAGGTTGCAAAATCATCAGCTCTTGTACTCGTGGGGGACTTCAACTTCCCCGACATATCCTGGAAGCACAACACAGCCCTGAGAAAGCAGTCTAGGAGGTTTCTGGAGAGCGTGGAAGATAGCTTCCTGACGCAGCTGGTTAGTGAGCCTACCAGGGGAGGTGCCCCACTAGACCTTCTCTTCACAAACAGAGAAGGACTGGTGGAGGACGTGATCGTCGGGAGCTGTCTCGGGCAGAGTGACCACGCAATGGTGGAGTTCACTATTCTTGGCGAGGCCAGGAAGGGGACCAGTAAAACCGCTGTATTGGACTTTCGGAGGGCTGACTTTGAACTGCTCAGGACACTGGTTGGTGGAGTCCCTTGGGAGGCGGTTCTGAAGGGCAGAGGGGTCCAGGAAGGCTGGGCGCTCTTCAAGAGGGAAGTCTTAATGGCGCAGGAACGGTCTGTTCCCACGTGCCCAAAGACGAGCTGGCGGGGAAGAAGACCGGCCTGGCTCAACAGAGAATTGTGGCTTGATCTTAGGAGGAAAAAGAGGGTTTATAAGCTTTGGAAAAGTGGGCAGGCCACTAAGGAGGACTTTAAAGAAGTAGCGAGGCTGTGCAGGGACAAAATTAGGAAGGCCAAAGCTCATCTGGAGCTCAATCTGGCTACTGCCGTTAAAGATAACAAAAAACGTTTCTATAAATACATCAACACAAAAAGGAGGACTAAGGAGAATCTCCATCCTTTACTGGATGCGGGGGGAAACTTAGTTACAAGAGATGAGGAAAAGGCGGAGGTGCTCAATGCCTTCTTTGCCTCAGTCTTTAGCGGCAATACCGGTTGTTCTCTGGATACTCAGTACCCTGAGCTGGTGGAAGGGGATGAGGAGCAGGAAGTGGCCCTCATTATCCATGAAGAACTGGTTGGTGACCTGCTACGGCACTTAGATGTGCACAAGTCGATGGGGCCGGATGGGATCCACCCAAGGGTACTGAGGGAACTCGCAGAGGAGCTGGCCAAGCCACTGTCCATCATTTATCAACAGTCCTGGCTATCGGGGGAGGTCCCAATCGACTGGCGGCTAGCAAACGTGACGCCCATCTACAAGAAGGGCCGGAGGGCAGACCCGGGAAACTACAGGCCTGTCAGTTTGACCTCAGTGCCAGGGAAGCTCATGGAGCAGATCCTCCTGAGAGTCATCATGCAGCACTTGAAGGGGAAGCAGGCGATCAGGCCCAGTCAGCATGGCTTTATGAAAGGCAGGTCATGCCTGACGAACCTGATCTCCTTCTATGACAGAGTGACGCGCTGGGTGGATGAGGGAAAGGCTGTGGATGTGGTCTACCTTGACTTCAGCAAGGCTTTTGACACCGTCTCCCACAGCATTCTCCTCAAGAAACTGGCTGCTCTTGGCTTGGACTGGCGCACGCTTCGTTGGGTTAGAAACTGGCTGGATAGCCGGGCCCAAAGAGTCGTGGTGAATGGAGCCAAGTCCAGTTGGAGGCCAGTCACTAGTGGCGTCCCCCAGGGCTCGGTGCTGGGGCCGGTCCTCTTTAATATCTTCATCGATGATCTGGACGAGGGCATCGAGTGCACCCTCAGTAAGTTTGCAGATGACACCAAGTTAGGTGCGTGTGTCGATCTGCTTGAGGGTAGGAAAGCTCTGCAGGAGGATCTGGATAGGCTGCACCGATGGGCTGAGGTCAACTGCATGAAGTTCAACAAGGCCAAGTGCCGGGTCCTGCACCTGGGGCGCAATAACCCCAAGCAGAGCTACAGGCTGGGAGAGGAATGGTTGGAAAGCTGCCAGGCAGAGAAGGACCTGGGAGTGATGGTGGACAGTCGGCTGAATATGAGCCAGCAGTGTGCTCAGGTGGCCAAGAAGGCCAACGGCATCCTGGCTTGTATCAGGAACAGTGTGACCAGCAGGGCTAGGGAGGTGATCATCCCCCTGTACTCGGCTCTGGTGAGACCGCACCTCGAGTACTGTGTTCAGTTTTGGGCCCCTCGCTACAAGAAGGACATCGAGGTGCTTGAGCGGGTCCAGAGAAGGGCGACGAAGCTGGTGAGGGGCCTGGAGAACAAGTCCTACGAGGAGCGGCTGAGGGAGCTGGGCTTGTTCAGCCTGGAGAAGAGGAGGCTCAGGGGCGACCTTATCGCTCTTTTTAGGTACCTCAAGGGAGGCTGTAGCGAGGTGGGGGTTGGCCTGTTCTCCCACGTGCCTGGTGACAGGACGAGGGGGAATGGGTTTAAGTTGAGCCAGGGGAGTTTTAGGCTAGATGTTAGGAAGAACTTCTTCACTGAAAGGGTTGTGAGGCACTGGAACAGGCTGCCCAGGGAAGTGGTGGAGTCACCATCCCTGGAAGTCTTCAAAAGACGTTTAGATGTAGAGCTTAGGGATATGGTTTAGTGGAGGGCTGTTAGCGTTAGGTTGAAGGTTGGACTCGATGACCTTGAGGTCTCTTCCAACCTAGAAATTCTGTGATTCTGTGATTCTGTGATATATCTTTATTACACAGTCTAGGTGTTTCTAGAATCAATATCAATTGATTTCTGCCAGTGGTCTTAAAAGAAGATACAATTTTGAAATATTTTCATAGTGCCTTTATCTTCCACTGTACATAAAAGATCCCTTAGTATAACTGAGAATTGGCACCTATGAATCTGCAAGAATAAGCTCCAACATGATGTAATTTTTTTCCATCAGGGACAGACAGAAGAGTTGCAGTCCAAATGCACAAGCCAAGAGATGCACTCATGCATCTTACAAACCACCCATTTCTGTAGCCCAGAAGCCAAAGTTTGTTAATTCCACCCACATCAATTACAGAGAAATAATGCTAAGTGACTCATCATGGGAAAGTCACAATTGATGTATCTTGTTAAACACACTCTCCTAGATGAAAAATACAAATTAAAATGAAATTGCACTTATTGACAATGTAAATAATATGCATACAGCAGTCATTGCATGCTTGCAGTCCTCATTATAGTTCAGAATCTATTTGAGAACCCAGAATAAATCCATAATTTCAGGTGCTGTAAATATCTGCTTTGAACCTTGGCCCAAAAATATTTTAGCAAGGAATTAACATTTCAAGAGGAAAATTAAATTAGGTTTTACAGTTAAGGGAGCCAAAAGTAAATCACATTATAAATGAAAGGATTTATGTTTGCACATATTCAGTAGAGTGACCTATCTTTTCAGTTCAAAGGTGCTTCATCATTAAAGTCTAACATTTACAGTAACTAGCCATTTGTGCTTTGCTAGGAACAACATTCTGTTTCTCTTCCTGAGAACTAATTCTGCCTTAAAAAAAATCCACCACTATTTTTTTTTCCTTCGTGACAAACAGATAATCAGGATAGGAGGAGTAGAGCAGAATCACATGGAATGTGATTATGTCTGCAGTTTATTTTGTCAAAAGATACCTATCTATATAGTCTGAATATAAACAAGCTTTCTGGATTGTCTATCATCAATTAGAGAAGTTATTTTTCTCTGGGTCTTTTCAGATCTGCCTTTTGTTCCCTGGAGATATTTCCTCTTCATTTTGTTGTAAGTTCTGTCTGAGAACACACAAGGTGTTGGTTTCTTTTAAGTATTTTATTGTGAGCAGCAGTAATTACAGTCAACGCATTCTCCAAACAGTATCTACCATCACTACTCTGTAATTTGCCTTACCATTACTCCTTTGTGAATTAATTTAGTGAGGTTCAAATTAAAACTTTTTTCTAAGTATGTCATTAATACTTGGCTTTAATATATACTAGGTGCGTTTATATATGTAATTCTAATATGAACTGCATATAGCAATAATTTCCACATAGCTAGCTAAAGAGTAAATTTCTGAAAGCTTGTGAATATGAAGGGATATGTATACAAATATGTACTGTCTTTTGATAGCTGACTAAACCAAACTCCCTCATCATCAGAGTCAGTTACTCAAGGTGACTGTGACACAAACTGTAAACTATGGCATAAACACAGCATTCTTTGCAGAGAAAGCATTACTTTTAAACAAAAATGGCTACTTCATACACTGATCATCCATGTTTTTGGATGATTTAGTTGTATGCTTTCACAAATCATTTGTACACACAGAGTCCTAGCACATGACACAATGAACACAATACTTATGGGTCTGATGTGTCTACTGCCTTCAGAAACCCTGCTTAGGTGTATAAGAGTACAAGGGACCTGAGTTGACAGGAACAAAAAATCACTGATATTTTGCTTTAAGAAATACAATTTGACCTGAAAAATACTGACTAAAGTGATGTCATGTAGAAATGTGTTCCGTAATTAAGAGGCAGAAGTCTCGTTTGAATGAGTAATCTGTAATTTTCAAAGGAAAATTAAAAATCACAAATAAAGGAAAAAATTATAAAAATATCCACTATATCTGAGGACCTGATGTTATGTGGTCTGTTGTGTATGTATGTGTCTATTTGTAAAAATATCACAGAATCACAGAATTGTCTAGGTTGGAAGAGACCTCAAGATCATCAAGTCCAACCTCTGACCTAACACTAACGAGTCCTCCTCTAAACCATATCACTAAGACATCTAAATGTCTTTTAAAGACCTCCAGGGATGGTGACTCCACCACTTCCCTGGGCAGTCCATTCCAATGCCCCACAACCCTCTCAGTAAAGAAGTTCTTCCTAATATCCAACCTAAAACAACCCTGGCGCAACTTTAGCCCATTCCCCCTCGTTCTGTCACCAGGCACGTGGGAGAATAGACCAACCCCAAGCTCGCTACAGCCTCCTTTAATGTACTTATAAAGAGCGATAAGGTCGCCCCCGAGCCTCCTTTTCTCAAGGCTGAATAAACCCAGCTCCCTCAGCCGCTCCTCGTAGGACTTGTTCTCCAGACCCCTCACCAGCTTCATCGCCCTTCTCTGGACTCGCTCGAGCACCTTGATGTTCTTCTTGTAGCAAGGGGCCCAAGAAAATATGCCAAAGAAAAAATCCTATATATTTATGAAAGCACTGAACATGCTTGTGTATCAAGCCACCGCTGTCTCCAGTGTGTTTCTTTGTTTCTTAATATATTCTCAGTGGCAGAAATGGTGTTATTACATGGTCATCATAATGTAAATCTTCTTTCTAATGTCTCAACCTCAGACATGTTCAACATAAGAAAAGAAATGCTAGAAATTAATAACTACTGTTATAAATTCCAGAAATCATTTCTGGTTCCTTTGAGGGTGAAATGTAAAGTAGCCACATTTAGCACCAGGTGTTGTGTTAGAGGATACCATTTGTCTTGAGATGTAATTGGGGTCATGATTAAAAGGATTCTAATTCCCTGCCTCAGCTATTATTCTTGGGTTCAGCATTAACCCCCTTCATCATATGCTGGCTCTGTTACCTTCACTGACAATAGTTTGCCTGCTGGGGGTTATTTAGTCACCATCAGAGACTGCTAGCTCAAAATCACACTGAATCCCACATTTGCAGGGCTCGCAACAGATACGCATGCCTCCATATTTATCCTCCAGTAAATTTTGAAACTGCAAGTAGATTTATTAAAATATATTAGTAGATTGGCTCACTGCTCTGTAAAAAAGGGAAAGATCTACCTTCCTCTCTATCCCCAGAGTGCAATTTGCTCACCTGAATCATGTAGTTCTGTTTTGTTGCTGATAGTGTAAGTCCAAGTGCTTTCACTTTGTTGCTACGGAGTAAGGTGGATAAGAATTCAACTGATTTTTTGGCGCACTTCCCCAGATTTAAAAGTGCTGCTAGCCATCACATAGGAGGGAGGAGTATCAACAGAAGTTACATGAGTCTGCTCCATCCTACAGTCTTTCCGTACCTCAAGTGGATTTTCTATATATGGAGCATGTATTCCTTTTGGATTTTAAATTTGTGTGCGTATGTACTTATTGGACCTGAATAATCTGAGAAATGATTTCTAAATTTTTTTGTGATATCTGACATGTTTCATTCATAGAAAATTACTTTATCTAGAAATAAAAATCCTGCTATTTTTCCCCCCTCTGTGTTGTTCTGTCATTGAGATTAGCTTTTGCTTTTGATACCCATTTTCTGCGTTCAAAACTTTTGGAGGCTAGGAGGGCAAGGGCTAAGAGTTTTGCTGCATATCCTGAAGATGGCAAGGTTCTGCTGAGGGAGTGTTCAGAACTGGCAGTCTTCTGATAAGAAGTTAAAACAGAGCTAATATCTGCAGACAAGGTCAAGTTCAGGTTTTATGTTTGATCTTTGAATGATTATTGTTTGGGTATTCCATTTTGGTTATTCCATTTGGATACATCTCTTACCCTCACATCCTATCATGTAGTCTTACACAGCCTATGTTTCCAAAGAAGGGCTGAGTAAATTCCTCCACAAGAAGTAATAATATTTCAGTATAATGCAAATTAACATAATAAACTCCACTTTTCAAAGTTTGTTATAAATATTATGATTATGCTGCAATATATAGTTAGGTAAGAGTGCCCTAAGAAGCTGCACAGGATTTTGAGATATCAGTGGAGATGTATGTTCTTCCAGTTATTAGATTGATTGAACTTTTAAGCAAAGATTTAGTTAGAGAATTTGTTACCTTTAAAGAGTTACTTGCTTAATACTGTCTTTTAAAATAGCATTTCAGGAACCCTCTAAGTATGTTGATTAAAACCTCTAAAGGTGTGTCCTGCAAACAATTTCACTGTGGATGCCAGAAAAGCCTGGAAATCTATTAGTTTCCATACTGCAATTTCTATGCTACCACTGAGTTGCTGTGCATTTGTAGACTGAAAGGAAAGAAGACTGGATCATAGACAGGAACATGGAATCCTACAACATACAAGTAATGATTTTGACTGCCATGTTTTTCTTAAATGAGACACTGATTGTGGTGGGTTGACCCTGGCTGGCTGCCAGATGCTCACCCAGCCACTCTCTTGCTTCCCTTCTTCAACAGGATGGAGGTGGAAATCAGATGAAAAAACTGTGAATTTAGATAAAGACAGACAGACCCCTTACCAATTCCTGTTACAGAGTTGACCTGGGGGAAATAAATTTACTGCCAATGCAAACAAATTTGACTCCGTCACTCCTTCCTCTTCACACTCTTCTACTGCTCCAGCATTGGGTCCTCCCTGGACTGCAGTGATAACTACTGCAGAGCCTGGAGCACCTACTCCCTCTTCTTCTCTGACCCTGGGGTCTGCAGGACTGTTTCTGGAACCTTTTCTTCCTCACTGTCATGGAATGTTTCTCCTTTTCTTAAGCATGCTACCAGCTTCACTGATGGGCCCAGCTGGGCCCTGTAGAGCCAGCTGGAACTGGTTGTGGCTGTCAAGGGACTGCCTTGGCCTCCCCCCACAGAGACCACCCTGTGGCCAACATCCAATAAAGTGATTAAAAGAAGTAAGAACTCTTTTCCTGCCCATGTAGTTAATAACATTACAACATGGGTTAGTGTAACAGAGGGGAGACTCCAAAGCTTTTACTTAGAATAGAGATCTCATTTTGAAATTTCTGTTTTGTTCTATTGGTTTGAAATGGCTCATTTGTGGAATGTGTTTTAATGTGAAATGACAGTATTGTTACAGATTTTCTTGGAAGGTCTTGGTTTGTTGTATTCTGCATGTACTGATGTAAAAAAAAATAATAATAATAAAATAAAGTAACTGTTTTCCTAATGGCACTTTATTATATAATGTTTTTATATTTATATTTTGTAGAGGATCTAAATTTGTGAGTTAGAGGTAATCAGCACAGAATCATAGGATGGTTTGGGTTGGAAGGGACCTTAAAGTGTTTGTTTATTTGTTTGTTTTTTGGTTTTTTTTTTTGGGTTAAAAACTGGCTGGATAGCCGGACCCAGAGAGTTGTGGTGAATGAAGTTAAATACAGTTGGAGGCCAGTCACTACAGGAGTCCCCCAGGGATTAGTATTAAGGCCTGTTCTCTTTAATGTCTTTATCGATGATCTGGATGAGGGGATTGAGTGCACCATCAGTAAGTTTGCAGATGACACCAAGTTAAGTTCATGTGTCGATCTGCTCAAGGGTAGGAAAGCTCTGCAGGAGGATCTAGATAGGCTTGACCGATGGGCTGAGGCCAACTGTATGCAGTTCAACAAGGCCAAGTGCCGGGTCCTGTACCTGGGGCACAACAGCCCCAAGCAGCACTACAGACTTGGAGATGAGTGGTTGGAAAGCTGCCTGGCAGAGAAAGACCTGGAAGTAGTGGTTGATAGTGGGCTGAATATGAGCCAGCAGTGTGCTCAGGTGGCCAAGAAGGCCAACAGCATCCTGGCTTGCATAAGAAACAGTGTGGCCAGCAGGGTGAGGGAAGTGAGGGAAGTCTCCCTGTACTTGGCTCTGGTGAGGCCACACCTCAAGAACTGTGTTCAGTTTTGGGCCCCTCACTACAACAAGGACATCGAGGTGCTCGAGCTTGTCCAGAGAAGGGCAGCAAAGTTGGTGAGGAGTCCGTAGAACAAGTCTTATGAGGAACAGCTGAGGGAGTTGGGGTTGGTTAGCCTGGAGGAGGCTCAGGGGCAACCTTCTCACTCTCTACAGGTACCAAAAAGGAGGCTGTAGTGAGGTGGGAATTCATCTATTCTCCCATGTGCCTGGAGATAGGATGAGGGGGAATGGGCTAAAGTTGCTCCAGGGGAGCCTTAGGTTAGGTATTAGGAAAAACTTATTTACCAAAAAGGTTGTTAGGCATTGGAATGGGCTGCCCAGGAAAGTGGTTGAGAAACCATCCCTGAAGGTCTTTAAAAAGACATTTAGATGTAGAGTTTAGTGATATGGTTTAGAGGAGGACTTGTTAGTGTTAGGTCAGAGGTTGGACTAGGTGATCTTGGAGGTCTCTTCCAACCTAGATGATTCTGTGATTCTGTGATTTAAAGATCACTCAGTTCCAACCATCCTGTCGTGGGCAGGGACACCTCCCACTAGACCAGGCTGCCCAAAGCCCCATCCAATCTGGCCTTGAACACTTCCTAAAAGTGTTCCTTTACTAAAAGGTATCCCCAGAGCCTTCTCTTCTACAGGCTACAGAGAAGAGCTCAGGCTAACGATCAACTCACGTGTGATTGAAAATCAATTTTTAGTGTTTTTTAAAGTGTTCTGATCCCTACCCTCCAGCTGGATGTAGCATCTCTAATATCCCAGTATTAACAGTCTGGTATCAATATAGCAAAAGCTGCTGATAGAATAAAAATAAATCTTTGTTTCCGCATCTAGTTTCTACTGATTTCTCCTTCACATTTAGTACTAAAATTTCTGAGTCTATTTTTTTAATTCATGATGCTGATTTCATGGCAAGATGCCAACTGCCATTTTCTGGCACTGTACCAAAAAGCCCAAACTGATCTTAAACCTTAACCATTGTTCCAAAGATATATCCATTTGTCTGAAAAATGTGCCTATTCTGATATCATCAGTCTAGCGTGAAAGCAGTATTATAAATGTTCTATTCTGATTTATGTTCTCTCAGAGCCAGATTTTAGAGAGAGACATTTCAAAGAGGCCCTGTGAAACTTCAAGCTTGGTGGAAGAGGAAGGAAACAAATAGCAGCCATGGAATGGAAGCCTGGAATCTTGGGTCTAAAATACAGGTAAGTTTGGGCACCACGTTAATAACTAGTTTATATATAAAAACAAATATTTTCAGCATTCAGTATGTCTTTCTCTGCTTTTCTAATACATTTCTTGTGTATTGTGACTTAGCTGAGCACATGCTGGGTAGCTTCTTGGCCATAAATTGATATACAGTTCCAGTTATGCTGATGATATGGTAAGGAGGCTTTATGGGTCAGCACTTAATTCCAGGTTGAAGGATAGCTAACTTTGTGCCTTTTCAGGTGGCAGGGAAAGGCTCAGAGATTTTGTTAGATGAGGAGTAAAGCAACTACAGATGGAAATAAATATGAAGTGTCTCTGGTGAAATGGACAATCGATCTATTGAAGGGTGATCCATGAGTCTGAAAAAACATTTTGGAGAGCATGAACAACCTACCATGGAAAACAGTTCATGGAAAGAAATTTGGGTTCTTTACAAGCAAACAAAGGGCATATCAAGGGTCAGAAGGAGACTGATTCTATACATATGGGATGTTGTCTCTTTTATAGAATGGTTTGTGTTGGAAGGGACGTTAAAGATCATCCATTTCCAACCCCTCTGCCATAGGCAGAGATGCCATCCACTAGATCAGATTCTTCAAGCCCCAACCAACCTGGCCTTCAACACTGCCAGAGATGGGGTATCCACAACTCCTCTGAGCAATGTGTCCCATTGCTTCAACACCCTCATAGCAAAGAATTTATTCTGAATATCTTTTGTAAACCTACCCTCTTTCAGTTTAAAGTCATTACCCTTTGACCTATTAATATACTCCCTGATAAAAAAGTCCCTTTCCAGCTTTCTTGTTCACCCCCTTTAGGTACTGGTAGGAGAGACTTCTTTTTCCAGGAAAGTGCTGCTATTTATGTATTCATTGTTCCTCAGTGCTTTTTGTCACATCTTGGAGACACTGTAAGAGCTACACTGAAGTGTGAATGCTCCTTGGTAGTAAGCCAGGAAGAAAAGAAAATGGTAATTAAGGATTACAGTTATAACTTGTATGATATTTATGCTGATAAAAGGAAAGACCTGAAATTATTTTTCAATTTATTATGAACTAATCATGCTTTAAAAGTGAGAATGGTGGCTCCCATTAAGTAAAATTACACTGAAAATAAATACTAGATTCAAGCTCTATCTTATCGCATTGTTAATTACTGTCAGGTGTAAAAATACGTATGGTTTACAGAGGCAGAATCATCCATGAAGGAGATGATTTAATAGAAATTATACAAATGATGAGACAGGGAGATGCCAGCCTTACTTTCAGTTTCTGTTGCCTTCTTCAGCTTGTGGTATATAGAGCAAATTCAAGTGGGACATGTTTTCTGCTGAGTTTCATCATGTGTATTTTAGAGGGACATCTGGATATGCAGATGAATAATCAACAAGGTGCATAAAACCTGATTTTCCTGTGCTGGAACATATAGTAAATTAGATTTGGTCATTGTTTTAATAACTACTAAGTTTAAAAACATGCTATGAAAAATAAGAAAAAATAGCTAAATTTTCTGTAATGCTGTTATTTGGTTCTATCTTTTCCCCTCAGTCTTTATTCTCTAAAGCTTTAGATTGGCTGTCTTTTCAACACCTATATTACAGTGTTATATCATAGTATAGGCTACTGGGTGTAATATGTGCTGCAGCCTGTTCAGTATAGCTCCTCAAGGAAAAATGTGCTGATGTTGATAAGCATCTGTGACTGAATGTATTTTTTTGTTTGTTTGTCTGATTTTTCTGATTTCTGAGATAGTTAATGGCTAAGTAGGGGTGGAGGTGGAGGTCGGATGCCTCAGAATCTGATGCCATATGATAGTATGAATAAAGAAACAGATGAATAGTGACATTACATATGTCTGTGAAACTGTGTTTTTAATCCTCAGCTAGTTTGTGGTTGCAATGCCAGACTGAGTCATGCTTTATTCTTGGTTGCTTTAAGAATATTTATTTGAAAAATAAGCATGATACTCTTGTTCTTTGCAAAAACTGACTTGATTAAGTAGAATTCCACATTATTCTGGTAGGCTTACTATTGTTACCAATGTAGTTCATCCCATTTTTTCTTCTCTAAATTGAAGGGTCTTACTAGACTTTGGTTGAAGTTCAATTTATAATCTAGATATAGACCCCAAATCCACTTCTAAATTAATGGCTTTTCTCAGGTTAAAATGTTCTAAATGCCAAAATGATTTATTTTTTTATTTTATTTTATTTCCTTTTAATAGGAAGGGTGTATTTGTGAACCTCACACTCAAGTTTGGGTTGTGAAGACATGCTTTTGGTCATGATCTATCTTCTCTTCTTCTTTTTTTTTTTTTTTTTTTTTTTTTTTTTAATCGGATATTCATTTTTGAGCCTCTATGATTTTCACTGGATTATACACTTTTGTAGTGTTTCTTTCTTACAAAGCTTTTGTAATCATTTTACTGTTTGCACCACAGTGTACTACTACCTTATTTGTCAGGTTCTCTGTTTAGCATGAAGACATTATCAGTGAATGCTTTCAAAAGTCGTGTAGAGTTTGGCTGAAATAATTTTTCTCATCACAGCAGTATTGCAAGTTTATAATGAAAAAAGCTTCACTACAAAAGGAGATCTTAACAATTTAAATTAGGCAAAGCAGTTCTCTATGCACTGTTTTAATATTACTGGCTTTAATTTTGAAATAAAATGTTTTAGTGATTTGAAAGCCAACTATTCTCATTAAAAATGCTAGTTCTGATGGGACTGCATTATTTGTTTTCCTCTCCTTCCCCTTAATATGTTTCTATCAAGACAAAGGATATCTTTTCATTCAGTCCTCTGAGCAACCAAAATTTTGCTTTCAATAAGTATTGGCGTCTTTGAAATGCACTGCAATAATGCTACAAATCCTGGTGTGGAAATAAAAGAAAAATCTGCTAGGATTTCTTTCAAGAGCCTAATTTATTTCACTCTTAAAAAATGTTCTTGCAAGGCTGAACAAATAATTATTTTAAGAGCCTTTGAGAACAAGTTGTATAACTCCAGAGTTTACATCTCTTTTAACAGAAACACAGGTCTCTTGCATTTGACCTATAAAATGAAGGGGGGAAGGAGGTGGGGGGCTGTATTAAATAATATACAAGATTATTTAAAATTGTTAAACATAATTCAGTGTTAATGATGTTCTGATTTTTATACAGAATTAATCCACTGAAGAATAGGGGAATACAAGATAATTTCATTTTTATTAAGCTCAATGTGATGACCACAGGGAAGGGACCACTTTAGTTTCTGAATAACTCTCATTAGCAGCAATTTTTTTGCCTTATACCTGTTCTGCTTTCTGCCTTGTATTCCTCTTTCTTTGCTTAACCTGATTAAGTTTTAGAAATTACACAGATCTGAGTTTCAACAAATGCCAGAACAAGTCAAGTACCTTGCGAAGTACCAGCACTGAATTAATTGTTTGAATTAATGCATTTCTATCAACACAGCTGTCCAATACCCTACGGCTTCCATAACCTCAGTTTATATCACTGTTGATACTGGTTTGTAAATGCTTTGAGACACTAAGTGCATTTTTTAATGTTTTGTAGATAACAACACCAATATACAATGAAGTGCTTGGAAATGGATAATTCTAAATTTCATTTGAATGGCAGCTCACAGAGCAACCTGTCTACAAAACTGGTGGAGAAATTCATTTTAAGCTGGTATACCAGCTTCAGTGATATCCACATGTTGAATGGTTCTGTATTCTTGAAGGCTGTGGGCTTTTATTAACAGAACTGAAATTTTATACTTGTATTGCGGTGTATTAAGGTAAAATAGTATCGTCCTAGCTGTTGTTGTTGTTGTTTTCTCTTACAGTTCTAGCAGCATAAAATACTGGTCCTGTAACTAGTCTGCTTTATACAACAGCAATATCAGTTTAGTGGGATCTAACTCATCTCTCCAACATCTAAATTCTTAGGAGAAACTATCCTTCTCATAGAAAAGCTTACAAGCTCAGCTTTTGCATTATTTCTTTAACAGTATTGCTTACAGTTTTCTTACATAATGCCATTCTTATTGCCTCAGTGGAAGTTCAATGTCACAGAATCACACAGAATCACAGAATTTCTAGGTTGCTGAGTTTTAATTCTGTTTTCTCTAATTTGCTCATGTGGAGCAGAAACTCCTCTATGCCAGCCTCTTCACATCTGAGACTGTGTAGATTACAGAGCAAACGGGCCAGACAACTTTCCTGGTAAATGTCATTTACAGGAGGATGTCGTGTTTGCTTCATTTTTGACGAAATTATGTGCTTGTGTCTCCCTCTTGTGGCATGAAAATATTTCGACCAGAAACTGTTAATCGTAACAACCACTGGAAAACAGTACAACCTTTCCTGATTTCACACTGCTACTAACTTTTTAATGCTCTTTTAATGCTCGGTTTCTATGATGTTTTAATGGATTTGCTAGGGATTCTCCGACAGGTGCAGTGAAAGCTTCGAGGTAAAATTTTGAACAGAGAGAAACTCTACAAGTTTGTATTGTCCCTTGATTCAAAGATCGAAGCCGAAATTCCTTTAAGTGGTATATTCTTTATTGCAGCGCTGGATGCACGGGGGATCTCTCCACCTATCGTGCATACCCAAAGCGGAAAGCAGTCTTGAATTTATACAATCAATCTATCAATATTCTACAAGTGCCTATACATATTCATTATCTATCCCCGCCTTCCCTCGCTTCTCATGCTAATTAGCCTTTTGGCACCTTGCGCCTGCGTAGAGCCTCCCAAGAATTGTGGGCAGGGGTGTTTGGGACGTGGGCAGGGGTCTTTGGGAGGAAGACCCCGAGTCTTCCTCACAGTGTACTTTTCACCTTTGGTCAGGAATCTGCTGAATTGGCAGGTTTCTTAATTGCAAGAGCTGGTTGTTGCTAATTCTTCCGTTTGTTGTATCTTTATAATGAATTCCAATGTCCAGTTTCGAGATTTATAGTCCTTACATTCGTTTCTCTGTCCGTCTGCCGCTTCCTTATCATGAGTTCCAGTGTCTTGTTTCGAGATATACAGTCCATGTCTGGGGATTGTCCTTGCCTCCCCAATGCCTCCCCAATACCTCCTTAATCAATCCCCCCTTTTCTTTTCCCATGCAAATTCTTTTGCATCAGATACTTTCATTATTTACAGTAACACAACAAAGCAGGCATCTAAACAACATGCACACAAATATTCCTAATACTACTAATGCGATTAGAGCAATGAACACTTGTTTCAACCATTGAAAATTGGGCAACCAGGAGGTTAACTTATTCCATATTTCACTAAAACTCCAATAAAGATCATCTTTACTGATCTCATGTAGGATCCTTGTCTGCTTCCATATTTCTTCCAGGTCGGTAGAGATCCTTCCACTCTGATCTACATACACACAACAACTTGTGTTTATTACTGTACAGACTCCCCCTTGAGCGGCCAGTAACAAGTCTAGGGCCATCCGATTTTGTAATACTACCTGTGATAAACTAGATATCTCTTCTTGTTGAGCCTTTATAGCATCCAGAGTTTTGTTTTCTAACTTCTCTATAATTGCAGAAATATTAACTATTGCCTTTTCCAATTCACTCACTCTAACCATGGGATAAACCATCAAACAAAACTATGAAAAGCGGTGTGTCTCTCTACCAATGGATTGTTAATTTTTCGTCTGATTCTCCGCATATGATTTCTCAAGTAACCTCGAGGCACTACATCATGTACTGTCATATTGGGGACTACCGCTCCAAGAGTGCAAGTTCCCTTCCAATTCTCAGGCAAGACCTTACGGGCTGTATCATTGCATAGCCAATACCACCCTTTTCCTTCTGGAACCGTCCAGCTGGTTGAATTTGCCCAGCCGCTAGTCGTACTAATATCAATTGTTCGATTACAAGATGTCTGATTTCCCACATAAGTAGTATCCGTATTTATACAATGCTGTTTTCCTATACCCTTAGGCGGGTTACACCTTTGTACACATACATAATAGGATTCTAACGGCATGAAGCTACTCACTTCTAGTTCCAAAACTTCTTAATATTTTCGACCCCAAGATGTGTTTTCCCACAAATTAGTCCAAGATAAGTTTGCAGGCAAGGGAATCCCGATTAACGATACACCCTTATTCCCATGCTGTGGCAGATGGGTGCATACCCAACAGTTCGTCTTATTAGTTACTTGAGAAATTGTTTGTATTAAGGTCAGGTGTAAGTTCTCATCCCAAGTTGCCCACCCCGAATCCGAGAACCGCACCCCTGTAATCATTAGGATCTGGAAAACCATAATTTTGTTGGTCCAATTGGAGTGGTGGTCTATATCCTCGCCGGGACCTTCTTCACCCTTGAATTGTGGATCCAAGCTGCTTGCTTCTTAATCTTAATGGCGGTGTGTGTTGTCAGTAATACTTGGTATGGTCCCATCCACTTTCCTTCCATTTTTCCTGTAGGGGTTGTCCTGAAAAAGTCTTTATATATATATAATTCCCGAGCTTAAAGGGGTGGATTGGTTGATCCAACCCTCTAGCCCTGGTCCCTAAAACAAATTTATGTACTTTATTTAATTGTTTCTGAAGTTCAGTTATATAAGCATATAAATATTCTGATCCTAACTGCGTTAGGTCCTCTCCACTAAATAGAAATTGCTATGGCCTTCCATATAAGATTTTGAAGGGACTCAAATTCCCTTTTATTCTAGGTTTAACTCTAATTCCAAGTAATGCTAAAGAGAGGGATTGAGGCCATGACAAATTAGCTTCTTATCCAATTTTAGCTATTTATTGTTTAATTAAATGGTTCATTTTTTCTACCTGTCCACTTGCCTGTGGTCTATAAGGGGTATGCAGTTGCCAATCTATCTTTAGAATCTTACTTATCTGTTGTACCACTTGTGCACAAAAATGTGAACCTCTATCAGAAGACATTGCTACTAGAATCCCAAAGCATGGTATTATTTCATTTAACAAGACTTTAACCACTTCTCTTGCTTTGTTTGTTCGACAGGGAAAGGCTTCAGGCCTTCCTGAAAACGTGTCAGTCAGAACCAGTAATAATGATACCCCCCTTTTCTAGGGAGTTCTGGAAAATCAATTTGCCACTGTTGCCCCGAATAATTTCCTTTACCGATTATTCCAAATTTTATTCTATTCTTGGTATTGGGGTTATTGTGTAAGCAAATGCTACATTGTTGAGTTACTTGTTTTATCATATCGTCCCACTAATGTCTGACGCAGGCTCTTATGCAGTGTGCCAGCTCCCCAATACGTTTTATTGTGTTCTGTAAGAACTATGGGCCATGTCAAACTAGAGGGTATTACTATGTGGTTATCTTTTAAATATACTCATCCATCTGGTTTCATTTTACCTTTCAAATCTTCAATTAATTTTAAGTCTTCTTTTGTATAATTTGGATATAGTTTGTATTTTACCGTCTGGTATCAAAGACAATGCCTTCACCTCAGTTATTTCAGCTGCCTGCTTAGCCTCTGCCAATCGATTTCCAATTTCAAAATCGGTGTTCCCCTTTTGGTGTCCCTGACAATGCATGATAGCTACTTTTTCTGGTTGTTTTACAGCCTCTAACAATTTTAAAATTTCTTCAGCATACTTTATGTGTTTTCACTGAGCGGTCAGCAATCCATGTTCTTTCCAAATTGCTCCATGAGCATGTACCACGCTGAATGTATATTTAGAATCTGTCCAAATATTTACCCTTTTTCCTGCTGCCAGTTCCAATGCTCTCGTGAGAGCAACTATCTCCGCCTTTTGAGCTGATGTTCCAGGGGGTAAAGGCTTAGACTCAATTACCTGCTGAGTAGTTGTTATAGCATATCCAGCTTTACGTTGTCTTTGCGTAACAAAACTGCTCCCATCCGTGAACCAAGTTTCTTCCGCATCTTCCATGGGCTCCTCCTTAAGGTCTGGTCGGCTGGAATACACAGTCTCTATAGTTTCTAAACAATCGTGAATCACAGGTTGTGCCAGAACATCACTAAGAAAAGAGGCTAGATTCACAATATTAGTTATCACAATTTCCACGTTGTCCTGTTCTACCAATATTGCTTGATATTTCAAAATCATCAATTCTTGTTTAAGTTGTTTAAACACTTTTTGTGCTTCTCCAGTCCAGACTAACTTTGACTGGTTAATCTTTATCAATTCACATAGAGGCTTTACCAATAGTCCATAATTATAAATCCAAAGGCGACACCAACCTGTCATTCCTAAAAAGGTTTGTAGCTCCTTTACCATTTGAGGTTCTGGAGTCTGGCAAATGACTTCCTTATGTTCAGTTCCTAGTTCTCGTTGTCCTTCCGAAATTTCAAATCCCAGATAGGTCACACTTTGTTGAGCCAGCTGGACTTTCTGTCAAGAGACTTGATATCCATTTAAACCCAGAAAATTAAGACGATTTATAGTCCATTGAATACAACTCCCTTTAGTCTCGGTAGCTATTAAGAGATCATCTACATATTGTAACAAAGCACCTTCAGTGTCCGGAGGCATCCATGTTTCGAGTTTCCTTGCTAATTGGTTTCCAAAAATAGTGGGGCTATTCTTGAATCCTTGAGGTAGTAATGTCCACGTAAGCTGCGTCTTTCTGCCTGAATCGGGATTTTCCCATTCAAAGGCGAATAGGTTTTGGCTTTCTGTGGCTAAGCCTAGGCAGAAGAAGGCGTCTTTTAAATCCAGTACGGTAAACCAGACTTGACTATTCTTTAATTTAGTCAGCAAAGTATAAGGGTTTGCCACTACTGGATGTATATCCTCAGTGATTTTATTTATGGCCCTCAAATCCTGAACTAGCCTATAGCTTTTTCATCTGCCTTTTTAATTGGCAATATGGGTGTATTGTATTCTGATTCGCATTCAATCAATAATCCATACTGTAAAAATTTATTAATTATCTCTTTAATTCCTTTCCTATCTTCTATCCTCAAAGGATATTACTTAACCTTAACGGGTTTCTCTCCTGGCTTTAATTTAATAATTATTAAGGTCACATTTTTACCTCTTTCAGGGGTTTCAGTAGCCCAAACTCCTGGACATACTTGATCTGTGATCTCTAAAGGTATTTCACTTTTAGGGTCAGTTTGTATTAGTGCCAAGCTTAACACATTTGTTAGTTGTTCTTCTCCTATACTTAATTCCATTTTCCCTTTTTCAAAAACAATTTCTGCTCCTACTTGCTCTAATAAATCTCTACCTAAGAGTGCCCATGAGGAGCTAGGCATATATAAAAATCTGTGTATGCTCCATTGTTTCCGTAACTTGTACTTCAAAGGTTCACAAAAATAAGCCTTTTTGGTTACACCTTGTCCTGGTTTCAGTTAGAACAGAGTTAATTTTCTTCCTAGTAGCTGGTAGAATGCTATGTTTTGGCTTAGGATGAGAAGAGTGCTGATAACACCCCGATGTTTTAACTGTTGCAGAGCAGTGCTTATACCAAGCCAAGGACATCTCAGCTTCTTGCTCTGTCCTGACAACAGGCAGGCTGGGGGTGCAGTAAGAGCTGGGAGGGGACAGACCCAGGACAGGTGACCCAAACTAGCCAAAGGGGTATTCCATAGCATCTGACGTCAGGCTAAACAATATATAAGGGTGGCTAGCCGGGGGGAGGGGGCCGGACTGCTTGGGGTTAGGCTGGGCATCGGTCAGCGGGTGGTGAGCAATTGCATTGTGCATCACTTGTTTGTACACGTTATTAGTAGTGGTACTATTATTATTATTATTATTATTATTATTATTATTATTTTGTCTTATTAAACTGTCTTTATCTCAACTCACGGGCTTCACTTTCCATTTCTCTCCCCCGTCCCAGAGAGGGAGGGGGAGGGTGAGCGAACAGCTGCATGGTGTTTAGCTGCCGGCCGGGTTAAACCACAACACACCTTTTACCCTAACATAATAATTCTGTGAAGGCATTAATGCTTGATTTAGAACTGAATACGTTGCCCCATATCAATAAGAAATTTCACTTCCATTCCTCCCCTAGCTTCATTATAACCAGTGGAGGATCCGCTAGGGTAGATTCCCCAGGTCCCCATTATTCCTGTTGAAATCAGGGGTCAATTACCCTAGGAAAAGGCTAGTCAATTTGTCCTCCGAAGCCAGGTCCAAACCGTTTTGTTTTATTTATTTATTTATTTATTTTCATTACATTTCAGAGTTGGTCTAAAAATTCCATAGGGGTTTCTTTTAGACCTTGTTGGAAGCATATTCTCAATTCCCAATTCATCCAGGTTTTAGTATTTATTTAACCGTTCATAATTTTCAGGATGATTTGGGTCTTAGCGGGGGTCGGTCAGGGGAATGCAATTGTCCACAGTTCCCTGAGCGGTCCCATCGGCAATCTGAGCTCGCACATGAACTCAGGTTGTTTTAAGAGTTAACTGGTTTTCTGTTTCTGTGACAACTCTCTCGGACCCATCATGGTCCCTTTGCCCCAAAGGGCTAACACCCATGATTTTAAGATCTCTGCCTCGGGCAGTGGCAGAACTATTATCATTCCTACATCCTCTTTCCCTGCTCATTCAACTTCAAACACCTTTAACACTTTCAACAACCCTTTTAACACTTCCTTTATCTTTCTCCAGCCTGTACTTCTCTAATGCCAACATCAAAGGCTCAGTCAGGGGCCAACTTAATTCCGTACCTTTTCCCACCAAGATGCTGAAACATCAGTATACAACATTTCATCCTGTTCTGCTTCTCAAAAAACAACATTAACTGTAGCAAAATATTATAGTTTAAAGTTCCATTTAGGGGCCACTTTTCTCCACATTCCAGCTTATAAAGCGGCCACCACTGATTACGATATTTTATCAATGTTTTCCTGTTCACACTTCCACCGGCAGATCCTCCAATATCCTTCCAGTGACTTAAAACACATCCTAACACACTTTTCTTTAAAATTTCACTGCTTGTTTGCCCCCCCATTTTCCAGTTTACACTTTCAGAATACACATGTTACTTGCAAAAGCGTATCACAAAACGTATCACTCACAAAAATACGGGCACGCATTATCTTTCAGTAGCGATGTCACAAAACTACTATTACCAGCAATATTGCCAAAATCACAATAACAATAGTCAGAGTCAAATTCCACATGCGATAAGTCAGAAAACCGAACTGTGTAACACCGTAACGATATCTTTCTTATAACAATGCCACGAACCTACTATTACCACCAGAAAAATAGCCAAAATCACAGTAACAATAACCAAAGTTAAATACCATACTCCATGAGTCAGAAAACCGAAATAGACAACACAATTCCAGATGGACCTTAAAGCGAGCTCTTTCCTTAAGGTCCCCAAATATACTTATGGTGCTTACCACAAAGTATATACCAAACACTGCCTCGCAGAAGATCACCTTCTGACTTACAGACAGTTCCAGATACAGATGGACCCCAAGGTCCCCAGATATACTTGTGGCACTAACCACAAAGTATATACCAAATACTGTCCTGCAGAAGTCACCTTCCGACTTACTGGACAGTCCCAGATGACCGGTCTACCAGAAAACCAAACCAGAATAAAGAATATACTCACTTACAATGATGGGGTCCTTGTCTGCCTCCGCAGTGATCCGGTGAGTCAAGGAGTCCCTCCGGGAAATCCCGGGGGTACCCTAGGGAGTCCTGTCCCCAGCGGGTCCTGCGGTCCGGCAGAGAGGTCGTCCCATCTGGGTCGCCAGATTGATTCAAAGATCGAAGCCGAAATTCCTTTAAGTGGTATATTCTTTATTGCAGCGCTGGATGCACGGGGGATCTCTCCACCTATCGTGCATACCCAAAGCGGAAAGCAGTCTTGAATTTATACAATCAATCTATCAATATTCTACAAGTGCCTATACATATTCATTATCTATCCCCGCCTTCCCTCGCTTCTCATGCTAATTAGCCTTTTGGCACCTTGCGCCTGCGTAGAGCCTCCCAAGAATTGTGGGCAGGGGTGTTTGGGACGTGGGCAGGGGTCTTTGGGAGGAAGACCCCGAGTCTTCCTCACAGTGTACTTTTCACCTTTGGTCAGGAATCTGCTGAATTGGCAGGTTTCTTAATTGCAAGAGCTGGTTGTTGCTAATTCTTCCGTTTGTTGTATCTTTATAATGAATTCCAATGTCCAGTTTCGAGATTTATAGTCCTTACATTCGTTTCTCTGTCCGTCTGCCGCTTCCTTATCATGAGTTCCAGTGTCTTGTTTCGAGATATACAGTCCATGTCTGGGGATTGTCCTTGCCTCCCCAATGCCTCCCCAATACCTCCTTAATCACCCTCAAAAACAAATGTACTGCTTTTGTAGTACACAATGGTAACAATGGTAAATTTCAATTTCTTGTTTTGTCATGTTGTACTCAGTCCCAGTTTTTAAGGCACAGTTAATATGAAGACCTCCATTTCCTTACAGAAAGAAGAGTCTATGAACTCTGTGTCATACCTGACAAACCCAGCTGTCCTGTTTCTGGAGTAGGTGGTTTGTACACTGCTTACTTGTCTCTGCAGTGTCCCTCCCAGAACTTCTGTTTCCAGCTTTCTGTTTCCACGATCTCCATGACAAATACTCAGGTCGGGTGTCTCTGCTCTGCACCTGCAGCAGAGAAACAGCCAAGCCATCCCAGATAGCTAATCAAGACTCTTGAAAGTCTGTTTTGTTTTGGTTTTAAACCTTATGATTTTTTTTATTTTTTTTTACTATTATTTTGATTTTGGCTTCTGATTTTGAAATCCTGTGGATTTAATAGTCTAGATGGGACATCAAGACACATCAGTTTTATGTTTTATGTATGATTTTTAAACACTGTGTACTGCGAAGTGCTTGCCTGCGTAATGGAGGAGTATAATGTTTCTCAGTAGAAGCAGGCATCACCTCAGAGCTTAAAGAGCTTTCAGAAAACCAGGGACCTTACCTCAGGGCATAATGATATATAGAGACAGTCTTTAATCAGGATACAGGATTGTAAAAAGCTATATAAGGAAATAATAATTAGATTTATTTATTTATTTATTTATTATTAAAACCCATGGTATACAGAATGCTAAATGTTTTCAATTGTATGCACATTCATTGCGTTGCACAAACTGACCATTAAAGGATACATCCTAGCAGCATTAGTTTGGTAAACCAGATTATTGAATGTGGCTACCTAAACACAAATCCCCAGGTGAGCAGGACTGAGAGTTACTAAATATGTATCACACCTCCTAAGAGACTGCAGATCAACACAAAACACATGAAAGACAAAAAGCAATATAGTTGTCTCTGCTCAAAGTGTGTGTCTTTAAGCATAAACTGCCTTTGGAAAAACAACAACAAAATCACTGTTGTGTAACTGAATATAAATTGTGGCCAAAGGTAATAAAATGTTTGCAAGTGTGAAGTCTATTGAAGCTGTTGTACAAGCAGGAAGTATAATTCAGAAGGAAGTGAAGGCATAGACCTGTCTTTCAAACATGAGGCCAATCAGCATGCAGAATTCAGCAGCAGCAAACCCTTAGACCACTGGATAACATCTGTACTTCCTCATGAAAAATAAAAAGTGAGGCTTTTCCTTGTGGTAAGTGATTAGGACTTATAACTACATATCCAGAATTGCCAACACAGCCATAGAGTTTTATTTGCCAGTTTCAGAATAGCAAAGACAGTCATTACAGTGCTGTTTTATTCCAGGTTCTAAAACAACATAGCAAACAAAGAAAAATTACCTTTGACTTTGGGCCAAAGTTTTCTGTCTCAGATTGTCTAGCTGCAGTCCTAAGGACTCACTTAGACCTCTTTTCTTATCATGGTCTGAGAAAAGATGTTATATGACCCAGAACTGATGATATTCTTGGGAACCTTTTCTGGGTTTGTGGTTTCTTTTAAACTATATGAGATAAGGCGCATCCCCTGAAAGACTGGGAGATGTGCTTCAAAACACTCTCCTGTTTTCTCACAGAAGAGGCCAGAGTCTCAAGTTTCTATCCCAGGTGAATTCCTTAATGAAACAACTATAAAGTGGACAAATGCCTTGTCTGTTGAAGAATTATCCAAAGTAAAATAGCTTTTAACAGAATAGGTTGCTAATAAGCAAGTGCAGGAATCCTAGTCTAGTGGTTAAGGGCATTTCAGAAATTTAAGCATCACTTGCTTTAAGCCAGATAAAGTGGAGATTTGAAAGCAAGACTAGTGCCTAGAAGGAAAATGATCTTACTTTTAGTCAGACATAAAGGATTTGCACACCTGTCAACCAATGAGGAGAAAAATAATCCCTGTTACTGACAGCATTCTGTAAAATCTGATACACCTTGTCTAAGAATTGGGATTTCCAAGAGTGGGTCCTACAGGCTGGAGAGAGATAATAATATCTTAGTTAGCATGAGGCCTTGTACTAGGTGTGGACTAGGCTATGAACACATTTTTTGTGTTCTAGAGATCAGAAATTTTAAAATATGCTAGAAAAAAAAAAAAATTACGAGAAGAGAAAACGAGCAGTATTTAATGTCTTGTGTTAAAAGTTTTTGATTTCTTTTTAAATTATTTTTGAATTGTCAGTTTTTCCCTATTTTTCACAGCTGCTTAATCAGTTTATTTTATTGTCCCTGGTAAGCTCCATTTTCTGTTTCTTTTACACAAGAAGGATGTTCTAAATACTACTTGAAATGTAGTAAAAGACACCTAACAAGAAAAACAGCTAGGAAGTGGGTTCATGGCAATTATTAGAGCAGGGCAGTATGCCAGATGCAAGTTAATAAAGAGTAATAAAAAAAATGATGTATCATCTCTCTATACATCAGTCTATATGCTGCACTGTGTCTAATTTTTCCTTAATTGTCAATACATTGGGATTATCATTTCTTTCTCATCTGTCCTGGCTGTATTTCAACTTTTATTTAGTTGTTTTATAGGAATATCCTATGTTCTTTCTGTATAATTCCATAAGGCAGTGCATTTTTTTGCTAGTAAAATGACAGTGCAGCTGACCCTATCTGTGTAAAAGTCATGCATTAGGTCATAAATAGAATCTTAGAATGCCAAAGAACATGTAGAAGAAAATCAGTTTAACATGTTGAAAATAAAATATAACAAGTATATCGACAGTATTTGTTTAGGGAGTTTATTCAAGTCTAATTCTGTCCTGTGGAAACTATTAGTTCAGATATTCAAGATAGAGTTTCAATCTGATTATTATCATTTAAAATGATAATATTTTAAATGATAATAATTAATATTAAATAATTAATAAATAATTATTAATTAAATTAATAATTAATTATCAATTGAATTATTAATTTAATTATAGTTATTAAATAATTATTAATTAAATAATTAATAAATAATAATTAAATTATTATCATTTAAAATATTATCATTTAAAATGATAATATTTTAAATGATAATAATTAAAATGACAAATGATTATCATTTAAAAGATTAATATTTGAACATCTAAATGGATTATGTTGATCCACAATAATTGATGTGCATGAAGTAATAACACAATTAAGGCATAGCTTTTGTTTGTGATTGCTTGGAGAGCTACAGAACAGGCTTTCTAACTGCGACTGAGAAACTTGTGCCTGTCTCCACTGGGTGGCAGGCAAACCTCTCGTCGAGCCGAAGTGATGGCTTTTTATTAAACTGAAAAAAAAAAAAAAATAGCATTACCCTTGCATCCCAGCACTTTGTAAAACTCATGAGACTTTTCTGTACATCCAGAAAGTGAGTGAGGTGGTGTCCCCTTTATCCTTAGGGACTCTCTGATTACCCTTAGCAAGATTAGCTCTCTTCTGTTAATGGCACTTCAATATGCAGTCCCCGTACCGTGTTTTAATTAGATAGTGATTAGTTCAAGCATACCGCTTTTTAAAATTAGGATTCCTGAAATGAACACCTTCACCATCAATACGTGCTACCGACAAAATTCACTGGAGACATCTAATGATTTTAAGTTGCCTAGCTGGAAATTAAGAACAGTGGAAAACAATGTACTGAGTATTATGTGTAGCCTCATAACAAGCTGAAGCACCACTGAAGAAATTGAGTCTTCACAGTGGTGAGAGATAACACTTTTGATCCTTTGCTCTAGGGAATTCACACCTGTAGCTGCAGTCATTACAGTTTTCTGTTTGGCTGTAGTCGTTCCAAATCCCATATGCAGGGTCAGTGGTTGGATGGGGAGCACTGCTCCATCCAAGCAGCAGAGGGACCTCCTCACCTCATGTGACATTAGCATGGCATGCACTGCTGGAATTCGTTCCTTCAAGTACAACAAAGATCACAACTGCTTCAGGTTTTAAGGATCCCATATAATCATAGAATGTCTCGGGTTGGAAAGGACCTTAATGATTATCTAGTTCCAACCCCCCAGGTGTCTTTTCAGGATGGTAAAGAGAAATTGAGGTGTCCTGGTCACACTGCATAAAGAGTAAATTTCCTTCAGGTATATGAAGCCTTTCTGTACTTTCCTGTTGGTCAGTTTGTCTTTCTTCCCTTTCTGGTAAGTAATGTATTCTGATAATGGATTTTACAAAGAATCGCTTAACCTCACAGTATATATCACATTTTAGCTATTGTCTTAGCAGGATAATACAAGACAGAAAAATTCATGGGACTCTGGTGTATAAGAAATACTCTGTTTAATAGTATTCTGTTAGTTTATTCTATGATATATAACCTTTAGGTTATAGGCCTCTTCAGAGATTCCTTTAGGAAAGATTGCACTATTTGGCTCCAGAGCATAAATAAAGCAATGGATCCTTTTTCTATGGACAGGCCAGTCCATGGATACCAGTAAAGTATGCATCACTGAAATAAGATACTAGCTTTGGAGTTTGGTCTGGTTTGATCTCAGAACTGTGGATCAGTGTACTAGCAGCTTCAGAACTCTTGTCATGCAGAAGAGGCACTGTATGTACACTGCTTCTCAAAGTCTTTTCCATCACCTCTACTCAAACTCAACACCTGAGGGTTTTACAAAATCAAATCTAGGCAACAATAGGGTAAAAGATAATCTCCAAAGAATTTATCTGCACCTTAATCTAGAGCATTTATAGCAAAGTAGTGAGTCAGGTTGAGAACCTAACAGTCCTTGAAATGTTTTCAGTAGAGTTTCTGTGGAGAGTTCCACTGAAACAGTTGTTTCACATTAGAAACATCAACAGAAATTAAAGTTAACTTTAGTTTCATGTGATGAAATATCTGCTCTGAAATATAAGTGATTCTTATCTAGCTGTCCTCAGGAGGGTTTTTTTAATACTGTTGCAGCCAAGCTACGAGGAGAAAATTCTCTTGTACAAATTTCTTCTTTGCTCTTCACAGATGGTAATTATCAAAGGCTTCTTGCATCACCTTTGCAGGCTGCCCTCAGTCCAATGGCCGATAGTTTAAACTGATGTCGCCTACCAGGAAAGGAAGAACTCCTAACACTCCCTGCTTAACTGCACATGAGATTTCTTGTAGCCAGGAGAAGAACACCTTGTTCCTAATTTCTAGGAGTGGTGCCATGAGCTGTGGAAAATGTGCAACCAGTACAAACTAAAGACCATTTTTCTGGCAACAGAGGTTAACATGGACATACCACCATGATGATGTGATAACTGACTCCATACTATAAATGCAGAAGCTCATTTGGTGTCATTTTCTCAGCTTTGCACAAGTTTTCTGACAGTTTGTGATCACATCTATGAAGATTGCTTACAGCATTTTGTGGGGATAGAGTCTCAAACAATAGGAATATTGTGGAGCAGTTTTCCTAAGAATGAGACCTCGACTATAATATGTACTTCTAAAAGAAAAGAGAGTCAACACAGACCTCAGATTTATCTCCGGATATTTCAATCACACATGACACTTCTTCCACCCAGACATGCCCCATTATACCTGCAGTGACATAGCACAGGAATAGCCTTTCTTTACCTTTTGCTTTCTAACATGGTGTACTGTCAAAGAGTCTTCTGTTCTTCTCTGGAAGCCGGCTGTACAACCTGATGTATGCCTGCATGCGAATGCGTCTCCATTCCTTACCTACCATATGAAAGAGGGCTGTCAGAGTTAATTTTTGTGAAACAATTCACAGTAACTACTTGACAGATGTCTAAATATGAAGCATGGTTAGTGTAATAATGTAACGAAGGACCTTAACAAAACCATATTGCTTTAAAAATTTCTCTCTCAGCACTCTCTGTTTTAATGAGACAATCTTCTTTCCTTTTATTCCTCATCTCATACCTTTTGTTTCTCTTCATTGGCCCTTCTGGACAACTGTTTTTGGGAAAGCTTTTTTACATATGTCTCTTTCCCTTTCTCTCTAATAGATACCATCATCTTTTAAAGAGCAGACACTCCCTCCCTCAGCTAAGTACTATCTTGGCAGGCAAAGGGGAGGAGGAGTCTTCTTTAAAAGGCTTTGAAATTGTGTTGTTAAAAAATATATAAATAAAGCAACAAACCTTTTAATAGGGCTTTGAACAATCATCCCTTTCATTCCCTTATGGCCTATTGAGCTGCTGGCTTTTTTATTATTTAGTGTGTTTCAAAAAAAGTCCAAATATTTTATGTTAAGCCATTAAGAGTTTATTTGGGTTGAAAATAAATAAATAAATGTGGTACTAGCAGTTGGTACTGTGAGCACATGCACAGTTGCCTGGCAGAGGCAACCTATAGGACACACGTCAGAAGGCCAGAATAAGCTCCAGTGAAAGACCAGAACAAAAGCATCAGCAGCATTTGTTTCTGGTTAAGTACTTTTGCATGAGGCTGACTACTGGAGTGGTTTACCCAGCTTTTATCTGTTTCAAATTCACCTCACTCCCTCACCCCTCTTTGCAACATCACCCCCAGCTGCAACTCATGGTAATTTCATGGAATAGGTGAAAGCATGGGATTTTTTAAATCTGCTTTTTTTTTTATTTTTTTTTAAACCACCTAATGGGAGCATGTGATTGGTTGGTATCCAACATTGTTCTTGGAGTTACTATACACCTAACTAGGTTTATTTTTTTTTTTTTTTTGTATGGTTTACCTGATTTTTTATTTTTTTTGGTAGGTTGTGTGTGTTTGGGGGAGGAGGAGGGGGTATTCTCTTTTTCAGTGCTGGCTATATTTTGTGAATAGCGAAAAAAAGCACTCCATTTCTTTCTTTCTACCCCTTCCACTTTTGTTTGCCAACTCAGTCTGCCGTTCACCAAGAATTCAGCAGCAGGCTGGCAATTGCAGCAGGGGCTCCTCTCTGTGCATAATTAGTATCATCTTGCTTGGTCTCATTTCTCTAGTGAGGCTGATGGGGACAGAGAAAATAATTTTGCCATTAAATACATTACTAGGTTCACATCTTGGTTCCCATGTGACCTACATTTAGCAAATCGACATCAAAACTTAAACTTTCTAGCTCTCTTTCTCCATGAGACTGAAGTATATAGTAATTTTTGAAAAGCACATATATACAGCTTTGTTAGTATTGTTAAAGAACTAATCAGTTGGAAGATGTGGTTAGGAGGAACCCCCCAGAATCTGAGCTTGACTTGAAATTTCATTACAGGATCAGTAAAGAGAAGAGAAAATTAGTCGAATTTAGGAGGCCTCATGTTTTGTAGACATTACATATACCCTTCTTGCATGATGGCTCTGGCCTATTTAAAAATAGGTACTGGAGCTCAGAAAAAGGATTAAGAGGAATATCTAACTGAGCTAATAGATATGTACAGAACCTTCTTGACCCAGGCCTGGCAAGGAGTCTTGGGAAAGATTTGTTTCTGGGAACCAGTGACAGACATTAAACATGAGAGGAAGGCTGTGAGAGAGGAACACGAATAGTTTGAAAGCTGAACCTAAACCTGTGTTTATGTTGGATTTTTGACTCTAATGTCATGGACGTGTTAAATATTTCAGTAGCATCACAGACAGCTGAGCTGCAGCCATACTGAAGTCGAATAATGACTACACTGCAGGTATTAATACTGTTGCCATATTTGTGGACGCTGTGAAGAGACACTGTCATGGCCAAATTTCTATTGGTTCTGCTTTGTTATAGATTTCTCGTGTGAGCCAGAGCAGTTTTCTTTGTGCTTCAGTTCTCAGTTCATAAAATGGATTATAAACATGTCCTCAGGTGATGCTGTGAAAGTAACCACCCAAATCAATATTTACAATATCTACAATATTTAAGTAAACAGGAATCTGAAATACAGATAATTAAGTCGAACAGTTAGGTGCTTGGGAAAGAAGAATATATGTATACTATATATATGTACTATGGTATATTACTAATTTTAATTAGATTAGAAGATCTTAAAATGTTAACTTGGAAAAAAATAAAGAAAATAAAAGAAATCAGTGGACAACTTGTGTTTTTCAAAGTCTACATGAAAATGCAAAGACAGGTTGCAGGTCTCTTTCAGTGATTTTTTTGGATCATGCTTGACAAGGCACAATTATAGATTCTGCCCTGAGACTGGGTGTCTGTTGAGTCCTGAGAAAAAATCACATTTGCTTTAAAAATCTTGAGAGGTACTTAGACAATTCTATTTGCAAAATCAGTCACCATTCGTATTTTACAAGCATTGTTCTCAGGTATTGATAAAATAAATACAACTAGGTAACTTACAGTTTTGTGTATTTCTAGAAAGCCTTTGCATTTTTAAAAGTTATATTATTGTCATACAATTAATGTTCATGAGTCATTCAATTTTTAAATTGTATTTACAACTGAATATCTTTTATATCTTCCTTTTAATGACCCTTATTCCTGGAATAAAGCTTTGGAAGAACCCGTGGCGTAAACTTGTAAAAGCTTATAGAGGTATTCATTGTTACTCCCATAGCCTGATGGGATGGGATCAGAATACACATGTACACTGCAGAATCAGACCTCACAAAAGGAAAAGCAGACTACTGGTTATTTTACAACATAATGTCACTGAGTCGCACATTGTGCTCTCACAAACATACACATGACAGGTGTTTTATAATCCCTATGTTTTAGACCCTTTGAAAGCATAAGAAAAAACATTTACTAGGAAGTTGTAAAAAAAAAAAAAAAAAAAACTTCCAAATATGGCAATGGCTGCTGGATGGTTTATATTGGGTGCCAGAAAGAGCATTCCAATGCTGATTGGGTTGTTAAAGAATGAAACTGCAAAGAGATCAATGAGAACAATTTTTTACCTTTCCATATCTTGAAATAGATGTTGCCTGTGATTTATTGCAAGTATAAAGAAAAGCATTGGACTGGTTTGTGTGAGTAGGCTGTACTGGAAGCACTGGGTCTGTAAGGTACTTTTCTTCATACAGTGGTCTGAAAATAATATTTCTGTTGCCTGAAAAAATGTGGCTTTCTGGCTAGCAGTTTCCAAAGAAGAGATGGGTTTAAAATAACAAAAAACATTCGTGGAGTTTTATGATTTTAAGGATACTCAAAATTACCGAACTAGAATCCAAAATGTAAACATTCTATGTTTCTTAGAACAGCCTGAAAGAATTAATTTGCTTAGTAAGGCAAAGTCACCATGTGGGTTCAGAATCCATATTTTGAGTTTTGGTAATACTGAACAAATAAATTTGAGTATGGCTTTTATAACTGAGGGCTGTTTCCTTAATGGATTAAAATATTTTCAACAATTGTCTTGAACTTTGCTGGATGTGATATAAGGTAAACTATTGAATTTCCTTTTCTCTTTCTGTAATGGGTTTGGAAGAATCTGAATTAGTTACTGCTGGTTATCCTGGCTCTATGTTTCCAAGGCTAGATCCTAAGGTAATTCCAGATATTCCTTTCAGATCCCTTCTGGAAAAAAAAAAAAAAAAAAAAAGTTAGAAAGAGGAAAAGATCATCAAAGTACTATACCAAACGCAGTCAATAGGCAAAGCAAGTCTGAAGTTCTGCTTAGAGATGATAAAGCAAATGCAGCATAACCTTAAGATAGAGAAAAAGTGACACCCGCCTCCTCCTCCTCTTTCTCTGTGCGCGCACACACACACACACACACACACAAGTTGTTTACAGAAGTGCCTTGTAGTGAGTACTGGTGGTGTCACTCCGTCCCATGCCCCAGAGCTATCACCGGGCCTCATGGGAGATGTGACTACAGCATCGGACATGGGACTGTTTGTTCACTCACTTTCTGTGAAGAGAGTTTTGAACTCTGTTTTGAATAGACAGCATTTTCTTTGTGTGGTTGGTAAATAACACAGAGCAAAGTTAGTCAGCAAGTTACATAGCTTCTGCATTCTGATTCTTTGGAGCCCTTTTGTACCAAGCTTGACAGGATGTTTTTAACAGAATGTGACCTCACTGGGATACCAGAGGTAAGGAAAAAAGTTATTGGGGCTGTTGTGGAATATTTTGCACAGAACTGACTGAAAATACTGCTTTAGAATGCCTCTTGAAAAGAAGATGGTTTCACTGTGATACAGCCAACATTTTTTTTCAGTGAAAATCAATGTCTTTCACTCCTTTGTAAGTTATAATAAATCTTAGATTTTCTATTTCCCACTTGTGGAAAAAGACACTTATTTGCAAATCTCAGAACGATTATGTATTTGCTCTGATGCATTGAGCAAAGGCCCAGTTCCAGAGATAGAACATCAAATTGTTTTCTTTCTAACACAGAAGAGAATAGGCGGATCAGGTCCAGTTCTTCACCCAGGTCCTAGAAACAGCAGCACGAGAACCGGAGCGGTGGTAAACCCAGCAAGACCAAGAGACAGCAGCCTTCTGGACACCTGCACTGACTCCCTAGGTAAAGGTAAGATGGAAAAAAAAAAAAAAAAAAAAAAAAAAAAAAAAAAAACTACTGCATTTTCTGGGCAAGATCATGCGGGTTTTCATAACAGACATTACAACTGGGATGCACTGCTGTTTGTAGTTTTGTTTGGACGCACAGAAAAGGGGTTCCTGGGTGGTGTAGCTCGGGGGATTAGTGGCTGTGTGGTTACCCCCTCTCCTCCCTCTGCTGGCCAGTGTGGGGCAAACGCGGGTGCTGGCATCCCACGTTCCCCCGGCATCGAGAGGAAAGCACTGCTTGATTGCAGTGTTTCTTGATTTCTCTGATTTGTTGCTCTTGTTACCAAGTACCGACAGCTTTAGGGTGCTGCGATGCGAGGTTTAGCAGCGATAGAGGAAGGGAGATAGATCTGAGAGTTCAAGAAGTCATGAAGATTTTATTTCATTTTGTTTTATGCTTTTTAAAAACAGATGTAGTTTAGCTATTTATTTATAATAGGCTCAGGCTCAATGATCTGAGTGATCTGTTTATGTTTAGGATCTAAAAGGGTTTTATGAAAAAAGGAAGAAAAGTGCATTATTACATGAAATAGCTTCATGAATAATAGCCATCTTGCTGTTCTGAAATTGAATTAACAATATGTGATATGCTTTAGTGTGTATATCAACAGAACAACAAAGCTTCATTGTTTTTGTACTGAACAATCACATTTTCTTTCATTTTTTTTTCAGCCAGAACAGGTGACTTACCAAAAACAAACAAAAAAAAATTGTTTTGAGTCACTGATAGAGTAGTGAAAGGAAATGAAGTTCTCATGATATATAAAGCTGTTAGTCATACTTGAATACTTGCATAACAAAGAAATCTAAAAATAAGTTGTTAAAATTGGAAAGTTTTGCACCATGAGTGCTGCTGACAATGAAAGTGTTCTTTGATAAATGAGCATGGAAAAACTTGCTAATTACTTATGACTAACCTGAGTTGCTTTTTACTGTAAAGCACATAAAGAACCAAGGCTTTTTTCTTGTAAAAAGTTAGAATGTAGATTGATCAGACTTGACTTAGTAGTATAAAAGATAAGGTGACCATGTCACTGCTCCCAGTAAGACAGGGAAATGAGTTGGGTTTGACAAAGCATTCATAGTGACACTTTTATAATGTCAAACTTGCTACTGTACTTTGATCCACTGGTATGCAGTAGGTAAGCTGCCAGTGCTGTCCTAATTAGAGCAAATGTTTTCTCTGAAAAGGCTTCTAGAGACAAGCATGTTCTCTGAAGCAGAAGTCTGTAAAATGAGGATGATTGAAGATGATGAATTTATATTCACAACTTTGTTATTTTTGTTGCAGTAATACTTCTGGTCCTAGTCATGGGTCAGATGCTGGGTACTGTATGAAAAAAATACAGACTTTATGCTGAACAGCTAATGATACAGACATGGGACAGCAAATAAAACAAATGTGATGAATTATTCAATCATAAAAAATACAACCAAAGTGTTAACATGGAGTTTTCTGATTTTAGTATCTTTCTACACCTGTTCTGTTGTTCTTAATGATGATTTTCCATAGTGTCTCATCTCCTATGTATAAGCTGCCACAAATAGTTGGAAGCTTGATCTCTTTTGAATTTCTGTCAGAGAGAAGTTGGCAGGGTGGGGGATAACAGTTTATTTTATCCCTGAAGTTAAACAAAAGACTGCAAAATTTTGATAGAAGTAAGCTGATTAATATTTATGACAGTTACAGAGGATTAACCAGTAGAGGTCAGTACAGAGTGCTGAAATGGAAGTGGAGCACTATGTGAAAAAGCTTTGTGTATTTATACTCTGTACTTCTGATTTTTAACTTTTCCGTTAAAAAAAAAAAAAATGGTAAAGGTCTACAGTCATTCAGTCATCCTCTTCAAAACGACAGTTTAAAAATACTTGGGACAGTACAGTAATGACAGACTGCTTCAGCAGAGGAATATAAGCCAAATGGTGCATTTTGTAGCATGGTATAGCTCGTGGAAAGTTGCTTATTTTGTGTAATTATTATAGAAACTAATGTGTAATATGTATTATACATTTTGCAGTAATGAATGCATTTAGCTGACAGCAGTGTAGCAAATTATGAGAAAGGATTATTTCCAGGAATCACGTTTTTAAATACTTGAATTTAAATATATATATATATATTTCTCATTTTAGGTAGCAAATTTTGATAATTAAAATTAAGTGTTGGTTTTAAAGTTTCTATCTTCCTTTCCTTGTATATACATAAAGGTGTGTGTGTGTGTAACACAGAGAGAGTAAGGGAGGCAGACAGACCTTGTACATAAAGTTGAATTATCTTTTGTTTCACTTTTTAAAGCCATTGTTTGTTTGTGGTTTCCTTTTGTGATTTAAAGCAAGGAAAAGAATCAGCTTGTATAGTCTGTGCATGAAAACATCCTTCAACATGTATTAGCTGCAAAAGCTCGTCTCTGAAAAGCTTCTGTTCAGAATTGCTTTTTGTGGATCTAAAAAGAGAAACTTTCATGTTCCCATTCTGTTTCCTTGCAGAATGTACTCAGTACTTTGAAAACTACCTTGCTATTAAATTGTAATTGTTGAATATAGATATATATTAAAAAAAAAAAAAAAATCCTAAGAATTTTTATCACCAGATAAAAGTAATGTTCTATTTTGGTTTCAATGCTGACTTACATCTGCTGTCTATGAGCTTAGGGAGAGTTTTCCCAATTCCTTCAGAGAGAGTAGAGAATAGAACTATATGAATGGTAAACATTTTTGAAAATTCTCTTCACTTGTTCTGCTTACCTTCCATGCTCTTCTTTAAAATGATTACAGAGGCATTGGAAAGTATCCAGCATCTTTGAAAAACAGGTTTTACTTTATGCCTTTTCTCAAGCACTTAAAGGTGACAAGATCTACACAGCAACCCTTTCTCACAGGGTGTTCTGTTGTATGCTACTGGAGTCAAATGGCATAAGTGTGAATGTAGTTTGGAGAGCTGTAAGAATGCATTACTGCAGGGAAGGAATTCCCTTATAACTTTAAAGCAGCAACAGCATAAACTGAGGTGTGAAGGAGATAGAGATAAATGACTCTTGCATATCTGGCCTGTGACATATTTTTCCCCCACTTTTGTTACCATAGCTTTACACACAGGTCTTACAATCCAGTACAGTTGAATTTCTTATGAAAGAGCACCCTTTACAGATGTTCTTTGGTAACAGAAGGCCCAATCTAACAGGAGACATATGAGTGATGGGGTGTTAAATGATGATTTCCACTTTAAGCCTAAAATTTTTACCAAAGGCTTGGTTTTGATTCAGTTCAATTCCCTTCATTTGAAGGGGAGTGGAGAAACAATATTTACTACAGTTTTCACTATTGGCTTTGGTTGTGTTTTAAGTAGATAAAATTGAATGCAAAAGTCAAAATCAGCTTCCTTCCCCAGATAAATTTCTGACGTTCATACTATTTTGGCACATAATATTTTCCTATAGACTTTTTCACATACATCTGAGTTTCTTCTGGGTGTAAATGTTGTGAGAAATTGTATTTTGCTGAGCCACAGTGGAAGTATTCATTTACAGTAACTGATACTCTTCATTAGCACTTGGGGGGGGAACGGGCAGGGGGAACAACTCTTCCCGTCAAATGCTTTTCCCCAAAAGTAGTGCAAAGATTGAGGTGGTTCATATAATATTAAATAATCTGGTTTTAGCCAGTTGATGTTGAAATCCAAATGTCCAAGTATTTGTATTTCTCCAATTAAGTTTGTTTACATGTTCAATTTCATGAACATCTGGTCGGGCTTTTTCTGTAGCATATGGGATATAAAACCCCAAAATTCAGGGACCAAAACAATGTTGCTGGAAACATGTATTTCAATAAAATATATTGTTATGGTGGAAGTTTGCTATTCTTATCTATATCCAGACCAAATATAAAAGATTACCGCAGAGCTGTTCATGATTAATGAACAGAAGGTCTATCTTATCATTGAAGTTCTTAGTCGCTTGCTAGATTAATGTTTAGTATTTTCTTGATTGTGATACGACTCTCATACAATCTTACAGGTATAGTAACATTATATTCTCATTTTGCCCCTCTTTTCTGATGTCTGTGATTTTTTATTTTTTAATTCTTCTCTGTAAAGTAGCTGTGCAATTATCCTATCACCGTATAGCTAAGTTTTATGGTGGGTGTTCATTTGTTTCCAAGTCTGGGACAGATTTCTCCATCCTTGTGTGTGTGTGTGTGTAGTGGTGACTAATATTTTTGCACTACCCTATATGGAAAAAACTGTCACTGAACTATAAAGCTGTGTGTTTTGCTTAAGCGTGTATCAAAAAATTGTGATCTTGTGCCCAGATGAAAATAGCACTAATTCAATTCAGTCAGTGTGATCTGTAATTGAGATAGCTTCACTAGTGAAAAATCTCTGCATATAAACAAGGACACTGTGGCATTTGCACTAGAAATTGAGTTAATTAAGGTTCCTTACTTGTAATTACGTTATCAATCTGCAGATTGCAAAATAACCTAAAATAAATTAGAGCCAATAAATTAGAATGATAAACATTGTCAAAGAAATTGTAACTTCAAAATTCCCCAAAGAGAAAGAAGATATTATTCACCCATATGAAGAACAAAGTACCAGCCTAAAAGATTGGTATAATTCTGAAAAATGTATTATATATCAATATCATGGTTTCACTTTTGGTGGATCAACCATTTTAGTGATGCATATATATGTACAGTCAATTTTGTTTTGAAGCTACTTAATTAATCCATAATAGTGCTTCTCCCTGATCTTATGAGGCTGGACAGCATAGCTGTTTGTTGTATTTTTTTGTTGTTGTTTTTTTTTTTTTGTTTTGTTTTGTTTTGTTTTGTTTTGTTTTTCATTTTGTCATAACGTTCTGTTCAGAATTTATTATCTGTCCTTTTTGCTATGTAGCTCAAATAAATATTAGGTTTTTGGTTTTTATTTTGTCACTTTATCATATGTCAGGAATCAACTTTATACTGTGATGTCCTCTTGATATTCTTCACCTCCCACTGATATCAATAGGATGCTCAACCCAAGACATAGTGCCTTATATATCCCAATACCAGAAAAAAAAATATTGTACATGGTGACCTGAGGGTGAGGACCTTTATAATTTCAACATTAAAACTGAGGTATAGAAGGAATTAAAGCTTTCTAGAAACCCTGAAAATCACTTCCTTTCCATAGACAACTTCTGGATTATTTCTCTCATAACTATGCATTTCTAAGAGGTCAAAATTCACTCTGTCAGCTTAACTGTAAAACAGATATGTAAGAAATATATATATATGTATATTTGTAGAACATATCCATGATCTTGGTTACAAGCTAAGAAATTTTTGAACACCTTTATGTTTTTAACATGTCTATTCTGAAAGTGGATCTTATATTTGACCCTAACTATAGAATTTGGCCCTAACTGTAAAATAACGATTTTATCACAAAAGAAGCTCCCATAGTCTATGTATATTATTGCTCAATATACTGTCAGGGGACATTAATAATAGGCTTTGCAATATTTAACAAGTACACAGCCTTACTTTTTCCTTTTGTACTTTAACGGCATACCTCAAATTGAGTTGTATGTACTAGGTTTTCCCAACACTGTAGAAATGCAATTTTTTTGTTGGTCAAAAAAAAAAAAAAAAAGTGTGCCTTTCTGAAAACTTTTAATCTATGTCTATACATAGTGACTTTTTATCAGAATACTTATGATTTGCATAAGAGTATATATATATATGAATGTATACACAACATATTACACAGTTTCTCTGGACAATTCTTGGCAGCTCATTCATATTTTTGGAGGTATCAACAAGTTCATATTGACATGCATTTTGTTTAAGAAATTAAGACATTAAAATTTAAGAAAATATGTAATTAATATTGAATTAATATTGAATATGGTCCTAAAAATACTATCTGCTTTATACAGCATGTAATTTCCTGTGAACCTGATTCACAGAAATACTGCATTTTTTTTTCCTTGAAAATAATTTTATTAGTAGTGCTCCTAAAGAAGTGTTGATCACATGATTGGATGTGTCAAACAATATTCCACTTTCGTTGCAGATTTACACTGTTTCAAAGAAAATGTATGAGTAAACATTTTCTGGTGGTTTATTGCTGGTGGTAACGATGACCACAGAAAATGTGAATACTTATACGTAGTATGCAACAAAATAGAACAGTTTTGGAATCAAACTACAGACAAGGTTTTCAGTAATTTATGTTGCCAAGATGGTGCAGTTTATAGACTTTGGTTCAGCAAGATCTCATTCAGAGCTCATGTTGCAATTGTGGACAGCATCATTTTGCAGGGTCATATGTTACTTTGAAGACAGGCAGGTTTTGATAGCCTGAGTACAACAGGTTTTATAATCTTTCTTCCATGTCCAGTGAAAACAACACCTCCATCATACCTAAATTTTTAATGGTCTTTGGTGGCACTTGAATTTGAACACATCAGATCTCCTAACATTTGATCTGAGCAGTGAATAAATCTGGCAGATCTACACAGCTTAGGAGAAAGGTAGCAAGGATTTTCATGCTGGGAATCGGGAAGTGTCAGGAATAAAATCAGTGTATACTGTGTAAAACCACCTGATGTAATATGGCTCAGTTCTGTGAGATCCAGAACATCCCTTTTTGTCCCTGGAATAATAAGTGGCTAAGAATGATCTGAATCTGGCAGGATGAGAGTAGATGTATCACAAGATCAGACTGGCTAAACAGGGAATCTGTGATGCATCTCCAGAACAAAGAGGCAGTATACAGAAGATGGAGACATGTTCAAGCTGCAAAAGAGGAATATAGAAATGACATGTCAGTATGGTATTAGGTAAGCAAAAGCTCATCAGGAATTGACACTTGCAAGGCACATCAAGTGCAACAGGAAGAGCTGCTACCACTAAATGGATAGGAAAAAGCTGAAGAAGCAGAATGTGTGCCTGCTGCTTGAATGGGACAGGCAATTTAGTGAGAGCAAAACCAGGTAAGGCTGAAATACTCAAAACTTCTTCACTTCAGTCATCATCAGCTGGCTCTATGTATAAAGGCAGGATTCAAAAAAGAGGGGAACAACCAACAGGAGATGAGGATTTATTGAGGATTTATTTACAAGAACTTGGCACATCCAGTTCCCTGATGGGCTGCACAAAGAGTCTTGAAAGAACTGGGTGATGTCTTTGCAAGGCCACTACCATCTTTGAAAAGTTGTAGAATTTGCTGAAGGTACCAAGTAATAAGAGACAGATTGTACCCATCTTCAAAAAAGGCCATACAGATGAAACAGTGAAGACTCACTTGCTGGTAAGATTCACTTCATCCTTGGGGAAATCATGGAGCTGGTTTTCTTGGAAGCCGTTTCTGAGAAAATGAATGGAGAAAAGAGTGATTGGGAGTAGCAGTTTTTAATTCTTGAACAACTCTATTGCATTACATGATGACATAACTAGATTCATGGTTAAGGAGAGCAGGGGATGTTATCTGCTTTGAATTTAGTAAGTTTTTCAGCACAATCTCCCACAACATTTTCAAGTTCAAGGTCTAGTGTTAAAGAGTAGATGGATGGACTACTAGATGAGCATAAAACTGGAGAGATCAGAAGACTGAAAGGGTAGTAGCTAATGGTTTATACTCTGTCTCTGTGCCTATGATATGGAATTTCTTGGGGATCTGTCCTGGAACCTGTCCTGTTTAATAAGTGTCCTGGTGTACAGTGGGCTAAACACTGTATGCTGGCAGTGATGAAGGCTGATGGAGCACTGTACTGTATTAACAGAAAAATAGCTAGTTGATTTAAGGAAGTTATTATTTCCCTTAAGTTGGTACTAATTAGGCCACATCTAGAATATTACATCCAGTTCTGGGTACACCCAGACAAGACAGAATGTTCATCAATAGGTATGAATGGAATGAGTTTGGTGGAGGGCTTAACCAAGTTGATCAGAGTACTATATGCCTTGTGAAGAGACTCTGAGAAAGCAGGGCTTGTTTAATCTGAAGAAGAAAAACAAATAAAGAAACAACAACAAAAACACACGTTTAGGTAGAGCAATACTGAGGAAATTTTGAAATAACATTTCTCTTGCAAGTGAATACTACCTTCTGCCTCCTAAGTGAGCTCACCTATTTCAATGTATCAGATGAGACTGGTATATTGAGAAGATCTGATGAATCTCTAAATATAAGAGATTGTCTTGCAGTTAGGCAGTAGGGATACTGCTGCACATTTTAATAAAGGCACAGTATTGTTTTCACATAGGTTATAATGAAAAAACATCAAATTTGGCTTACCCAGGTCTCTGACCCTCCTGTGCATGCTGGGATGATCTCTCCGGTGGAGGGGTTCTTGTCATATCTCCTCACGTGTAGGAAATTTGCTGAGTACAGGTATTCTGCCAGGATATTGAATGCTGTTGGTAGGGAATGGATGGCTTATGGATTCTGAACCATGCCTTGGTTTAATCTGATGCTGTTTATGTTCTGTTTTTTTTTTCTTTTCCTCTGAAGTTTGATGTAAACATTTTTGCTGAGGAAGAAAGAAGAGAAGTGTGTCAAAGAAATCAAAAATTCTGATGCATTTTTGTTTGGAAGTGAAAATATTAGAACAAAGGGAATGACAAGCAGGTATTTTTAAGCCTATCTTTTTTAAATGCAAAATTAATGCATGATCTTTATTAGGTCATCAGTACGAAATCATAAGTATGCTTGGAAATATATAATTCACTGTAATCGATCTTGGATTCGATCTTGCATGGATTTATACTCTGGGAGACATTAGGAATTGGATGGGAGAATTCTGGTAAGGCCTGGAATGGACACTGACACATATGTGATTCTGTGAACTTTATTTTTACAAAAATGGTAAAACACTGATATGAGTTTTCAGTTTTAAACATTAAATTTAAAAATTAGCATTGCAGTAGGATAGCCATACTCTATATATGTGACTTCCATGACTATCATCAACCTGCACCATATTTTGGACAGGATGTAGCCTTGAACTGAACGGAAGTGGGTATGTGTTCCCTCTGATGTGTTCAGTCATTGCTGACCCTCCCTGCCTCAGATCATGATGATACCATGATGCAGATCTGCAGATGGAATGAGAACTCAACACAGTCTTGGAGGAGTTCAGCATAGTCAGGAGCACGTGTTGCCAATAACATAGTGAAGGGAATGGGACATAAGGGCATGGATAATGAAGGCTAGTGATAAATCATTAGAACTTGTTTAGGTTGCACCCATGCATCCCGACACAGGAACCTGTCTTTCAAGGAAGTACTACTTGATAGTTACAGTACATGAACAGAAATGGAAGCAAACTCAACTTAAGTATTGAGTTTAGGTGATCTAACACTGGGTGAACAGGCATCACAACAGTGACTGTGATAAGTAAGCCTTGCTACAAGGCTGGGCTTGGAGTCATATTTATTTATTTCTGTAGAGGATGTATGAGAGCTGGTTGGCTTGCATATGGCAGAGCAAAGCCTTATCTCCTTGCAATTTAACAAGCAGTCCTACTCAATTAGAGAAGAAACTTTATTGTGGTTGTTCCTGGTCATGGAGGACAGGGGGAAGCAGAGCAAGTAGGAGCAGCTGAAGTCACAGCTATTGATGCAACAACAGGGCAGGAATAAACACCTGTAAAGATACTGGGTTATTTACCCATGGAACAGCAAAATAATGGAGACTTTGTCTAGTCCTCTGTTAATCAAAATAGGAGTGTGTTCAGGCTATGGGAAACTGGATGACACCAGAGCTAGAATGCAAAAACGATAACCAGAATACTATAATCCTCTGGTATTAGGTAGAGAAATAGGTCTTAGAAATCAATGTTTATACATTGAGATCTTTTTGTTTATTTATTTTAACATTCTCTTAAATGCTTTCTATTTGAGACTTTGGGAAAATGAGACTGATGCTCTTCACCATTATCTCTTTTAAAGAATTAATTCATCATATTCAAATCAAACACTTTCTAGTATCACATTAACATATTCACCTCTTAAAATCTGAAAACTGTAGGACTTTGAGTTCCTGAATGCTACTTCAATATTTTTGAAATAACATCCAGTTGACACCTTTCGTAGAATCATATTGGAAGGGATCATGTTGGAAGGGATGTTCAAGAATATCTAGTCCCTGCCATGGAATGCCTTCCACTAGTCCAGGTTGCTCAAAGTCCCATCCCAGGTTGTGTGTCACGAGAGCAGAGTAGAGAAGGCAGAATCACTTCCCTATACCTTGCTTCTTTTGATGCTGAACAGGATATGGTTTCTGTAACGTTAAATCTTTACAATATTTGGCTGCAAGTACAATAAAAAGTCTGGCCAGAAGAAGGAGAAAATGCAGGACATCCTGTTCACCTGTTTATATAATCTTATGGCTAGTGCTATCACAAAGGTTTCAGGTTTATTCAGTAATTTGTGGAGGCCAGATTTCACCAGTGAAGTTAATGAGGTAAAATGTGTGATAATGTGTGATGCTGACTAAATATGGATAGCTAATACCTGTTCTCATGGAGGAAAAAGTTCCAGAGATTTTGTATGAATAAAACTACTTATAAAACTACTTTTTTTTTTTTTTTTTCATTACAGCAATAGGATTGCCAAGAATTTAAATGGAATTATGCAGTTCAGTTAGAATATGATGACATTCTTGCATGGCTTTTGTTTGTTTATTAAACCAGGAGTCTAGTGCTATCTGACACTCCATCAAAGATGTGTTGCTTTTGGTTGAAATTTTAAAATTCTGTGCTGCTAGAGAATTGGCATTTCATTTAAACATCTGACAACATAATAAGTACTTATTCAGCACCTTACACTTTGTTCCTACAGAAGGACAAACTTGAAATTCTGATTTCCACTGGTTTGATATACAGTTGATTTGGAAACTAAACAAAATGGAGCGTCACTGTTTTATGTGGGGACTCATTTCACTTGGGTAGACTGTACATAGAGCTCTTTTTCATTAGCCTGCTCCCTTTTAGCCCTGATTGTTTGGTTACTAGCCTGTGATTTTTCTGGAATAAGAAGACTAGGGCAGATAAAACCTTCTACAAGGACTTTCTTTGGAGTGTAGACATGTAGAGAGCATTAGATAAATAATCTACAGAGTTACAGAGAACATATTCAAGATGCTTCACTGTAAGAGATCAGTGTCATCCAAACTATACCTGGAGTCTAATAGATTCTGCTTCCAAAGGGAAAACACATCCTCTTCTCAACACGCTAAAAGACTGAATCTCACTTTAAATTATCTGTGCCTTTGCCCAAATATCAAGTAGATTTATTTAACTGAATTAAAAATGGTCTTGAATACTCAAAGCACTTTTGTGAAATAAAATATATGTTATGTATGTACACAGACAGAGGGAAAGAAAGAAGTAGAAATCGCCAAGGACAGACAAGGTTGTTCTAAGAACATTTATTGATTAGAAACAAATCATGTTTGGTTTGGTTTGCCTTTTTTTTTTTTTTTTTTTTTTTTTTTTTTTTTTTTTTCCTTTTTACTTCTCCATATTACATGAAGTGGTCTCTGTCTGGGTGTAATTTTTACTTTTTAGTGCAATCTGCACCTGTGGCCTTTGGACTTAATGTTTATGACAGATGGACTGGACTGTGTTTGCACCATTTAGTGTATAATCCTTCTGTATGTATCTATGCCATGCTAGGCAGTGGCACTGGCCCAACGGGCATATTTATTAGTGCAGACTTCCTGTCTGCTTCCATTGTTCTGTTGCAGTGTCCTTTGAGCCTAATGGACCTTGCTTTGTACTGGGCCCACCTACAAAATATTGTTCCTGATTCATGCCAGATTATCTGCTGCAGACTCCAGTCTCCCTCCCCCAGCACCCCCCCACCCCCACCCTGCTTTTTATTTTTAAGTACTTCAGCACATTTGCCAACTAGAATGCTTAAAATGGATCAATTCCATATTGTAAATGTTCTTCCTCTCAGCCTGCGAGCTTCATTTTGGAACATGCTTGCTAGCTGTGTTTGCTAGCATCAAGATGCTTGATAGAAAAGAGAACTGCTTTCTCTGAATAGGACATATCTCCTGCTACCTGAGCTCCCACTCCGTGGGAAGCAGAAGTTATTCCCAGCAAAGTGATGGCCACTGTACAACAGGGTGTAGTAAATGCAGCCCTGGCTGCAGGAGCCTGCTGGCCCATGGCTGGCAGCCTGGAGCTGTGCAGTGCGTTCCATTCCTGCTGACTTCATCGGTGCTGTGTGACAGGTGTGAAGCCTACTACTGCACAAGATATGTTTCCTTCTCTATCAGTAGAATAGCAAAACAAATGCTAAGCAATGGAAAATGAACAACACTTAGGCACTTTCAGTTTTTAATTTTTGAAGGGAAGAAATAGATTTGTGAAACGAACAGAAGACAGAAATGATATACTAACACTTGGAAATTCAAAGGATAATTTAGTATTGTACCTTGTTAATTTATTACATGAAATCATGACTTCACCTATATTATTATTCTGTGCCTGTTATAGATATGCGTGAAATAAACCTCTCAGTTTAATTGTATTCATATCAAGTTAGTGGCAAATTTCAATCAGGTGTTTGAGAACCAAAAGCATCCTTTTCCAAACAGCAACGTCTATGTTAAAGTTAAATAGTTAAAATTTTAACTTAAAGTTAGAAAGATAAAAGTATTTTTAAAATATTTTGATAAGAAGTAATAATGGAATTGTGAATGCTCTGTGGAAAGATAGATCACAATTTATCACACTACTCAGGAAGACTATGCATTTAGTGCTTATAGTATCATAACCACAATGAAACAAAACATATTCTGTATAATGGTAGCGATAATTTCTGGAGTGTGTGTACTTGCTAATAAAATTTCTGTAGGATAGGAATGAAGACCTTGGAGGAAGAATTTCTTATTTTATGAATTAAAAAAGGCAGTATCAACAACATCTTCATATCTGAGTTAATAAGGACTTGTGAATAAAATATGTTCAAGTCCATTTACAAATACTCAGGTATAGCTTGAGTACCATCCTTCTTCGTTCACTTTCAATGCTGTTGAATAGTTAACAGTTTTGAAGATCATGTACCCAAACTGCAATGATGAACATTTATATATTTATATACATTTATAAATGATGAATATTTTTATATATATATATACATATTTGTGGAGGACTGTATGTGTTTTCAACACTGAACTTAATTTTAAAATTTATGATTGAATTTTAAAATCTCATGGTTGTATAAACATCATTTTTCATGCCCCATATACTTGTACTTTTATCATTCCTTTACTGATAACTGAAATATTTTCACCAGCTTTGCAAATTTTGAAGGAATATATTTCAGAATACAGTGTAGAAAATGTGCAAGCTCGTTCTGGTCAAATCCTGTTTAACACCCTTCAATTTGAATCAGCTGTGTGATGGTTCTGAAATTTTTCTTTCTGCATTTGCTGTGGCATTATCACATTTTTTTCTGTTACAATATTGCTCACATACTCCTTGAAAAAGCAGTTTCCTAAGTTGCTTTTCCCTGCTGCCAGTCAGTGTGATGTTGAAGTCTCTTTTCAAAACAACCATAAAAGCTTCAGAATCTCTTTCTTGCAAAAGCCATTTGTAAATTTTAAGGTGAGAGCAGCCTGGAACAGGATATACCACAGGGGAGGCAATGTTATTAAATGCTTTGCTGTTGTTTGTTTGTATGTTGTTGTTGTTGTTTGTTTTTCTTTCCTTTTCTTTTTAGAGTTCATAGCCACCATTAAGTACAACAATAGAGATATCATCCAAGTTTGCCAGGACAAATAACTAACCATCTGCCACAAAAGTCTCTTTGTTAGGTGAGAATATTAGCTTTAAGGACATTATAACGTCTGATTTCCTGATTGGAGCTCTCTACAAATAATGACTTTAGGGATTGTGTCATCCTGTAGACAAACTACATGACCATTCACCTGTGATTATTTTAACTTCAGTGCCAGTAATAGTACAGTGCCCCAGAAGTGAAGAGCTGGGTATCATGTCCTGCAAATGGAATTATTCATCTGTTCTCTAAAGAGCCTGGGGACTGAGCTGATGGAAGCACGTAACAGCAAGGTTGTGTCTAGCAAGGTTGTGTCTATTAAGAATATGCAACCTAAATCTTCCAGCTGGGAGGCACAGTAGTGAAAAGTGCTATGTGATGGTCCTCCTTTGTGGACCATGGACCATCATCATGTGACTTCTATAGATGTCACCTGATTACTAGCCATGCAGGTATACCCTGCTACCATGCACTACCCTGGCATCTGGACCCTTCCATCTAGTTATTATGGCATGTAGATTGTTGATTGTAAATTAATATTATTGTATTTATATTATTGTATTATTGTATGTAGCATAGCCTAGCTAGTACCATTTTCTGTCCCTGTCTCTTCTGTTAGGTCTTTGGTACTGTGGAACTCTTTTTGTAAGGTCTACTTCTTTGTCCTACTAGTACAATTTCTTAATAGCTGCAGTTTTTTTCTGATTTGTCTAAACTATAGCAAAAAACAATTAATTTTCTGGTGGAACAGAAATCCACAGTTGTGGTCCTACAGGAGGCTCTTAAAAACAGTTTTTAAAAGCCATTTTCCTCCAAGGCCTTGATAAATTTTCCATCTAGTTTTGTAATCTGCATTTGCAAAGAGATTTGATGGTGCCCTTGGAATTTTCTGTCCTAGATAACATTTCCATACTGGAAGCACACTGACTTGGTTTTCCAGAGTGCAAACAATGGATTTAGCTATTAGCTTTTAATGTCTGTAGAATTATTTAACCCTGATCCTTGGAAAGACACAATCATGCTGCCCCTAAGGTGCCATGGGGTTCCACTAATGTCATTCATCTGAAGAGTCATTAAGCTAACCAGCTGCTTCTTTGGTGTGCTGTAGTATTTAGTATACATTTAGGTGATCTAGTAGTAACAAATGCTACTAGATCACCTGTGACTTCTAAATGCCCAACAGGCAAAAGAGGCTGCAGGTTATTCTGTGGCACTGGCTGTTCCTAGAGTGTTTCTGAGCGGTAACTTACTGAAGTTCTGTAACTTTCTGTTTTTCACCAATTTTCTTTCCTAATATGTCCACACAGATTATTTAATGCAGTTACATTGTTCTGTCTTCGCTATAATCCAGCCTTGATGTTTCATATGTACAAATTAGGAGCAACTTTGTCCCATTTGTATTGCAATTGAATTATTAGTTATATCTACTACTTGTAAAACCAAACAACTTCTTCAATTTTAAACGTTAAATATCAGAATGTGATGATAGATTTGTCAAATGTGGTGTTCACATTACAGCTTGAATAGTCACATTTAAGTGCTTGTATGAGGATTTTTACAAATATAACAGTGTTGCTTCCTCTAGTCTCTTTGCACACTTAGGAAGCATACTTCTGAATAATTTTTCCTATACTTCTGAATAATTGTTCCTAGTTGAATCTGATGGAAAAAAGAACACATTTCATTTAGGAATAAATAGTATAAGACAATGTCATTTGTTCCTTATATATAGAGAGAGATTAGAAATATCTTTTTTCCTTTAAACATTTTTTTTTCCTATTCTTATGGACTAATATATCCAAATGACAACAAATGTAAAAATATTCATATAATAATAAATTTATTTGAAAAAATAGAAAAAGCAAGTGCCAGAAAATGGCCAATACTGGAACAACAAATGTTAAGAGTGTATAATGAGTGTATTTGTGGAATACTGTGGTTGTTGCGTTGGTTCTTTTTGTTTTGTTATGTTGTGTGTTGTTTTTTCTTTTTCAGAGTTCTCCTACAATATCCATTTGTTTTAATTAAAGGTTTTTTTGTTTGAAGACATCCAATTTTCATTGGTTCTACTTCTTTATTTTGTTAGATACTATTGGATCCTGCCCACAGCCTGTACAACACTTCTGTGTTCACTTTACCCCTTCATTAATGGGGGAAGTTCAAGCTGCTGCCTGGGTAAAATGGTAAAAGCATCATTGACTTCACTGTCACAGGAAAAAGAGAATTAGAGATTATTAACTGCTAATTTTCACTCCTTTTAATGGGGTTGAAGTCCTAAATTAAAATACATCATATATTGATTTTAATGATGACATGTAATATTACACATGAAGAGGTCCTGTGCTATTGAGGTGTTCTCTGGATGCTGAACAAGAAAAGCACTTAGAGGAAATGTAGGATTTTAGCACAGGATAATGTGAAAGGGGAAACTGGGAACTGGTTGTAATCAGTTGTTCCCTTGTACAAGAACCAGTATAGACAGAACATTGATTAGACTCTAGCCAAACCCAATAAGCAGTCAGATTACTGATTTTAAAATCTGCCACTGTGGTTGTCTTCAGTGGTAGAAAAAAATAGTTTTTCATATAGGTCATAGCTTCACATGTGAACCTCACAGCACAACCTCATCATGTGCCTGTGATCAGTTTGTCCAGCAATGGGCTTTGTGTGGTATTATTTCATATGCCCCCCTCACTGTGCTGAATCCTTTTCTTCTGTCTCTTAGTTGCATTTCCATTCCACCAGTTATATCTCACTGTGATAAGTGAGGATGAGAGAGTAATCCATCCTTTGTGCAGGTCTTATGTCTATCTTCCGTCTACCTACATGTTTTCCTTAAATCCTGTGATTGTTGGGTAAGTGGCAACAGAGACAGATGGAGGATGTCACACCTACATACAAATGATGAAGAAATGATGGCTGTTGGCCATTGACTCAAAGTGACAGAGGCATCCTTAACTTGCACATCAAAGGAGCTGTTTTTAAGGGTGGTGTCAATATCACTGGTTGCTGAAAATGGAAAAGCAGATCCTCAGCTGTCATGTACTCTATCTTTGATTCACTGTGCTAAAACAACAAGCCTGTTACACAGCAAAACTTCCACGTAAAACAAGCTAAGCCAAAAAATGTGAGAGACTAAGGAGGCGTGTAGTACATATTGAAAGTGTCTTGTAAAATGTAATATACAGAAATCTGAAATAAAACATATATTTTTCAGATGAGATCAATTTTAAGGCAGCCATTGGTGTATATATGTATTACCAGAAATCTGAATCTGAGGATAAGTGACTACCTAATGTTACCTTAACTGGAGCTGACATCAAAATTAGCTTCTTTATAGCAACACTTATGAATTATATGAAGAACTAGGTAACTCTGTAAAGGTGTCTATAGAAAATGATAGGCTAAACTTGTATATAAAAACTTAACCATATTTATGTAACACAGGAAAAGATAGCTGATGAGGTTGATGTGAGAAAGAACAACTCAAAGGATGACTATAAAATCTACTGTGTTGACAGCTCATGATTAAGTTAAGTAGCATATTCCAGGTGAATAGTTTTTTTCCATTTAAAATAGTATACATAATTTTCTATAATTTTCTGTTCATCAGTGGGCAAAAAAGGTATACATGGAAGGAGTTGGGGGAGGGGTGGGGAGGAGAAGTTAGGGGGAGGAGAGCAGGAAGGAAGGAAAGGTCTAATGCTTAGAATTTCCTTTAATTAATCAACTTCTTAATGCACAAATAATGGGTGAAATAAGATTTTTATTGTGTGTGATTGTGAAATAAATGCACATGCATTAAAAGGCTGATTAATGCCAGGTTCCTAGTAAATAAAACTACCTTGTCTTTTCCACTACTGTGATATTTAACTTTACTGAATGTACATTCCCTTGCTTCTGACTATTCTGTAGTTATTTCTATTAGTTATCTTCTGAAAGACTATATTGTCCACTTACTCACATAAAAATGCAGTAACTGTCAGGAATTGTCCCACTGATGCCTATGAAGCTATTTGCAAGAGAAACTGCTGGGCAGAGTGGAACTCCATTAAAGGGTTCAAATGAATGATAAAGTTAAATTTATTATTTTACTTGATATATTTCTATCCTCTAACATTGTTCATATTTAATTCCTTTTTTTTTTTTTTTTTTTTACTTATATTTCTAACTCCTCATAGCTCTTTCTGTGTCTTGCTTGTTTTTATTTTTCTCTTTCCTCCTCCTAATATTCCTTTTTAACAAGATTTTGTGAGTCACACTGATTCCAGGCAAACAAGCTGCTGTACTGTAAAATAAATAGCCTTGAAATGCTACAAAGTAAATCACTTGCCTTCAAGATTAAGCTAAAATGTTTGCTTGAGCTTCATGTCTGAACATCCTTCCACTTAACCAGATGATAGCAGAGTTTTTGCCAACAAAACATATCTTTACTAAACCAGGGCCATCTTTCAATGAGAACAGAGCAGTATGCTGCCCTCTGCCATCAAAACATGCCTCTAGCCCTATTTATTTATGAGAAGCTTTGTACTGGATACAAACTGATCATGAATGTTATCCAGCTTTATATAAGACATCACATGGTATTGGTAATCTGATACAGGGTTTTAAATGGATAGCTACACTGCCAGTTTTAAGTGCCAGCAGTTGTTTTTTGCTTATTTATTTTTATTTTTGCTTTTGCTATCAAATGATATAGCAGGTACTGCTATGAAATATGCTAACCTTCATTGAGTGTATGCTTCCTGCAGAAGAATTGATATTACTAAACACCTTCATTTTACCTTCTAATTTTAATCTTCTGAACAAAATAAACTATTTTGTATCCTTGAACGCAGCTTCCTAGAAATAGATTGATGTAGGAAGAATAATATACATTTTACTCCCTCATCCCAAACATATTTTTTCACAAGCTTGTGCTTTCAGCATCTTTTCGCTGTGTGATTATTAAAATACTTATGCTTTACAGTTATAGGCCTGGATAGTCTTAAAAATAGATAAGGTTTCAAACATGAAATACTGACTTTTCTTGGTATTTATTCATGTAAGATCCAATTTGATCACCTATATTTGTATTTGTAAACCTAGAGAATCAGCTTTATTTGTGGATTAGGTATATAATTGACATTCACTCCATGCAGACATGGAAGAATCTAACCTGGTGTGAGAAACCTGAAGTGTGACTAACATCCTGAATTTTTGATTTGCAACATAATCTAGAGGATGGATGAGCATTAACATGGAAAATCTAGTCTCTCTTTCCCAGAGGGCACCTTTGTATTATTGTAGCTGGAATGCTTCGTGTGCTATATCACTTTGATCAGATAGCTAAAATCTGAACACTCAAGTATTGTAAAGGTAAGGGTAGTAGATTTGATCAATCCCTGGGACTGCTAGTTTCTTAAATCATCTTAGGATAAGTTAAACTAAGCTTTTGGAATTGTTCTATGTGTGTTTAATGGAAGAAAAAATGGCTAATTTGTGCTTGCCTTACTAGAAAGCAGATGGGTAAGGGAAAGAATATTTCAGAGGGAATATTTAAAAATACAAAGACAACCTAACTGAAAATTTTGTAAGCAATTAGATGGTAGTACAGGTAAAGGCATCTCAAACTGGCGTTTCAGTATCCAATTCTTTATCAAAAATTCATTTGCAATTGAAATAGCTCATGAAGAGATGTGACTTGGAGCAAGGAGCAGAGGCATGACAGAACTGGTAAGGTGAATAGTACGCTAAGATTTGTTTGTATGTTTCCAGGAGAGAGAGAGATCTGTAGCTTTGTATGCTTCCCTAACTTTATGCATTAGAGAAGTTGAATAGCGTGACTGAGTTTAAAAGGGGTGACATTAATGTGAAGTCTAAGGATTCTTTATGTGCATAAAACCATGATGGTTCATTCCATGAACAGCTGCTAGCCAATAAGCCTTTCAAAAAGCCTTTTGGAGACAACACTGAAAATCTAGGGCTCCCACTCTCCCTGCAGGATTTGTACACTGAATTTCCAAAAATAGGGCACCTCCAAATGGTGATGTAAATGCTTCATAGGGACCCAATATTGTAATAAATGTGTATCACTGTATCCAACATACCACTGAACTTAGTCCCTAATAAGGAAGTTGCACAATAGGCACTTGAATGTGTTTAAACATATTTAAATGCCATGTTTTTGAAAATAGTTTCAGTCATGAATTTGATTTTCAGAAGTACATCTGAGGTAGTATGGCTACTAGATATTTTCACTCTGGACTTTATTTATGCAGACAGCAAAACTATCACACAGTCTGTATGAGCACTGAATGATGTACATAGTAACTGAAGCCCAGGGGTGAAGCTATGTTAAGAGAGTCTACGAACAGCCTTTATTAATATATTTTTGTTTGTTTTAATTTTTGGGGGCAGATGCTCTTTGTTTATGCTCTACTTGCACAGTGGTTCTGATTGATGTTATGTTCTAATAAATAAATAATAAAACCAATGGATTGTCTTACATTTTGTGCAATTGCTGAAGATTCCATACTAGCACTTCTCATTTTCTGGCAGATGGTAACATAGTTACCTCTGCCATTAGAACAACACAAGTGTCTTTTGTTGTTATTGTTGTTTTGTTTTGTTTTGTTTTGTTTTCATTGAGAGAATCTTAACAATTAAAAATGTGTCCTTGATAAGCCAGAGGAAAATAGAAACAGCTTATTTGTAATATATATAACTGAAGAAATATATTCACAATGGAAGTAAAATGCTAAAAAGCTTCCTTCTCTCTTTCTCCAAGATTTTTTTACTGTGAAATTAAGGAAGAAACTGCCACTTGCAAACTCTATATGTGTTGAACAGTGGTAGAACTGTCCACAAAAAAGAATATCAAATCTGAGGATTTCTCTTTGTACATCCAACACTAAGGGCTAAGGAACCAGAGCTTAATTACAGGGAGACAAGTACGAGTTGAAAAAATCCTTTGATCATCATACAAATATAAATGCAGTCAATGTTTATCTATATCTAAGGAAGATATTTTAAAATGTGTTTCATTTTTAATTAAGTTAGCACTATTTCAATTGTATGGGTTTCTGGGACTGGCGTACTGCATGTCCCAACTGGTGCATGGGAAAAAAATCATATTCCACTTTAATGAAATTACAAAACATTTCCTTGAGATTTGATCCTGATGCTTAATAGCATTGTCTCATCTTATAGACAACTTAGCTAATGCTGGTGTAATCAGAGACGCCTCTTGCACCACATGAGTTGGAAATATATCAGTTAAGAATGTAACATATGCACCTTCCACTTAAATTTCGTCATTATATTTTGAAGTATCAACATTCCAAACACATTTTAAAGGAGAATAGAAGCTACAGCTAAGTGACTTAAACCACTGAAATTGAATTAACAATAAAAATAATGATGGATATACAACTTCAATGGAACTGACATTCAATTATAACAACTTCATGCAGTGCATTATAAATTTGTCCCATTGTATCTGATTACTATAGTTAATAGAGTAAGAGGCAAAAGCTCTAATCACAATCTTAAATTGTATTTTATGCTTTCTTTTTGATTCTTGATTTGCATATTGTATACAATAATATATTTACGCAATATTTGACAAACATCTATTTTATTTTGCAAATTGACAAACTTGTCTTGTGTAAGTTATGCTGTAAGGAGGGCTTTAATGGTTCAATTAGATGGTCTGTTCACTTTTTACAGTATATTTTATTAGTCTAAGTATGGTAACCAGGCTTAAAACCAGGTACTACAAGGTACCTTTTCAGCACAGTGCTCAGGAAATCAACCATGGAGCTCTCATTAACATTAATGGATGCTTAGTGGCTAATTTACTCTGCATCATGGTTAAAACATACTCCCCAGGGTGCTCACCAGGCTGTGTGGGAGATTCCTCCATACTGTTGGTATTGTAATTGTATTTTATTAGCTCAAGCTACAAATGAAAGATTTCGATTCCATGACATCTCTGCTGAACTCTGATTCAAATGGAAAATATACACACCTGTATTCACTATCAATTAACTGTGACAGCAAGATAATCTGATCAAGAATTTTTGGCAAAAACATACAGTAGAAGAAAGATGTACTATCAATACTTCTAATTTTACATAAATCTGCAAGGTAACTGAATATTTTATTTTATAGTAAACATTAACCACTAAAAACATAAATTTTCAAATTAAATATTCAAAAATTTGTAAATGCTGTTGCAGTTTTAGTTTAGCCTTGTTATGCTTGCGTTTTTGATTAAAAAATGAAGATCATTGAGGGAAATCAAAAGGAATTATGAACTCAGGAGCTATGAAGCTAGAGTTCTTCCAGTCTTAAGTGCTATAATTCTTTAGAACTCTTCCTCCAGCCAAAAAAAAACTTGTTGGGAATGCTTCCGAATTCAGTTCTGAATAATGGATTTTAAAGGAACATTAAGTGTAAACTGGTAAACTATAAGGAACAGGGGAAAGATAGAACAAAGAATCCCATGCTTGCGTGAACAGAAAACACTGGGATAATGCAGGACTTGTCAAAATCAATTTGAATTTTGATTAAGGAAGAAGATTCTTCATTCCTTAACAGAGGACAAAGAAGGAAGAGGGTTGCTATGTACTTCAAATATTTTCCCTAGAAAATATTAAAAATTAATACCACTTTTAATATCATGTTTCAGTACTTAATGAGACTAATGCTGAGCATAAGGACAAAGCCAGGCTTCCTGAAAGATGGGTAAGAACAAAGCACATTGAATTTAATGTATATGTGTATAAGATACAGAGAGAGATGGAGAAGATGACATGGTTCCCAGAATATTGGAATAGAAAATCACAATCAGGCAGAATGAGTTGGGAAATCAGAGTGGCACCACAAAACTGCAAAATAGTATTAACATTTAAATATAACATTTAAAACAATAAAGGAAATATATGGCTTATGCTAATATGGACTTACCAGTATTATTCAATCAGGCAAAAACTTGAAAAATATTGAATACATAAAAAAGAAGAAAGTAAACAACATAAAAGTAAGGGCTGATGGATTATTTCAGAGCAACCACTTACCTATTTTTTGTAAGATACTTGTTTTTTTTGGATAAGAGAAATGCAAGCTGGTCTGATTTGTTGGGACTTCAGAGATGCATGGGAAATTATTGGTTACACTGAAAAGTGGGATTAATATGGAACTCTAGAGTGAGTAAGGAACTGGTGAGAAGAGAAATTAGTAGATTATATATAACAGGGTTTGTAATCATCAAAGGCATTTATTAGTAGTGCATTGCTTGTGCATTGCTACCTTGATGACAGTATAGATACCAAAATGTTATTTTTCATACAACTTCTTAGCCCCTTTTCATTTTTCTTTCAATATATTTTCCTCCAATATTGTCTGTAATGCCACACTAAAGAGCAGCTAATACAGAGTCTGTCAGTTAAACTCATGTCATGAAAGTCACAGATTCTTAGAATTCACAACAGTGTTATTGTTCTAGTACATTATACTGTTTAGCATCACTAGTCCATGATACCTGATTTTTATTTATTTATTTATTTATTTATTACACAAATCCTCTTCCTTGTTGTACAAATACATGCTGAAAAACATGGTATTTGCCTTCTTGTAGTTTGGACTAGCATCTCACCAAAAGCATACATCAAAATCTTTGAAAAAGTATGGATAAAACTGATCTGGAGTAGCTTTGTTTAAGACAGAGAAAATAATTACCTCAAAAAATAAAATAAAATAAAATAAAATAAAATAAAATAAAATAAAATAAAATAAAATAAAATAAATATATATATGCATATATATATATTATTGGTTCCAGATATGTTTACAGAATGTCTTGGTAGAATCTGGCAGCATATTTTCAATGGATATCTGCCCAAGCATAACTAACAGATATATTACAATCTCCTATAGTGGATGAACCGTAACAGATGCAAGGAAGTAAGTGGTGCAGGAAACACACTGCATAAAATATGATATATCACAGTTGGAAGGCTTCTTTCATTTCATAGATATAGAGATTGAATATGTGTAGTGGTTCACAGCAAGTAGAGAAAGGTAAATGTGGTTTCACTTGGAGAAAGTGATGACAAAGCAAATTTCTGGGCTGGGAATGGGATAAAGCAGCTGTAGTCATACAGTCAGAACACGGTCATACAGGTTTTGTCTACCCTTCAGCATTTGCTGCTGTGTGATCATGGTGATCTGTGGTCTTTAAAAAAAAAGAAAAGTGATTTAGTGCACAGTTGCAGCCATAGGTTTCTACTAAATTTTAGCTTTTTGTTATATTAATGATGAGAAAGAAAGAAACTTCCACCATGCAGTTTCAGAATGTCTGTTGTTTAAGCGCTGTCAATCAATATTCATTTACAAAACTGAGCCAACTTTTTGTGCTAGGAACTAATTTAGAATGTTTGTACTGGGTCTCCTCTGTCAAGAATGTAATTTCCATCCCTATATTCTGTAGTATTAGCAGTTTCATTAATTTGTTTCTTCTTAGGTTGAGAGAAGACTGAAACTGCTTGTTGAGCAGGTGAGGAATTGAGCCTCACCCACTCAACTTATAGGAAAGTGCAGCAGGGAACAGCTTGTTCTTAAATAGCACAAGAGGAAATAAAAGTGCTGCATCCATCAGTATGATGAAGAAACCTGGAAAGAATAGGCTATCAAGAGAGTCTCTTAAAATTGTAAAATAGTTTCCTCACATCAGAAAGGATATGGTAAGATGACTAAAACTGTTTTTCCAGAAGGGTGGTCATTATAGAGTAGGCTGTGTACAAAGGAGCATCTAGAGTTCTTAGAATATGTGTGCTCCCATTTCCACGAGGTGCTACCTTTCACCATTGTAAAAATCAAGTTTTACCAATGCTCTCAGGAAACCTTCAATGCTTCTATGAAAACTAATAATTCCAAGAAAACCTGACTCTACTGAGGAAAATAGAAACCTACTCAGTGGCTGCTATAGTCTGACTTTTCTCTCTCATTAGCAATAAAATAAAATAAAGTGAAAGTATAAATAAAACATTTTGTACTTAGCAAAGATCAGGTCCATCTTCAGCGTTTTGAAAAGGTGAGCACCAAGTGCACTATTTGCAATAAGCATCAGTTTTTAACTGTGTAAAGAGATGGAAATGAGCCAGTTTAGTTAATGATAAACAGGAAAATGTATCATGAGTCAGCATGGTTTGTAAATGCACTTTGACACTGAAGAACCCTCAGGATTAAAAAGCATATAATACACCTAGCATCGTTATACTTACCAAATACAAGTCTGCACAATATACCAAACCCCTCTATTCCCTATATTAAATAGTTTTGATGATTTGGTCTTTTAGAAAAAATCAAATATTTTTCCGTCAGAACATGCTCATCTAATGAAATTGAAGGGATGAACATAAACATACTGTCTGAATTTCCCTAAATTCAGATATTATATTGAGCTGCACATACAGTTTTTCAAAACGATGAGATACTACTTCATAAAAATAAAATACTTTCAGTGTAATTAAAAAGAATACATTAATATATTTGACATTTCCCATGTTATTATTTGCTTTATCTTTCATTTTTTCTCTTTTATTTTGTCAGAAGTTGATTTCTGTTGCTCTTTCCTCTGTGGTATTAAAAGGAAACTAGAAGTTTTCTAAGAAATCTGATACCAAGTTTTAAGAGTGTTTGGTCTCACTTTGAAGACTGTATTGAACATAATTTCTGTGGCTGCAGTCATCCAACTTATTTTCTCTTTATGGTCCTTCAGGTAGAACATGAATAATCAGAGTATGTGTAGTGAATGTAGCATACGCAGAGGGGACAGCAGTTCTACTGCAGCTACTACATTGCACTTCCTATCTTTAACAATAGCCTTAAAAAAAAAAAAAAAAAAAAAAATCTAATCTTGTCTCATCAGTGCCTGATAAATCTAGAACACAGAAATGATTGCTTAGGAAAAATTTACAGTATTAAGCTTACTTCTGTACTAGAAACAGATAAAAGTTTACTGGGTCTCTCTCCTTTTTTTTTTCTTTTTTTTTTTTTTTTTAAAAAACTACATCTATGTGGTGTGCTGCTGTCCTGCCTGGACAAAGCCTTCTAATACTGGAATCTGGATTGAATATGAGATGTCCCATATTAGTGTGGTTGATGTACAGGCTGATAGTAAATTTATGTTGTTTCATATACTTCCTGGTCACATTCTTATTTACAATTTCCATGTCTAACTCAGGCACACTAGGGCACTGTATGGTATGAATGTTTTTAGATTGCTGCACACAGCAATCTACAAGTTGCCAGTATGCAGATAATTACATCTTAAATGCTGTACCTCAGAGCACCTTGTTTGGCTCAGGTGGTACTTTTTGAAAATCTTTGTAACTTAGACTATTGCAATCAGGAAACACAAATCTATATATAATTTTCCTTTTCTTCTTGCTCCTATTTAACCTGCTTCCCACCCAAAAATGAATAATACTACCCTGTAACACTGAAAACAATGCCTGGCAATATCATAGTATGTCTACATAGCATACATGTATGTAGCATATGTATAGTATATGGACCATAGTCTCAACAACTTTCTGCTCTCATTTCATAAACCTGTGCATCTTTTGCACATAACCACAGATTTGTAGTGTTCTTTACATTGAGCAAGTGAACCATTTTTTCTGGTTATATAAACTAAGTGATGCTGTAGCTGCATGGTATGACATAAACATATCTCTTGTATATTTACAGGGCGCAGAATACAGTCTAGTTTAATTATGCAAAAGTATTTATCTCTCCCCTATTACCATATCTGAAAAGTACATTACCCACTCCCACAGTTAAATGTGTCCTCATATCAATTTCTCCTATGTAGTGCTCAGTATAGTGCTTTACATTTTCAAAGTGTTTTACAAACATGAACTAATTAACTAATGCATGTCATTATGAGCTTGTGAATCTTGGATGTCAAAAGGAAAAAGACAAGGCAACCATAGTGGATTAAATAAGGCACAGATTAAATTGCCAGCAGAGCACAGCACCCCCTATTTAGCAAATTTCTCTACAGCATACACAACTATTTGACGTGCAGTATTGTTTCTTGCTTCTTTTTCCTGGTGAGAAATACCATCACTTGGTGGTAATTCTTCACTTCAATTTAGGTGCCATAATTCTTGGGGCCAGTCCCAACCTCATGTCACATGTCTGCTCCTGCTTTAATCCATGTGAGCATAAGATTCTTCTGTCCTTGAGGCATGGACATGATAACATTTATTCAAAGCTGTACTCATTGCACAGTCTCAGAATAGAATTTAATATAAATGCAGTAATCAACTTCTGATTCATAAACAATACTATTTTTTCAATTTAAATCATAATCATAGTGTGAAAGTTATGAGACATAATTATAGGAGATATTTATGTCCTGTGATACAGTTCTGATTTCTAACAGAGTATCTGTCTATAAAGGTATCTGATCTCTTTCCTGAGAGAGTGTTCCTTATGTATTGAGTGAAGACCATGACCATCATCATTTTCTTTCCTTGTATTTCTTCAGATAGGGGCAGAACAAATTGTTGTCTAGATGAATTTTTATGCCTGCTTGTCCTCCTTTTTCCAAAGCATTGTATGTGTACACCTACACATGAATATAAGGTATTTACTTTATATGAATGAGCTACAGGCCTTTGATTCAAAGAAGAGTTCCTGATATGTAAACAAAATCCTAAATACCAGGTTTTCGTGCATAGGATTGATGGATCTATGTTCATGTGACAGGTGAGAAATCTGAGCTTCCGGTGCCTCTAAAAGAGACTGTGAAGCCATTCTGCCTCAGGAAGTAGGTGGATTTTTTGGCACACTTTCACAGTGTTGTAATCCTCCTCTACAATGAGCAAAAAAGCATCAAGATATGCAAGGAGTTATATGGTAGTCTGGTTTACTGATTCATCAAGAAAATCATATTGTATATCGCTCACTAGGTTCCGCTTAGCCGAATAAAAGACTTTAAAAGCTTCACTAAAGGAGAAAGCTGCAAAGGGAAAAGGGAAAATAGTGAAACAGCTAGATTTATAGGTGTGATGATCAGGACAATCACAGCAGGCTGCTCTGCCTTTACTTATGAATAGCTGGACAGGTTTGCTGATATTTTTGTAATGTGAGCTTGTAATATAAAAGGATTGAAATCAACTTGCTGAAGTTATTCTTATTTAGCAAGTTTATAGATTTCTTTTCCAGTACTTTTATTGTCTTCTGCTCTATATTCGCAAGCCCAACTCTTCAGTAAATTTTAGGGTGGGGAAAGTTGTAGGTAAAAGACATCTTAATAAATGCTGGATAATAACAAAAGTTCTGACAATTTAAATTGATTTTGTAGCTCAGTATTAATAATTGTGCAGCTATTATACAGCTATTAATGATGATACAGCTATTATAATTACAGCTATTGTAATAAATGAGGAAATGGTTTCACTGGCTTAAGCAGAAACATTATAGTATCATCTACATGAAATGGCAGTTTTCCCCCCTCCTGCAGATTCTTCATTAGCACAACCGTACTTGCCTAGTAGTAGCACCTAAGAGTTGCTTGTTGGTATGAAAGCATTTCTGACAACAGTGCCAAGTTGCCTTGTACTTAATGTGAAGAGGCCTGAACTATAAATATTTTCATGACCTTTGTGAATGCAACCAGATTGCTAATTTTAAATTATAAGTATTTAAACAGGTTGGAAAAGCCACTGTACCACTAAAAATTTGCTATTAACATTTTTTTTTTTCAAAAATGTATGTTTAAGTGATTAATTACTTCATGTTACACTTGTCATAAATCTCCCTGGTAAATAGTGGTCCCCCATCTGTCTGTCTCATTGCCACATTGTGTCATGATTTAGGTATAAGTATAGTTCCAAATATGTTGAGAAGGCAGGGGATGTCAGAGAGGCAGGGGACAGAGGTCCACAGAATCATAGAATCATAGAATGGTTTGGATTTGAAAGGACGTTAAAGATCGTCTAATTCCAACCCCCTGCCATGGGGTAGGGACACCTTGCACTAGACCAGGTTGGTCATAGCCCCATCCAACCTGGCTTTAAACCCTTCAAGGCATGGGGCATCCACAGCTTCTCTTGGCAAACCGTTACAGTGCCTCACCACTCTCAGAATAAAGAATTTCTTCATTATATCTATTTGAAATATACCCACTTTTAGTTTAAAGCCATTTGTCCTTATCTTATTGCTACACTTGCTGACAGAATGTCCCTCCCTAACTTTCTTGTAGGCTGCCTTCAGGTACTGGGAGGCTGCTATAAGGTGTCCCCAGAGCCTTCTCTTCTCCAGGATGAACAACCCCAACTCCCTCATCCTGTCTTTGTAGGAGTGGTGCTCCAGCCCCTTCATCATTTTCAAGTCTGTCCTCTGGACTTGTTCTAATAGGTCCATGTCCTTGTTGTGCTGGGGACCCAAGAGCTGAACACAGCACTACAGTGCTCTCCACGAGAGCAGAGTAGAGGAGGAAAATCACCTCTCAGTCTGCTGGCCACACTCCTTTTGATGCAGCCCACAATATGGTTGGTTTTCTGGGTTGCAAGCACTTATTGCCAGCTCAAAGTGAGTTCATCAACACCCCCAGGTCCTTCTCATCATGGCTACTCTCAATCCATTCCCCACCCAGCCTGTATTTGTGCTTGAGGTTGCCCCTGCCCAGACACAGGACTTTGTACTTGGCCTTGTTGAACCTGCTGAGGTTCACACAGGCCCACCTCTCAAGCCTGTCCAGATCCTTCTGGCTGTCATCCCTTCCCTCCAGCATGTCAACTGCACCACACAGCTTGGTGTCATTGGAAAACTTGCACTCAATCACCCTGTCCATGTCACTGGCAAAGATGTTAATCACAGAATTAAACAGCACTGGTTCCAATACCGATCCCCAGAAAACAATGTCCATTTGTTTTTTTACACAAGTCTTTAGACAAGGAGATTGACTTTTCATTGTATGCATAGTGCCTCACAAAATGTTCTCACAGATTTCACCAACCAAAGCTCTGGTACCTGTGTCTACTACAGTGCAAATAATAACTGTATTCAGTTCAGTTCATGTTGCTTATTTTGATCTATCTTTAACAAAAGGTGATGGATCAAATCATACTTTGTGGCTAATAAATAGTGCCCTAGTGCAAAGGTTCTAAATAAGATATTTTGGCTGCTAAAGTGGGGACACTTTTTCCAGAGATAATGAAACTTTTATAAAGCTGGATTAGTCCCTATCTATCTTGGGGGGAGAATTTTATAATCAAGGCTTAACGATATGAATGTCTATGGTTGGTACATTCAAGGACATCTTTCTCAGCTTTGTGAATAAAAGATATTATCACCTCATATAAAGTAGGAAGGAGAGATGAGGTGCATGAACCTGAACTGTGCATCTGGGGCTAGTTTAAGGCACAGTGCTTTGTAAAATCTGATAGTAAAACCAGACTTCCCTGGAGCTTTATTTGGCAGTTTAGAAAAAGCCTGTTTTAATTCGTCATGCAATATATCCACATCTAGTATGTATCCCTAGGCCAGGGATACATGGAGAGGTTTAATTCACTGAAAACAGTCTGAGATTCTTACAATAACTTTTATCTTAGAAGCACATGGGTAGATGTACAATTAACCACAAACCTACCTATTCAAAAATAAGAATAAACTTTTTCTTCTACTGGATATAGCTTGTGCTTTCACATTGCCTTAATATTTAAAATTAATAATTAGGTAGTAATTTTGTCCTTTCAGTCTTACACAAATCAGCAAAACTATGTCTTCCATTTATACTAATACTTGCTCATGTATACAAACACTTTCCTTGTTTCTAAAGGATGCTTGTTGTGGATCATATTTTGTATATAATTCTGTGGCAACCACTATTTTGCTGTTTATCTCTCCTAAAAGAAAAACAAAGCAAAACAAAATAGAAAATAAAAAATCTCTGGTTCAGTCTGAAGAGGGAGGTCATTTACAATCATGACAATACAGCTGCAAAGACCTCTGTGTTTCTTGAATTATATTTTTACTTTATTCAGTTGAAGGGAGCGTGCAAACATTTTTTTTCCATTTTCTCTCTGGAGCTTTTCATTTTTATTTAGCTATACAACATGTACTGAAATGAGGCATATGTATATATGTTTTAATGACAGGTCTGTTCATAAAAAGATTAAAATGAGGTACCAAATGTTTAGTCAATTGTTAGGCTCTTTGATTAGATTCAACAGATCAATAGCTTGTTATTTTCATGAATTACTGTAATTCTGGCACTTTTCTGCTTGCTTATACATATGTTGTTTGCATTTATATTGTAATTTGCCTTGCAATTGGTGATATTATCTTAAAGAAACACTGAATATTTCCTCAATATATAGGGTTCCCTACAGTTAGGTTTTCAACAGTCAAGCTCGAATAAACCATTTGAATTTGAGTTATTAATAGAAATGTTTTTAAGGAGTTTTAGAACTTTGAAAAGAAACCATTTTAAATGTGTCTGTGTTGAATATATCTACAGCTCAATATGACATCCCTAGTAATTATGTTCTTGAAGGCTGACTATGAAGCATTTAAAACAGAAAGAATTTCAGAATCTAGGGCATTGGGGCAATAAATGCAACCAACTACACTGGGGCTTAGGGGAGCCATAGTTTCTCACCATGAAGTTCATTGAACATGAGCTGATCCTTACCTAGAGACCATCAGAACTTCTTAGGAAAACATTCTCTGGAAGGCAGGGATTTTTTGTAACCAAAGCTTGTGCTGGGAGCTGAATTCAGACAATGCTTTTGTCAGGAATGACTTTGTGATGAAAGTGAAGAGAGATGCATCAGACTCACAGCCCCAGGTACCTAACAACCCAGAAATCAGGGAGTCCCTCATGAGTGTGTAGGACCAGGTTTAGGTCTACATATTGGCTGATTTTGACTGGGAATTGGAATGTGGATAGTTCTGTGTCTCAAGCATGTCTTTAACAGGGAATGTCCTCATTAAAAGGTGAAAACAGGTAAGAGCTCCTGTTCCTGTTTGCTATTGTATGAGAGAAGATATATGTTCATTCAAGAACTGTAGAGTGCTGTGGTAACAGTGAAACTCCTAAGCCATAAATTTATTGATAGAAAATACCTGGTAGAAAATACCAATATAGAAATACCCTATCTACCTTTTTCAGAAACATCTACCATACCTCTCCCAGATCCCACTAAATCTGGAGTTATAAATGTGTAAATAGTTAAACATTAAGTCACTTAAAGAGAAGCTGTTTAGGAAGTGTGTATAGTACCTGTGTTGTAAAAAGCATAATTTCAAAATTTGGGGCTGAATTAGATACCTGCTTCAGTATTTTTCTGTTCTCTTTCTCCTCTCATTTTTTATTTATTTTTTTTTTCCTGTTGACTCACTGGTAGAAGATAATTCCAGAATATCAGTTTGATGTGATGGAGAATTTTGATTTTCTGCATAGGTAATAGTCTTCATATTACATCATACAAGACATCCAAAGTGATCTGAGTCAACTCCTGGTGAGCAACCACTCTTCAGTGGTTGTCTGGAGAAGGATAACTCTTTTTTTGGAGTTCAAAGCACTTAACTAGTCTGGGTTAAAAAAAAAAAAACCTTCCTACCCCAAAGTATAAAACTTGAACAGTGAAGTACAGTAGGATAATAGGATGTAGGAATAGCAATATATAGTGAGCTAGAGGAGGAATATAATAACAGAAATAAGGAAAATAGTATGATACTTAGAACACAATGATTTTTAAAGGCCAAATAAAAGCCAGATAGTATCCAAGTGCTTTCTAGGAACTGTGAAAGGAAAAATCAGTAGCTGAAACTACGGGTATTTCCATATATATTTACTGTGTGAAGAGTTTTTTCCTTTTCTATTTAAAAAAAAAATATTAAATGCATTAGCTTTACTTTATAATTTCCATTGCAGGAGCATATGTTGGATATGTGCCTACTTGTAGCTTTATTCAGACAGTTTCTTCCTATTTTACCAGCTTTTTATCATTTTTAATTGCATGATAAATAGTACAGATTACAGATTTTTCCTGATTAGTGTTGCTACTGAGGCATTCACTCTTGGAATACAATTACAAGAAAATATTTATTTACTCCATCTTTAGGATTGCTGGAATAATAATAATAAAAAAATAATCATGTCACTTTGTAAATCACTTCAAAAAAACATTTTTGTTTTGCCAGATCTTATGTTTCATACAGACGGCATGCACCATGTTAACAGTCAAAATAGTGTATCCATGTAACATCAATATTTTATATGCAACCATTCCATAAGCTATAACCTTGCAACTTAAAACAATGATCTTCTGTCATAATAAAGATAATTAGGGATGAGCATCCCCATTCTGTTCATTTTTGATCTCCTCTTAATCTCTACAAGTAAGAATATTAGACTCCAGTAATCCATAGATAATATGGTGGGAATGACTCACCACAGTTATGTACTGTGATCAGATTAGTTACCTCACATACATTCTTTTTTCATTTTCCTGCAAATGTGAAAAAAATCCAGTTGGGGGGGGAGGGGGAATTATTTTGCTTTATTTTTTTTTCAGTCCATCTGAAAAGCAGTTATTTGTAAGAACAAATTTAAGTGTAGTTCTGAGTGTTGGGGGCTTAAATTAATTATATCACAAATTAGAAAAAAAAAATAGAAATTTATAAGTTGAAATAGAAATTGAAAACTATTTGGGTTCTTTTCTCATTTATTGGGAAAGTAAATGGGATTTTCATGGGGGACTTTATACGTATGAAATATTAACAGCAGGGTTTTGAAGATCTGACATATATCCTTGTAAACTGTGAACCTACACTATAATTACCTTCATCGAAATTCTAAGGGTATTGTCTCACTTAAAGCCTACAAAACTTCAGCAAACAGCCTGCATTCTATGAAATTTCTCACTTGTTCAGATTAAACAAACTCAGTTTCTCCAATCTTCATATCTAAATCAGGTTTTCTAAAACCTAATTCATTGCTGTTGCTTTCCTCTGGACTCTTTCCAGTTGATCCACATCTCCTTGCCAAAAACTGCATGTGATACAGCCAGAATCAAGTAGAGTGGAAGGATGACTTCATGAATCTAACATGACATCCTATTTGTACACTGACTCTCCATCTTTGTATTTATATATCACAGTATGTTGTTTGCTTTTTTCTTCACACCACTGAGGTGCTTTTAAAAAATGTTAATTTCTTATCCTCCAAACACTTACTCACATGCTTAAATGGACTTGAGTTCAAGGAGACAATTCATGTGTGTAGATCAATGCACATACTTAAGCATTGCAAGGGTCAAGGCCAAATATTCCTGGTAAGGAGTTGTTATTAACCAAACTGAAGAGCCAACTTGATTCAAACATACAGTAAGCCAATAGCAGAGCTCTCTGGTATAGTTAAATCTCTTCTAATCTTCACTTCAAATGTGGGATCCAAATGTACCATTGTATGACAAACTAAAAATTGTAATGCCAGTGTTCTGCATCATGGATACACTATTACCTCATGGAGAGAGGGGGAAATGATTTTCATTTCTAATCTAGATCTGGTTTGCATTTTTGATAACTGGAATATATTTTGCTTCACTGACTTCCAATGTTTTATTAAGATACATAGCAACACTTCCAGATTCAGCATAAAAGCAGACTATCTATTAAAAATTTTACAAAAAATGATTCTGATATTCTGGTAATAGATTAAGCAGCAATACATTGCTCAAATAAAATGTGTTAGTTTCAAATAAGCTTCAGGAAAAACAATATCAAAATAATATCTAGTGCTCAGCTTCCATTGATTTTGTCACAAGGCCATTCAGTAATTAATAGTAGCTTTAATACTAATCGTTCGTTTCTTGGTTCGTGCTGTCTCAGGTGTTTACATTTGTATTTTTTTTTCTTTGTAAATATCTTGTTACAATTTTTGTAGACATTTTTAAGTACCTTTTATTCTAAATATTTATTTTCTGAGTAATTTATTGAAAAATTCTTTTTAAATGGTTTTACTTCTTTTATTTAAACGTCTTTTACCTATGTGACTATGTAAATAAACATTAACTTAAAGGTACCATTACTGAACTGCTTTTAAGAACGTTTGGTACATAACAGCTGACCCATCATGATGTGATTACTCATGTTGCCTTCATTTTTATTTCAACCAGAATGCAGGGTTTTCTTGGTCCTATTGTAAGAGCAGAAAAACAATTATTTTATGCATGACTGATGATAGCGATGGAGACTCTATATGGGACACAGCAGGAAGCTGAGAACTGCTTGATGCTTCAAAATAGTGTGTACTTACAGCACATTCAAATGTTGTAAACCCTAAGTGTGCTGCTAAATTTTATTTGTAACTTTAAAATTTGTATTCTGCTATATATTTTTAATTTTAATGACATGCTGAAAACATACTTTTCAAAAAGTGTATAATGCATCAGTTTTAAAGCAGAAATGAATTCTGACGAAGTGGATGCTTTACTAGGCAAACTGGTGTTAGAAGTTAATTGGGTTTGACTAGCAAGTCCAGTTATTGGCACAATTTATAAGCTTTTGCAGAACTGTGAGCATTCGGCTATCATACAGTAGTATGCACAACGTGAGGCCTGACAGTAAGTGCTTGCTATCTGACAGTAAATAATGAATCCTGTTTAAAAATATATATATATATCCTTATAAAATGGACTCTTTTTGAAATAAAAGATTATTTTTCAGGATGCCTGAACATTTATTACATCAGCATATAATTAACTTTTCATTGTCTTTATGTGCTGTGCCAAATCTGTTACAGGAATGGTCAGTTATTGCTTCTTTGTGAGGTAAAAACACTAGCATAGAAAAGATTTGTTAGGAAATATTGTTATAATTATAGTGATTATTCTGTAATTTAGGAAGCTTCTTCCTTCTTTGTGAAACACAATGCTATAACTTTAAATCCTAAAGTAGTATTTCATAATTACACTTGTCTCTTGCATTATAATATTTTTCTTCATGTGCTTGAAGTAATTTCTACAAATGTTTAGACATACAACTGATTTAATTGCTTCAATATTTCCTTTAGGACAAAGCATCAATTTGATATCACTGACTGAAGAAAATAATGCATAAGTCAAATACTGTGTGTTGCAATTTGTTTTTATTTAGAATGTAGTGAGTTAATCTGAAGAAGCATTTAAACACCTTACATGTAACCACTGTTGTAAAGAGTGCAAAGTTTTGCAACTAAATGCAGTTTCTTCTAAGAGAAAAATCACTTAATTTGCCTTCACCTGTGTGACAATCCTTCTCATGGGCACTGTGAGCATTAGAGATTGGTAATACATCTATCCCCCTGGTATTTTTATTTAATTATTAGAAGCCTAGAGAAACCTACCTCCCTTGAAAGCTTAACTGTTGATATATTCCATTTTTCTGCAGGATAACCAACTCTTGGCAATTGCCCTGGAGCCCAGAATTTGCCTTTGCAGGCTCATGCGTGCACATCACACCACCCGTCTCTTCCCCTGACTGCCAATTCCATTCCAATGAGCTGGCAGGGTGCTCAAATTCACATCAATTCTGTTCCGTGATATTTTCATCAAATTGCCAAGCCTTAATTGCATAAGTGGGCTACATGCTTTTTGTTGGTGTTTTCTTTTTTTTTTTTTTTCTTTTTTTTTTTTTTGTGTGTATATGTGTGTGTGCTTGCACACCATTGTAAATGGGACTAAGCTACATGATGCTGTCTGTAGGATATTTACATTTCAATATTCTCCATCTATTATTTTTTTTCCTGGGGTATCACTTTATGTTTTTTCTCCAATGTGTTGTTTTTTGGGGGTTTCTTCCTAACATTTTCACCCAATAGTGTGGTTTTACCCTTAACTTTACATCTCAAAGAGAGATGATTATGTCACTTTATCAGGGTATTCAGAAAATTCTCAAAAATTCTTTAGAAGGCCGAGTCCTTTATGTCTGTTTTCAATGGCTCTTGCTGGGTCACATGACTCAACCAAATGCTCTTATAGAGAGAATAGATATAGATATAGATATAGATATATAATATACACACTCTTATAGCCCTGTCCACAGCTGTACCTGGAATCATGGTCTTCTCCTATGCTATGCATGTACAAGCCTGAAATCAATTGCCAAGGTGATGCCAACAGCAGTTTCGGTACCACTTCAATGCACAGGATTTGGGAGTTGGGGAGGAGGAGATGGAGGACCTAATCACTAAATAGGAGAAACTTGGGAACCATGTTAAGGAGAAAAGCATAGGCATTAGCACTTCACATTCCCTGTTTCTTTCTGGTTTTGGACAGTTAGTTCTAATATTGGTTTTACAAAGTGATTTTGCTCTGGCAGAAGCATTCTAAAGCACTAAGGTAAGTAACTATATTGTAGTTATAGTTTAGGTGAGGGGAAAAATAGATTCTCTTATTGATGCTGAAAATGAAATCAAAATTTGTTTGCAATGCAAGTAACAAGGATGTAGTAGATCCTCAGTGTAAAGTTGTGAAGTAGAATTATTTTCAACCATCTTTAGAAAAGTACAGTCATTTATCACTCTTCCCATGAAAGTGAGGGTCTTTCTTGAATGCTGACCTAATAGCAAGGAAGAATACCCAGGAAACAGTAGTTCAAACAAAAAGCTCAAACACAAGGCCTATCTATCCAAAAGTTTTCTGATTCCAACGTCCTAAAAATATGTCATCGAAATATGGAAGTTACATATTCTTTGCAACATTTAATGACCATTTTTCTTTGAGTTTCTACATTTATCTGAGGATTGAAAAGTTCTACTGAGCACAGTTCAGTGTTTCCAGGTAAGTCATCTCTAGGCAGTTTAGTATTACAAAGAAAGACCCAATTTAGAAACTAATACTTCACAGTATTAGACATCTCGTAAGAAAACTATGTCTCTCCCCAAACACTCCGGAACTGTAAAGAAACACTTAGTGATATCAGAGAACAATTCAGTCTTATGAAGACTGAATTCATCTCATTTTCTCATTCAATGCTTAAGAACTATTTTATGGACCATATTCCTAGCCAGTAAAAAAAAAAAAAAAAAGGTTATTATTCTAATTCACATTTGTGCTCTTACGCTGAGTCCTGCACTGAGAACTCAGTGCTTCTGAACATGTTCAGAAAAGTATGTTAAAAAAAGATAAAATAAGACTGAAGGGTTCAACTAGACAGGGAGATTCTTTGTTCTTTGGCAGTTGCTGAGCAAACAATGTATGTGTGTGTGTAAACCAGGAAGTGTTCTCTTCTGTCAGGCATGTTTTAAAATAATTATTGACTTTTCTCCTTGCTGCTGTTTATGTAGAAACATGGCACTATATTTCTATAGTAGGCAAGATGTTCTTGTGAAAAATCACTGTTAACCTCTTCAGTGCCCTGAAGACTGTGTCATGACCTATCAGTGGCAGCACTTTGAACAAATTGCTCATTCATTTGGATGGAATATCAAAATGTACAGTAACCTACACATCCACCTGCATCAGAGGAATACATTTCACTTGCCCATTGAGTATATTACATAGCACTGAAAAGATCAAAGTGACAATTCCTGGCTATATCACTTGTCCTATAAGCGTAATCAGATTATTCAGTACTTTGATTTTTGGGTTCAGCTAACATATAATAAGTATATACTCATGCTATAGAAAGCATGTACTAGAAGGTACTATTTTGCACCTGTGAGGCAGTGGTCTAGTTACTGTAATTAAGGAGAGCTTTCTGACTGAAGTAAAATCATACATCTTAATACCAGCTCACAATTTAAACATTTAAAGTAAATTATGTGTCTCTTCTCTCAGTGGTTTATCATGAACATCATGAGTGCCAGCAGTACCTAAGATTTGAATGGTTCCTGCATAACTAGTCACAGAGCAGCATTTGGGGTTTTTGCAGGAGTGAAGTCCTGGCTTGTTGCCCAGCCTTCCCTCTCTTTTCCTCAGGGCTGGAACTGTCAGGGGATTCCCCAATAACAATCAATGACCTGCTGGCTCTTCTGGCAGTGTGCCACAAAGTTGTGAAACTGCTGAGAATTACATGTCCTGATTCACCCTCACATATGCCAGAGAGCTTCAAGCCCAGAGAATATTCTAACCTGTTAAACAAAGATAATGCACATAAGTCGACTCTTTTTTTTTTTTTTTTTTTTTTTTTTTTTTTTTTTTTTAGCACAGGGTAAAATATGTGCATTGGCTAGTGGACTGTTAAACAAGCACACACTGAGGACTCATTTTGTGTTGTAGTTTACGGATACAATAGGATTTTTTTTTAATATCTTTCACACCAGTTTTTGTTTCATTTTAATGTGAATAATAAAATCTTAACTCAGGCTTCAGCTCTTTTTGTTTGTTTTAATGCTAAACAGTTCTTGGCATTTTTTAATCAAAGGCGATGATAACGATAACATCAATTTATCTCAGCCTTCCTGTCTCATTTTAACTATTACCTTAAACTGTCTTCAAGATACAAACGACAGATTGCCCCACTCAGTATTCAGCTCCTCTTTACACATATCTCTCTGTTGTGAGATTTTTTGTGGTACTTTTTACAGTGAAATCTTGGGTCAAATAATTGCTATCTTGTACATGTTTAGTCCTGTTATAAGTGAAGTCTCAACTCAATCTGAATTTAGTAATATTTATAAAAGGAATATTTATAAAAGGTATAAAAGGCAAGTAAACAGCGCTGGGTGTGCGGGGAGTCTACACTCCACCAACACACACACACGAACATCAAAATTTCTAAATATATAGAACATTGCTTTTACATACTAAACCCGAGTATGCCTATACATATGTACAATCAGGATAGGTAACAAACAATCCTATAAGTCCCATGACTTAACAGTCTCCATTTTCCATTCCTTTTGAACAATATGTCTTGCTTTAAGTTGTCAAGCAACTCGGCCTTCGGGCCTTATGTATCCCGTTCTTCGCAGATCGAAGAAAAGCATATCCATCTCCTTTTCAAGGCTAATAGGCCTGGGTCAAAAGGCACGTCCAGGTCAGCAGGGGGCGGAACAGCAAAAGCCTGCGATGGCTGTAGCAGCAGAGAGGCCGATGGTGTAGCAGTCGGATCAGTAAAGGAGCCCGCAGCTCCCTCACTGTCTGGCAAGCCACACGTTTCTGACTGTGGCCCCACATGGCTCTTTAAGGCCTCAGAGACTGCTCGCCAGGTGCTGAGCAATCCCGCTGCAACCTTGTCGTCTTTAGTTGCTGAGTCCCACACCCCGACCTCAATTTGGTCCCATATTTCAGGATCATAAACTGTTAATAAGGAGAATAAGCTGTAAGGTTACCAGGACAGTCTTTGTTCCTAAGCACGTATGATTCCCCATAATGTGCAAGCGTTTACCAGCGAGGGGCAGTTGTGTGCGTGGGTCCGCTTCTCTCAGCTGGAGCTTCTTTCCATCTCCAGTGTGCCTATTTCCAGCGATTTTCTGTACGAGCTTCTTTGAGCAGTTTGCTGAGTCTGGCTGAACCGATCTTCATGAGGCGACCAATGTGCCTGTTCCCGTCCTGGTCTCCTTCTGCCAGCCTGTTCCTTTTCATTCCTTCTTTCTACTTCGCTTTTTTTTTTTTTTTTTTTTTTTTTTTTTTTTTATCTTGAGGACAGGCTCCCCTCTTATACCCTTCACCCCACAGCAGTCCTTTTCAAAACAACTTTTCATTGGTCAAACAACTTTGCATATTACAAACAACTACAAATTACAAACAATTATAAACAACTTCAGCAACAGCAAACACCCAGAAACTTCCATGCCTTAATGGCTGGAGAACAAGCAACCCGAGACTGCATGGAGTCTCCTGAATCACCCTTCTTTGTTCCCTCTAAACTCTTTTACATTTCTGATGGCCTCATCGTTAAGAGTCTAATGTTATCATTAACCACGGGACTTTCCGACCCCCATGGCCACACTCCCACATCTCCCCCTTCTTTATTAATATCAACCATTTTCTCGACACGAATTACCACTCCATATATAACAGTCCTTTCCTGAAGAAAGTTAATTTATGGAAGTATTGCAGGATTAACCTTAATGTAAATGAGAGTTTAGTGAAATATTTTTCTGGGACTAAGACTAATATTCTTACAAAACCCGGTTTGAAACCCTTATATGGCATATGTTCCATGAAAGTGTTAGAAGGCTGAGTTATAAGAGTTCATGAATATTTAACACAGCTTTCTGCTATGGAAGTTAATATTGTGTCTTGGAGTTAGTTGTTTCTCATCCTTTGGGGCACAGTTAAGATACTTCTTCAGGATTCCAAAATATTTTCTTTAATGAAATATTTTACAATTTGCTAGTTAAGTTATAGATATCATCAAGTCCTTTTAGGTGTAGTAGCTATAGGTCATAGATAAATCAGGATACGATGTATAAGTGGATTGATATTGTTGCCTGACACAGTCACTCAGTCACCCATATCTAGGGAAATTTTCAAGATTTTAGAATAAATGATGCTCCAAACACTTGTATTTAGTACTGTAAAATATTTCCTTGTTAAAATCCCTTAGAATTAATTTTTTCCAAAGATTTATAGCACGTATTTATTACAGATTCATTTGTGATAAAATTTTGCATTTTAATGCACGTCAATTTTTTTTTTATATTAATGCAAACTGCAAAAAAAGTTTTTTTGAGGCTATTCTGTAATCATCCTAGAGATTCATGTATTAGCTACCTCCTTTCATCATGTAAAACAAATATTTCTATATTTTTAAAAAATTGAATATCATGATAACTCTCCATTTTTATCCTGATCACAAATAAGAGATTGGAAATAGTAATACATTTAACAATATGTATGAGTAGATTATATAATTCATAGACATGGTCATTGAAATTATGAGATTATGTACAGTATTTTTTCATTTGAATCCCCTGATACCAATTGGAGTTCTGAACACTGGATCAGTTACTGAACGTGATTCAGTGGATGGTGGTAAAGTATGAGATTCTTTCCATTGTGTTTATTAAATGGGTGTTTTATATCTACCAGCTATTGACAAATATTTGCTTATAAAATAGCATGTAAAGCACTCTCTCTCTGTTTAAAAAGCACGGTACCAAATTTTAGAACAAATGTTTTAAAACTGGTCTAGCAATACTCAGCAGGTGATCTTATGCTTTTGATGTATGAAAGATGGTTCAGTGAAGTTAGCTTGTGCCTTTGAAGTGAAGAAATGACCTACAGGTAGATGAACAAGACATGTATCACATTTTCTCCCTCTGAACCAGCAGGATAACTAATTTCCCCTTTAAATAGGGAAAATATCTTGGATGAAATCTTATTGAAAAGACTGTGATGCATAAAACTAACCTATTAATTATAGTTAAAACCACTTTCTCAGATTGAAGGAAACATTTGACTAAAACTGCTCAAAAGCTTTCAAACCACTCAGGTGATTTCACTGCAAGGTGAAAAAACCTTGCAGGTTTTTTTTGTTTTGTTTTGTTTGTTTGTTTTGCTTTTATTGTTTTTTCGTTGTTTTGTTTTGTTTTGTTTTGTTTTTTGCAAATGTCTTTAATAAAAAAGGTGGAATTAATGTAACTAATGCACCATGTATTATTCTACTTTATTCACACATACTCATTAAAAATCCAAGAAACACACAAATAAAAAATATAGCAAAACACAAACTGTCTTTCTACCTGGTGTTAAAAAATGTTGATGCAGACTCTACAAGTATTTCCTTCAAACTTTTCAGTCTCATTGTGTTAGATGTTGGCTAAATGCTTGCTTAGTTAAAGGGTAGGTTTGTATAATCCAAAACTCTTATAACTTCCTGAATCATGTTGCAGATGTCAGGCTGTGTCACGAACACAGGAGGAAGAACAAATACTGTACTCTGCACCATATGTTTTCCCACTGGCCTCACACCTTGTTCCACCCAGAAGCATTTACCTGTGAATGCATAGGTCTGTGACTTCATTCTTCCCCATATGGCAGAGTTGATTGGAAGTATATGGCAACAGGCATTTACAAGTTGCCAGCCTTTTTTCTCCCCATACATGGATGGCTGAACAGGGAATTGTGACTCTTTCGAGTCAAATGTTCTTCCTGGTACTGTTTCTAACATCCAAATTTAACCTAGGTGGTCTCACATTCAGAAGAGGAAAAAGTTCTTAAAGATACCTGTTAGTTAATTCAGTTAATTCAAGGAAGAGAACAATATTTACTTTTTTTTTTTTTTTTTTTTTTTTTCCACTTATTATTCTGGCAAACATACACAAGTGAAATTCACATTTGAATTGAGATTTCATGTATCTGCTTTGAAACCAAAGTAAATGATTAAGATCACCTTGCAACATAGTGAAAAGAGAAACCTTAATGAAAATCTCTGACATACTATGACATGCACTACACTGTAATAATTGGGTATGTGAACAAACTGAATGCAACTGTACTGCTGTTTTACTGTCACTAACAGAGATGGCATTAAATACTTCAGCAGCTTTACACATTGTATCTCCGTTACTAATACTAATGATATCTACACAGCAACCCAGAAGCATAATTACTTTGCCATCACCACTCCCATTATACTATATGAAAGAAGAATGAGACCATAGCTTTTCTATATTCCAAACATCATAATACCTTGAACATGAAGCATAACTGTGGAACTGAGAAAACATATTGAATAGAATACAAATCAAGAGCTCAATGACATAAGCACAGCTCCTTCATGTGCTGACAGAGAACATCCTCTGCAATGAATTGCATAAGATCTGAGCAAAATGCACTTTTATTTTCAAATGCCCTTTGTCCAGCAACATAGACGTGAACAGTCCTGACTGGTGGTTATCTGAAGGTATGTGGTATTTAGTGATGCATTGTCAATGTTGTCCATCTAGCTTGGACAATTTTTTAGCACTTTTAAAACATCAATCCTAGTATCATATACTAAATGCATGTCAGGTTATTCTGAAGATATGCAATTATCCATTCCAGAAGCACATACAAGCCTTGTGACTAACATCCTGTCACACAGCAAGGCTGTCTTGCGGTTATAATGCTGGGGGCATGCACTTAGTTGTTTACAATCAGCTGTGTGATTTCTGTTGGCCTCAACAGGCATTCTGTATGCATGACCATTGATGTACATTTTACAACAATGGTAAAATACCAGATTTTCTGCTATGTAATGATACCTTTGCACTATGTGTTTGTGTATATGAGTGTGACATGTAATCTGCCTCAGCAATTCAACTATGAGTTTTGTTGTAAGCATAGGAGATAATATAGGCACAATATAGCATAATACAGAATATTGCATTGCATACTATTTCATAGTAGAATTTATCAACCAACAGCAATGTTAGAGTTCAATCTTAGTAAAACAAATTGGTTGTATCTGCAGTTAACTACTGTAAAGGCTCCAAAAAAAAACGACTCAAACCCATTTTTATATACATACTATACAGACACCCCAACACACACACACTTTTTTTTTTTTTTTTCTTTAAGGTAAGAATAAATGATATTTCTCATACTGCTACTGCAGTGACAAGGACTGTCGAGCTTCATTTCTTCAGTTATCATGAGCCCAGGTGTTAAACATGGCACATGACACCGGTGTGCACCATGCAGTGAGGCAGGGACACTGTAAGCTGACAGAGAATCAATAATGAAGTGGAAAAGACAATGACACCCAATGACATTGTCTCTCTTCCTGACAGGTCTGTTCAGCCCCAGAAGTATTAATTCAATTGCTTCAGTAGCACCAGACTCTTTGATTTCATTCAGAAGTCAGCACTCATGAGGAGAATTAGAGCAGCATCTATAATGCATAAATATGTTTCATGGTCATTTATTTGTAAGTATGTAGTTATCTAAATTGCTATTACAACTAGTGAAGTCACATTGGGTCTAACCTTTTCTTCATAAAGATAGCCATTTCTGCAATAGAATCTGATTTTAACTCAGAGAATCTCTTGGCCTGATTCCATGCTTGAGCATTTTAGGGATAATCTAGTGACAAATTTGATTAAAAGTTGGTAAACTCAGTTTAGACAAATGAGATAAAGGATGGTGTACAACAATGAAAAATTGAACTTTGTTACTGGTAACTAGTGACACAGCAAGTTATGTTTACTCATTTTTCTCTGTTTATTATAATGACCACTGTCAATGTACAATGCTTTCTGCATTTTGTTCACCACTGAAAATGCAGCTACACCCGATATTAATTTACTCCCACGCCCCTGTTTCCCCCAGAATGACAGCATCCATGTATAGAGAAGTCACAAATCCAAATCCAAGAAAGGCTGGTAAAAGCAATGTGAAAGCTGAAAGTTTACGTACCTCTACAGTGTTTACTTGCTCTATGGATAAATGGAGAACTTTTGTGTATTCTTTTTTATCTCTTACAACTTTCAGAAGCTAATGTTAGGTACTTAAGTTTTAGACCAAACTACCTATACTACACTGATTTTTATTAATTGTAATGGGCATTGCATGCCTTCAGAACTTTTTTTCTTTTATTCTAATTAAGATATTGACACAGACTACCAAATGTCTGACATTTAAGAATAATTCTCTGAATATTTAGGTCACTTTTTGTGTGTGTGTGGGGGGGTGGGGGGTAGGTGTATGAACACAGACATGAGAATGGAGAATTTAGGCTCATTAAATTAAACTCACTCAGAAAGTGTGGTCCCAATATAAGTCAAGAAATACCTGTACTGGAATTGTATATAGACCAGTACTAGGTGTACTAACAGAGGAGCTTTTAGACATAAATTGGCTATAAATAACTTCTGAAAGAACTGTGGATGGAAGGTAAGTTTCAGCCCATCTTTAACGTTAAGTTAAAAGGAGCTTCTGAAGGCTAGTTAAGTTCCTGTCTCATTGCAATTTTAATTTGGGTTGAATATACTGAATTCCTATTCTGAAAATATATTCTAATGCGGAAAGAAAAAAAATCCACAGAGGGACCTGGCTGGAAATATTTCCTTTAAAGATATTAATTGATATTTCCTTGAGCACAATCATCTTAATGAAGCCTTGTTCTGTAAGAAATCAGAGCTTGTAAAATCTATACTTCTCTTCCTCATGCCAAATTAGGGACTATGCAAGATGTTTCAAGATAAAATGCCATTTAAAAACATGGTTGAGTATGAGTAGTGGATGTTTACACAATTTGAACGTCTCTATTTAATGGAGGAAAACAAGATCACTTTTCACATCAATAACCCCTTTTTTAAAAAACATTTTGCATATACATGTATTTACTTTTAAAGGATTCTCAAAAAATGCCTGCAACATGACACAGTCATAGGAAGGTTTAAGATGACATTGGAGACAGGGAAAAGGATAGAAGGGAAACAGAGAAGAAGTGCATCCCACTATCATTTTACTCTTAAGTGATTCATTTTTACAATGTGTTCATATCTTTAATGCATAAACTACTGAAAATTTGAAGCCATCTTATGAGCAAGCATGTACAATCTTAATTCTTGTAATATTGAAACAAATATTGCTTACAGCAGCCAAAGGCTTGGTGTACTATGTATAGTCTCATGTTACCCTGACAAGGGTTCATGTCAAGCTGGGGAAATTACATTGTCCCAAATTTTCTCCAACAAGACATCACAGTAGATTATCTGGCTGCCACCACTCATCAGGCTGCAGCTGCTACCCTGCTCTGTTTGTCTGAACCAGCTCCCTATATCTGTGCTGAAGTCAGACGGGATGCAGACCATTCTGGGAAGCAGGTTGGATTAGCAATAATAAGGAGGCAGATTGAGCAGCCAGGAAAGAGTCAGACATGACTGGTGGTGCAAATCCAGGCTCACCCAGGCTTTTGTTTGCTGCTTCGGTGCAAGGACTAGTGGGGTTTATCCACCACAGCATAAAAAGAAAAAATAATAATAATAATAAATAAATAAAAGGAAGAAAAAAGTACCTTGATGTATTTGACCTTGACCTCGGCATTATCCCTGTGGTTTAACTTTAACCTCAGGATTTTACACCAAAGGGATGTGGTCCTGCTTAGCCAAGAACTGAGAATGGAGGGAGCACTAAAAAGAATTTTGTAGCAATGTGTAGAAGCAGTGTCTTGCTGGTAAAATGCTATAGACTCTCTCTACTTCTAAAGGTTTCATAATTCTGCAGCTGTATACAAATGATCCATTTTGTTAATCTGAATTCCTAGGGTCATTAAATTTTTTTTTCTCTTCTCTCCTGAGTAGTTTATTACTTTGAGGAAAAAAAAAAAAAAAATCAGTTTAAAGTCAGGTAAGGGAGGAAAGCTGACAAAAACATAAATTAGAGGAAGAACTTAATTTAAAAAGTGTCAAAAAGGATAGATAGTCTTAGTTCAATAATAAAGCCTGGTTCAAGAGCCTTCTATCTTTAAATAAAGCATTCAAGCACTCTATTACCTGTATACAACCAATCTTTGATTTCCAATCTAAGCCTATTTTTGCTTCTTATGTGATTAGCATACAAATGCAAAAACAAAACAGAACAAAATGTGGCTATGTGGGTGACACTTAGGTCATGTTTCTGACTTTCATGTCAGCATCAGGGAGAGATTCTGTGTGATTTTGAATGTGAGTCTTGCATAAAAAGTCCTATTTTGCTTGGATCAAAATACCATCACCACTGAGGCAGGTTATATTTATACATACTGGGATATTTCATGTCATGCCTTGTGCTGTTTTATAGGGACTATTTTAAAGGATTTGAGCTTTTCTGGGCTACCATACCATGGGCTGAGCATGAATACATAGTGAAATCACGTGTGCATACAAAGCAATTGTATTGGAAAGTAGATATACTATCTTCAGTTGCATAAAAAACTCTTGTTTTCTTTAGGATTCAATGCCTCCTTGAGTTCTCTCTGACAGAATATCCCTTGGGTGGGACCTATAATCCACAGTCTATTATGAGATTCTTATTTCAAAATACTCTATTTAAATGTGATAAAAGTAATAAACTATAACTTTGGGGAAAGAGATGTACTTTGTATTATGTTCTGAAAAACATTGTGTTGATTCTGATAGTAAAGACTAAACACAAATTTGCCTCACAAGCCATTCTGCAGCAGTCTGCAGGGCCAGCAATCACTATGCCAAAACAACTTTAGAGTAAGTCTATTGGAATAAGTTAATTTACTTTGAATTTATAGTGATTTGCAATGAGCAGAATGTGACTCAGAACATTCATCATAATCAAAATAAAACCATCCCCTTTTGTAATTCCTGAAGTAGGGAGATGAGACTTTGAGACTCAGATGTGTTGTCCGCTACTCACAGACAAAATAAGTCAGTACAGAGAGTGATAAGGGTGAATTCCTTCTTCCTGATCTATGCCATCAGCTTGCTTTTTACATAGTGGGACCAATTGTAAAGGGAGAAGGTGTGTAATTGCATCTTTGTGGTTTCTTCTGACTTTCTACGGAGACTAAACCAAAGATGCCCTTTAATGTTAGTGATACTTGTGGGGTCTGTGACACATTGTTTGGAACTGGGCTGAGATAGGAAATATGCTTCACACAGATCATTCGTTGAAATTGCTCCTTTTCCAGTACTGAGAGCAGTGGGGTCTGAGGAGTTTGCAAATAGCTCTAATCTTCAAATCTCACAAAATAAATAAATAAATAAATAAAGTTGTTGGCTATTTGGTTATTTAATTATCTTTATAGCAACAGCTGCATCATTTGCAAACACTCAAATCTGATTAAAATTAAAGATACTGAATTTACTAGCCAAATATTTCAGACTAATGATCACCGAAATGGCGGTTGGCCAAAATATTTAACAATTTAATTTCTGGTAGTGTATACTGTTTGAATTCTCTGGGCTCCACTGCCTCATTAATATTTCATTTGTGATGAGTTCCTAAAGGCCTCTGTAGCTAAGTTACAACATCATCTAGCTGGTCACTCTACATTTTTTCTCATGAAGGAAATTGTCTCTTGGGGGATGATAATTGACTGTTTGAGTTGGTCTCTGAGGAAATTCAAGATCTTCCAAGCTCTTTATCAGCCATCTTTTGTGGCTGTTTGCTATTTTTGTTCGTCTAAGGCAAGCTAAATATCCAAACGGACTGGAGCTGTTAAATTTCTCAGTTACAGTGAGGTGACAGCTCCCCTGAGGGAATGCTGATACCCACTCTTCAGAAATAAATCCCTTGGTATAGGGGTGCTTGCTCACTTCATCTCTAGTCCATCTCATTAAGAAATGTAACTGAGAAAGTGAGAGCCTTTTACAAATACCTAGGTCAAAACTACTGGCATAGGCTCGGCCTAAGTTTTACTTAGATGACTGATTATGTTATTTTTGCCGTCTTTACTGTACTGCATCACTTTTTGCCACTGTTTTGTTCTTTATTTTGCTATGATTTATGCTTCAGTTTTTTAGATCAGGAAATATGTATGCATTTGTGTGTGTGTGTACAGGCTTATTGAAATAGTAAGAGTTTCTCAGAAAAAGACAAGGAGGTGCTATTAATGGACAATCCTAAATAATGAGTAAGAGACCATCTAAATTCTCCTCTCAGTCCTTTTTGTTTTCTTAATTTCATACACCACTTCATTTCTCACATAGATCAGTGTTTCAGAGTATATGATTTTTAACACTGTTACTTTCTTTTATTGGTCCTGTAGCACACCTTGACAATTTTGGTTGAAGCAACTAACTGATACGAAATCATATTAAAATGTTCTATATTTGTATACCTTGAAAGCACTGTTTTTCCATGCAGTGTGTGGTGGGATAACACTAGCTGACTGCCAGGTGCCCACCAAGCTACCCTCTTTCTCCCCTTCCTCAGCAGGACAAAAGAAGAGAAGAAAATAAAAAAAAAGCTTATTGGTTGAGGTAAGGACAGGAAGATCACTCACCAGTTACTATAGTGGACAAAACAGACTCAATCAGATTAATCTGATTCATTGGCAATTAAAAGTAGAGTAGGTTAGTGAAAAACAAAGCCAAAACTGAGAATGCCTTCCTCCCATCCACCCCTTCTTCCTACCACACAGTGGCAGGTCCCTTTTGGAGCAGGCTGGAACTGACTCTGTCTGACATGGGGGTAACTCGTGGTCTCTTCTCACAGAGGCCATGCCTGCAGCCCCCCACAACCAACCATCATGCCACATAAACCCAATACACACTGAAAGCTTATCAAATTCTGATATGATACTTGTTTTCTGGCTTCAGGGTGTTTAACCAAAGTTTTCCTTGTATATGTGCAAATGTTATCTTCTTGTCCTTATCTTTTGATAGTCTTTGTAAACTCTATGCGAGGAGGAGGGAAGAGAAATGAAGAGAGAAGGAGTGCATATAAAGGCAGTAGAAGAAATCTTCAGATTATAACTTATTCAGTGTGCTCCTTTCTCTCCGTTGTTTCTTGTTTGTTTTGTTTGTTTTTCCAAGATTTCAGTTATGGTGGTAGAGTTAAATGCTACCATATACCTGGTAACTTGTATGAAAAGGATGGAAAACAGTTCATCTGTGTTGTACAAGGGTGAAGACAATATTTATGCTTCACTCTGTTTTTACTCAGTTTACAGTGGACTTCATACTTGCTTTTTGCCATTGCGGTAATTGTTGTTTGGGTCTGAGAAGAAATGTTTCCCTTGGTGCTGAGCTGGGTGATGTGGATGAGTTTCCTTTTTCTCCGCAGAACTCAGTTGTGTGAGTGGCAAAGTTAGGTTCAGATTAGAAGGTAATTCCTAGCAGAGTTGCTTGCACCTCACTATCTAATATGCCATAAAATAAATAAATAAATAAATAAAAATTAAGCTGGAAAAAAAAATGCTGAAGGCCTGTAATGTTCATACAGTCAAAACACAATCATAAACAAACTTGCTGTGGTGGGACTAAGATGACTTTACTGTTGTCCATCCATGTGACATTACCACATGCAGCAGTGAAACTCAAGTCTCCCAGTCATCGTAACCTGTATTATCTACACTTAGAAATTTCCCTCTCAGCAATATCTTATTAACTATAAGTCAAAGAAACTCTGAAAGGATTGGTTAAGGAAACAAAGTCTTGGAAGGTAAGGATGATATCTGGGTGGCTTTCATAGCCTCATTCTTGGCCTCTAGAGGTCTTCATGGTCAGGTTTCCCCTTGCAAGTATCTTATAGGGTCCTGCATTGTTTGTGGAGACAGCAGAACATTTTACTGCACAATAGCAAGAGCTTCATCTCTCTATTCAAAAATAAAACTAAATGTATCCATGTTCTTGGTAGTGGAGCATTTTAAGCAGCATAAGAGCCTACTTTCAATCTGAATAGCTTTCTAAGTTTTGAACTGAATGCACAGTTAATAATAGTAATTTCTACATTTACAGTAAATAAGGCAAGTTTGTAAATATAATAACCCACTGCATGAATACAATACCATCATGAATAGAATATAGAACAGAAAGGAGGGTTAATAAGGCAGACATTATAATAAGTATAGTTTTATGTGTAAATCAAAAGATCTAAAATATAAAAAATTACCATGCCGAGAATCAGCAGTAGAAACAACAGAGCTTAAATCTAAAGTACACTAATGCAGCTCAAGTATAATCAGGGTTGAATAAATATTCATCACCTGTACTTTATTATACTGTACTCAGAAGAGGTAGGCACAGAAAAAAGTACAGACCTCTATTAAAATTCAGGTTTGGGCTTTGTAAGCTAGTTCAACTCATTCATTTCTATACAGTTTTATAGCTAAGGGCTGATCAGTATTGCTGCTCAGAAAATGTACAGTTCTGTCAAAGTCAAAATGCTTCACTGAAGTGGTTAGTTACCACATTAATTATATTTGAAAAGGAAAGGTGTATGTACAAGGGGAAATTCCATTTTTGTCAGAACAAAAATGGTTAAAACATTAACTTCAAACTGCTTTTTCTTGTTGACATTTGGTATTGTGCCTTAATAGAAAATAATACAACTGCAGCTGAGTTCTATATAATCATAAATTAGCATATGAGCTTTTGGACGTGTTAGTCTTTGCTTTGATTTGGAGTAGAGCTGTACTTACACATTTCAAACTTGTTTGTATAGATTTAGTGATCTCTTCAGATTAAAGTAAGTGGTCATTTGACCCTCTTAAAAGAAAAAATATATATATAGAAATACAAAATATTTCTTGAAGCACGAGAAAATATTCATTTTATTTTGATTATTTTACAACACTGTTGTCTTTTTCTTAATTCTAATCTCCTGCTGTGGTTCCAGTAGCTTTTTTTGTTTGGTTGGTTTTTGTTTTTTGTTTTTGAGTTACAGCAAATACCTTGCACATTTTTCTGCTTTCTGCTTCGGAGCAGAGAACAGGAACAACAGAACTGAGGTAGCACAAGAGGAATTCAGGAACCCTTTAGCAATCTCATCCAGCACAATGCCCTGGAAAGCCTTTCTTTTTCAAATGCTGACTAATAATAATTAGAGAAAAAATGCAGAGAGGAAAGCTTAATGCTGCTCATCCGGAGTAGAGTTGTATGCCACTTTCCAAGTACCTACAGCTTTCCAAGTACCTACAGATAACACATTATTAAATAATGAAAGTATACTGCATCTTCTGAAGTCTGAGATTTGCTCATCTCTATGGACATTGGGAATTTGGCATTTTTGATAAACTGAGATTCCTGAGGGAATTGATTTTTTTCCTGCTGTTTCGTCACCTCTGTTCTTGCACTGGTTTAGTAAACTCAAAGACTGCATAAAACACCAACTGAGGACAGCTTTCACAGCTTTATTTTTGTGTTTCCAACCACTTTGGTTTTATTGTGTTTCAGGCTCATCATTTTTGTAAAGTGTCAAGTAACATCACCAATCTCTAAATCTGTTCACACTTAATCATTGATTTCACTCATTGGTGAAAGCTCTCTTCACAGGAACCCTTACGGAGCTGAAGTGAGATACCTTATAAGAATATTGTTTCCTTCAAGTATTCTGTTCTTCTAAGGCTTATTTAATTATATCCTTGCTAATACAGTCTCCCTAACTCAAAGGTAGTTAAGGGTACTCAGTTATTCACTGGACTGTGAATAAAGCTCATAGCTTTTACTAAGGTGAAAGTAATTAGCCGAGAAATGAGTAATTTCCTGGTAGGGAGGTGAAAACCTGATGAAAATAATTGACAATAGGACAAGAAGTAGAAACCAGGTCATCTAGTTCTTGGTCCTATACCTAAAATATTATAGTATTCTTCTTTCTGTGCTTTGAAATGTCATCCTATTCATCAAGTTAAATATACAGTGGATTAATGATATGAGTGTGCTCTAGCCAAATTATTTCCCCTTTGAGGTTCTGTCATTGCAAATGACAATATTAGTTCAGTAAGCTTTCATATTCTTTGTAACAATGACAAAAATTTTGGACAATATTACAGATATTCATCAGATCCTTTTAATGCAGGTCTAATTTACAAATTGTTTGTTTCCTTTCTTCTGTAGATAGATGAATGTATTATTGGTGAATAAATGTTTCCATTATTCAATTAGTTGTATAGATAGTCAAATAATGTTTAATTATGTGACCTATTCACATTTTTCCATCAGCTGTTACTAAAATACTCATGAGTAATTCTTTTCATTATTCAACCAGCTTTTTAAATGATCAAATAATATTAAATTAAATTCAATTATTATCAGCAAATGAAGCAATGAGTATTAGAGTATTGTTTTTCAGTATTTGCTTCAATAAACTTAGCTAAGCCATGAACCTGCTTTGAGACATGTTCTGTAAAAGTAGAATCTTTTGTATGTTCACACCCTGTTTCATCTTCTATGCGTCACTAAGAACTCAGGAATGAACCTAATGGGATGGTGAGGAAGAAAAGAAGTACTGCAGCTTTCACTTTTCCATTGTTGGTATGGTGTTGCCCATTTCCTGTGAACCATGATTCTCTCAATGTTCTGACATATGCTCTTTTTCCAATATATATGTATTGTAATGATATTAATTATATTAGTTGGAATTACTTTTTCCATCTTTAGGCAGATTCATTTCCATGTTACAGGTTTTTTTCAAGCCAGTTTCTTACATTTTTTCACCTCCATTTTTTTTTTTTCTTGCTTGCTTACAGTTTGGTTATAGTGTTCAAAAACACTGCTATAATTATGAAAGACTTTTAGTATAGGCATAAGAACACTACAGTGCACAGATGGAAAAGGTTTACAGTGAATCTATCATTGCCCTATGGTGGAGAACAACACTGTTCATAGATTAATGTTCATTTTATTACAGCCATATCTTACCCTCAATCTGTGTGTAGAACCCTCTCTGATGTCATTTTGATCTGTGTGCATCAGTCAAGGGTAGTATATGACACTTAGGGTCACATTTTCAAATGTTGACACTTCGCATCTGGAAATCCTGTGTCTTGCATGCCCCAAGTATTTATTTGTATGTGCAAATAAGGGTGATTGCATAATGTTTTAATAAGTATGATAGTTAAGCTGGTGGATTTGAAAAAATCACTGCTGAACTATTCAAGGTAAGTTCAGGGATAACTTAATGTGTGGTTTAAGCCAATTCTGCAAACTTTCCACTCACAACTGTAATAATAGCCATTTCTACCTGTCTGTATGATTTTACTAGGATAGGAAAATCCTTTAGAGGAGTAGTTCATGTTCTACCTGTCTGTATGATTTTACTAGGATAGGAAAATTCTGTAGAGGAGTAGTTCATGGTTAAGAAATATTCTAATATAAATATATATGTGTATATCTGTAAAACTCAGTTAACAATACCATAGTTTTACGTAAAGTATTTTGGCCTTGTGAAGGATGTTTATGATTATTCTTAAGAGATTTATAGAATTTAAGATTTTGAGGATTTAAGGATCTCAGAATTTGTTTCATTTACATGCAGGTAAATTCTGTTTTTCACCACTGCTGGTGACTCAGACTCAGGTAATACAGGTAGAAAAAGGCTTACTTATCTCTGATAATCTCATACTCTACAGAGTACAGCCGAAAAAAAAAAATAGTTTTGTCCACACTTACTCAGATGACCTCTATGCTTTATGAAATCAGCAATAATATAGAACTGTATTCTTATGCATTGATATTATTAGAAAAGTCCTCTAACAGTTGAGATTTGAGACAAATAATTTACCGTCATTATAATTTCCTGTATCTCCCTTTTTGATGCTGTAATGAAGAAGTTATTACAGTTTGGCCCTTCAGCCTATGACAAATTGAATTTTCCATGACTTGATGATGTGACAAAGTCACTGCTAAAGGCAAAAATAGTTTGTAACAGATAAACTATTGCAAGTAAATTTATACTTCAAGTGACCTTTATAAAAAGTTCAATTTCTTATTGAAACAATCTCATAATTTAGTGGTCTCATGAAAGCAATGAGTACAATTTCTGATGTGAATGAAAGTATTAATGCAGGATTAGGGAACTTTTTGAACTTTAATCTTTTATTTTATATATTGTTGAAATATTACGATGGCCAATGTCCATTTAAAATACTTGAGCTGTATCATAGGCCCATTTAGGAATGAAGGAAGAACTGGGTGCAAAAGTAATTTTCTCTTGTCATGTTCATACAAAGAATCTGTGAATTATTACTCTCAACAACAAAAGCTTCACCCAGATTGTCAATTCACTTATTTCATTGCCTTTAGGCCAGAACTCTGGACAAGGGTTTGGTGCTGTCACATATCCTTTTCCATCTCATTTAAGTGATCTGGCCTCTGTTTTGGGAATGCATTTTTATTGTGCTGTTAAGCCCTGTGTCCCCTACATGAATATTTCATATATCTACTAAGTGCTTTCACTGAATATATTAGCCCCTGGTTTTCTCTCTCTCTCTCTCTCTTTTTTTTTTTTTTTTTTTTTTTTTGTCATGGCTGTTGCCGCAAATAAAATGGTAATTGTGGCCTAAGTATACATGAATAGTCCTTTATGGGATGGGAATTTTCAAATGCCAATAATAGCTACTTTGTCAGGTTTTGGCTAGGCTATTGAAAATGTTTAAACAAAATCTGTCCATCATATTACGTAAGCATTTTTCTATTTATATCTGCCTTTAACAGTCCACAACAAACATAATGAGCAATAAATGAAGTGGTGGCCAAAAAAACACGTTTATGAATCATGTAGATGCCAAGGGACCATCCTAATATGGGCACTGCTTGGCATTTCTGGTAGCAACAGACCAGACCGTAACTCTTATTTGACAGTGTTTTTGAAGTTTCAAGTTAAAGCCCATAGATTTTACTCATCTTAATGTGAATCAGTGTTCAGGCTTCATCTGACTTCTTCCACTGAACATTACAGGTAACAAAGGGCAGACAACCCTGGCAGTTCAAACTAACATTTTACATTCAAAGCATGGTATTTAATAAATAAATAAATAAAAATAAAAAAAATAAACAGAATTTGTCCTGTATTATGGTAGAAGGGAAATGTGTAAGTGTGCCTATTTATTACTGTTCACAGAATCACAGAACCACAGGATGGTTGAGGTTGGAAAGGACCTCTGGAGGTGATCTGGTCCAACCTCCAGACTTGATTTCAGATTTCATCTTTTCTGTTGGAACTAAATTAAATTAACTTTGGACTTAAACCACACCTATTTTCTTAGATATAAACTTGGCTATGATAGCTGCAAAGACTCATAACCTCATTCTTGTGATGGTAAGAATATTTCCTAACAGTGAATCTACTGGTGATTTATGTAGATTGCTTTTGTTGAGATGAAGTGTGGAACTTCTAACTGGGATTTTGAGATGATGATTGAAATGGAGTTCCTAAAAGGTCAACAAGGAGATAGTCCGTGTTCTTCTGTCTATGTAGAAACTTCCTTCTCAGTTTTGCTAACCAACATTTAGAGAGAGTGTGCTAGCGTTATTGGAATAGTAAGCTAAACTTACACGTACTTCAGGGAATGTTCTTGGACTGAATATCTGGATGAGGAACACACAGTGGATGAAAAGTAGATTTATATAAGTTTCCTGTCCTTTTAAATATTTATTATTTTCTAAACACAATTGCATGCCATTTTACTGTTGGAAACAGTGCCAGTCTCCCTCTTCAGAAAGTACTGCTGAATCCATTTTAGCGTTAGTTGGTATCATGGTAGCCTTCTCTGTAAAATTACAGCTGTAAAGGACTAACTCATAAGTGCAAGGCTTAGAAGTAATATAATGAGCTTACTAATGTACGGCTCTGAAATAACCTAATTCTTGGCTAGACAAGAAATATATGATAACCTCCCACCTTTTACTCCCACAGTATGGAAGAACTTCAGACCAAGTCAGTTGTATATTACTCCTGTCTAACAGATAAAGTGTTTTGCATAATGTCCACTTATGCTATAAACTTTTTAGTTGCTTCCCTGAATTTCCAGTCAGCCAACCCTTCTTTATACCACATGCACAGCCTCTTTAGCAACTTAGCTGTATGATAGGATGAGCTCTTTTGTTGGCTAGGGAGTCAACTAAGAAGGGTTGTTTGACAGAGAAGAGGCCACCACCATACTTACCACCATATATGTTTGGAATTTATTGACATCTCTACTTCAGACTGGAGTTCTGAATATACTAAAAGCTTGAAGCATGCTGAGTTCAATAGAGTTTTTTTTGTCGTGTTGTTGAAACCTGAATGCTATGGATCAAGCCTTAGGTGTTCATTAGATCATTTTTCAGAAATAAATATGATTTTAAAAATGGTTTGAAGAATGAGGATACACTTTTATCTATATGTTTTATTTTGTATTTACTTTTCTATCACCTGCATATTAACATTTGATTAGCAACCACATGTTTAAGAGAGCATATCAGGTTATCTGGCTGAAGATAACAAAGCATGTTTTCCACAGAGGCTTCCAGACTAGAGGCTACACAGATGTGTCTGAGTTAAAAAGGATCTCACTGTCTACTCAGAGAAGTGTAGATGGTTTCTGTATTTAGAGAAAACTCATCTGAAGCATCATAAAATAAAATGTACGGAAAATATAATATTCTGTAATTAAGATTTCTAATGAATTGCCTTGTTAATCTATACAGTGTATGCATGTCACAAAATTTTCCTGGCTTAATTAGTGCACTTGCTTATTATGTTTATTTCCTGATGTACACACTGATTAAGCATTGTCCATACACTGAGACTTGAAACAGGATCAGTCTACAAAATAGTACCTAGTTGTTTAACTGGAGACTCAGAATGCAAATAGATCAACTTATGTAAAATTAAATTAGTTCTAATAGAACCCATTTCAACCGAGCAGCTGGTGACACATTATAAACAGAATTCTCTTGTTATGCGAAATAAAGGGCTTCTGCTAACAGATGCTTATATACTTTTAAGCCACCAAAAAAAAAAAAAAAAAATCATAGTGTGTTTAAGGTCTGAAGTTAAAGAAAGGGCTTGTTAGATAACACATGCTCAGCATTACTATCTGAAGAGGGTGTAAGGTCAACTAGCCCTTTGCAATGCTCCATGTAGAAACTTAAGAGTGAATAACTGTTGAATCATCAGTCTCGCAGCTAGCATATTAAATCTGGTCTTTTTAATAAGCAGTAGCTCTTTGCTCTAATAAGCTGATTTTTGGGAAAACGGTTAGGCTGTTGGCACTGTCCCCTAAAACCTCAAGTATTTTGTTCTTTTAGAAAGTGACTTTTGTCTGTATTATTCCTTGAGAACATCATTTTAGACTGGCTATAACACTCAAACTAACTGTTAAGAGTTGGTGGTGTACTATTCTTGGTCAATACTTGACAATGAACTGCACTTTTTTTTCTTGGGAATGCTGTCAGCCATGCTGAAATGCGTTAGTCTCAGTGACAGGCCTTTTCTTAGTGACAGAAGGTCTAGTGGGTTGTATGAATGAGGTAGGTGTGTTTTTAACTCCTGCATATACAGTTTATTTGTGGAAAGTTTAAGCCTCAGAGACAGAGGCTTAAACAGATCTAACAGATCTAGATTTCAACAGATCTAAGTAATTAAGAAAATGACTGACATTTAAAGCCTGGATATGCATTTTCTTCCTTCAGTGGATTAAATTCTGACCATTGATTTATCTGAAGATGACTTTTGTAAAGACATTATACTGGAACTTATGAGCTGTTTGCTTCTTTTTCTGTGTTTAAGAGTGCTTAACCCACCAGAATTTCTGTCTTTAATAGACATTCTAAATACACCACCATGCAAATTAATGTACAGGAAAGCTTTAAAACATTATAAAACTAGTCATATCTTCAGTAAGTGAATTAGTAAAACAATCAAATGCTCAATTTTTACTCCATTCCTGGTGCGTTTGTGATTTTATTTTGTTTCTAAATGACACCTAATATGCTGAATTAAAAATACCAGCTGATCTATCCACAACCTACAGTTTTGTGGGTTTTGTTTGTTTGTTTGTTTGTTTTTCTTTTATTTTCGGGCCTTACTCAATTCTGATTTAATATCCATGGATTGCATGGAGGTAAAGTTCCACAGAGCTTAAACTGCGATATTTTAGACAATGCTTGCAGAACATAGTTAGATATAAATCATAAAGATTTAAATCTCTGATTCTGTTATTTGAATAAATGAGCATTAAATGTTTATTCAAAGGATTGCTTTTTACTTAATTATTTTCTTAATGAAAGGCTGAGCCATGAAGATATGGATTTTCAACAAGCTTGAGTTTTACACTACACTTGTTTGTTTTTTGTTTTGTTTTGTTAAAAAAAAAAAGGAAGCTACACTAGCTTCCCATTTAAATAATATCACCTGAATAAGTGTATATTTATTTGTTTATCCATTTCTGCATTTTGTTTGAAAAGTGAAAATGGCATTTATATTTTATTTAAAGGACAGTGTTTTACTCTCATAATTTGCATCAAGCTGTTCTTTGTATGGAAATAGGAATTGAATGTGAGAAATACATAATTATATGATGATTTTCCATTTGCTAGATAAAATTATATTTCAGATACATAAAAAGTGTTGAAACATACTGCATATAGAAATGATTTATCAAAAAAAAAAAAAAGTGGTCCATATATGTTTTACAGCATTATTTACAGTAAGTAGTCTTTCAGATCTTTATTTAAAGAGATTTGAAGATAAAGACAAGTTTTACTTCTCATTCAAGACACAATACTTTTTGTACCTAAAACAGAAAGAAAACATTCTTCCATGCAAAAGGCATGATTCTAGTTTTCTTCTCTTGTAAGAGCACCCTTTTTAAATGCAAAATTACAAGTACTGTTTTCTGTACAATGTTCTGATCAATGATATTCCTGTTCTCAGTTTTGGAAAGTATAAGTTTAGAGTCAAAGACTCTAAACACATGAATACATGGTAACAAAGTGCATCTGTTATACGTTTAGGTGTAAGGAGAAATTTAACCTTGAGTCAGGTGTCCAAATGCAGTGTAGATCACTGTAGATCACCTCTTGTAAATAGCAATGGAATAATCAATAAGAATGGAATTGAATCTATATAAAAGTTTTGTAGACCAGGGCATACATCTGGTTTTATATGCACTTAAGTCTTTGCTTCATCAAATTCATCTTACCAAATCTCATCTCTTTTGAACTCTTTTGAAGACACTGAGAAAAAAACAATCTGACTTTTAAATATTTGAAAAATATTTTAAACTTATGCTTACATAATCTAATTCTTTTATTTTCTGTTTACTTTTCTTCAGCAGCCTTTAATGGTGGTGAAGTATCCAGGCACCTAAAAAACATTTAATGCTAGTTAAGCCTGTGTACAGTAGAAACAGAGGCTAATAATCTCATACCTGGGCACTGGTTATTATAATCATAGTTTACATTCCTGACACTGTCTCTGTGGTCTGGCCCATTTTATGCCCAGAAAAAGGAAAAACAGCCAGTAATCATTCCAGACTGAAATTTAAACAGCCAAAAATCATTCTACCATTAAGCAAGAAGACAATACAAAGCAAGCAAACTAAATCCAAATATGTTTAAATTGCTGCTTTAGCCTGCATGGCCTTTTCATGTGATTCATACAAAAAGAGAAAGAAAAAATAAATAAATAAATTAGGATCACAGCTCTGACACAATGCAAAGCTTCATATTTTTCCCCATTTCTAAAATGTATCAACTGCAAAATGTCGGTGTGCTAGATCAAAATTAAAGCCACATGAATATTTGGTATCAAACTTCTTGCTCAAAAGAAGTAAGAAAGTTCCCGAGACACAACCTTAATTTAAAGAAGCAAAATTACAAGAAGCCATGCAGAGCAGTATTCTCCTCCTCTCCTTGGAAATACACAGCTCTTTATTATGGAAAGGCAGTAGCCCCTCTATAGTTAGGGTTGCAATCAACTTCCATTATAAAGCCCTATTTTAGCCCCCTGTAACTTTGGCTTGAAAAATTGGAGTACAAATTGCCATATTTTCTCCAAAAGAAAAGAAGAATAGATGAGGATTTTTTGTTTGTTTGGTGAGGTGGGAGGATTAGGTTTTATTTTTACTTTTCTTGTGTGAAATTGAGGAAAAATTATTTAATAGTTACAAAGTTTAAGTCGCTAAGAAAAACCTATCCTGATCCAAAATTTTTGCTTCGTCCGTTAACATACCTTCTCTTATTGTCTGAAATTGTTTACAAATAATTTAGCAAAACATTCCCATCACTTCTTACATCTGTCAGGAGGGATGGGCCTAATTTTTGTCGTGGTGGTGGGCCTATTTTTTCTCTTTGTAATGATAATAGAAATATTTTACTGGTGACTTCTACAGACATAGGATTAGGCAATCTGATCAATATTTTCAAAAGCAATTCATATCTGGTAGTAGAGTATACACCTCAAAGTGAAGTATAAAGCACATGTTGATGTACTTGCAGTTTTTGAGAATGTTTTATTTTCTGGAGTTCTCCAAATATTCTTCGTTAAAATTTCTAGCTCAGAGGGAATGACTGAGAGTTAAAGACTGTTTTTGGAAAGGCCAGTTATATACTTAGTTATTCAGGGCTACTGACTGCAGTCTAGAGACTGCGTAATGACACTGTGGTGAACACTAGCCACTCCCAACATTCAGTCTTATTTATCATGCTTGGCTCATTTCCTAGGATTAGGTCCAGAATAGCCTAAGGCCAAGTAGGCTGTTCAACAAACTGTGTAAGAAAAGAAAGCAAGCATGGGCCATGGCAACATACTTCCCTCCTATTTCAGATAGTTGTTATCCCATTCTGGATCTAAGCATTTTAAATTCTTTATGATTAAAGACCTGGCATTCTATTTGATTCACTGAGGAAAAAAAAAATAAATAAAAATATAAATAAATAAATAAATAAATAAATAAAATGTTCTCCCTGAGTTTTGTCTTAGTTGTTTAGCAGAGGTTTCTAGTACTATTCAAATGATCTGTTCACTGTTCGAAATAATAAGATTTTTCTCCCCTGAAGGCTTAAGTGTGTTATGTATAAAAACCTGCATATATATATATATATATATAAAGTGTGAGAGTAATTTAAAAATTCTTATTTATAGTAGTTTGGACAGCCTAAAGTTTGTTGTGTACTGTGCTGTAATATTAACTATTGCAATTATTTAATGGGTTAGAATGATATTTTTCAATGCTGACAAGATGCATCAGAATGTAAATTTAGATCAAATTGTAATTATATACACACAAATTGCATACAGAGTTGAATATGACTTCATTTCGTGAATATGACTACAATTCTTAAGATGTCCACGTTATAGCATAACATGACTCTTCGAACATACTATAATAACATTATGCAAAGATTAGCAAGACTATTGCAATATTATTTAAAACAAACAAACAAACAAAAAAAACTATAAATTTAGAGATTTTAAAAATGAGATCTGAGAATGTTTTAAAAATATAATAGAAAAATCTGCACTAGGAAGATGGTTCTCCTGAAAAAATAAATAAATAAATAAATAAATAATCAGACTGTTTCAGTAGGATATTTCTATAAAATAAATCCTAAAAATTTAGGAGCAGCAGGAAAAGTATTAATCCTGTGCCAAACTACTTGAGAGTAAAAGAAGGGAAAAGATGCCAATATTTTCTTTGTTTGTATCCACACATGATATCTTTATAAAATTCTTTTTTAACCATCTGACTTTGCATTGTGATAATCATCAGACCCATTTGAATTTTGCTTTGACATCTGTATTTGAATTTTGCTTTGACATTTTTATCTCTTACAACTCAGGAACACTATTAGCACTCTTTCTACAATGTCATTACAATTTTCTTGATAATCTGGATAATGTGTGTGTCGTACATAACTGAAGAGAACTGAAAACGATGCACAGTATTTCCCTGAAGGAAGCAACTGCCAGGGATCACATAAGACATTGCTGGCAATAGCTGTTAGAGTTTTGTGTATGTTGTTGAGAGTAGCAGAACAGGTTGTGTAGGCACTTCCCTTTTAGTTTGTTGCTAAAAGCAAGCAAACAAACAAAAAACTCTGAAGAACCACAGCTGGAAGGCAAGGGAGTTCTGAGGACAAGAATTTGTGCTAAAAGGCCAGAGTTCAATGGGTGTACCTGTTGAACCTGTGATTTCTGTAATCTGGAAAACTATGATATGTGAGCAACAGAAACAAAGTCATGAGTTTGTGTGCAGACATACAAATCAGAGAAAGGAAGTTTTTCTCAGAGAGAGAACCTGGAATGTTCCTTCTAGGGGTACTCTAGGGGGTCTTGAGTGAAAAGGTGGTAAGGGTAGATATGAAAGGAACTAAGGGACCCTTGTCACTTGTTCAGGCTATTATATGACTATGTTGAGTTTTTTACTTCTCAGAACTGTATAGAATATGAGATAAGTGAGCTTTGTGTTGAGATTTCCAGGATTCATTTGCTCTGCTGGAAAGAATGTTTTTTCCCAAACAAAATTCAGTTTGATACTACAAGTAAGCAAGTTTTCAGAGGATAACACTGGAAGCAATAAAAGTGTCATGCATGCTTACATGTGAAGCTGTTGCTTCACAAAATTAGTGAAAAGTAGGAAGATAGATACATGCAGATATAAATATATCCAGCAATTGGATCAATAATTTAGAAGTCAAAAGTTCTATAAAGTAAGATTGACTTAGAGAGAGTCATTTAGCTTTTTAAGTCAAGATGTATAATAACTTGAATTATGACGTGATCTGACACTGTGATTCAAAATAGTTTTTCCAGCTCATCCGCTATCTAAATTGCAAATGAAAATCTGGTAGCTTCTATGATAGAAAGTTTCTTACCACAACAGCAATCTGATTATTGCATGTTATTTATGCATTTAATAATACAATGACAAGGAAAAAGATGTGTTTGATTTTTTTCTTTTTTTTTAATTAGCAGAAAGAGCTGAGAAAATTTCTTGGTCTTAATATTTAGCCTTATTACATGTATGTGATTTCTTTGAAAGGTTTAATCCATATTTGACATCACCTGTGTCTAATTTTCAGATTTTATTAAATAACTGTTTTCAGTAACTTATTAATGTTATATATTAAAGTAAATAAGACTGTGAAGAGAGAAATATTTTAATTTCCCAGTTTTAATTCAGTCATTCAGTCTGAATTGCTAAAATTCTAACTTGAAACACCTTGAATACTCAAGGGTGTATTTTTGTATGGAAAACATGAGAACTTGGTGCACTAAGAGCCTTTGGGATAACTCACCTGAAATGTCTATTTCCAGCATTCTCTAGTAGAATCTACTGGCAGGAAATGAATACTCCAAAATTCCTTGACTTTCTCTAAGGTACTGTTCAGTAAACATTTAAGAAAGAAGGTGACCAGAAAAAAGAAAGAATCTTTCTGTTAAGTGAATGGAGTAATTCATAGAAAACTTACTGAAAGTCTTAACACTTCCATGACCCAATGTGTCATTTTATTTGAATAAATCATACTGCTAGGTCAGCTATCTTTTCTTCATCATCCTTTTTACTCGTCTAAATTGACAATTCTGAAGTAATATGTTGTACAAACATAGTTAATACATTTTTGAAATTTCTATTAAAAATTAAATACTTAATGAGTTGTAGTTTTCTGCTACATATATATCTGGCAGTTTTTCTCAGCATAATCCTGCTAACATAACTCACTCCAGGCTGATTTATTGTTTTTATTCAACCAGGTGCTACATGGGTTTGGCAACTTTGGCAATGCTATTGTCTATAATGACTCTGCACTTGGTGCTTGTTGATGCCAATGTGTGCAATGAATTTACTGGCACCAGCAGAGAATATTTAATTCCCTTATCTCTTCATGAAGAATCAAGCTTTTATCTCCCGTATTGCTCGTTATCCAATATGTCTCATATAATCTCTTTGATTTCTTTGATACCAAGTAATTTTGAAGATTCTTTATTTTATTTCCCCTATCTTTCCCCTCATGGGGTGTCTTAGGGGTTCCTACTTTGTTAAGTAGGCTATATCATAAACAAGTTTTGTCTTTTAAAAATAGATCTATAATATGATTCTGCAATCTGTAGGAATATAGAGAGTATATATATTTCTGCAGAGGGATTTTTTTTATTATTATTATTATTCTTTTTTTGTTTTTTTGTTTGTTTGTTTTACTGTTATCAGTCTCCTTCATAACTGTAAGGATAAGCTGAATTCTGGTGAAAACACTTAAAATGCTTGTGCTATTTAGTACAATATTCAAGCTACTAATTTAAAGTTCTGTTATGTTTTTGAAGTTTCTCCCTGAGTTCTAATAGCAACCACGTTACTGCCATACAGTCTACAAATAAGCTTTCTCTCAGTCTTTGCTGTGGTCTATCTGGTATTTTAGAATGATTAATTTATAATTTTGTTTATGTTCTTTGAAGAGGATTTTATTTATTAATTTAAGACTATAAAGTCTTGCACCTGAGCGTTCATAATTGGTCTGCACAATTTCTTACCAATGTAAGTCTGAATAGTAGGTACTCCATACTATGGTGCACAATTATTTCATTCACATTCACTGCAGCAAGTTTTTTTTTTTTCATAGTGGAAAATAAAAGATCATTTGGTATTGAGCTTTCGTATTCTGGTAGCATCTGATACTAGGTCAGAAGGTGCCAGGCATTTTACAAGCTTATGATAATAATTGTAGTTCTAGAAGTTTAGAATATAAAGTTTGGAATATACAAATACAGACAACAGAAATGTTCCTGCATTTTTAGATAGAATACCTTTGAATAGATAGAATACCTTTAGACCTTTGAAGAAATTGACTATTGGAAATGCTGACACAGAACACAAATAGCATTGAAGTGGTTTTGATCCCTGCTAAATGAGGGGGAAGATCCACAAGTTGGGTACTGCCTCTGGAGTTTCCTATCATTCCCTTCAAGTGTTGTCTCATCAGCTTGATTTTCCTTCAGGAGGTATAGTGCTGCTTGATATCTCCTCCCTGGTGGACTCCTAGAGTAGGAGTGAAAATTACTTTCAACAATTTCATTAATTTTGAGATATTTTCTTAGGTGAGGAGTAGCAAGTTTCCTTGGTCGAGTTCTGTGCTAAATCTCAAGCACACGATGGACCCTCTGCTCTCCAGATTATTGCACCAGTTATACTTAAAATGTTCTCCCCTCTACTGCAGAGGGAGA